>NC_091059.1:50132240-50757740 GCF_000393655.2 Nicotiana sylvestris
CTAAGGGGAAGGTCCCCCACACAAGGTTAGGCAAGCAACTTACCTCGAACCGGCTCAAAATCAACCCGAAACCATGCTCTTGCCACGAGTACTCAACTCTAAATGGCCCAAATCTATTCAATTCAATTGCATAATGTAAATAACACTTCAAGTACTGATTCTACAAAGAAAATCTAAGCTAATATGCAAAATTAGGTAAAATGACCAAAACGCCCCTCGGGCCCACATCTCGGAATCGGGTAATATTTATATTTTTAGAAACATCGTACTCTCACGAGTCTATACATAATAAGAACACTGAAATCGGAGTTCAATTGGCTCCTCAAATACCCATGTTAAGGTCTCTTAATCTCTAGCTCTAATTACCCATTTTCCCCAAATTTCTCACCACCAATTAGGTCCTTAATCACATATAAACGAGTTATGAATTTAAAAATGTTACCTCCAAGTGATTCCCCTTGAATCCCTCTTCAATCCTCTTCAAAAAGCTTGAAAATCGCCCACAAATGGAGGAACTTAGGCTCAAAATCGCAGAATAGGCCTTTTAAATCATTCTGCCCAGGCATTTAAATTCTTCATTGCAAACGTGGTCAAAGCCTCGCATTCGCGAAGCACAGATTGACATTGACCATTTTTTCCTTCTTCACGAACGCGTCTCCTTCTTCGCGAACGCTAAGGCTTAGCTTCCCAGCCCATCGCGAACGCGGCTCCCTTCTCGCGAACGCGTAGTTCAAAGACCCTAGACCTTCGCGAACGCGGTACCTCCCTCGCGAACGCGAAGGCCAAACCTTCAGCTCCATATCCTAACCCTTCGCGAACGCTATGGTCCACTCATGAACACGAAGAACAACTGGTCTGGAACACACACAATAGTTTTCTACAACTTCAAACATCATGAAATGACCCGATTGACCACCCGAAACTCACGCGAGGCCCCGGGGACCTCAACCAAACCTGTAAACCAATGTTTAAACATCATTCAAACTTGTTCCAACCTTCGGAACACTCTAAAAAACATCAAAACACTTATTTTTTATCGGATTCAAGCCTAAGAATTCCAAAAACTCTAAAAATTCGCTTTCGATCAAAAAGTCTATCAAACCTCGTCCGAATGACCTGAAATTTTGCACACACGTCACATTAAACACTACAGAGCTACTCCAACTTCCGGAATTCCATTCCGACCCTCGAATCAAAATCTCTCTATTGAACCGGAAACTTCTAAAATTCAACTTTCGGCATTTCAAGCCTAAATTATCTACGGACCTCTAAAACACAATCCAAACATGCCCTAAGCCCAAAATCATCCAACGGAGCTAACAGAACCATCGAATTTCCATTCCGAGGCCGTCTTCACACTATTTCGACTACGGTCAACTTTCCAACACTTAAGCTCTCATTTAGGGACTAAGTGTCCTAAAACTCCCTGAAACTCAAAACCGAACATCCTGGCAAATCAAAATAGCAGAAATAAACTTAGGGAAAGCAGTTAATGGGGGATCAAGACGTAAATTCTTAAGACAACCGGCCAGGTCATCACATCCTCCTATACTTAAACATTCGTTCATCCTCGAACGAGCATAGAGACATACCTGAAGTAGTGAAAAGATGAGGGTAATGGCTGCGCATATCCTGCTCGGTCTCCGAGGTTGCCTCCTCGACCGGCTTGCCCGCCATTGAACCTTTACCGAAGCAATGTTCTTTGACCTCAGCTTTCTAACCTGCCTGTCTAATATTGCCACTGGCTCCTCAACATAGGATAGATCCTTGTCCAACTGGACTGAACTAAAATCCAACATGTGCGACGGATCACCGTGATATCTCCTGAGCATCGAAACATGAAATACCGGATGAACTCCTCCCAAGCTGGGAGGTAAGGCAAGCTCATAAGCAACCTCCCCAACATGCCTCAATATCTCAAAACGGCCAATAAACCTTGGACTCAACTTCCGTATCTTCCTAAATCTCTTAACGCCCTACATAGGCGAAACCCGAAGCAGAACCCGCTCTCCAACCATATAGGAAACACCACGAACCTTTCGGTCTACGTAATTCTTCTGTCTGGACTGAGCTATACGGAGTCTATCCTGAACCACCTTAACCTTCTCCAAAGCATCCTGAACCAAGTCTGTGCCCAACAATCTAGACTCACCCGACTCAAACCAACCCACCGAAGATCTACACCATCTACCATATAAAGCCTCATACGTTGCCATCTAAATGCTGGATTGATAGCTGTTGTTGTAAGCAAACTCCGCCAATTGCAAGAACTGATCCCAAGACCCTCCAAACTCAGTCACACATTCACGGAGCATATCCTTAAGAACCTGAATAGTGCGCTCGGACTATCCGTCCATTTAAGGGTGAAATATTGTACTCAACTCTACCCGAGTACCCAACTCATGCTGAACGACCCTCCAGAAACGTGATGTGAACTGAGTACCTCTATCTGAAATGATGGACACTGGAATACCATGCAGACGAACAATCTCCCGGATATAGATCTCCGCCAACCGCTCCGAGGAATAAGTAGTACACACAGGAATAAAGTGAGCAAACTTGGTCAGCCGATCCACAATCACCCAAATAGCATCGAACTTTCTCAAAGTCCATGGGAACCCAACTACAAAGTTCATGGTGATCCGCTCCCACTTCCACTCCGAAATCTCTATTTGCTGAAGTAACCCACCCGGTCTCTGGTGCTCATACTTCACCTGCTGATAGTTGAGGCGCCGAGCTACAAATCCGACTATATCCTTCTTCATTCGCCTCTGCCAGTAGTGCTACCTCAAATCCTGATACATCTTCGCGGCACCCAGATGGAGGGAATACCGTGAATTATGGGCCTCCTCTAGAATTAACTCTCGAAGCCCATCGACATTGGGTACACAAATCCGACCCTGCATCCTCAACACCCCATCATCACCAATAGTCACATCTCTGGCATCACCGTGTTGAACCTTGTCCTTGAGGACAAGCAAATGAGGGTCATCATACTGACGCTCTCTGATACAATAATATAAGGAAGATCGAGAAACCACGCAATCTAGAACCCGACTGGGCTTCGAAAGATCCAATCTCATAAACTAGCTATCTAAGGCTTGAACATCCATCGCCATAGGCCTCTTCGATGCTGGTAAATAAGCCAAACTCCCCAAATTCTTTGCTTGGAGACTCAAAGCATCGGCCACCACATTGGCCTTGCCCGGGTGATACAAAATAGTGATGTCATAGTCCTTCAGCAACTCTAACCACCTCATATGGCAAAAATTTAGATCCTTTTGCTTGAACATGTGCTGCAAGCTCCGATGGTCAGTATAAATCTCATAGGGAATCCCGTATAAATAATGGCACCAAATCTTCAGGGCGTGAATAATTGCAGCTAACTCAAGGTCATGAACATGGTAGTTCTTCTCATGTATCTTCAACTGTCTGGATGCGTCGGTACTCACCCTACCGTCCTGCATCAACACCGCTCTGAGGCCAATCCTTGAGGCATCACAATAGACAATATAAGACCCCGAACCTGTAGGCAATATCAAAACTGGGGTTGTAGTCAAAACTATCTTGATCTTCTGAAAGCTCGTCTCACACTCCTCCGCCCACTGAAACAGAGCACCCTTCTAGGTCAACCTGATCATAAGGGCTGCAATCGATGAAAATCCCTCCACAAAACGACTTTAGTAACCCGCCAGGCCAAGGAAACTGTGGATCTGAGTAGCTGAGGATGGTTTGGGACAACCTTGCACGACCTCTATCTTCTTCGGATCCACCTGAATACCCTCACTCGATACCACGTGGCCTAAGAATGCCACTGAATCCAACCAAAACTCACATTTTGAGAACTTAGCATATAACTTCTTCTATCTCAGAGTCTGAAGCACAGTCCTCAGGTGCTGCTCATGATCTTCCCAACTCCGGGAATACACCAGAATATCATCAATAAAGACAATAACGAACGAGTCAAGATACGACCGGAACACACTATGCATCAAATGTATAAAGGCTGCTGGAGCATTGGTCAGCCCAAATGACATAACAAGGAACTCATAATGACCATACCGAGTCCTGAAAGCAGTCTTCAGGATATCTGGCTCCCGAATCTTCAACTGATGGTAACCTGAGCGCAGATCAATCTTTGAAAACACCCGTGCGCCCTGAAGCTGGTCAAACAGATCATCAATACGAGGCAAAGGATAACGGTTCTTCACTGTAACCTTGTTCAACTGGCAATAATCAATACACATACGCATATAACCATCTTTTTTCTTCAAAAACAAGAAAAGAACACCCCAAGGTGATACACTGGGCCGAACAAAACCCTTATCAAGCAATTCCTATAACTAATCCTTCAACTCCTTCAACTTAGGAGGAGCCATACGATACAGAGGAATAGAAATGGGCTGAGTGCCCGGCAACAGATCAATGCCAAAATCAATATCTCTATCAAGCGGCATGCCTGGAAGATCAGCTGGAAACACATCGGGAAAATCCCGTACTATTGGGACTGAATCAAATGAAGGGGTATCAATACTGACATCTCTCACATAAGCTAAATACGTGCCACACCCCTTCTCAACCATACGCTGAGCTTTAAGAAAAGAAATAACTCTACTGGGAGTGTGATCTAAAGTACCCCTTCACTCAACACGCGATACACCTGGCATAGCTAGCATCACGGTTTTGGCGTGACAATCAAGAATAGCATAATGGGGCGATAACTAGTCCATGCCTAAGATAATATCAAAATCTACCATGCTGAGCAATAATAAATCGGCTCTGGTCTCAAAACCACAAAGAGCAGCCAAACACGACCGATAAACGCGGTCTACAATAAGAGAATCTCCCACAAAAGTAGAAACATAAATAGGGAAACTCAAAGAATCCCGAGATACACCCAAATGCGGAGCAAAATAAGAAGACACATAAGAATAAGTGGAGCCTGGATCGAATAGAATCGATGCATCTTTGTGACAAACCAGTATAATACCTGTGATGACAGAATCAGAGGCAACAACCTCGGTACGGGAAGGAAAGGCATAGTATCGGGCTTGGCCTCCCCCTTTAGCGCAACCTCTACCTCCTCGACCTCCACCTCTGGCTGGCTGAGTATGTGGGGTAGCAACTAGAGCTGTAACCATAGCCTGAGAACTCTGTGGGGTACGCTGTGGCTGAGAAATCTACGGAGGTGCACCCCTCCCAAGTCTGGGGCAATCCCTCACCATATGACGTGTGTCACCACACTCAAAACAAGTTTTGGGAGGTGCGCTAGATACCAGAGGTGCATAATAAGGCTCCTAAGGTCTAGGAGGAGCTGGAATACCACTGGCTGCTGGAAGAGCTGAATGAACAGGGCGACTCATATAACCCCTACCATGACGACCTACTATTGGGGCACGGGCACTAGAGAAATGGCCCAACTCTCGAGACCTCTTGGCCTCCCTTTCCTCTTTCTCCCTAGCATGCATACCCTCAATCCTCCTAGAAATGCTCACCATCTGCTTATAAGAAATATCCATCTCCAACCACGAGCCATGTTAGACCTGATGCTGGGAGTAAGGCCCTCAATAAACCGGCGAACCTTCTCGCAAACTGTACAAACCAAGACTGGTGCATGTCTAGCCAAACTGGTGTAATGGACAACATACTCTAAGACAGGCATAGTACCCTAGCACAAATGCTCAAACTCTACATGCCATGCGTCCCTGAGGCTTTGAGGAACATACTCACTTAGGAACAGATCTGAAAACTAAGTCCAAGTCAGCGAAGCAGCCTCATCCGGACTGTCTAACTCATACGTGCGCCATCACTCATAGGCGGCTCCTCAAAGCTGGAAAGTAGTGAAGGAAACCCCACTCAATCCTGATATACCCATGGTACGGAGAATGCGGTAACTCTCATATAGAAATCCCAGAGCATCCTCCGATGCTAAACCGCTAAATACAGGAGGCTTGTACCTCTTGAACATCTCACACCTCAGCTACTCCTCCTCGGAAGCCGCTACCCTGCCCTCAGGCTAAACTGGCACTACAGGTTGTATAGGAATAATCTCAAGGACCTGCTCAACATGCACTCGCTGCTCAGGAGTGCAGGCGGCGGGAGTCTGTGCTCCTCCCCCGGCCTGAGATGTAGCTACAGCAAGGGAAAACAACCCTGCCTGAGCCAGAGTGGTGTGCATGCTCATGAATTGTTCCAGAGTGTCCTAAAGATCTGGAGTAGTAGTAGTAGTAGGTGCGTCCTAGGCCTCTACCCCGGCCCCGACCTCTGATGGTTGCAGTAGGGGGCGCGAGTGCCTGATCATCTCGGGTAGCGCGTGTCCTCACCATTTGTGAGAGAATAGAAGACAGAAGTTTAGAATTGTGACATCAAATCTCGCATGGCAAGGAAATCAAATGAAATAGAATTTTCCTAACAGTTACATAGCCTCTCGTAGATAAGTACAGACATCTCTGTACCGATCAGCGAGACTCTAATAAATCGGCTTGTGATCCATGACTCCTATGAACCTAGAGCTCTGATACCAACTTATCACGATCCCGGTTCGCCCTCCGTAAACCATCGTGACGGCACCTAGTCCCTACGACTAGGTAAGCCTAAATTGCGGAAAATAAACCAATTTGCAGAAGTAAAACAATTTAAAACAGAATTAGAGTAATAAGACAGTGTTTAAAAGCGCCACTCCGCATACACAACTTTTAACTCTCATAAACCAATACATATCTCCAAGACCCGGAAATCCATGAATCACAAGCTAAGGATCACTACATAGTGCTCCAACTCCAGAATAGTCTAAAACAAAAGAAATACAGAAGGGCAGTAACTATAAGAGAGAGTGGAGAGAGACTCCTCGGTCTACGAACGCGGCAGATATACCTCGAAGTCTCCGAACGGTCGCCTTGCCTCAAGGATGGTAAGTCTGATTCAAGGTACCTGGATCTGCACATGAAAAAATGCGCAGAAAGGGCATGAGTACACCATGGCGGTACTCAGTAAGTGCCAAGCCTAACCTCAGTCGGGTAGTGATGAGAAAGGTCAGGGTCCTACTGAGGTTAAATACAATACAAGGTATAACAATGTAGAACGAGATAGTATAATTAAGTGTAACAGTAAAAAATAACAAAGAATAGAAAAAGCAACAACAACTAGAATAGAGGCAAAATAATCACGGAAAGGAAATACAACTCAACACAGAGATAACAACCGGGGTATCTTCTAGGATACCGTCCTGTAATCCCAATTACATCTATCCAGTGGATCTCCTGGGATACCGTCCCATAGTCTATCATATATATCCAAAGGATCTCCCAAGATCCCGTCCCGTAGTCCAACTATCAATGTGCGGGGATCTACCTGAATCCTGATGTGTAGTCCCAAATATAAATACACAGTACTGGGCGAATCTACCGGGTGCAGTCCCGTAGTTCCATATAACTGTGTAAGGGGATCTACTGGAATCCCACATCTGTAGTCCCAAATAAATAGACAAGGGAGGGATCTACCGGAATCCCACATCCGTAGTCCCAAATAAACAAACAAGGGGGATCTACCGGAATTCCACATCCGTAGTCCCAATATAATTACATAGCAGAAACAGGAAAATATTCAGAAATGACAAATTTCATATTAAGGCAACAAGTAATTCTAGCCTAGCATGCTGCATAGAATTCAGGTAAGGCAGTTGTGAGCACGTGATTTTTGCCCTATATATGAATAATTCCCAAAATCCCAAACAAAATAATTTTTCTTTATTTTTACAATTTTTGTGCATTTTGGTGCCATCTTTTGATAATTGTTGCATTTTATTTGTGCGTGTTAATTTTTATAAAATACAAAAATATGCATTTTTCTGTACTTAGGAATTAATTTTATACTTTAGTATTAATTAGGGATTAACTTGTTTTAGAATAGGATATGAAGAAAATGACAAAAGTAGTTTACTTTAGCGTTTTATTATTTTAATTGAGAAACAGTCGCAAATAGTTATTAAGTTAATTTTAGACATTAATTGGTTTTAGCTTAATTGTTAGTTTAATTTCACATCTTTGAAAAATCAAAAAATAAATACAAAAAAATACAAGATTGCAAAAAGAAAAATGAAAAAATATATAATGGAAGTGAGCTTGTTTGAGACTTAAAATTTGGGCCATTTCTGCATGTATCCCGTTGGCCCAAATGCCTCAGCTTTTTAAATTAAATCCAGCCCAAATTCCCCAACCCAGTCCGATTAATAACAAGTCCAAACGACGTCGTTTCGGGGTCCTGGGATCAGGACCGTTGGATCTCATCAATCCAACTGTCCGGAACTAACTAGGTTTCCAGTATATAAGTGTCCAAACCGTCCCCCCTACCCCCCATTTCCATCGTCTTCCTCATCCCACCCCTTCTCCCAAACCCTAATCCGCGCCGCCCTAAAAATCCTTGTCGGCGATGAACACAACCTATCCCGTTCACCCTGAAATTAACACCACGGACTCCCCTCACCCTCCTCTTTCTATTGCACCCATTGGTTTGCCTCGAATAAGGCCGGAACTCTTCGAATCTTGATTTGAAGTTTTCCGACCAGGTGACAGTTTGTCCAAATCGGCCCAAAATCACACCCTACAACCCCCAGCCCTTCCTCAACACTAATCCGTGGTTGTTTTCTTTCAAATCATCATGAAGCGAACCAAATCTTAGATCTAAGAATTGCTGGCCAAATCCTAAAACTAAATCCTTTTGATTTCGAACCGTAGTACCCTTAACCATGTGTTCTCGTGTAAGAACACATGGTTAGGGGTGTTACGCGTCAAAAATCTGAAAGGATTCAGATGTTTATGACCAGCCGGAATCCCTTATGCCTTTGTGAGTTTTTTTTTTTTTTTTTTTACTGTTTCTTTTACTCGCATGATTAGAATATTATTTGCAGTCATTGTTTCATTGTTGTTCTATTAATTTTAGGGTTTAATTGTTGTTCTGTTAATTACTGTTGATTCTGAGATTGTTAGTTGGTTGAATGATTATAAGTTCATGGTTCAATAATTAGTTTTAAGTTCATTCAATGGTAATCGTGGTAGCTTAAGCTTAGTTTAATTTCGTTTAGCTTGTTTGAGTTGGTTAATTGACCAGAATTGGTTCAGTCAGCCTGATTAGTTGGTTTCTGATTGCTAGTTAATTAATTTTAGTTAGTTTCTGATTGCTAGTTAATTAATTTTAGTTAAGTTCAAGAATGGTTTAGGATATTGGGTATAACTGTTAGGGATAAGGGTAGGTTCAGTGATTCTAAAAGTCTTTCAGGGGTAATCTGGGTATGGAAAAGGGTAGTTCTGATAGGAATAGTAATATCAAGGTATAGGGAAGGGCAGTATGGGTATTGTATGAGTACAGGAATACCTTAGGGCCTTCTAGAATAGGGTTCAAGTGTAAGTTTTAATAATTATACTGCAGTTACTTGTTTAGCAAGATAAAAATAGAGGGACCAAATTGAAAATAGAGAGGGACTAATTAGAAAATCAGAACCTAGTCCATTCTCTTGAGGGTTGCTTATAAAAGGGCATAAGATGCCTTGGGGAAAGGGGGTCTGCTCAGTCTTCTGCCTTGAGCCCTAAGTTTTATTTTGAGCTTCATTCCTGTTTTTTTTAAAATCCAGTTAACATTTCAATTCTGAGATTATTCAGAAAATAAAGACATCAAAATATGGAGATCTGAAACAGCTTCATAGTTCCATTACTAATTCTGGGTTTCAGCTGTGAGGTTCAGGGAAATGTTAGAAGTCTGTTAAGCTGATCTGTGGGAATTTTCTTATATTCCTGGTTTCAAAACAATCTGCCTGTGTTTCTGTGGTGTACATTGCTGGGTTTGTTGTTTGTTGCTGTTGAAAGTAGCTGATTCCTCTCCTTTTCTCTATTTTCATTACAATTCCCAGGTACATTTCCTTGACTCGCATCTATGTAAATCCAAGTTTGCAGTGGAGAAGAATGAGAATGTTACTGGAATTCTGTTGTCTTTGGAAACATTGTCTATTGACTATCTTTTCATAGTTTAATTTGTTTAAATTGTTGGACTGTTACTAACCTACTTAGTTGTTGTTGATTCGAGCCAATAACTGATTTGTATAATCGAGACTGATGAACTGTCCAGTATGAGTTTGGTTATTTTAATTAGTAAGTGGACATTTAGATATTTAGATTTATGTGTATAGCCCAGGGTGCGGGCTGTTTAAATGGATCATTTCATGTTTATACAATTGTCATTTTCAATTTGTTTAAAGTTTCACAGTATGCTGGAGTCAAGTCTGCAAAGTTGTGATTGATATAGAATTCAACACACATGGTTTTTTTAGTTTTGGTCTAAGATGAATTGGGCACAGCTTCATACTGGGCCAATTTTGGGCCTGTCAAATTTGCAGTCGGCCCAGACTGTGGTTAGGCGAGAAATCGAAATGGGGCCTAAGTACATCAAGGTTCGAGAGTTTAATTAAATAGGAAGGAGCCTCTAGGGCTCGATCTTTGGGCTGTGCATTGGCCCATCCATAAGTAAAATTTGGCCTCCGTAAGGCCTGGTTCTTAGAGCTCTAAGAACCCTCACCTGCAATATATGTAATGATAATGCTTTGGATTATATGGGCTCAAAGCCCATTTCCTCAGTACTTCTGCATAGAAGCTCAAATTTCAGGTTTAACGGATGATTGGCCTTAACCAATTAGGATCCTTAAGTAATTGTTTACATAATTATCTCGTTGTTTAGATTTGGGAAGGTTGTTTAGCAAATTTCATGGACTTCCCCCAAAATAACACTACGTTAGCATCTTAGGCACGATTTAATTGAATAACATTCTTAAAATTAGAGTGCGCATTGATGCGACTCAAATCCAAATCTCGACGAAGTCGAAATGCGTTGATAACTACGGGTGCATTGATTGCGACGTGGTTCGAAAGGCATTTTCATGACGTCGCAATTCTTTAAAAATAAACAACAATAAAAGCAGTTTACAAATAAAAAGCACATAAGTTAACATGTATTAAAATCAGATAAATTCAACTACAACAGTTAAGCGACCGTGCTAGAACCACGGAACTCGGGAATGCCTAATACCTTTCTCCCGAGTTAACAGAATTCCTTACTCGGATTTCTGGTTCGCGGACTGTTAACAGAGTCATAAATTTCCTCGGTTCGGGATTCAACCGGTGACTTGGGACACCATTAATCTCCCAAGTGGAGACTCTGAATAATTAATAATTAAATCCCGTTCTGATTGTCCTTTAAATGGAAAAACTCTTTTACGCCTCTTCCGGGGGTATAGGTATGAAAAAGGAGGTGTGACAGCTCTGGCGACTCTGCTGGGGATTTTAACCCAGAACGTGTTGTTCAGGGTTCAGAATTCGAGCTTAGATAAATTGTTGTATTTGATTGTATCTGATTTTCCTACATGTTTTATGCTGAGTGTGCTAAATGTTACCGCTTTGATATTATCTGAACCGTATATAAACTGTGCCGACACCCTTCTCTCTTCACCTCCGGGGATGTGCTTACTGGTTGAGACTCCCTATTCTGTTAGTGTCATACCTTGAAATAAGAAAGAGGCCGGACAAGTTACGAAGTCGGATGGCCTTTTGGTTCCCGGTAAGTTGCCCCCTCCTCGACTTGAGTTGTCCGCTCGGGTACACAGTCTAGAACACCGACCCAGGTTTGGAACATAGAATAACATGACTTCATGCTGGATCCCTAGTAGGAACGCTTATTTGCATCACGTTGCATTTGACTTAGGGGACTCAACACAGGGGTTGGGTTCGTCTAGGACTAGCAACCTGAAATAAAAAGACCATTTTGATGCATCCTACTTGCTCTGTACATATATTTGTTTCGAACTTGCATGTTGACCGGTTTCTGAATCTCGGGAATGTTGGAAAATTGAAAAACAAAAAGAAAAAAAGAGAAGAAGAAAAAAAATATATCAGTTAGGGAGTTAATTGATTATTTTAGAAAAATCAATAACCAATTACTGGCGAAACTCTGCCGAAATTTTGAGAAAGAAAAAAGAAGGAAAATATTCTATTTAGTTTTACTAAAAAAAATATAAAAAAAGTCTTTTATTTTAGTTTGAAAAATAGATTATTTTATTGTTTGTTGAAAATGGAAAAATCGTTATTTTGTTTTGTTTTCAAAAATAGAAAAGGAAAATAGTTTGTCTTGTCAGGAAAAATAAAAATGCAAAAGAGTCATGTTTTAAAATAGTTTGGTTAATTTGCCCGAACTACGCATGGTTTGATTCTCACAGGGCGTGAGATACGTAGGCAACCCTCATCGGGTCCAACCTCCCCTTTGCAAAAATAACCAAAAAATATCAAAATTTTAATTTTTTGTCATAAAGAAACCGGGTGATGCCGTTTTGTCAAAAATAGCCAAATGTTCCCAAACGGGGCGCCGGAAGGCTGACTTTGCATAAACAGCCACCTCTGGTCGTATTTTGATTTTTGACCCTCACAGCCTTAAAATTTTTGCCGTTGAGGCATTGAAAGGTCGTGTCGCAATATCGGGTCTTTTATCTAAAAATATTAGAATTAAGAATTGAGTTCTTCATTTGAAATATAGGGTTAATTTTGAGTCGATAATATAGATAGTAGTTTTTGGAGTTAAATAAAAGTTTTCTTTTGCTTAAACGCTTTAATAAATGTGCAGGATGAGCACGACAATAAATGAGCCTTTTTCAATAATGACCAAAATCCCTTTTGAGCTGCAATTGTGGTGGAATGATTTGGGCAAAGAAGGGCAAGACGAAGTGAGAAAATATTTGAAAGACCTTCCGGATTTATTAGACATTCAGCCTCGGGGGGATATCATCAGGGCATTGGTCGCCCATTGGGATTCGGCACATAATGTGTTTCATTTTTCAGACTTTGAACTCACCCCAACAATAGAAGAAATAGCGGGGTACATTGGAAGTGACCAAGCTCCATTGAGATCCAAGTATTTGATTGCTCCTAGTGCCATTACCATACACCGATTCCTGGATTCCTTGAAAATACCCCGAACAGTTCATCGCCAAGATTTTGCCAAGGGTTTCTGTAGTTTCCGCTTTGTGTATGATAGATATGGCCATGTGGGCGGGTTCAATAATCCAGACTTTAAGCTTTGCAGCAGAAATAGCCGACAAAAATGGGAGGAACACAGGCGAGTGGCATTTATGGTAGCTTTTTTGGGTCTCGTAATATTCCCAAGGAAAGATGGTAATATTGATTTGAAAGTAGCGGGCGTTGTCAGCACTTTGCAAAACATGGGGAAAAGCACTTTAGCATCTATGATTGTGGCTGATATCTTCAGGGCTCTCACTGCGTGCAAAGCTGGGGGCAAATTTTTTGAGGGATGTAACTTATTGTTACAAATGTGGATGATTGAGCATTTGTGCCCGCGCTCTCAGTTATTGAGTTATGGTCCGGCTGAGAAAACTTGCATAGGAGAATTTTGTACGAGAATCAAAGGGGCTAGTCTACCTGAAGGAGTCACGGCTTGGGCATTATTATTTCGGAACCTCAAGGCTAGCCAAATATAGTGGGTGCTTGGATGGTTGTCTATCGAGGAAGTCATATATATGCCAGCAGCCCGACCGCATTTTTTGTTAATGGGACTCAAAAGCATACAACCTTATGCACCATATCGGGTTCTGAGGCAACTCGGTAGATATCAAGTAGTACCGAGAGATGAAGATTTGAGTACCCAAGTGGTCGAAATTAGTCCTGACGGTCGATTCCCCGAGGAAGAGGTTCGTCAAATTTGGAGTGAGTGTCAATATCTGATGGCAAACACTTGTGTGTCTGATAGGGTCAAAGGGGAAATTGCTCCAGGGTATCACGAGTGGTTCAGAGGTGACGTGGCATATGGGAGACCGGCTAAAAGACCTCATCTCGAAGATTTCGTCAAGTCGTCCCAAGAGCAGTGGGATTGGTTAGCAAAGGAAGAAAGCTATCGTGTTGAGATTGGTAAATTAAAGCAACAAGTCGAGAGTCTGAAATTCGAGAACAGTGTGCAGGTTGCCGCGGATCAAGGTGAAAAGAATAGATTAGCCAGAGAAAATGAAGCACTAAGGGCCCAAATCCGACAGTTGAAGATAACCATCGATAAGCAACCGATGAGCCGATCCGATGAACAATTGGTAAAAAGATTGGAAAGAGAAGTCAGAGAATGGCGGGATGAGTTAGGAAAATCTGAAAAGGCCATGGCAGAACTTAAAGCACAGTGCGCGACAAGAACCGAAGAGCGTCGCCAATACTTGAATCATTTGAAAAGGGACCATGAGAAAATTGTTGCCAATTTAAAGAGAAAAGTGGTTGCCCTTGAGGGCAAAGCGGTTAGGCAGGCTAGAGACTTTGAAACTGAAAGCGGACATTGTTACAACTTGTTGGCCCAAATGGAGGCAGAAGTGCAACAGCTGCAAGACCAGCACTTGCAAAACTCCCGAGCTTTAAAGACGTGCAGCGATCAGATAAGACGCTTTCTCATAGAAAAGAAGCAAACAAAAGACATGATTAGAGCCATCGCGCATGCTATTGTCAGGAGATGCCGGGTTTGTGAAGACATGACCCAAACTACTTTTATCTCAGCAGTGATGATCTATGTGAAGCGAACCATGAATGAGTTAGAGCAGCTTGAAAGGGATTTGGATCCTAGACCCGCGGAGAGGCCGAACGACGCCCCGCGATTACCTAAGTTTGAAGCACTAGAATATGCATAGTCCGTGTCTGTGAGTGTCTACCATTTCGAGTCAGTCTTTTGTACGTCCGTTATCTTTCTGAATTGAGTATGTTTGCAGGCTTAGAGTTTTTTTTTGGTTTGTTTTCAGGTTGCGTGTGTTAGTTTCTTTCCAAAACAAAAGATGTCGAGTTTGTAAAAGTCTGTTTTATTAATGAAAGTTGAGCATATTTATTTCCACTCTTAGTTTTACATTTATCTGCACGAACTACGCTTGGTCTGATTCGTGCGGGGTCACGATACGTAGGCAATCTCCATAGGATTCGACCATAACCGAAAGGAAAACAAAAAGAATGGAAACGAAAATATAAAGAAAACCAAGAAAAAGAGAAAGAAAGAAAAGAGCAGAAAAACAAGAGAGAGAAAAGAAAAAGCACAAGAGAGGGATAAGAGAAGAAAAAGGAAACAAGGAATGAAATGCCGGGATGACACATGCAATCGGGCAAACGCATAGAAAGGAATAACTGTATAAGTGCATTCATGCCAACGTGTGGTTGTTAAATCTGTTAAGACCTAATCGCTAACAAAGTGGTTGTCTAAATGTGTGAGTCCAGGAAGGTGGTTAGTTGATTGGCAATTCTGGCAACTCATCCATACAACACCCGGTCGAAAGATCAAGTAAAAATGACAGGGCAGGATTCAGAAATCAGCATCGTAGACCCTTCGAATAAGGTCGAGGTAACAGATGTAAGTGCTATGAAAGAAGATATGAGGAAATTAAAAGCACAAATGGCTGAAATGCATCGGGCATGGTTGCAGGGACACTCGACACCACTATATCCTGCTAACCCATCTTACATCCCACCCCTGGCTCAAGCTCAGGAGCCTACCACTCCCCACGCATCTTCAGCTTTCCCCTATCAGGCCCAGGGTTATGGTACCACGTCATACGCTCCCCCAGCTCCACCCTCTAAACAGAACCCTCCACCACTCATGGTTCCTGTCTTTGTGGCACCTCCCCCAGCTCCACTACATAGATCATCCAGTGAGCCGCTATTCCAAGCTCACGACACCCAATATTACCCTTCCGAACCCACTTTCAAAGCGCCTGAGCCATATACCTACTCTCCCCATTTTGAAATCCCAGGAGAAGTTGAGAAACCGGTTAAGAATGCAGAACAAGAGGAGGTGATTCGTAAAGTCAAAAGCCTGGAGCAATCCTTCAGGAACATGCATGGTTTAGGAAACCAAGTTAGTGTCGCATACAAAGATTTGTGCCCTTTTCCTGATGTACAGTTGCCTGCGGGGTTTAAAATGCCGAAGTTTGACTTATATGAGGGGCACGGTGACCCAGTAGCCCATCTGCGTGGTTTTTGTAGCAAAATGAGAGGGGCTGGGGGAAAAGATGAGTTGTTGATAGCATATTTCGGGCAAAGCCTGAGCGGGTCAGCGCTAGAATTGTACACGAGGCAAGACCCCGGCCGATGGTATACATGGGATGATTTGGCCCAGGCATTCATTAGCCATTTTCAATATAACCTCGAGATAGTCCCAGATCGTCTGTCATTGTTGAAACTAGAAAAGAAGCCTGGGGAAAGTTTTAGAGAGTTTGGTTTTCGCTGGAGGGAACAAGCTGCAAGGGTTGATCCTCCCATGAGGGAGAGTGAGATGGTAGATTACTTCTTGCAAACATTGGAACCTACCTATTTTGGTCATCTAGTGACATCTGTCGGAAAGTCGTTTAATGAAGTGGTAAAGATGGGAGCCATGATTGAGGAAGGGTTAAAATCTAACAAGATCTTGAGCTACTCGGCGTTGAAAGCAACCACCCAGGCCATCCAAAGCGGTACTGGTGGTGTGCTGGGAAAGAAGAAGAAAGAAGAAGTTGCTACAGTTGAAGTTAATGCTTGGTCCAGGCATAATAACCCTCCACCCTACTACAACCAACCCAGACCCCACCACCCAAATTACCAATATACCCCATATGGCCCACCGCAACACTATTATCCACCACCAAAACGACATTTTTCTATTCACCACGCCCAGACCTACACTCAGCCCCCCGTGCACTCACAATGGCGTGCACCGAACCCCCAAAACATACATCCACCCCCACAAAGCACCTATCCACCGCCCAGGGCAAACAGACCAGGAACCAGCTTCCGCCCAAACCAAGCTTTTAGAAGTGAGAAAGCCCCAAATAGAAAAACCTTTACTCCGCTGGGAGAATCTTACACTGCCCTCTTCCACAGACTGAAACAATTAGGGATGTTGACCCCAATTGAATCCAAAACACCAAACCCCCTTCCCAGAAACTTGGACCATTCTGTTAGCTGCGAGTACTGCTCAGGGATGCCGGGGCACGATACTGAAAAGTGTTGGAAATTGAAAAACGCAATACAAGAGCTCATTGATAATCACCGTATTGAGGTACAGGCTCCAGAGGCCCCGAACATCAATCAAAATCAGTTACCAGCACATTATGAGGCCAACATGATCGAACTGATACATAAGGCGGCAGAGCATAAGAAACCTTCGCAGGTGGTTATGGTGATTCGTGCTACGGAAGCCAAAGAAAAGATAGTGAGTGCAAGGCCAGTGGTTTAGTTAAAAGCAATAAAAGACAAGCCAGTGTTAGTAATGGGGAAGGGACCATTGGTGGCCGAGAAAAAGCAGGAGCCAGTCAAGATAGTGGTATCAGGGTCAGTATCAGCGCCCGTGGTGGTTGTGAAGGGAGCTTATATAGAACCGGTTGTCATAAAACCGGTAATCCAATTACCCATGGTGGATATCAAAGCCGTACAGTGGAAATATGACAAGGTAGTGGTGATATACAAAGGAAAGGAAATTGAGGAAGAGAGTTGTGAAGCACAAGGACTAACCCGGTCGGGACGTTGTTTCGCTCCCGAGGAGTTGAGAAAGGCTAAGGGCACAAAAGACAATCCAGCGCCAGTTAAAAAAGCTGTAACGGAAGAAGAGGCAGAAGAGTTTCTGAAAAGATGAAAGGACAAGATTATTCCGTTGTTGAGCAACTGAGAAAAACACCAACCCAAATCTCGTTATTGTCATTATTGATTCACTCTGATGAGCACTGCCGAGCTTTAATGAAGATATTGAATGAGGCTCATGTGCCTGACAAAATTTCAGTGAACCATTTAGAGGCAATTGCCAACAAGATCTTTGAAGTGAACAGTGTAGCATTTTCTGATGATAAATTGCCTATGGAAGGCACAGAACACAACAAGGCTCTCTATTTGGCGGTCAATTGTGAAGGTTCAATGGTTACTCGGGCACTAATCGATAACGGGTCGAGCGCTAATATTTGCACGTTATCCACATTGAACAAGTTAAAGATTGATGAGGATAGAATTCGCAAAAATAGCATTTGTGTTCGAGGGTTCGATGGAGGGGGAACAAACACGGTAGGGGATATTGTACACGAATTGACTATTGGCTCAGTCGAGTTCACGATGGAATTTCAGGTGTTGGATGCTTCAGTATCCTATAATCTTTTGTTGGGTCGACCGTGGATTCATGCGGCAAAAGCCGTGCCCTCCACATTGCACCAAATGATCAAATTCGAGTGGGACAGACAAGAAATTGTGTTACATGGGGAAGACCCCACATGCGCCATGAATGGTGCCATTGTACCCTTTATAGAGATCGAAGATGATAAGGGTCCATGGGTGTATCAGATCCTCGACACAGTTTCGGTGAGCAGGGTGCCTGAGGGTAAAAGCATGCCATGTCCCAGGGTGCCAGCTGCGACCGTCATGGTAGTGTCAGAAATGCTGAATAACGGGTTCGTGCCCGGAAAGGGTTTGGGGGTTGAACTATAGGGCGTTACTCAACCTGTGTCTTTGCCCAAAAATTTGGACACCTTCGGGTTAGGGTTCAAGCCAACAGCGGCAGATGTCAGAAAGGCCCGTAAATTGAAGAAGAAATCTTGGGTGCTTCCTAAACTAATTCCTCGATTGTCTAGGTCCTTCGTCAGGCCGGGTATCAAGAAATCATTGGCGAAGATGTCAGGTTCATTAATTGGGGCGGAGGGGAATTTGGATAAGGTGTTCGAGAAAGTATTTGCTGAAGTAAACATGGTTGAGGCCGGGGAAGGGTCAAGCAGAGCAGACATACAGTACATCGGACCACGTGCTAACATCAACAATTGGAAAGCTACTCCTCTTCCAGTTCGGAGGGAGTCGTGGTAGTGGGTTTTGTTTTCCTTTTTGTCACCTGGATTATTCCAGGGTTTGTAATCCAGTTGCTATGTTCCGTCCGTTTGGATGAGTTAAAACCTTTTTGTCTTTACGTTTAATGAAATGCAATTTTCTTCGTCCCTAATTCTCTTTCCATTTTCTTTTCTTTTCTTTGTACAGTTCTTTTTATGCTGATATCAATGACATGACATGCATGAGGAATCTTCGGCCCAGTTTTAAAAGCCAATCTAGTTCAGAAGTAATAATACAAGAGATCGAGTGTGATGATGGGGTGGATTGTAACAATGATGAAGCTTATGAGGAAATTAGTAAAGAATTAAGTCATTTTGAAGAAAAACTCAAACCTAACCTAAATGATACAGAAGCAGTTAATCTAGGGGACCAAGACAATGTGCGGGAAACTAAAATAAGTGTTCATTTGGAGCCACAACTCAAGGAGGAGATAATTAAAGTATTGCATGAGTACAAAGACATTTTTGCATGGCATATGATGATATGCCGGGTCTAAGCACCGATTTGGTTTTTCATAAATTGCCCACTGATCCAGCACTCCTCCCTATCAAGCAGAAGTTGAGAAAGTTCAAAACGGACATAAGTGTGAAGATCAAAGAAGAGATCATCAAGCAGTTTGAGGCAAGGGTCATACAGGTTACACGGTACCCCACTTGGTTAGCTAATGTCGTGCCTGTGCCAAAGAAAGATGGCAAGACCAGGGTGTGCGTCGATTATCGAGACCTTAACAAGGCAAGTCCAAAAGATAATTTCCCATTGCCCAACATCCATATACTGATCGACAATTGTGCCAAACATGATATTGGCTCTTTTGTGGATTGTTATGCGGGTTATCATCAGATTCTAATGGACAAGGAAGATGCAGAAAAGACGGCATTCATCACGCCGTGGGGAACATATTGTTATCGGGTCATGCCCTTTGGTTTGAAAAATGCTGGGGCAACTTATATGAGGGCCATGGCAACCATCTTCCATGATATGATACATAAGGAAATCGAGGTATACGTGGATGATGTGATCATGAAGTCTAGACAATAATCCGACCATGTCAGAGATTTGAGAAAATTCTTTCAAAGGCTTCGCAGGTACAATCTTAAGCTCAATCCTACGAAATGTTCTTTCGGGGTGCCATCTGGGAAGTTGTTGGGGTTTATAGTCAGCCGGAGGGGTATTGAATTAGACCCGTCAAAGATCAAAGCTATTCAGGAGTTGCCACCCCCGAGAAACAAAATCGAGGTGATGAGTTTGTTGGGAAGACTGAACTATATCAGCAGGTTCATTGCTCAGCTAACGGCAACGTGTGAACCAATTTTCAAATTGTTAAAGAAAGATGTCGCTGTCAAATGGACTGATGAATGTCAGGAGGCTTTTGATAAGATAAAGGGGTATTTGTCAAACCCACCTGTGTTGGTTCCGCCAGAACCAAGGAGGCCTTTGATTTTATATCTGACAGTTGTGGACAGTTCATTCAGTTGTGAACTGGGGCAGCATGATGTTACGGGAAGAAAAGAGCAGGCTATCTACTATCCCAACAAGAAGTTCACATCTTACGAGGTTAAATATACTCATCTGGAAAGGACATGTTGCGCCCTAACTTGGGTGGCGCAGAAGTTGAAACATTACTTGTCATCTTACACCACTTACCTTATATCTCGCTTGGACCCGTTGAAGTATATTTTTCAGAAACCCATGCCTACAGGAAGGCTTGCAAAGTGGCAGATCTTGCTTACAGAGTTCGACATTATATATATGACACAGACTGCCATGAAAGCACAGGCATTAGCCGATCACTTGGCGGAGAACCCCGTTGATGAAGATTATGAGCCTTTGAAAACTTATTTTCCTGATGAAGAGGTAGTGTACATTGATGAATTGGAACAAGTTGAGAAGTTAGGATGAAAACTTTTCTTTGATGGGGCTGCAAATATGAAAGGCGTTGGAATAGAAGCAGTACTTATTTCGGAAACAGGTCAGCATTACCCTGTTACAGCTCGGCTTCGTTTCTACTGTACAAACAACATGGCAGAATATGAGGCGTGCATATTGGGACTGAGATTAGCTATGGATATGGATGTACGGGAAGTCTTGGTCATGGGTAACTCGGACCTACTGGTACACCAGATTCAAGGGGAATGGGAAACACGGGATTTGAAGCTTATACCGTATCGGCAGTGTCTGCATGAGCTTTGCCAGCGTTTCAGGCCATAGAATTCAGACACATTCCGAGGATTCATAATGAGGTTGCTGACGCTTTGGCTACCTTGGCGTCAATGTTGCACCATCCAGATAAGGCTTATGTTGATCCATTGCGGATTCAGGTCCGTGATCAGCATGCTTACTGTAATGTGATAGAAGAGGAAATTGATGGGGAGCCGTGGTTCCATGATATCAAAGAGTACATCAAAGTGGGAGTATATCCAACGCAGGCCACCGGTGATCAAAAAAGAACAATTCGACGGTTGGCAAGTGGGTTTTTCCTTAGTGGAGGAGTACTATACAAAAGAACGCCAGATCTCGGTTTGTTGAGATGTATAGATGCACGATAGGCCACAACTATCATGACCGAGGTGCATTCCGGAGTTTGTGGGCCACATATAAGTGGGTATGTTCTAGCAAAGAAGATTCTCCGAGCGGGTTATTATTGGCTCACGATGGAGCGGGATTGTATTAGTTTTGTGCGTAAGTGTCATCAATGCCAAGTACATGGAGATTTGATTCATTCTCCACCATCAGAATTACATACGATGTCCGCACCATGGCCTTTTGTTGCATGGGGCATGGATGTTATCGGGCCAATTGATCCAGCGGCATCAAATGGGCACAGGTTTATCTTGGTAGCTATAGATTATTTTACCAAATGGGTGGAAGCGAAGACATTCAAGTCTGTGACCAAGAAGGCTGTAGTTGACTTCGTGCATGCAAATATCATCTGTCGGTTTGGGATCCCAAAGGTAATCATCACAGATAATGGGGCTAATCTTAATAGCCATTTGATGAAGGAGACATGTGAGCAGTTTAAGATTGCTCACAGGCACTCTACTCCGTACCGTCCCAAGGCAAATGGTGCGGTTGAAGCGGCCAATAAGAACATAAAGAAAATACTCCGGAAGATGGTTGAAGGATCTAGACAATGGCACGAGAAATTGCCTTTTGCATTGTTAGGATATCGCACCACCATGCGTACCTCGGTAGGGGCGACTCCTTACTCATTGGTATATGGTACCGAGGCAGTAATACCCGCAGAAGTGGAAATCCCATCTCTGCGAATCATTGCAGAGGCTGAAATCGATGATGATGAATGGGTGAAAAGCCGTCTTGAGCAGTTGAGTTTGATCGACGAGAAGAGATTGGCATCAGTGTGTCATGGCCAACTGTACCAACGAAGAATGGCAAGAGCATACAACAAGAAAGTACGTCCAAGGAAATTTGAAGTCGGGCAATTAGTACTGAGGCGGATCCTGCCTCATTGGGCTGAGGCAAAGGGAAAATTTGCCCCAAACTGGCAGGGACCATTTGTAGTAACCAGAGTATTGTCCAACGGAGCATTGTATTTGACAGATGTGGAAGGAAAATGTATAGAAATGGCCATCAATTCCGATGCGGTCAAGAGATATTATGTATGATTTCTTTATTTTCTGAATGTATCTGTTTGTATTTGGCATATCTTAAAGATTGAAATGATGAAGGCATTTTGTCCTGCTATCCAAACACTCTTATCCCTTGTTATCCCCTTCGAGCCTTACTTATTTTTCATACCCCTCTTTCGGAATCAGCAGCATTATCAGAGAACACAAGTGCCGAACATAAAGGAAAGAAGAGAAAAAACAAAAGGGGAAAAGAAAGAAGAAGAAAAGAAGGAAAGAAAAGAAAAAAAAAGAAAGGGAAAAAAGAAGAAAGAAAAGAAAAGAAAGGAGGAAAAGGAAAAGAAAGAAAAGAGAAAGAAAAGGAAAGAAAGAAAATCACAACGACAAAAGTTAAATACGTGAACTACGTTTGACTTGATCCCGAAAGGGTACGTAGGCAGCCTCTCTGAGGTCCAGTCATACCAAAACAAAAATCCAAAAATCCCCAAGCAAGAAACTGGGGCAGAAGTTGTGATTGTTGTGAAAGTTGGATTCCAAAAGTTGTAATTTGAACCCAGTTGAATTGTTTTGAGCCTTTCATACCTTTCTTTCTAACCCAATCCAAAAGCCTACATTACGGTCCAAAGAAAGACCTTCTGATCAATTTTTGATAAATGCCAAGTCGAGCAGGTAGCGGTAATTCGTGGCAATGGCAACACTCTGGTTCAAGCAAGAAGAACAAAAGATAAAAATGAGAGAGTCTTATGGTTGAAAACCCTCATGGGCACCGTAAGGCGACGGGAGCTGAGAGAAAATAAAATGAGAGAGTCTTAGTGGTGAAAACCTTCACGGGCACCTCAAAGCGAAAGTGAGTTGAGAAATGGCAAACTGAGAAAGGTTTGTTGATGGAAACCGTTTTGTGGTACCGCAGGAAAACAAGATTAAGTTCTGGGTAATTCAAACAATTAATGAAAGTTATGGGCAACAAAGTATGGCAATTGAAAGCTCGTTATTTGGACAGATTGGGCTGATTAATCCAAAATGCATGTCATAACTATGGGTACCAGTTGTTTCGCTCAGATAAGTTTCTTTTCCTTCTCTTCTTAAAAACAGTTATCTGGTTTTGAATTCTTCTTATCCTTAACTCAAGAATCGTCGCATTTCATTTTTATGTTGGGGATTTTATCTAGCAGAGACATTCCATTGCTAGTTTTGGTCAAAGCAGGCAGAAGGGACTTCATAGCTCACTACCAGCTTCCGGAATTGTAAAGCACAACATGGTCAGAGCATGTCAAAAACAACATGATGTAAATGGAATAGGGGAAGTCGCCAGAAGTTGCATCGGCAGAATATTTGGGAAATGTTATGGGAAATGTGAAGGTTCAGGCAAAAGGGTCGGAAAGATGAGACAACAATATGGGTACAAAAGCATTCAGGTGGTCAGAAATTGGGGGAATGTGGAAATCGGTTGGAAAGTCAAGCGGTTCAGGGACGATATGTGGAAACCAGTCAACACAAAGCAATGCAGGGGAAGGGTTTTTCAGCAAGAATGCCATCAAATAACCACCCTTTTTTTTAAAATTGACGAAGTTTTCTTTGATTGTAACAGGGGCAGAAAGTTAGTCGTTGAAAAGGAATTCTCCAAGAAGGAAAAGCAAGCAGTAATCAGGTTTGATCGCAAAGTGCGGTTTGATTAAAAAAATAATAATAAAATTAAAAAAAAAAAAGAGAGAGATAATCTTGAAGTACATAAGAGGAATGGAGCTTGGTTGCGAAGTTTGCATGATTAGAATAAATGCAAGCAGTCAGGAGTCCGCCTGGAGAACAGAGACATACATTTTAATTTTAGCAATCAGGAGTCCGCTTGGAAAACAGAGACAGACAATTTAATTTTGGAAAGTCAGGAGTCCGCCTGGAGAACAGAGACATACAATTTAATTTTAGCAATCAGGAGTCCTCCTGGAGAACAGAGACATGCATTTTTGAATTTTAGCAATCAGGAGTCCGCCTGGAAAACAGAGACAGACAATTTAATTTTGGAAAGTCAGGAGTCCGCCTGGAGAACAGAGACATACAATTTAATTTTAGCAATCAGGAGTCTGCCTGGAGAACAGAGACATGCATTTTTGAATTTTAGCAGTCAGGAGTCCGCTTGGAGAATAGAGACATACAATTCAAGTTTTGGGAGTTAGGAGTCCGCCTGAAGAATGGAGACATACAGGTTACATCTTTAAAGTCGGGAGTCCGCCTGGAGAACAGAGACACGTATTTTGAATTTCAGCAGTCAGGAGCCAGCCTAAAAAATGGAGGTGTTAGATATTTTAAGTAGTCGAAGTCAGGAGCCCGCCTGGATAATAGAGAAGTAGTTTCAATTTTAAGATTCGGCAGTCAGGAGCCCGCCTGGATAACAGAGGAATACATTCGAGTTCAAGATTATTTAAGTTCAGCAGTTGGGAGAGAGGGAGTAACATCTCAGTCAACCAGGGAATAACAACATGGATTTTTATTGAGAAAGCACAAGACAATGAGACGACAAGAAAGAACAAGACAACAAGTCAACAAGGAAGTACGAGGGCAAGTTTGAAGAATTTAGATAGGATTTTTACAATTAATAGAGCATAGTTAGTTTAGCTTCTTTTATCTTTGACACGATGTAATAAGGGAGGTCAGCAAGCAGCAACAGCAGCAGTAACAGCAACAAGCACAATGCAATCACAGTTCCTGGTAGTCCCAGCTACCAGACACTCCTGAACTACACTAACCTGATTCCTGTTTAGCCCAGGATATGTAGGCAACCTCCGAAGCAGGATGCGGTCAAGCTTTTCAAAAAATGCTTCGCGCGGAATTTTCGAACGGGCAAAAATCGCTCATATTTGCTCACTTGTCTTTGCCCGAAAACCTTCCGCGTTTCCGAGCAAAGAGGGGCAGCTGTGAACACGTGATTTTTGCCCTATATATGAATAATTCCCAAAATCCCAAACAAAATAATTTTTCTTTATTTTTACAATTTTTGTGCATTTTGGTGCCATATTTTGATAATTGTTGCATTTTATTTGTGCGTGTTAATTTTTATAAACTACAAAAATACGCATTTTTCTGTACTTAGGAATTAATTTTATACTTTAGTATTAATTAGGGATTAACTTGTTTTAGAATAGGATATGAAGAAAATGACAAAAATAGTTTACTTTAGCGTTTTATTATTTTAATTGAGAAACAGTCGCAAATAGTTATTAAGTTAATTTTAGGCATTAATTGGTTTTAGCTTAATTGTTAGTTTAATTTTACATCTTTGAAAAATCAGAAAATAAATACAAAAAAATACAAGATTGCAAAAAGAAAAATGAAAAAATATATAATGGAAGTGAGCTTGTTTGAGACTTAAAATTTGGGCCATTTCTGCATGTATCCCGTTGGCCCAAATGCCTCAGCTTTTTAAATTAAATCCAGCCCAAATTCCCCAACCCAGTCCGGTTCATAACAAGTCCAAACGACGTCGTTTCGGGGTCCTGGATCAGGACCGTTGGATCTCATCAATCCAACGGTCCGGAACTAACTAGGTTTCCAGTATATAAGTATCCAAACCGCCCCCTACCCTCATTTCCATCGTCTTCCTCACCCCACCCCTTCTCCCAAACCCTAATACGCTCAGAACCTAGTCCATTCTCTTGAGGGTTGCTTATAAAAGGGCATAAGATGCCTTGGGGAAAGGGGGTCTGCTCAGTCTTCTGCCTTGAGCCCTAAGTTTTATTTTGAGCTTCATTCCTGTTTTTTTTTAAATCCAGTTAACATTTAAATTCTGAGATTATTCAGAAAATAAAGACATCAAAATATGGAGATCTGAAACAGCTTCATAGTTCCATTACTAATTCTGGGTTTCAGCTGTGAGGGTCAGGGAAATGTTAGAAGTCTATTAAGCTGATCTGTGGGAATTTGCTTATATTCCTGGTTTCAAAACAATCTGCCTGTGTTTCTGTGGTGTACATTGCTGGGTTTGTTGTTTGTTGCTGTTGAAAGTAGCTGATTCCTCTCCTTTTCTCTATTTTCATTACAATTCCCAGGTACATTTCCTTGACTCGCATATATGTAAATCCAAGTTTGAAGTGGAGAAGAATGAGAATGTTACTGGAATTCCGTTGTCTTTGGAAACATTGTCTATTGACTATCTTTTCATAGTTTAATTTGTTTAAATTGTTGGACTGTTACTAACCTACTTAGTTGTTGTTGATTCGAGCCAATAACTGATTTGTATAATCGAGACTGATGAACTTTCCAGTATGAGTTTGGTTATTTTAATTAGTAAGTGGACATTTAGATATTTAGATTTATGTGTATAGCCCCGGGTACGGGCTGTTTAAATGATTCATTTCATGTTTATACAATTGTCATTTTCAATTTGTTTAAAGTTTCACAGTATGCTGGAGTCAAGTCTGCAAAGTTGTGATTGATTTAGAATTCAACACACATGGTTTTTTTAGTTTTGGTCTAAGATGAATTGGGCACAGCTTCATACTGGGCCAATTTTGGGCCTGTCGAATTTGCAGTCGGCCCAGACTGTGGTTAGGCGAGAAATCGAAATGGGGCCTAGGTACATCAAGGTTCGAGAGTTTAATTAAATAGGAAGGAGCCTCGAGGGCTCGATCTTTGGGCTGTGCATTGGCCCATCCATAAGTAAAATTTGGCCTCCGTAAGGCCTGGTTCTTAGAGCTCTAAGAACCCTCACCTGCAATATATGTAATGACAATGCTTTGGATTATATGGGCTCAAAGCCCATTTCCTCAGTACTTCTGCATAGAAGCTCAAATTTCAGGTTTAACGGATGATTGGCCTTAACCAATTAGGATCCTTAAGTAATTGTTGACATAATTATCTCGCTGTTTAGATTTGGGAAGGTTGTTTAGCAAATTTCATGGCCTTCCCCCAAAATAACACTACGTTAGCATCTTAGGCACGATTTAATTGAATAACATTCTTAAAATTAGAGTGCGCATTGATGCGACTCAAATCCAAATCTCGACGAAGTCGAAATGTGTTGATAACTACGGGTGCATTGATTGCGACGTGGTTCGAAACGCGTTTTCATGACGTTGCAATTCTTTAAAAATAAACAACAATAAAAGCAGTTTACAAATAAAAAGCACATAAGTTAACATGTATTAAAATCAGATAAATTCAACTACAACAGTTAAGCGACCGTGCTAGAACCACGGAACTCGGGAATGCCTAACACCTTCTCCCGAGTTAACAGAATTCCTTACTCGGATTTCTGGTTCGCGGACTGTTAATAGAGTCATAAATTTCCTCGGTTCGGGATTCAACCGGTGACTTGGGACACCATTAATCTCCCAAGTGGCGACTCTGAATAATTAATAATTAAATCCCGTTCCGATTGTCCTTTAAATGGAAAAACTCCTTTACGCCTCTTCCGGGAGTATAGGTATGAAAAAGGAGGTGTGACAGCAGTTTGAGCATATAGAGCAATTAAATCACTTAGACATGCTTTCATAAGCTACAACATGTTTGATAGTGCGAGTAATAAAAATAGGAAGGGAAACATACTAGTAATTACTTAATAAAAAATTAGATTTCCAATAATTAGCTTAAGTACGCACTCGTCACCTCACGTACAAGGCATTTTAATTACTAAATATACCAAATCCTAAGGGGAAGGTCCCCCACACAAGGTTAGGCAAGCAACTTACCTCGAACCGACTCAAAATCAACCCGAAACCATGCTCTTGCCACGAGTACTCGACTCTAAAGGGTTCAAATCTATTCAATTCAATTGCATAATGTAAATAACACTTCAAGTACTGATTCTACAAAGAAATTCTAAGCTAATATGCAAAATTAGGTAAAATGACCAAAATGCCCCTCGGGACCACATCTCGGAATCAGGTGAAATTTATATTTTCAGAATCCTCGTACTCTCATGAGTCTATACATAACAAGAACACTAAAATCAGAGTTCAATTGACCCCTCAAATAACCATGTTAAGGTTGTTTAATCTCAAGCCCTAATTACCCATTTTCCCCAAATTTCTCACCACCAATTAGGTCCTTAATCACATATAAACGAGTTATGAAATAAAAAATATTACCTCCAAGTGATTCCCCTTGAATCCCTCTTCAATCCTCTTCAAAAAGCTTCAAAATTGCCCACAAATGGAGGAACTTAGGCTCAAAATCGCGGAATAGGCCTTTTAAATCATTCTGCCCAGGCATTTAAATTATTCTTCGCAACACACATAGTGGTTTTCTGCAATTTCAAACATCATGAAATGGCCCGATTGACCACCCGAAACTCACCCGAGACCCCCGGGACCTCAACCAAACCTGTCAACCAATCCTAAAACATCATTCAAACTTGTTTCAACCTTCGGAACGCTCAAAACAACATCAAAACACCTATTTTTCATCGGATTCAAGCCTAAGAATTCCAAAAACTCTAAAAATACAGTTTCGATCAAAAAGTCTATCAAACCTCGTCCGAATGACCTGAAATTTTGCACACACGTCACATTAAATACTACGAAGCTACTCCAATTTCCGGAATTTCATTCCGACTCTGGGATCAAAATCTTACTATCGAACCGGAAACTTCAAAAATTCAACTTTCGGCATTTCAAGCCTAAATTAGCTACGGACCTCCAAAACACAATCGGAACACGCCCTTAAGCCCGAAATCATCCAACGGAGCTAGCGGAACCATCAGATTTCCATTCCGAGGTCGTCTTCACACTGTTCCGACTACGATCAACTTTCCACCACTTAAGCTCTCATTTAGGGACTAAGTGTCCCAGAACTCTTCGAAACTCAAAACCGAACATCCTGGCAAATCAAAATAGCAGAAATAGACTTGGGAAAAGCAGTTAATGGGGGATCAGGGCGTAAATTCTTAAGACGATCGGCTGGGTCGTCATAGTTCCCCACTGCTGACCGCGAAAAAAGGACCGCGACCACGGAGCTCCACCGCGGACCGCAAAATATCGAGCGGGGCGGATGTTTGGCCTTGCCCGCCGCTGACCGCAAAAATTCCACGGAGGCAGCGAAGACCCTAGCGCGGTCGCGAAAAGTCACCGCGGACCACCAACCCCAGTTCAGAGACCTGCAACTTCACTAAACCTGCAACAACTATTTTTCTAAGTCTAAATTCACTTCATGGCGTATCCAAAACTCACCGGAGCCCTCGGGGATCCAAACCAATTACGCACACAAGTCTAAAAACATCACATGGACTTGCTCGTTCGATCAAATCATCAAAATAACATCCACAACTATGAATTAAACCTCAAATTTATGAAATTATCCAAGATAATTGAAATTTCCATTTTCTCAACTATAGGACCGTTTTATACCCAACCACTTCCGATTCTTACCAAATTTCACATATTCAACTTAATTATTATTTTAATCTTGTACCGGGATCCGGAACCAAGATACGGGCCCGGTACCATCAAGAAAATGCATTAATTCACATCTAAAAGCATTTATATTTTCCAGCAAATAATTTTCTTTAAAAATTCTTTTCTCGGGCTTGGGATCTCGAAATTCGATTCCGGGCATACGCCCAAGTCCCATATTTTATTACGGACCCTACGGAACCGTCAAATCATGGATCTGGGTTCGTTTCAAAGAATATTGACCAAAGTCATTTTTAACCAATTTTAAAGGCCGGTTTCATTATTTTTCTTATATTTCACATAAAAGCTTTCCGGAAATGCGTCATACTGTGCACGCAATACGATAAACATTAGCTACAACCACTTGTCAAAAAAATAAGTTCTCAAACTCGGTGAGGCGCGAATTTCATATTCAATATTAGAAGGTATTCAAATTAACATAGCTAATTAACATTTAATTTTTCGTAACCGCAATTATGTTGGATTTGTAATAAAAATTAATCTTTAAAATTTTATTATTCTCTTTTATTTGTTTTAGCTTTATTATGTGACGCGAATTTTGGTGTTTATTATAAATACATCACTTTGACTTTTCTAGGTGTTTGCACCTAAATAAAAAAAACATACTCTAATATTTAGGACTAAACTAATATTTTAGACTTTCAATTTAACTACAATTCATTCAAAATTGTGTATGAAGGAAACTGTCTATTTTATATTAGAATATTTCAAAAACTTTTTTTGAGCAAACAGGAAATATATATTACTGCCTATCAAATAGAAAAAGAAAAAAAAAAGGAAACTTTGAACAATTTCCTCTTCTTTCCCATAAACGGTAGAATATAAGTCATTCTAGGCTTTCACACAGGGGCGGATTTACATGGTGTCAAGCGGTGTCACAGAACACCGCTTCGTCGAAATTTTTACTATAAAAATAATAAGTAAAATAGAAATACAAGATAAAATTATTAAAAGTGACACCAATTGCAACGAAACATCTCAATAGTCTAGTGGTTGTTAGCTTCAAGTATTATGTGAGAGGTCTTGGGTTTGAACTCCCTTGGCTCCACAAAATATTTTTTGACTGTTACGGCCCTTTTACTAGAAATAGTGATACCACTTATGAAAAATCCTGCGTTTGCCACTGCACATAACGCGTGTAATCTATACTATATTAAAAGCACGAAGATCCTTAGCAAAAAATGTTCGCTTTGTTTACCCTTTAAAAATATATTTCCTACTAGATAAAACAATCATTTAATTATATTCTTAATATTTAGGAATTATAAATCAACTAAAAATTTTAAATTTTTTTTTTATTTAAACTACATAGAATGTCCAAATATTTAGGACTTCAAATTCAATTAAAATTTACTTTACTTCAGTTCTTTCATTAAACCAACATTATATCCTTGTGGACTTTAAATATGCTTTTGGAGTTTAATGCGTATTCTTAGCCTGTGATGTATATAATTGTTAGTATCGTTTTCTTTCACAAATACTTTCAATAATTGATTACCTAAAAGACATCACCAATGCATTGTAATTTTTTTTAAAGAGTTTTGATTTAACTTTAGGTAAAAATTTCTAGAAATCAGAATTATTAGTGGTAATGTTAATTTTAAAAATAAATTAATAAACATCTGTACTATGTAAAATTATAACTATAACTGATATTTAAACCTTAAATAAACTAATATTACTTGGAACTTTGAAATAACTATAAATTTAAATAATTGTCTTATTAAACTTGATTTTAAAATTTCAAAATTGTCAATGGCAGTGTTTATTCAGAATGATTTTAAGGTAATGTTAACTTTTATTTGGTATTCGATAAATATGTATAGAAGAAATTTAGACTTAGACCAATAAGTATTGATCACGCCCAACAATGCCTTGTAAAAAGGACAAGTGGTCGTTACAAATATAATTCGGGTATTATGCCCAGAGTCGAATCCTACAGGGAATTAACCTATCAATTACTTTTGTCAGACTCACTGAATTCTCTGTAATCAACTTCCCAGATATTTTGAATAACACTTGGTGATATTTCTACTGATTATAACTGAATAAAATTAAGTAAACTAAAAATTAACTATGACTGAGTTGTAAACAAATAAGAGAAGGATCTAAGGTTGTGATTTCCCCTTTGATGGAATCCCTTCCTGTTATGTTTCGTATAGATTTGCCTAATCGTCTCTATCGATCATGAGCACTTTTACTACCGTAAATCTCTCCCGAGCAATTACGACAATTTATTAGACGCACTCTCCCGAGTTACGCTAGCTGGATTTTATTACAGATCACTTAGATTGCACCCAAGGTTTCGCTATCCCTAATCTCACCTTTAAACCCTCGGTTATTGATTCCTCATATACTTTGGGAGTGGTGTTGTTCAACAACTACCTAAATATACACTCTCTCCCGAGTAATACATATTAAATAGGCACAACTAATTGAGGATCCTATCAATTAACTACAACAAGAATGTAGTTGAACAAATAGAGATTAAACTGGGCAAACTATATTAACACAACAAGAAGCTCATCCTTCAACAGGTTCCATCAAATCCCTAGACTATAATTAGCTACTCATAATTTTGTTCATAATAACAACAGCAAAATTCATCATGAATGATAAAAACAAAAGGAATAAAGGTAAAACTCGTTGCCGAATTATCCTCCTTGCCTTTTGCCTCTTCTTGCCTTCAACAAAACTATAAAAACCTTGATATCCCATTTTTGGGCGAGCTGGACCTCTTATAGGTTAAGTGGAATTACCCCCAAACTTCCAAGTTTACCCCTAAAATTTCTCCATTTCGGAGTGACTAGCGCGGCCGCGCTCAAACCGCGCATGGGCCGCACATATAGCATTCTACACTGTCGCTGCTTCCTAAACTAGCACGGCCGCGCTTATGATCGTGCTTGGGCCGCGCTAATCCAATTCAAAACTACCCCAGTTCTTCTGCTCTAGCGTGGCCGTGTTAAGGCCGCGCTTGGTCCATGCTAGAGTGGATCAATTGTTTATCTCTTCTTTTCTTTCTTCTTTCACATGTACTCAACTCCGAGGGGTTTTCCTTGCTTTAATTTAACTTCAAACACTGTCCTAAGTCCCCATAAGCACGACTTGCTCCTGCAAAACATAAAATTCACAATTAGAGCCATTCTATTGTCATTTAACCTTCCTAGAAAAGTGAAGCACAGTCAAGTTGGGGCATAAATAGTCGCCAAACTACATGAATCTAGCCTATTATCAGCACCCCAAACTTAAATTATTGCTAGTCCCCGAGCAATCCACCATACTCTACAAAGGTTCCTTCATTAAGCTTTTCCCTAGCATACCACACCAAGAACATATCACCAAAGTTGCATCTAGTAGTGTAACATCTTTGCCTCAAGAGTCGACTCTCACATGCCGTGCAATATTCATACTTACTCAAATTACTCTATACAGAGGTCAAGACTTACCTTTCCTTCGTGAATCAATGCCCTCATATCACACAAGAGAGTAGTTCCACAAGTAATAATATTAAGAACAGTTAGGAACTTAGATAGACAAAATTCACTCACTCTTAGAAAGAACATTCATACGCCACAAAGATGCACCATAGGCTTGCCCGTAGTATACTACTCTACTAATCGAGCTCATTCAGTCTAAGACCAATTAGGACTTCATTTGGTTGTAATGTAGGCCAAGGGACAGGTAGGATATATTTGAATATAGTGACTAACCTCCCTAAGCACTTTTAATACAATCACTTTCGCATTCAGAATCATACTTATGTCAGACCAAACATTCCAGCACACTTTTATTTATAATACCCCAAACTCCTTTAGATGCAGTTGTATCAAGTCATCACTTATCAAGGACTACATTTACTTTTTTTTTCAAGTGGCGCTTATTCTTTCATTTTTCAAAACCCTGCACCTTTTTTTTTCTATCTATTTCATTGGTTCCACTCAAAAACCAAACCACCACCTCACACTTTAACTTTTGCATATTTTATAACCATTCAAGTGTTCATGGGAGGTAAAGGGGTTCAAACAGATAAGACGTTCAAACAATTGGGTAAGGTTTGTAATGTAGTTGCCAAAGAAATAGGCTTATAGGCTCAACGGGGTTAACTATGATGTATCACATTTATGTGGGTCTACTTTATATATCTAGCTTAACAAAGAAATGCATATACCACTTCTAAGACTGAATAAAGCTACTATTGTGCTTTGCAAACACACAAGGCAAGTTTTAGGCATCAAATGCAGAACATAGAATACAATACAACTCACACACACATGACACATGACTCACTCCAGATTGGTTTATCAAAACACTCTCGTTTCAGTACTCAAGTCAATGACAAACATACAATTTAAGGCACTCTAACAAGAATCAACAACTGAGACTAAGCGTCACACTCTAGTGTCTACTGTGTTCAGGTGTATCAACGCTAAAAGATTTTCTTCCTATATCAACTCATAGCCCATATGTACCAAATAAAAACTAGAAACAAAATAAATAAAAAATAACTACACCCGATTCAAGCAAAACTCTTGAAAAAGAACCGCGACCCAAAGAAAAACCAAGGGAGAGTTACTACACTACCTAAAACAGAAAATCTTTTTGGTATTTTCTTTAGACTAACTTCCCTCAAGCAAACTGTCTAGAAGATCCGTCATCAGGAAGAGTCCAACATATTTATGGGTTTTTTTAATTTAAAGGTTGACTTAGACCCTTACGAACCCCGCCGAATGAGATCTGTTGCCGGGACAAGTCGACACACCTAATTCGACTGCTACTCAAAGTTACAAAACAAAAGAAAACATAAAACAATCATGTTCTTACATATATACACATACACCGAAGTATCTCCCACCCCCACACTTAAAAGAGGACATGTCCTCATACCATACAAAACAAAGAAATGTGAGGTAAAGGAACTTCACTGATGGATCAATCTTGATCGGAGACCGTCCCCGGGTCCAGATGACATGCACGACCTAGAGCTCGCAGCCAACCTATGATTTTCTTCTCAGATTTGACCTGCTGGGTGGCCATCGCATCAACACGTGTACCTAAGTCAATGACCGAGGTACGCAAACCTGTCACCTCCTGCTCCAAGGCTGCTAACTAGGTAACCCGACCAACCCAGATGGTCCTGCAACTTCTGCAACCTACTCATGAGCGGGCGACTCGGCTCTTACTTCCTCCTATTCATCCTCTCCCTCATCAAATTCATCAGAGTCAGCACTATCATCATCACCAGGTGCCACATGCTCCCTCCCAATAGTCACCTTATCAACTCGAAACTTTGCCTCTTTCGGCACTTTTCCCTCCATATTCAAATTTTCTGGCACTTGAGCTTCCCGGCAAAGCCTAGTGACTAAGGAAGGGAAGAAGAAACCATACCTCTTCACCAGACAACGTGTAAATATCTCCTCGTGAATAAGCTTGGCCACGTCAAAGTTGTGACCATTTATAAAGCACCAAATTAATGCAGCTCGAGGAGCATTTACCCCTGTGGTGTTGGAGGATGGGAGCAGGCGGTTGTTGATGACATACAACTAGCACTTCCCTTCAAAGGTGAGCACCGCTAAATGGAATTGCTTCCCATATTTCATTCACACAATTTCCTTGCTGGGTACACATATGGTTTCAAAGAACCTCTCCCACTGGGTGTATCTTCTACCATACACTTCATAATAGTCGTCCAATTCCTCCACAGGTGCGGGCAGCCAGTATATCCCTCGAATAGCCTCAACAGAGGCATCCACAACCTTCTTGCGCACTGTTACTACACCATTTACATGTTCTTTTACGTTGGTATATAATTCACGCACAACCATAAAATTTCCATCGTCTGACTCCTCAAATAAAATTTCTAGCCCGCGCCTGACCAGCTTATTATACAAGTTGGGGCAACCATTATGGAGCGACCCTATATCCATGCCCCTCTTCGGTATTGGTTTCTTGGAGGCTTTATCAACAAAACGGTCTTGAGACGCGGCAGAGACGAACCTGTTACTATCAAAAGGACGAGCAGGAGTTGAAGCGCGTGCTCTAGAGGATCCAGCTTGACCGCTGGATGAAGCACCGGTGGTTCAGCATTTCCTAGAGGGTGCCATATACCTGGAAGAAGAATATCATTAGTACAACACAAAAGATGTGACTCAACTGCGGTTACTCAGATTTCACCCGAACAATTGGTTACAATTACCATTGACACTCAACGTGGCATTTTAACAAACACTTTGTGGGTATCATTTACCAGAACCCCGAATTAATCATGTTGTAACCCAATTACCACCACAATTGCCCCAAATTCACCCAACTAAGGTAAGAGATACAACTCCACAAACACCACCTCCCACAAGCACTACACATACACTACAAATTACTTCTAAGAAATGAGAAGGAAAACTACTACATACTCAAGAATTCAAAAGAAAATCCAACAAAAATTTTCAAAAAGAAAACCTTACCTGAAGTGGGAGGAGATTGTGAGAAGTGGAGAAGAGGAGTGGTGGGGATAAAATTGGCATGGAACTTTGGGGGGATTAGGGCTGGGATTATTTGGGAATGAGAGGGGCGTGTTTAGGAGAAGTGAGGAAGAAGAGGGGTTTTAATCGTGGGGGGGGGGGGGAAGGGTAGTCGTGGGGGAGAGGGAGTTGTGATAGGAGAAGAGGGGAAGAGTTAGGGTTCAATTAAATAACAAAATAAGAAAATAAAAAAAATGTTAACTTAAACAAAGTGGTAGGCAGAACGGGACTACCACGGTCCAAGCGCGGCTGCGCTAGTGAAACAGAATACTTGGCCATATGCGCACCCACTAGTGCGGTCTGAGCGCGGCCGCACTCCTGGGTGGAAATATAAGGCAGAATACTTGGCCATATACGTGGCCACTAGCACGGTCTGAGTGCGACCGCGCTCCTAGGCCTCAAGATTTTTCAATTTTTAACCTTTTCCTTTAGTGTCTGATGGACTTATCACTCGCCCAAGCTCACCTACACTGGTTAGTACGTACTAAAATCAAAAAGAACAATTCTGACTACACTAAAGTCATTACACATTGGGTTGCCTCCCAACCAACGCCTTAGTGGCACGACAGTTACAACAAGTCAATAGGTTGCCTCCCATGCAGCGCCTGATTTAACATTGCGATACGACGCAGATGAGTGCATTTAAGGCTCGCTCGACCTCTGAGGTTCAGTCAGATGGATCACTGACACTTCCTTGGTTTTATCCATGCCCACATATGGTTTCAATCTTTGCCCATTGACTCTAAATACGTGGGAATCTTTCTTTGAGGTAATCTCTATGGCACCTGAAGGGAGCACTTCGACCACCCGAAATGGTCTAGACCATCGTGACTTGAGTTTACCCGGAAATAGCCTTAATATTGAGTTATAAAGCAACACCATGTCCCCGGGATTGAAATTTCGCTCAACAATGTCCTTGTCGTGCAACCTCTTCATTCTCTCCTTGTATAACCTCGTGCTCTCAAAAGCAAGAAATCAGAATTCGTCTAGCTCATGCAATTCTGTGACTCTATTTGTTCCCGCAGCCTCAATATCCAGATTTAGCTATTTCATTGCCTACCAAGCTCTATGTTCTTATTCCACTAGCAAGTGACAGGCCTTCCTGAACACCAACTTGTATGGTGACATACCAATTGGTGTTTTGAAAGCGGTTCTGTAGACCCAGAGTGCATTGATAACTAGGGATTCTAGTTCATTTTACACTTCTTTTTACTTGAGTTTTGATTAAAAATGTATACAAAATAGTCCCAAAGGCTTACATGTTGCACTTGTTTGCAGGGTTTTGTAAAAAAGGTGACAATCAGTCAAAACCAGCTAAAAAGGAGTGAAACATGCACAAGTACCAAGAACAAGTCCAAGCACAGTTAAAACAGATCCATTGTGGCCACAATGCATTTAGTGCGGTCCGCAGTGAGGAGATTCAGAGAGGGGAAGTTTCTGGTAACTCAAGCACTGCGGCCGCAAACCATTTTATGCGGACCGCAGTAGCCTTACCGCGGCCGCACTTCATTTTGTGCGGTCCGCGGAGATGAGATTCACAGAGTTATGAGAAATGGAGATTAAAGCTAGCGCGGTCCACAAGCCATTTTGTGCAGACTGCATTGAAGCCACCGCGGCCGCGGTGCATTTTATGCGGCCCCCGGTGGCCAGATTTAAAGAATGATCAATTATGACAAGATGCCTCATTGCGGTCTGTGGTGAATTTTAAGCAGACCGCACTACCTCATCAAGGGTATTTTTGTCCAGAAAATTCAGCCTAGTATATATAGTTTCTATTCACATTTTTAGGTCATCTTTTGTAATCTAACTTTCAGTTGATCACGTGAACGGTGGTTTTTGACTATTTTGAGTAATTTTATAGTGGGTTTATCATTAAATCTTCAATTATTAGCTTGTAATTAAATCTTATGGATTATTCTTTATCTATTTCTCTGTTTCTTTCATTAATATGAGTAGCTAGACCCATTAGCTAGGGTTGTGGCTCAACCTTAGTGTGGGTATTTGATGGGTCTTTTGATTTAAGGCTTAGATGTTTATGGGTAGTTGATATTTGGACTGATTTGTATTTTCCAAGTTGAATTAGTGGTTGCAAACACTAATTTGTGCCTATTTGTCTTGGGCTCTTCTTGAGAAAGAGAGTTTGAGTCTAGGAAAATCAGTCCAACAAGAAATTGGAGTGTAATCAAGAGATTGATAGTCCCAATTAAAGGGTTAAACCTAGAGAGAGTAATACCCTACTTGAGCCTATATTGCTTGCACAATTATGACACCCAATTGGTCTTGATAAAGTCAATTAGGGCAAAGTCACTCAAGCTACCGAGAGGTATAGAGTGAGTAAATCCGTGCATTAGCTATATCACAATCCCCAACATAACGTCTTTGCCTTAGGCTTTAGATCCCGTCAAGTATTCACCTTGGAGAAAGTCACTTCCTTAGTGCTTCTTTAACTAATTTAGAACACCCTACAAACAATCATTCTTAGTTTAATTCAGATTATCATTAGCATAAATATTAGAAGTAATATCCAACCAAAAGATAATTGGAAGGGTAATTAAGAGCACTACGCATCTCTAGTTTAGATAGGAATCCAATTCCTACTTCTAGCTCCCTGTGGATTCGATCCTGACCATCTCGGGTAAAAGTTGCTTCGACCGTTCTCGCTACTTTGTAGTGGTGTAGGGTTGGCTCAGATCACTTTTTGGCGTCATTTCCGGGGAGCTAACGGTTTTGGCTATCTATCTAAATAGTTTTGTGTATTGTTCTTCTTTCCTTCTGCGTTACAAATTTGTGTGTGTCGCAACTTTAGGTTCAAAATGGCAACAAGCAACACACCTCTTGGAGATCTTCCGTCGGGGGAGGAGGTAGATGACAATATTGATGATGAGGTTCCTATTGTACCTCAAGGACAAAGGAGAGGCTGCCAGGCCAATGATAATATTCCAGACCCTCCCCTGCCACCTCCAAGAGTGGCTGCTCGAGTGCTTCCCAACCAAGGATATGCTAGTGCAATTGTCCCACCCCGGATCCAGGCGGGCAATTTTCAAATTACAAATGTGATACTGACATTGTTGGATCAGCGAGGGTATTTCACGGGTTTCATGGATACCTGTTGGGGGAGCAAGCAAACTAATGTGTCAGAGGATGCACTTCGGTTGAGACTGTTCCCTTTCTCACTTAGAGGGAAGGCATTGGATTGGCTTGAGCGACTTCCCAATCATTCCATCACTACTTAGGATGAGTTGGCGGATAAATTCATTGCAAAGTTTTTCTCGCCGGGGCACATGGCAGCATGGAGGGATGAGATCTTAGCTTTCAAGCAGGAGCCCACCGAACCATTACATGAGATATGATAGAGATACAGAACCATGGTAAAGGAATGTCCCAACAATGATATAATTAAGGCAATGATACAACAGACATTCTACCGGGGCATTAACACAACAAATCAGTACATAGTGAACCAACTGGCTGGGGGTAATTTCATGAAGCTGTCCTATGATGAGGCTTGTGACATTCTTGATGAGATGGCTAACACTTCCTCCGCTTGGCAAAGTAGAGCCAATGTGCCACAAGGTGACCCAACGGTCACTCACTTGCACAAAGAGCTACACGATCATGGGAAGGCAATAGTAGAGCTGACAACAACAATGAACCAACTAGCAAAGGCACAGTTACAACAGGTTCAAAATCTACGCCAAGTAAATGCTATGGAGGGTGTTAACATGCTTGTGAACAAAAGAAGACAAAGAAGTCAACAGAACCAAGAGAGTTCGGATCAATATGACAATGATTGTGGTGGATTCCAAGATGATGGTTACGATGGACAAAATGAAGAAGTGCAAAATGTGAACAATTATCAGGACCAAATGGGCAATTCTTCCAACCAGCAACAATGGAGACCCCAAGGCAATTGGGGCTTTTCAACAACAATAAGGGAATAGTAATTGGGGGAACAACAACCAAAATTCCAATTGGGGCAATCAGAACAATAATCCGAACAATCAGGGTAATTGGAATTCCAACAACAACAACTGGGTTGGTAGCAACAATCAGGGTAGTTAGAACAATGGCAATCAAGGAAATCGGGGGCAAGGCTTTCAAAGGCCCCTAATGCATCAACAACCGAACAATCTACCTCCATTTCAATCCCAAGGTCCTAGTTCTTCCAACAATGAAATGGGGAGAATTGAAATGATGTTTGAACAAATGATGAGAAAGAATGCGGATTCTGATGCTCAATTGGCATCCCACAACACTTCAATCAGAAAATTGGAGGTTCAGTTTGGCCAAACACAATTCTTGAATACTCGCCCTAAGGGGGCTCTACCAAGTGATACAGTTAACTCGAAGGGTGGAAACAATCATGTTATGGCGGTAACTACAAGAAGTGGATGAGGCGGTGATGTGCATGCCTCCAAGCAAAAAGAAATTTTGAGTGATGAAGTTGAGTTGCAAGAAGATGAGATTCCTTTGGTGGTTGAAAATGTGATTGATGAGAACCTGAATGAGGAAGTGAGGATTGATATCCAAGATGCCGAGGTGGAAACTTAGAATGATGTGAACCCGTCTAGGGAACACGTAATAGACAAGCCAAAAACGGTTGTGCCTAAAGCCAAGGCTCCTTCTCCAAGGCTACCTCCACCTTATCCTCATAGTCTTGCGAAGTAGAAAAATGAGAATCCGTTTAAGAAGTTTATTGACATGATGAAGAGCTTATCTATTAATGTGCCTTTGGTGGAGGCTTTAGAACAAATGTCGGGTTATGCTAAATTCATGACGGACTTGGTGACAAAGAAAATATCCATGGACTGTGAAACTATTAAGACGACCCACCAAGTTAGTGCAATAGTGCACTCCATTTCCCCAAAGCTAGAAGATCCCGGTGCTTTCACCATTCCTTGCACCATTTGTCATACCTCCTTTTACCTACACCCCTAGAAGGGTATAAATACAAGGGAGTTTTTACAATGAAAGGACAATCGAAACGGGATTATTTCATTTAAAGATTCAGAGTCGCCACTTGGGAGATTTATGGTGTCCCAAGTCACCAGTTTAGAAACCCGAATCGAGGAAAGATTGACTCTATTTAATAGTCCACGAACCAGAAATCCGAGTAAGGAATTCTATTAACCCGGGAGAAGGTGTTAGGCACTTTCGAGTTCCGTGGTTCTAGCACGGTCACTTTGATCATACTTGGCTTATTAAAATTATTTAATTACTGATTTTAGATCCTATGTGCATTTGTCTATTAACCGCTTTTAAATCACTTGATTACTCGTAATTAAAGAATTGAGTTACGTGTACGTATACTCTTTTCCTTTGGCACGTCAAAAATCATGTCACGCGAATGTGTCCACGATTAATGATGCTTTGTTAATTATTAGGAAGATTTAGCCGAAGTTGCGCGAATGCATACCTCGAGTTACTTTTAGAATTAAATTCGCAACTATGTTACGCAAACGTATGTACAGTCATAATAGTAGTCTAAGTTAAGCCTAAAGCAAACCACGAGTGTTTAAGGTTATTTTATACTAAGTTAATATTAATGCGAGGGCCATAGATTATTCATATTATCCGATATGTGTTAACTCAATTCTAGCTCCAAAGATGTTCGAACTGCTTTTTGAGGCCATGAATTATAGCCCTTGTCGACACGGCGCAATCCAATCTAATTAATGGGTTGATCAGTTAGAACTAAATGTGATTACAGATTTTATGGGTGCTGATTAGAGTAATGCATTGCATAAAAGAAAACTGAATCACCACAAAGGCTTGGAGGCCCAACAAAGAGAAGGTCCATCTCAAGAGTGACCCTCAGCACTGGGCCTCAAAATGGCCCGAACATGGAGCCTTAAGGACCTCATATCAACTCCTTACCACAACACTTTGAGACAGTAGAGGAATTCTAAATAAGCCATTCACGAGACTAAAACCCATGCAAACAAACTGGGTAGTTCGTTCTTAAATCGCCATTAGCCAACCAAAAGACATTGAACAACGATTTGAACAGTTGTGAACTCAATTAAAAAGAATCAGTAGAGGAAAATCGAATTCAAAAGCTTCAAACTCGCCGCAATTCGAATGACCACCATATTCTGCCCAGAAACTATCCTATTTACTAACTTCGATTCATTCAACACTTATTTAAGCAATTACCACCTGGAATTATAAAACTTCAATACTGACCAAGTAAATGTAATGTCCCAATTTCATGCAGGGAAAGGAGATATATGAATCAAATTTGTTTGCAAGGGGGGGGGGTTCTAAGCTTATTCAAACAGACTTGGACCTCAGGTCCATTTCCTTACATCAGTTTATTTACACAAGTAGGATCCAAACACTGTTATAATGTTAACACTCAAACATTTCAACCAAATTACTTTGGGCTACTAGCCTTAACCAACAGTTCAACAGAGCAGAACTTTAAATTTATATAAAATAAATAGTTCGAGCACACATAGTTATAAAAATTGGCACAATTACACCAGTAATCAGTACTAAAGCTTCAATTTGAATCCAGATTTTTATACAGCTTATTCAGAACTCTAGTCCACTACAGTTGAGGATATACCTGGAATTTGAAAACAAAGAACAGCAAGGAAGGATCAATAACAGAATAGTAACAAGAGCAGTGTGTCAGCAACAAGATCGACCCAGAAATGCTCAGGAGAAGAAAAATCACTTTGAACCAAATTGGAATCCACAACAGTAACACCCAAACCTCAAAATCAGGATACAACTAAAATCTGGACCTACGCCCTTGGATGACAACCAAGACTCAACTCATTTTTTTACCCTTAGCTGTTTGAGAATTCTATTGAGGTGAGGATCTGAAGAATTTCAGGGATTTTTAATGGAACAGTAGACCCCTTTTTAGCTGCCTCAGTTTTCTGATATTTTTAGCTCCTTCATCCTTTTTTTTAATCTTCAATGGAAAGTCTTGATGCCTTTATAGGCAAAGCATTAGGGCAGCCTATTCTAGAATCAGATTTTTACAAATGACACCTTTTTGATTCTGCTTTTAGCTTAGGCCCTTATTCAATTTTTGATTTTGCTCAAATAACCTCAGTTCACATATCAGAGTTACAAAATACCCCCTTCCTCCAGCTTCCTAGAAGCTTCTTGTTCTGTTATGCGAAGATTCCCTCAACTAATTACCCCAAATTACCCCTCAGACCTCTGATATTTACTTCAGAAGTCCAAGCGGATCAAATTGACCCAAGGACATAGACCAAATTAAATGGGCTACATTTGCGAGACAAATCAACAACAGACCAAAGCCCAATTCGTTCATTAACAACCCTAAACTCTATGAGCTTCTGAGAGACAGACCCATCCAAGTACTGGAACAATTTTTAAAACTAAGACCCTAAACTAAATTACTACTATCTGACACAAAATAGAGGGAATTAACTGAACTGCTAGACTAATTAAGAAAGGACCCTGAACTTAATCATGCATGCATGACAAAACCCAGAAGCGGAGATGAAGCAGAAACAAAGAACAAAAAGATAAGCAACTAAACAAAGCGGACAAAGAAGATACCTAAACATCAACCAGAAAGCCGATTCCACAAACTTTGCAAGGCTTTTCAAATTTATGACCGGAATAGCCCTTAATTGTGTATCTTTATGTGAAAATACACGAATAAAGTCTGTTGCTGTCTGAAACCTTCAGCACACCCCAAGATTCAAGAAGTTCTGGGCAGATTCGAAGGAAATCAGTACGGGATTTAGAAAAAAGGGAGTAGGGTGGTTATAGGGTGTGCTTTTGGGTAGGGTCGGGGTAGGCGCCGCCACCAGAGGCTGGGGATTTGGGGGGGAGGGGGCTCAGCTAGGGTTTTCTTTCAAAGCCAGATTCGAGCCTTTCTGGGTTGATTCGAGGGCGGGGGCTTGTAGATTCGGAGATAGGAGAAGGATGAGGTGTTTGGTGTAAGTTTGGTGGCGATTCACGGTGGCGCCGCCAGGGGAAGGCAGTGGAGTTTTGAGGCGGCTCTGTTAGGGTTAGGTCTGGGTGTCCTGGTGGGGTACTGAGCAGAGGGGTTTTGAGGGGGGGCAACGGATTTGGACATATAAATACTCCCCAAGCTTTAGTTCCGAGCCGTTCGATCAAGTGGGGATCAATGGCTCAAATTGACACTGGTCGAAACGGCGTCGTTTAGCTTGAAGGGGGATCCGGATCGGGTAGAGGCGGGTTTGGGCTGGAATTGTACAGATCTGGGGGCAATTGGGCTGTAGGAGATTTAATGGCGCAAATCCGAATTTCCCTTTGTTTTTGAATCTTTTTTCTTTTCCAATTTCCAATTTTTTTTTCTTTTCAAAATTAGAAATAAAACCTAAATTAATTGTTAAAACTAGTATTATCCTATCAAATTGAACTAATTAAACTCTAAAAATAATTACCATAACTAATTAAATACCACATTAAATAAATCTAAGAAAATTCGAGAAATTAAAATTAAAGTGCAAAAATGAACTATTTTTGTGATTTTTCCATTTTATAAAACACTAAATTACTAATTATTTCAAACATGCAAAAAATTAAATCCTAAATGCAAATGCAGCATATTTTGTTTTTTTCATTAATTAACAAACGAAATGCACAGACAAAAATGCAAATAATTAACAGCAAATGCCACAAAATCCACAAAATTGCATATAATGAAACAAAATTACTTTGTTTTGAATTTATGGGAGTATTTCATGTAGGGCAAAAATCACGTGCTCACAGCTGCCCCTCTTTTTTCGGAAACACGAAGAGTTTTCGTGCAAAGATAAAGTGAGCGGATACGAGCGATTTTTGCCCGTTTGAATACTCCGTGGGAAGAATTTTTGAAATATTTGACCACACCCTATCTCTGAGGTTGCCTACATATCCTTGGCTAAAAAGGAATCAGGTCAGTGTAGTTCGGGAAGTTTTGGTAGCTGAGACTACCATGAAGCTGTGATTTCATTATTGCTGCTGCTGCTACTGCTTACTGAGCCTCCTTATTACACCATGTCAAAATAAAAAAAGAAGCTATACTTGACTATGATCTATGGATTACAAAAGTCCTATCTATCTTCAAACTTGATCTTGTGCTTCTTGTTGCCTTGTTGTTCTCCATTCTTTCGGAGACATCCGTTTGTTGCCACTTTGAATTGTAAACTAAGGTGTTTTCCCCTTCTTCAGGTGGGTGCCTGACTGCTGAACTTGATATGTATTCCATGCTCTCCCGGCGGGCTCCTGACTGCTGACTTGAAAGTATTCCCTGCTCTCCAGGCGGGCTCCTGACTTCAACATAGACAAAACAAAGGATTTGAAAGCTCTAACTTAAATTGTACTCCCTTGTTCTCCATGCGGGCTCCTGATTGCTGACTTGAAAGTATTCCCTGCTTTCCAGGCGGGCTCCTGACTTCAACTTAAAATGTATTCCCTGCTCTCCAGGAGGGCTCCTGACTTCAACTTGAAATGTATTCCCTGCTCTCCAGGCGGGCTCCTGACTTCAAAATAAACAAAGCAAAGAATTTGAAAACTAAAACTTTAAATTGTACTCCCTTGTTCTCCAGGCGGGCTCCTAACTGCTATGCTTGAAAGTATTCCCTGCTCTCCAGGCGGACTCCTGACTTCAACTTGAAACGTATTCCCTACTCTCCAGGCGGGCTCCTGAGTTTAACAAAACAAACAAAAACAAAGAAAATTTTCTGCCCCAGTTTGGTGGCTGGGACAGATGTGATTGTAAAACTAAATCATATTACCCAGTATTACTAAGGATTTGAAAGCTAGGTCCCCTTATTCAGGGGGGTCCTGACAACTCTTAACTAAACGACAATTTAAAATCTAAGTTATATCTTCTACAGGTGTGACTTCTGCTGAATCTTGCTATCTAAGAGGATCTTTTAAACTACTCCCCATTATCCAGGAGGGTCCTAAAAATCAAGAGTCCAATTTTCTTAAGAGTGACAACTTTTATGGCTAAATTATACTACCCTACGACAGACTTTACACTAAATGTTGTTATCTAATCGAAATCTTAAAGCTAAGTCCCATTATTCAGGAGGGTCCTGAAACTCCTAATTGAATCCTATCTCGAACATGCAAACTTCTAAGACAACTTATATTCCTTTGGGATACATTTATGCGAGATTATGCTATTTCTGAACTTTAAACTAGGTCCCATTTTCCAGGAAGATCCTGAAAATCAAAACAAACATGTTTGGTGACTGCCTTTCTCCACGGAGAGTTTCTCCGAATCTAGCGAATTTTCTGCTCCTGTTTCAATCAAAGAAAATTTTGTTAGTTTAAAGTGGTAGTTAGCTGATGGCATTCTTGCTAAAGATCTTTCTGCTGCAATGCTTGTTCTGACTGGCTTCTCCTAACTGGCCCTGAACCGCTTCGACTTTCTGACCTGACTTTCAAACCCCATGACTTTTGACGAGCCGAGCGTTCTATACTCCCGCTGTTGTTTACCTCTGACCCCTTTATCTGAACTTTTGCATCCCCCATGACATTATCAGTCCCTTCCACCGATGAGACTTCCGGTGATTCCTTGTACCCTCCCCTTACATCATGTTATCCTTAGTAAGCTTTGACCACTCCGTGCTTTGCAATTTTGGAAGTTGGTAGTGAGCTTTGAAATCCTTTTCACTCGATTTGAACAAGACTGACATTGAAACATCTTTAGATAAATACCCAAAAGAAAATGAAATGCAATGACTTTGCGGGTTAAGGATAAGAAGAATCCAAAACCAGATGACTGCTACTGAAGGAGAAGGAAAAAGAAACGTATCTAGGTGGAACAGCTGGTACCAATGATCATGACATGCATTTCGGATTAATCGGCCCAATCTTTCCAACCAATCAACTTTCAGTTGCTGTACCTTGTTGCCCCAGAATTTCCATGACTTGATTACTTTACCCAAACCTCGACCTTGTTCATCCTACGGTGCCTTGAAACAGTTTCCCCACCAACGGACCTTTCTCACTTGTTGATTTTTCAACTCACTTTCGCCTCAAGGTGCCCGTGAGGGTTTTCACCGATAAGACCCTCTCATTTTTACTTTTTTCAACTCCCGTATCCTTATGGTGCCCGCGAGGGTTTTGACCAATAAGACTCTCTCATTTTTATTTCTCTCAACTTCCATCGCCTTATGGTGCATGTGAAGGTTTTCACCAATAAGACTCTCTCATTTATATTTCTCTCGACTTCCATCGCCTTACGGTGCATGTGAAGGTTTTCACCAATAAAACTCTCTCATTTTTATTTTTCTGCTTGAACCAGAGTGTTGCCCCTGACAAGAATTACCTTTACCTGCTTGACTTGGCATTTCTCAAAGACTGATCAGAAGGTCTTTCTTTGGACCATAATGTGGGACTTTGGACAGGGTTAAGAAGAAAGGATATCAAAGGCTCGAAACAATTCAAATGGGTTCAAAGTTATAACTTTCGGAATCGGATTTCTGACAACAACCACAGCTTCTGCCCCAGTTTCTTGTTTGGGAACTTTTGGATTTTTGTTTTGATGAGACCGAACCGTGAGGCTGCCTACGTATCCTTAAAAGGAATCAGGTCGAACGTAGTTCATGACATAAGAATTACTTTGTTGTTGTGATTTTCTCTTTTCTCTTTCTTTTCTTTCTCTTTTTGCTTTCTTTTTCTCTTGTTGTTCTTCTCTTTTTTTTTCTCTTGTTGTTCTTCTCTTTTTTTTCCTTCTTCTTTTCTTTTCTTTTCTTTTCTTTCTCTTTCTTCTCTCTTTTTATTTTTCTTTTCCCTTTTCCTTTCTTGTTTATTCTTTCTTTTCTTTTCACTTGCTTATCCTTCGCACTTGCGTTTCTGAATTGTTTCGTTGATCCCGAAAGAGGGGTATGAAAGACAATAAATAAGGCTCAAAAGGGGGTAACAAAGGGTAAAGTGTTTAGATAGCAGAACAAAACACCTTCGTCATTCCAATCTTCAAAACATGCCAAGTATAAACAACACAATTAAAGAAAGAAATCATAGATAATATCTTTTGATTGCATCGGAGTTGATAGCCATTTCTACACATTTCCCTTCTACATTTGTCAAATATAACGCGTCATTGGACAACACTCTAGTTACAACAAGTGGCCCTTACCAGTTTGGGGCAAACTTTCCTTTTGCTTCAGCTTGATGAGGCAAGATACGTCTCAATACTAGTTGACCCACTTCGAACTTCCATGGACGCACCTTCTTGTTATATGCTCTTGCCATTCTATGTTGGTACAATTGGCCATGACATACTGCCGCCAATCTCTTTTCATCAATCAGACTCAACTGCTCCAAGTGGGTTTTGACCCATTCAACGTCATCAATTTCTACCTCAGCAACAATCCGAAGGGATGGGATTTCAATTTCTACGGGTATTACTGCCTCCGTGCCATACACCAACAAATAAGGAGTAACCCCTACTGAAGTGCGGACAGTAATGCGATAACCCAGCAACGCAAACGTCAGTTTTTCATGCCACTGCCTAGAACCTTTCACTATTTTTCGAAATATCTTCTTTATATTTTTGTTGGCTGTCTCGACTGCTCCATTCGCCTTAGGGCGATATGGGGTGGAATTGCGATGTATAATCTTAAACTGCTGACATGTCTCTGTCATCAGATGACTATTGAGGTTAGCGCCATTGTCCTTGATGATTACCTTCGAAATCCCAAACCGACAGATGATATTTGAATGCACAAAGTCGACCACTGCTTTCTTGGTCACAGATTTGAAAGTTTTCGCTTCAACCTACTTGGTGAAATAATCAATGGCTACCAGAATAAACCTGTGTGCGTTTGATGCTGCTGGCTCGATTGGCCCAATGACATCCATGCCCCAGGCAACAAAGGGCCATGGTGCCAACATTGTATGCAATTCAGATAGTGGGGAATAAATCAAATATCCGTGCACCTGGCATTGATGGCACTTACGCACAAAACTGATGCAATCTCGCTCCATAGTGAGCCAGTGATAACCTACTCGGAGAATCTTCTTTGCCAGAACGTGCCCACTCATATGCGGTCCACAAACTCCGGAGTGTACCTCAGTCATGATTACTGTGGCCTGTCTTGCATCTATGCATCTTAACAATCCAAGATCTAGAGTTCTTTTGTATAACACCCCTCCACTGAAGAAAAATCCGCTTGCCAATCGCCGAATTGTTCTTTTATGATCACCTGTGGCCTGTACTGGATATACTCCCATCCGGAGGTATTTTTTGATATCATGGAACCATGGCTCCCTACCAAGTTCTTCTTCTACTATATTACAGTAAGCATGCTGATCACGGACCTGAATCTGCAAAGGGTCCACATAAGCCTTATTTGGATGATCTAACATTGACTTCAGAGTGGCCAAAGCATCGGCGACTTCATTATGTATTCTTGGGATATGCTTGAACTCTATCAACTGAAATCGTTGACAAAGATCATGCAAACACTATCTATACGGTATGAGTTTCAAATCCCGTGTTTCCCACTCTCCCTGAATTTGGTGCACCAGGAGGTCCGAGTCACCCAAAACCAAGACTTCCTGGACACCCATATCCACAGCTAACCTCAAACCAAAAATACATGCCTCGTACTCAGCCATGTTGTTGGTACAGTAAAAACGAAGTTGAGCCGTAACAGGATAGTGCTGCCCTATTTTAGAAATAAGTATTGGTCCTATCCTCACGCTCTTCATGTTTGCAGCTCCATCAAAGAAAAGTTTCCATCCAGGCTTCTCGACTTTTTCTAACTCATCAATGTGTATCACCTCTTCATCAGGGAAGTAAGTTTTAAAAGGTTCATAATCTTCATCAACCGGGTTCTCGGCCAGATGGTCTGCCAAGGCCTGTGCTTTCATTGCAGTTCGAGTCACGTAGACCATGTCAAACTTTGTGAGCAGGATCTGCCACTTTGTCTCCCTGTGGGCATAGGCTTCTGAAAGATATACTTCAATGGATCCAAGCGAGATATGAGATAGGTAGTGTAAGATGACAAACAATGTTTTAGCTTCTGCGCCACCCAGGTTAGGGCGCAACATGACCTCTCTAGCTGAGTGTACTTGACCTCGTACGGTGTGAATTTCTTGATGAGACAATATATGGCCTGCTCCTTCCTGCTAGTGATATCATGTTGACCCAATACACAGCCGAATGAATTGTCCAATACCGTCAAATAAATAATCAAAGGTCGCCCTGGTTCTGGCAGGACCAATACGGGTGGATTTGACAAATACCCTTTTATCCGATCGAACGCCTCCTGACATTCATCTGTCCACCTGACCGCAGCGTCTTTCTTTAATAGCTTGAAGATGGGCTCACAAGTTGTCATGAGCTGGGCGATGAACCTGCTGATATAATTCAATCTCCTCAAAAAACTCATCACCTCGGTCTTGTTTTTCGAAGGTGGCAATTCCTGGATGGCCTTGACTTTTGATGGGTCCAATTCAATACCCCGGCGGCTGACTACGAACCCCAGCAACATTCCAGACGGCACCCCAAAAGCACACTTTGCAGGATTAAGCTTGAGATTGTACCTGCAAAGCCTTCAGAAGAACTTCTTCAGATCCCTGACATGGTCAGACGGCTTCCTAGACTTCACGATCACATCATCCACGTACACCCTGTATGCCAACTTTAGCCAAATGGCTGTTTTCGCAAATGCGGCCCCTTCCCAATTTCAAGCGAATTTTTAGGCCGGGGGAATTATTTTATGACCCCTCACAAGCTTGTCCATTCTTTTACGAAAATAACCTTTCGACAACTGAAAAATACTCTGAGGCTACCTCGGCAAGAACGGTTTAAGACATAGCCGAAGCTGGATCAGCTTATTTTGACCAAAATCAAGATTGCATTCATTCGACCACTGACTCTCTTTTCTTGTTTTTCTTTTCTCTTATTTTCAAAAATAAGGCCGAACCTTATGTAGGTTGCCTACATATCCCACATCCGGTGGGAATCAAACCTTCGTAGTTCGGTCAGTTTTGACACATTTGAAAGAACACAGTGTTTGACTCTTTTAAAAATAACCCTCCCTTTTTTTGAAAACTTTTGGGCAGAGTTTCAGGACGCTTTTATAATACCGGGATATTTTAGAACCGGGCTTTATTTCCTTCCCTATATCACTCTTGGTTTTCCTCTCTTCTTTTTTTCTCTTTATTTTCCCTAGCCGGTCAGCATGCAAGCCAAAATAAATAAATGTTCACATAGCACATAGGATGCATCAGGATGGTTTGTTATTTCGGGCACATCTGTCCTAGACGGACGCAACCCCTGTGTTGAGTCCCCTAAGTCAAATGCACATGATGCAAACAAACGTTCCTACTAGGGATCCGGCATGGGGCTGTGTTTTTCTAGGTTTAAATCCTGGGGTTTTGGTCTAGACTTGGGGTACCCGAGCGGACAACTGGGGCCGAGGAGGGGGTGATGTACCGGGAGCACTAAAGTCTACCCGGCCTTGTCGCTTGCCCAACCTCGTTCTACTTGGTATAATTTCTACAGAAAAAGCGGGCTACGCGAACATATGCACCATTTTCAGAAGACTCAGATGGGTGGCGTAAGAGACAATTATATACAATCCATACAATATTAAAGCGGTAAACAGATAGTACTTAGCACAAAAAGGTTCACAGAATATGGTAATATAAACGATAAATAAAGCCAAGCAAAATCATATTAATAAGCTCGAATTCTGAACCCTGAACCAGAGATTCTGGGTTCGATCCCCAACAGAGTCGCCAGAGCTGTCACACCTCCTTTTACCTACACCCCTGGAAGGGTATAAATACAAGGGAGTTTTTCCAATTAATGGACAATCGAAACGGGATTATTTCATTGAAAGATTCAGAGTCGCCACTTGGGAGATTTATGGTGTCCCAAGTCACCGGTTTAGAATCCCGAATCGAGAAAAGATTGACTCTGTTTAACAGTTCGCGAACTAGAAATCCGAGTAAGGAATTCTGTTAACCTGGGAGAAGGTGTTAGGCACTCCTGAGTTCCGTGGTTCTAGCACGGTCGCTTTGATCATACTTGGCTTATTAAAATTATTTAATTACTGATTTTAGATCCTATGTGCATTTGTCTATTAACCGCTTTTAAATCACTTGATTACTCGTAATTAAAGAATTGAGTTACGCGTACGTATACTCTTTTTCTTTGGCGTGTCAAAAATCATGTCACGCGAATGTGTCCACGATTAATGATGCTTTGTTAATTATTAGGAAGATTTAGCCGAAGTTGCGCGAACGCATACCTCGAATTACTTTTAGAATTAAATTCGCAACTATGTTACTCGAACATATACACAGTCACAATAGTAGTCTAAGTTAAGTCTAAAGCAAACCACGAGTGTTTAAGGTTATTTTATACTAAGTTAATATTAATGCGAGGGCCATGGATTATTCATATTATCCGGTATGTGTTAACTCAGAGTTACAGAATACCCCCTTCCCCCAGCTTCCTAGAAGCTTCCTGTTCTGTTAAGCGAAGATTCCCTCAACCAATTACCCCAAATTACCCCTCAGACATCTGATATTTACTTCAGAATTCCAAACGGGTCAAATTGACCCAAGGACATAGACCAAATTAAATGGGCTACATTTGCGAGACAAATCAACAACAGACCAAAGCCTAATTCGTTCATTAACAACCCTAAACTCTATGAGCTTCTGAGCGATAGACCCATCAAAGTACTGGAACAATTTTTAAAACTAAGACCCTAAACTAAATTACTACTATCTTACACAAAATAGATGGAATTAACTAAACTGCTAGACTAATTAAGAAAGGACCCTGAACTTAATCATGCATGTATGACAAAACCCAGAAGCGAAAGCAGAAACAAAGAACAAAAAGATAAGCAACTAAACAAAGCGGACAAAGAAGATACCTAAACATCAACCAGAAAGCCAATTCCACAAACTTTGCAGGGCTTTTCAAATTTCTGACCGGAATAGCCCTTATCGCGTATCTTCATGTGAAAATACACGAATAAAGTCTGTTGCGGTCTGAAACCTTCAGCACACCCCAAGATTCGAGAAGTTCTGGGCAGATTCGAAGGAAATCAGTCCGAGATTTAGAAAAAAGGGAGTGGGGTGGTTATAGGGTGTGATTTTGGGTAGGGTCGGGGTAGGCGCCGCCACCAGAGGCTGGGGATTTAGGGGGGGCGGTCTCAGCTAGGGTTTTCTTTCAAAGCCAGATTCGAGCCGTTTTTGGTTGATTCGAGGGCGGGGGCTTGTAGATTCGGAGAGAGGAGAAGGATGGGGGTGTTTGGTGTAAGTTTGGTGGCGATTCACGGTGGCGCCGCCAGGGGAAGGCGGTGGAGTTTTGAGGCGGCTCCGTTAGGGTTAGGTCTGCGTGTCCTGGTGGGGTGCTGAGCAGAGGGGTTTTTAGGGTGGGGGAATGGATTTGGACATATAAATACTCCCCAAGCTTTAGTTCCGAGTCGTTCGATCAAGTGGGGATCAACTACTCAAATTGACACTGGTCGAAACGGCATTGTTTCGCTTGAAGGGGGATCCGGATCGGGTAGAGGCGAGTTTGGGCTGGAATTGTACAGATCTGGGGGTAATTGGGCTGTAGGAGATTTAATGGCACAAATCCGAATTTCCCTTTGTTTTTGAATCTTTTTTCTTTTCCAATTTCCAAATTTTTTCCTTTTCAAAATTAGAAATAAAACCTAAATTAATTATTAAAACTAATATTATCCTATCAAATTGAACTAATTAAACTCTAAAAATAATTATCATAACTAATTAAATACCACATTAAAGAAAGCTGAGAAAATTCGAGAAATTAAAATTAAAGTGCAAAAATGAACTATTTTTGTGATTTTTCCATTTTATAAAACACTAAATTAATAATTATTTCAAACATGCAAAAAATTAAATCCTAAATGCAAATGCAGCATATTTTGTTTTTTTCATTAATTAACAAACGAAATGCACAGACAAAAATGCAAATAATAAACAACAAATGCCACAAAATCCACAAAATTGCATATAATGAAACGAAATTACTTTGTTTTGAATTTATGAGAGTATTTCATGTAGGGCAAAAATCACGTGCTCACACCTGTGGGAGTGCGGACTTTGCAAAAGCTCTATGTGATTTGGGGGAAAGTATCAACTTGATGCCCTACTCAGTCTTCAAGACTTTGGGTATTGGGCAATCGAGGGTGACTTCCATGAGATTGTAAATGGCAGATAGAACTATGAAGAGATCATTGGGTATCATTGATGATGTTCTTGTCCGGGCGGACAAATTTATCTTGCTAGCTGATTTTGTGATCTTGGATTTTGAGGTACATTATGAGGTTCCAATCATATGGGGAAGACCTTTCCTTGCTACTGGGAAGACCTTAGTTGATGTGGAAGCAGGGGAACTCACGTTCCGGATGGGTGATGAGAAAGTGATATTTTATGTGCGCAAGTCAATGAAGCAGCCCAACAGTTCTGAGGTGTGCTCCTTTGTAGATCTTGTCACGGCAGTAATAGTTGATGATAACAGTTCAATGATCAATGTGGAGGACCCTCTAGAGGCAGTATTGTTAAATCTTGATGTAAATGAGGATGGAGGCCGAGTGGAGTGCGTGAATGCTTTACATGGAATGGGTTCTAACTCTTATGAGCCTAGGAAACTCTCTTTGGATCTTGAGAATAAGAAGACTCCACCAACAAAACCTTCATTCGAGGAACCTCCGGTGTTGGAGTCGAAGCCATTGCCTCCACACCTTAGGTATGAATTCTTAGGCCCTAGTTCAACTTTGCCAGTTATTCTTTCCTCTTGTCTTACTAATATGTAGGTTGATTCCACATTGGCGGTGCTTCAAAACTGGAAGAAGGCAATTGTATAGACCTTAGCTGATATTTGGGGGATAAGCCCCGCATTCTATATGCACAAGATTATTCTGGAAGATGATGCAAAGCCCTCCTTGTAACATCAGGCTAAATGAGGTAATGCAAGAAGTTGTAAAAAAGGAGGTGATAAAGTGGTTGTATGCCGGGGTTGTGTACTCCATCTCTGATAGCTCATGGACTTCGCCGGTGCAATGTGTGCTGAAAAAGGGTGGTATGACCGTGGTTACAAATTCACAGAATGAGTTGATTCCAACAAAGCTGTCACCGGATGGAGGGTATACATGAACTACTGCAAGTTGAATAAAGTCACCCACACGGATCACTTTCCATTGCCTTTTCTAGATCAGATGCTAGACCGACTTGTTGGGTGTGCCTTCTACTGTTTCTTGGATGGGTATTCTGGGTACAACCAAATCTTGATTGCTCTGGAAGATTAGGAGAAGACCACCTTCACTTGTCCATATAGCACCTTTGCTTTTTCTAGGATGCCTTTTGTGTTGTGTAATGCACTGGCTACATTTCAGCGGTGTATGATGGCCATTTTCACCGACATGATGGAAGATATTTTAGAGGTGTTCATGGACGACTTTAGTGTTGTTGGTGACTCATTTGATGAATGTTTGAAAAATCTTGATAGAGTGTTGGCCCGTTGTGAAGAAACCAATCTTGTGCTTAATTGGGAGAAATGCCACTTCATGGTTGAGGAGGGCATAGTTCTTGGGCACAAATTTCAAAGCATGGTATAGAGGTGGACAAAGCAAAAATTGATGTGATTTCAAGGCTCCCTACCCCTACTTCTATCAAGGGAGTTAGAAGTTTTTGGGCATGCGGGGTTCTACCGGAGATTTATCAAAGACTTTTCGAAGGTAGTGAATCCCTTATGCAAGTTATTGGAAAAAGATGCCAAGTTCGTGTTTGATGAGAGATGTATGCAAGCCTTTGAACTTCTCAGGCACAAGTTGACTATCACTCCTATTATTACCGCACCCAATTGGATCTTGCCTTTTGAGCTCATGTGTGAGGCGAGTGATGTTGCGGTTGGGACGGTCTTGGGTCAAAGAGTGAACAAAATGTTTCATCTGGTGTACTATGCGAGCAAGTAATGAATGATGCTCAAATGAACAACACGGTAACTAAGAAAGAGCTTTTGGCTATTGTGTTTGCAATGGAGAAATTTTGTCCGTATCTCATGGGTGCCAAGGTCATAGTTCATACCGATCATGCCGCACTCTGGTACTTGATGACGAAGAAGGATTCCAAAGCTAGACTGATGCGATGGGTCTTGTTAGTTCAAGAGTTTGATTTGGAGATTGTGGACTGAAAGGGTAGTAAAAACCAATTGGCGGACCACTTGTCCCGCTTGGAGGAGGAGGGGAGGCCTCGTGATGGCCTAGAGATCAATGATTTCTTTTCCGATGAACAACTCCTTTCTGTGTCGGTGAATGGTATGCCATGGTTTGCGGACGTTGCTAATTTCCTTGTGACTGGTATAATCCTGTGTGAACTCTCTTCTAACCAAAGGAAGAAGCTCAAACGGGATAGTTTGGATTTCTATTGGGATGATCCGTACTTGTTCAATATCTGCACGGATGGTGTGATCTGAAGGTGTGTTCCCGAGGAAGAGCAATTGAGTATCTTAGAGGCTTACCATTCCTCTCCCTATGGTGGTCATCATGGTGGGGCGAGGACCACTTCCAAAGTTCTTAGTTGTGGGTTTTTCTGGCCAACTTTGTACAAATATGCAAGTGAACTTGTGAAGAGGTGCAACGAATGTCAAAGAATGGGTGGAATTTCGAAGAAAGATGAGATGCCTCTCAATACCATTCTTGAAGATGATATTTTTGATGTATGGGGCATTGATTTTATGGGCCTGTTTGTTAGCTCATGTGGGAACACATACATTCTTATGGTGGTTGACTATGTTTCAAAGTGGGTTGAAGCCGTGGCATTACCCAACAATGAGGCCGGAGTGTTGTTGCGTTTCTCAAGAAAAGCATTTTTACTAGGTTTGGCACTCCTCATACAATCATAAGTGATGGGGGATCTCATTTTTGTAATAGAGCTTTTGATACTTTGCATACAAAGTATGGTGTCAATCACAAAGTTTCTACTCCTTATCATCCTCAGGCGAGTGGCCAAGTTGAAGTCTCAAATAGGAAAATCAAGAGTATATTGTCAAAGATGGCAATGCAAATAGGACCGATTGGTCACAGAAGTTGGATGATACTCTATGGGCTTATAGGACTACTTACAAGATTCCGATTAGTATTTCTCCGTATCGGTTGGTGTTTTGGAAAGCTTTCCATCTACCGGTTGAGTTAGAGCACAAGGCCATGTGGGCTTTGAGGAAGCTGAATATTGAATGGAATGTGGCAGAAAATCTTCGTATATATATATATATGTATACGAATATGTATATGTAAGCAGTATGAAATGAAGCAGTATTATTAAAGTACTACCAGTCGATAAAGTATAAAAACACAAAAAGATTATAACTCAGTACACAGAGATAGCAACAGGGGGATCTACCAGGATATCTCATAGTCCCAAATATAAATATGTAGGGGGATCTACAGGAATACCGATCCGTAGTCCCAAAGTAAATATCCAGTACAAGGGAATCTACCGGGTGTCCCGTAGTCCCAAATATAAATGTGTAGTGGGATCTACCGGAATGCCAATCCATAGTCCCAAAGTAAATATCTAGTACAAGGGAATCTATCGGGTGTCGTCCCGTAGTCCCAAATATAAATATGCAGGGGAATCTATCGTAATACCGATCCGTAGTCCAAAAGTAAACATGCAGGGGATCTACCGGAATACCGATCTGTATCCCCGAAGTAAACACATAATTAACAGTTCTATTCAAGTTCATACCAAGAAAAAAGCTGAAATTTCTATTCTAAATGTGCTGCACAGAATTCAAGTAAATAGTTTAAGCATATAGTACAGTTAAGTCACTTAAGCATGCTTTCCTAAGCTAAACAATAGGCTTTAAATACATGTAGTGTTCAACAAAAAGGAAACACAGATATTTACTTAATGAAAATGGGGGTTTTCAACAATTAGCACGTGTACGCACTCGTCACCTCACGTACACGACACTCATATAACAACAGTACCAAAATCCTAAGGGCAGTTTCGCCCACACATGGTTAGGCAAACCACTTACCTCGAACCAGCTAGAACTCAATCCGAAATCACGCTCTTGCAACGAGTATCCAACTCCGAGTGGCCCAAATCTAATCAAATCATTTTCATAATATAAATATAACTACAACTAACGAATTTAGTTAAAGGATTCAAAGCTAAGGTAAGAAAATAGAAAAATTCCCAAAAATCCTCCCCGGGCAACTTCTCAGAATCGGGTAAAAATAAAAAATTATGAACACCCATTCACTCACGAGTCTAACCATACAAAAATACTCAAATCCGATACCAAAACTTCGACCAAAATCTCAAAATTAGGCCTAAGAACTTTTCTCAACTTTTCCCCAATTTTTCATCCAAATCCCAAAATTAAATGATTAAAACTAGCAATAGAATAATGTATTAGAACCAAATTAGGGTTAGGATTCATTACCCAATCTTCCTCCTTCAAAATCTCTCCAGAAATTGCCCTCTACCGAGCTTCAATTCGATTTTTTCAAGTTATGAACTCAAACCCTCGATTTTCCCTTTTTCTGCCCAGCGAAATCTACTTCTGCGAGGGGTTGACCGCACCTGCAGTCCCCCTCCTGCGACTCCTACTCCACACCTGTGGATTTTCATTAAACGGCCAGAAACCGCACCTGCAACCCTATACTCGTAGATGCAGTCCGCTTCTGCGGTCCTTGAGTCGTATCTGCGACCAGCTTCACTTGTGCCTCAGACCGCACCTATGGTTCCCAACCGCTTCTGCGGTGCCGCACCTACGATCCCACATAAGTAGGTGCGGTTATGACCGGTTCAACAACCTCAAATTTTGCCCAAGTCCAATTCAACTTCTGTTAAGCATCCGAAATTGACCCGAGGACCCCGGGACCTCAACCAAACATTTCAACCAATCCTAAAATATCATACGGACTCAGTCCAACTCTCAAATCATATCAAGCAATGTTAAAACCACGAATCACCCTCCAATCAAAGCCTAATGAACTTGAAATCTCAAGAATTTTACAACTGATGCCGAAACCAACCAAACTATGTTCGATTGACCCCAAATTTTGCACACAAGTCACATTCAACACTACGGAGCTATTCCAATTTTCGGAATCGGATTCCAACCCTAATATCAAAATCTCACTGTCGATCCGGAAACTTTAAAAATTCAACTTTCAATATTTCAAGCCTAAACAAGCTACGGGCCTCCAAAACACAATCCGAACATGCCCCTAAGCCCGAAATCACCAAACGGAGCTAACGAAATTGACGGAATTCCATTCCGAAACCGTCTTCACACTGCTCCAACTATGGTCTAAATTCTAAAGCTTAAGCTCTCATTTAGGGACTAAGTGTCCCAAAACACTCCGAAACTCAAAACGAATCTTTCCGGCAACTCACAATAGCAGAAACAAACACGGGAAAAACGGTTAATAGGAGATCAGGGCATAAATTCTCAAAACGACCGGTCGGGTCGTTACATCACATCCCTAGGCTTTTAAACTATTTGGAAAACACCAAAAATATTCATCTCTAGTTTAATTTCATTAGCTTGCAATCACTAGAGTAATAGTAGAAGTAGAAATCAAAACTTATTGTGGAAGTGCAATTTTAGGTAGTCCATTTGCTTTCTTGAAATATATACTCCTAACACCCCATATAACTCTTTGTGAATTCGACAACGACTCATAGTTGGGTAATTTATATTGCATACGAATGTATCATATCTCTTATAGAGGTGTGTTGTAGATATCATCAGGAATGACCATTTCCTTTCCCTCCCAATTACAGTCCACTCGAACTATGAGGATTATGTCCTCAGTAAAGGGGCACCTCAGGAACAGCAACCTCGGCATCGGTGTCTAGATTGGAAATTGAGGGGGCTATTTGTTAAGGCATGGATTTGAAAGTTTTTGCCATTAGATTCTTGAAAATATGATGGTTTGAAGAAAAATATGAAGGTTGAAAACGAATCTTCCTGGCAACTCACAATAGCAGAAACAAACATGGGAAAAGTATTTAATAGGGGATCAGGGCGTAAATTCTCAAAACGACTGGCCGGGTCGTTACATCGTATCCCTAGGCTTTTAAACTATTTGAAAAAAACACCAAAAATATTCATCTCTAGTTTAATTTCCTTAGCTTGCAATCACTAGAGTAATAGTAGAAGTAGAAACCAAAACTTATTGTGGAAGTGCAATTTTAGGTAGTCCATTCGCTTTCTTCAAATATACACTCCTAACACCCCGTATAACTCTTTGTGAATTCGACAACGACTCATAGTTGGGTAATTTATATTGTATACGAACATATCATATCTCTTATAGATGTGTGTTGTGGATATCATCAGGAATGACCACCTCCTTTCCCTCTCAGTTACAGTTCACTCGAACTGTAGGGATTGTGTCCTCAGTAAAGAAGCACCTCAGGGTAAGTAGTATTATTAAAGTACTACCAGTCGATAAAGAATAAAAACATAGAAAGATTATAACTCAGTACACAAAGATAGCAACAGGGGGATCTACCAGGATATCGTCCCGTAGTCCCAAACGTAAATGTGCAGGGGGATTTACCGGAATACCGATCCGTAATGCCAAAGTAAATATCCAGTACAGGGGAATCTACCGGGTGTCGTCCCGTAGTCCTAAATATAAATGTGCAAGGGGATCTACCGGAATGTCGATCTGTAATCCCAAAGTAAATATTCAGTACATGGGAATCTATCGGGTGTCATCCTGTAGTCCCAAATATAAATGTGTAGGGGAATTTACTGAAATACCGATCTGTAGTCCCAAAGTAAACATGCAGGGGGATCTACCAGAATACCGATCCTTAGTCCTAAAGTAAACACATAATTTACAGTTCTTCAAGTTCATACCAAGAAAAAAGCTGAGATTTTATTCTAAACGTGTTGCACACAATTCAAGTAAACAGTTTAAGCAGATAGTACAGTTAAGTCACTTAAGCATGCTTTCCTAAGCTAAACAATAGGCTTTAAATATAAGTAGCGTTCAACAAAAAGGAAACACAGATATTTACTTAATGAAAATGGGATTTTTCAACAATTAGCACATATATGCACTTGTCACCTCACGTACACGACACTCATATAACAACAGTACCAAAATCCTAAGCGGAGTTCTCCCCCCCACAAGGCTAGGCAAGCCACTTACCTCGAACTAGCTCAAACTCAATCTGAAATCACGCTCTTGCCATGAGTATCCAACTCCGAGTGGCCCAAATCAAATCAAATCATTTTCATAATGTAAATATAACTACAACCAACGAATTTAGTTAAAAGAATCGAAACTAAGGTAAGAAAATACAAAAATGCCCAAAAACCTCCCGGGCCCACATTTCGGAATCGGGTAATAATCACAAATTATGAACACCATTCACTTACGAGTCTAACCATACCAAAAACACTCAAATCTGATACCAAAACCTCGACCAAAACCCCAAAATTAGGCCTAAGAACTTTTCTCAACTTTTCCCCAATGTTTCATCCAAATCCTGAAATTAAATGATAAAACTAACAATAGATTAATGTATTAGAACCAAATTAGAGTTAGGATTCATTACCCAATCCTAAAACATCATACGGACTCAGTGCAAATATCAAATCACATCAAACAACGCTAAAACCACGAATCACCCTCCAATCCAAGCTTAATGAACTTCAAATCTCAAGAATTCTACAACCGATGTCGAAACCAACCAAACCATGTCCGATTGACCCCAAATTTTGCACACATGTCACATTCAATACCACAGAGCTATTCCAACTTTCGGAATCGGATTCCAACCCAAATATCAAATCTCACTATCGATCCGGAAACATCAAAAATTCAACTTTCAGCATTTCAAGCCTAAAAAGGCTACAGACCTCCAAAATACAATCTGAATACGCCCCTAAGCCCGAAATCACCCAACGGAGCTTACAAATTTGACGGAATTCCATTCTGAGACTATCTTCACACTACTTCGACTACAGTCCAAATTCTAAAGCTTAAGCTCTCATTTAGGGACTAAGTGTCCCAAAACACTCCGAAACTCAAAATGAATCTTTCCGGCAACTCACAATAACAGAAACAAACAAGAGAAAAGCAGTTAATAGGGGATCAGGGCATAAATTCTCAAAACGACCGGTTGGGTCGTTACATCACATCCCTAGGCTTTTAAACTATTTGGAAAAACACCAAAAATATTCATATCTAGTTTAATTTCATTAGCTTGCAATCACTACAGTAATAGTAGAAGTAGAAATCAAAACTTATTGTGGAAGTGCAATTTTAGGTAGTCCATTCGCTTTCTTGAAATATATACTCCTAACACCCCGTATAACTCTTTGTGAATTCGACAACGACTCATAGTTGGGTAATTTATATTGCATACGAACATATCATATCTCTTATAGAGGTGTGTTGTAGATATCATCAAGAATGACAATCTCCTTTCCCTCCCAGTTACAGTCCACGCGAACTGTGAGGATTATGTCCTCAGTAAAGGAGCACCTCAGGAACGGCCACCTCGACATCGGTGGCCGGACTGGAAGTTGAGGGGGCGATTTGTTAAGGCACAGATTTTGAAAGTTTTTGCCATTAGATTCTGGAAAATATGATGGTTTGAATAAAAATATGAAGGTTTGAAGATGAGGATGAAGATTTGAAGATGGGGATGAAGGTATGAAGGTCTGATTTGAAGAAAGAACACGACGATATGAAAATCCAGAAAGCAATGTATGGAGACTTGAAGGGGTTAGAGTTAAGTGGAGATAACGAGGGTAAATCAAAGAGCTCTGGAATCTGAAAGTAAAAAGTGAAAAAGGGGTTGGAGCTTTTATAGAGGATGGATAATCAATACATGACGTTTCGCATTCGAGGACAGTCAGCTGGCGGCTGACACGTGTCTGAAGTTAGAACGAGGCAACTGATAGGACGTTTCGCTAACCCATCAACTTGGTTGTAACATACAAAAAAGGATCTGGGGTTGATTTATCGCTTCATGTCGCTTCGATAAATCTACTCTCCGAAAAACGAGAGGACTATTTGTGTATGGGTAAAATCGACTGTAAAGTTTTTTCCCATTCCCCGATGAGATAACAAAGGGGAAGCATGGCTCGACGTGATTATAATCGAGGCCAGGAACCCCTCGTATCGAGACCTAGGAAGAATGAACGATGTATCCGATATCGGGCATGGTAAAGTGACATACCCTGGACCAAATATATCTTATGGACCTCGGGAGACACGGTGAATGGTTATGCATGACGGATAGGGAGCCGTAATATTCTCCCTCAACCGGATATTATACCGCAAATCTCGTTTAATATCAATTATAGATCAATACTTATCGGGAAAAGAAGAATTTTTACCTTTTTTAGACTTGTACTACGACTAAAATTCTCATACTATATAAAGAAAAAAAATCTTTAGTCCGACACGTTGTAACACACAATTCAAAGCAATAAAAGTTTACTTTTGTCTTCTAGCTATTGTTCAAAACATTACTCATTTGTTCTTTTCTTCACTCGCAACTAAAGTTGTACCGAGGGTCCGATCGAAGACGAGTTCCACCTTTCAATTTAAGATCAGGCTTGGTCATTACATTGCGATTAGTTTGATCATTTACTTTATCTTTAACTCATTTATCTGTTATTCACAATTATTCCTATTGAATTAAACCACATATCCTTTAAACTGCGTAAAAATTTAATTGTTACACGTTATTGGGGTAAATAATATACATTTTATTTTATTCCTCATTATAACATGATTAATCATTTTATAGTATCGCCAAAAAATGAATAGAATTGGGTGTAAATCGTAACAGAGAAGAGCATATAGTATAAATCATATAAATAAATAAAAAGTGCATTGCCTTTACAGCTTGTTTGGATGGTTGTTACATATCGTTTCATAATGTATCGTAACGTACTGTATTGTATTGTATTGTATCGCTTGATGAATACAATGTTTGGATAGATTGTGTCGTTTTGCCGTCGTTTCCTGGTTTCACGCACCAGTAATATGATGAATAAACTTGCAATATTATAAAGAAAGATTATGATACGGTATATAAAAAGGTAGGGTAAATGATAAAATAAAATTATTTAATAATAATGAAAGGTGAGATTGAGAGAAAAAGACAAGGTAACGACGCGACCACATCAAATCGGTTGTTACATAAAGTGGCACATTTCATCGTTACGTAATAACGAATTTAACAATACAATACAATAAAATTTAAGTAACAATCAAAACAAACATTATATTTAAAATAACAATACGATACCATACAATAGGTAACAACCATCCAAACAAGTTGTTAAGGGTGTAAAACCCAAAGAACCCTATATTTGTAATATTATAAAGAGTCTAACACAATTGACGTCAGTTGCGTAAAATATGATATAAAACTTCTCCTGATCCGATGGTAACACTGGCCAACACTATTCCTTTGCAATTACTCCGTTGTTTTGACAATTGTTATAGATTACAAACCCAACGTAGGTCCAATTTTAGTGACATATTTATAGTATAAAATTACCACTATATTTTTTATAGTAATCCTTTGATTGACCCTTGGAGGCTTCCAATATGGTTAATTCACATGGCTACTGAACTTTGCCTATTGTATCGATAAAATCGTAAAATTGTTTTATGTCCCATTAAAATATCACTAAAAAATGAATTTCTCAAAAAATACAACTCATTGAAAAGCCAAATTTTTGACATTGAAAAATGACATGCCATTACCCAAGTAAAGGCTTTTGTTGCTCTATCCCAAAGTACAACTATATCTTCTCCATCTTACACGTCACACCCCCCTCCTTTGTCCTCTTTCTGATAGGATATCCTTATAAACATGGCCGGGAAAAGCTTGCCTACAATCGTGGGCGGATCTATATATGAGATTAAGGATGGCATGCCACCCAATTGTTCGGATAAAATTTTATATACATATTAATATTTTTCTCTGCATAATTAATAAGTGGAACCGTAAGTTACAAAATGACTGAAGGTATATGGTTGAAGTGTTGAAATACCACTTGCAGCGTCCGGGATCTAGGTTCTATGGATATTCTCGTTTCTCTATGATGCCTTTTTTCCCTTTTTCTTTCTTTTCTTTATGCTCCTTTCGTTTAGTTCTCTTATTTTCTTCATTTCTATTATCACTTTTTATTTATTTTGTATATTTGCTTCCTTTGTCTTTTTCTGGATCTTCGAATTTTATTTGAATGTAATTTAATATTTTTCTTTTTTTATCCATATAATATTATTTGATTAACTACAATTTTTTATAGTGATGCGTTAAATAAATAATATAATATTAATGAGCTACCTGTAGATTGAAGTGGTGTATCACATATTTATTTATGTATAAAAAATCTTTTAAATTGGATTGATAAATTCAAAATTAATCGAACCGATCCGAGTCGAAGTAATAAAAAACGGATCGAATCATCTGAATGTACACTCTAATTCAATCTTCTTCACTAATAATCGGTTTGCATTAAAATAGTGACACCCATAGCACCCCTTCCCTTACTGACTAAGGCTAAGGTGGTGTCAACCAAAGGGGCAAGAAGTTCTCACATGAATAGACGTTTGAATATTCGCTCAGTACTTGAACCTTCGATCACTCATCAAATTCATCCGCTTCCGCCTACAACCTTCACTATTCTTTACTGTCTTTCACATTCATTTTCTCGTTTTGTTTCTTCTCCTCCCTTATAAAGCCAAGCAAATAGTGAAACAAAAATATCTTTTGGAAAAGTTTCTTTTCGGCTAGAGAAGAATCTCTTTAAAACGTTTATTTGGGAAATTTTGGTCGAGAAGGGCATTTAATCGAAGAACTAGCCAGAAAGTATGCCAATTGATGACTACCGCTTTTACCTTTAGATTAGATTAGATATGATGTCTCTTACTCTCCACCCCTCCACCCCCCACCCCAACCCCAAACCTCCCAAGGAAGTCAACTTTTCACCTATGCTTTGTCAAGGATGTGAGGCATTGGACGTCATTCCGCATGCCAAAATTACTATTACGATTTCGGTGACTTCTTCTCGCAAAATCTACTCTGATTTACTTGTAGGAAATTTCAAAAACGATCTTTAACAACAAAATTCAGAACTTGGATATGACCTGTCATTTTTTAATGCAGAAAACTTAACTTTTCAGTTAGTTGTATTTTTGAAAAAATAACAAATAATTCAGCGATTTTAATAATACAAAAACTAACTTTTTAATTTATTAATATAGTGAGTAAAGTTCAGTGTGAAATTAGCCTCGTCCATTAAGATATAAGATAATTTTTCCTCAGACACTTGCCACATGGATAAAGGCATCATAGGAAGAGGAGGATGTATGTCTTTAAAAGGATCTACTTTCTTACTAATTTAAAAGAATAACACAAATTACCAAAAATAACAATACTGTCCTTTTTATTTTTTCTTTTTGTTTTTCTTGGGGGTTTTAGTATGTTTGTCTGCTTCTTTTATTTTTAGACTATTTTATGAATGAGTAAAGAACGTTTTAGGTATGGTTATTTTGAACTATACTCATGAACCTAATAGGAAAACTTTATTGTTTTCTTTATTTTTCTTTCGCTATATCGTTTCATAAGGAAAAAATTCTAAATATTCGATCAGTTTTTGACAGAATTATTTGTTGAAAATTTGTTTTTTTTCTTGTAGTGTTAACATTAATGCTCTTAACATATATTTGCCAAGAATATGGTTCTATATGAAACAAGATGAGGTTTAAAAAAATATGTCTAGTTTTCTTCTATTGTTATTTCTGATACGAAAAAGGGCCAAAAATATCCTTAACGTACTGAAATGGCTCAAAAATGTGTCCTCCATTAACCTTTTGATCTAAAATATCCTCAACGTTTTCTTTTTAGCTTAAACATGTCCCTATAACTAACGAACTAGACCTGGTTAATTTTGACATTTTAAAATATCCATGTGTCATGTTATAAGCTTGCCTGTATTTTTACACATTAAAATTAAACCCACCCATTTCTCTAAAACTCAATCCGCTTTGATCCTCTACCCATCTATTAACTCTCGACCCAGATGATAAATCCTCGATATTTGTTCATTTGGGCTGCTGATTCATTTGGGACATAGCAGTTGAGTTGAAATGAAGCTATATGGGGTGTGTTTGGTACGAAAGGAAAATATTTTTTAATTTTTTTATGTTTTGTTGACTTAAATATTTTAGAAAATATTTTTCTTATCAACTCATTTTTCTCTAATTGGAGGAAAATATTTTTCTTATCAAATGAAGGAAAAACATTTTTCAAAACTTCTTCTCAACATTTTCCATCTTATTCCTCCCTCACCAACCCATCCCACACCCACCCACCCTTCCACCTCCTCTCTCCAAAAAGGATTTTTTAAAAAAAATTTAGTTTTTTTTTTCGTCACCACCCACCCTGCTATCCCCCGCCAAAACCCCACCCTTACTGCCCCCCACCTCCCAGTTGTTTTTATTTATTATTTTTTTGTAATTTTCAAATTTCTGTTTTTTCGTTTTTCTCCACACTCCCCTCACTCCCACTGCCCCTCCCCATCCCACCCCGCACAAAAAAGTCTTTTATTTTTTCGTTTTTCTGCACCACCCACCCCCCCCCCCCCCAAGGAAAAAATATTTTGAGCAGCTTAATGAACTTGATGAATTTCGATTTCATGCCTACTCCAGTTCGTCCTTGTACAAGGACAAGATGAAGTACCTTCATGATAAATATGCTTGTGGCAAGGAGTTCAAAGTGGGTGATTTGATTTTCTTGTTCAATTCTAGGTTACGTCTGTTTCTGGGAAAGCTTAAGTCGAAATGGAGTGGACCTTTTGAAGTGGTGTTTGTGGCACCGTTTGGTGCACGTGACTTGAAGAACAAAATGGGGAGATTTTCCGAGTTAATGGGCACAGGGTCAAGCACTACCTGGGCAAGATTGATGACAGCCACGTGGTGGCACTACTCCATCTAAAGTGATTTAATGGTAACCTGCGTCGTGCCGCGATGTTAAATCAGGTGCTTCTTGGAAGGCAACCCATGTGTCTTTCTTTTTGTTTTTCTTTGATTTTCTGTGTAGTATAGGATTTGCTTTTGGACTAACTGGTTGTGAGGTGTGTGTAGGATTATTTTGATGCAGTGCAGGACCAAGTTGGAAAAAATGTACACTCTTTGAAGTTTGCACTGCAGCCGCATTACATTTTGTGCGACCACAAAAGCCTTAGTGCGGGGGCAACATTTCAATGCGGTTCGCAAAGTTGATTGGTAAAAAATGGGGTTCTCTGAAGTTTTCCACCACGACCGCAATGTATTTTGTGCTGTCCGCAGTGGACCACTGCGGCCACAGAGCATTTCTTACGGTCCGCAGTGGACGTCTCCCCAGCGGTTCAGATTTTTGTGTACCGCAGACTGTGGTGCCATTTTATGCGGTCCGCGGTGGGTAGGTGAAGTAGGCCCCATGACTTTTTTCTATAAATAGGACCTGAGGCCTTCATTTAAAACTTTTAGATCCTTTGCTCTCAATAGTAAAAAAATACTGTTCACCCAAGCCCTAACTGCACGAATTCAGTCACTCACTCTCATTCATCTGTGTTGCATCCTGTTACTGGTATTTTTAATCTTCCCTTAGTCTTTAATTGTGTTTATTTTCTTTTAATTGATTAGTTAATATGTCTTCTTCTTCCCTTTTTCTTTAAATTTTTAGCTTGGCGTTTCATAAGTTGTTTAGATTAGGACTAATTAGTTAAATATACTGATTGAACACCTAGAGGATCAATAATAGGTGAAAATTAGACAAAAATGTGGAAAAACGTTGAAACCCTAGGTTGGTATTACTGTTCTTGGCTTACCGCGGTCCGTGATGGTATTTTGTGCGGTCCGCGGTGCTTCTCCGCGGTCCGTAATTCCATTTTGTGTGGACCACGGTGGTGAAACTTCAAAAAGTTGAGAATTAAGGACCGCGGCCGCAATGGATTTTGTGTGGTCCATGGTGCCTTAATGCTAACCGCGATACCATTTAGTGCGGTCCGCAGTGGCCTTTATTAGAGAGTGGGTGGTCTAACCCCCACCTCAATGCGGACCGCGATGCTATTTTGTGCGGTCCGCAGTGGTCCCTTTGTGGCCGCACTGCAATTTGTGCGGACTGCAGTCTGCTGTCTGTAGTTGTTTTTTTCTGTTTCCTGCAGTTATATCTTGCATTGATTCTTCTGATACTAACAAGCCTCAACTGAATGTTCCTTGCAGATATTGGTAAAATCACGAGGCGGAAATGTTAAACAGAAAGGCAAAGGAGAGTACTCCAGAGGTAGGGGATGAGGCATGATCAGACTGACCCCACAAGCACGGCAGGCAATCAAAAATACCAGAAAATCAATAAGGGATGCGGATAGAGCTGCTTCCCATTCGGGAAGTGAGTATGTTCCCTTCGGGGAGGCATCCGACACCGACTCCGTGCAAAAATATGTTCCTGACTGGCCAGAGAGGCCTAGATAGAGAGATACACCTCCGGGCTCTCCTACTGCTCAAGCGTCAATTCAAATTTCTTCTGAGTCGTCTGAGGGCTCAGTTGCGGGTAGTTACAGTGCCTCTTCTGCCTCACCTACATCTTCAATACCCAGTGAGGATTCCGTAGAAGAAGAAGGAGGGGGTGAGTCCCAAGTAGGAGGAGTAGAGAGAACCAGGAAACCAGAAGCATGGCAAGATAGATTCGTGAGTGAAGTGGCCTACCACAAGTTCAGACAATGGTGGCTCAAGAGGAAGTTGATACCTGAGCGGAAATTCATTACAAAGGACCTTTTGCCTCACAACCCCAATGTGCTGAGGCAGTTCAGAGAGAGAGCAGGCTGGGACTATTTCATAGGCCACATGGAAGATTCCAATGAGCACTTAGTCAAGGAGTTCTACACCAATTTTGACCACATCAAAAAGGGTACTACAGTGACTTAGGTGCGAAATTTGAAAATAAAGTTTGATGGAAAAACGATGAATGACTACCTGGGCTTCCTGAAGAAGGATGAGACATTGTACTTAGAGAAGGTAGCTTTGGGGGTGGATGCTCGTCCGTGTTAGCAGAGTACTTGGCAATCCCAGGTACCACCCCAGCATGGTTGATAGTAGGAGTAAAAGTTTTTAGGAGAACCCTGAACTTTGAAGCAAAAGGGTGGGAGACATTTGTGTGCAACAGGCTAGACCTCACCACTCACAAGAACTCTCTTCCTATCTCCCGGGCTATATTGGTGGCATCTATCATGGTAGGGTACCTGATCAACATCAGGAATGTGATGTCTAGGGTGATTACACGGGTGGTGAACGAAGGTGATAGATCCTACCCCTTCCCAAATTTCCTGACTATGTACTTCGAGGATCAATATGTAGAAAAAATGAGATTTGATGTGAAGGTGAAGCCGAAGGCACCCTTTTCCTAGTATAGCCTACAGGGTGATGACAACCCTAAAGGCAAGGACCCTAGGGGCAAATCTACTGCTTATACTGGCCAGTCTGAAGAGCCAGTAGTAGTAGTGACTCCTACTTAGCCTCCTTCAGCTACCCTAGACATGGCCCCAGGAGCCTCCACTTCTACAGTTCCAGATATCCCCTCATCCACAGCATACCCTTTGACTACCAACCGCTTGAGCCAGACCCTTGCCAGTATCAACAGTTGGATGCAAGCAGCCACCTCTAAGCTGCCTGTACTTTCTACTTTGATGGAAGCCCAGTCTGTACCTCCTCAGCCGCAGGTCCCACAGTCCGTAGAGGACACTCTCAAGGAGCTTCTGGAAAACTAGAAGAAGCTCCTAGAGAACTAGCAATTAATATTGGACGCCGTGGGTTCTCATGGAAAAACATTGAAGGAGTTGACCAAAAAAACAAACAAATTGAGAAATACTCAGGCATCAAAGGATTCAGTGAAGGAGTTGAGGGTAGAGGTAGATAAGTTGAAGGCTAATCACTTGCCTTTGGACCTTTTATTGCATGACCCGTCTCCAGCAGCCCAGCCTGAGCTGGAGCAGGAGACAGAGAGGCCAGCAAAGAGGAATAGGGTGATTCCCTATGCTGATGATGCTGTGATAGAGTTGGAGGAGCCGCAGGGAGGTTCCTCTAGCCAGGCTCAGGCCCCAGCACAGGTCCAGGACCCAGTACAGGCCCAGGTCCTAGTGAAGACACAGGTTATAGGGAGCCAGTCACAGGTTCCCGAGCAGTCCGAGGACCTAGGGACCCAGACTCATGATCTTATGCAGGCGGAGGGCCAATATGGAGTTTTCTTTTTATTCTCTATCTTTTATTGTTCTTATTTTGGTTAGTTAGCATTGAGGACAATGCTAGCTCTCATTTGATGGGGTAGGCCCTATTTTGGATGATTTGGGTTGTATATATGACATTAATTTATTTTTATTATATTTTATTTTTACTTTTGGTATGTACATAATTTTACCATTCTAGTTTACTTTTCGTACTTTGCAACTTTTGTCTGTATATAAAGTCACTTTCTGATGTATATATTCATTCCCCCTTATGTATATTCATCTAAATCCCCTCTTGTACATATTCATTCTACTTTCTGTATTTTCTCTTTCATATCTTCTTATTTCATTTTGATAGCTTCATATTTTGGTTTTTGCGTTCAAGTAAGTTTTTGGTTTTCTTAATGCCACGGTTCTTTCCTAAGGTGAAATTTGTGTGAATCGGGTGGCTCTTCCCGATGATGGATGGCATGACAACCTTCTTAAGGGTTTGAGTCTGTTTTCTTTTGCTTTTTTGTGTAAATAGTAGCTAGTTAGTAATGGTGCCTCAAGCAAAGCTTCACTTGGGCCTAACACATTGCCTTTGATCCTATGTTCAAAAACAAATTGTTGTGTATAAGATGGTAAAAGTTGTGACCTTGAGACTCTTGTGTTGGCCGATAATCATCAAGTGGTTTTTCGGGGCCATTCGTGTTGCTCAAATCTTAGTTAAGGTTGTTGTGGGCCCCCGACTCTATCTCTTTAGCAATCCTATAGTTTGGGTGGTGAGAATTTGAATTGCAAGTCCAAGTCCCGAGCCATTAGTCTAGAACTTGCCCTAAATGTTTGTCTAGGCGAAATTCTAAGTGTAGTTTGACTTGAGATGTGATTATAGGCTCTCCTTGATCCGAATGATGTCTTGAAAACTTCCATAGCCTACCAATGATAATATCCCTAGTCAACCCTTTTGAGCCATAACCCTTTTTCTTTTAAAAAAACCATGATACAAGTCTTTACCCGTTCTAAAAAGACCCTCTCTTGGCACCCTATACTTCCTTAGCACAAGGAAAAAGCATAATTTTTGGGGGGGGGGAGAGACGAGGAATTCAACAAAGTGGTAAAAAAAGGTACAAAATAAAGAAAAGGAAAGGCAATGAAAACGAAAGAAAATCAAAAAGTCAAAAAGAATGATCAATGTAGAAAAAAAATGAAGGGATTCAATAAAAGTAAAGAGATGAAAGGTGTGGAAAGTTGAGAAAGGGGAAAAAGGTTTGAAATGAACAAGAAAGAGTGACATTGTGTCTCTCTAACCCCTAAGAAAGAAGTTAATGACTCAAAAAGTCAAGAGAATGTGTGCCAAAATGAAGCAAATGAAGTGCTTAAGGGAAGATGGAACCCACATAGACCAAATATTTCCTACCCTAAACCAAAAGCCTTCACTATATCTCCACAAAAGCCTTATATGGTCTTGAGTTGAATGAAGCTTACATTAGTGGTGACTCACATAAGGGGCAAGCTTATAGTACTTAGAGCCGAAATTGTGACCTTTCTTTGAGAGAGATGAGTGTGTTTTCCACAATCCTCATTCTGAGTGCTACAATTTAAAAGTTAGGGTTGCTTAGGGAAAGTTGAGGAGTATGCGTTTGGGTTCCACAATGACCAAAGTAGTAGAAAGCGTTTCTTTGATGGGTTGAGTCAACTCTTGATGCTCTTGTGTCGCACTAAATCCATGGTGTTTAGAAGGTCAAATGTTGTTAATGATTCATTTGAATTGAGGGCGATTGTTAGTCCCAATTGATGCTAGATGAGGTCACTTTAGGTCAGCTGAATTTTCTTGGATTTACTCTTAAGAGGTGAGTCTTATTTTGTTTGCTTGAGGACAAGCAAAAGCTTAAGTTTGGGGGAGTTGATAACTAGGGATTCTAGATCATTTTACACTCTTTTTACTTGAGTTTTGATTAAAAATGTATACAAAATAGTCCCAAAGGCTTACATGTTGTACTTGTTTACAGGGTTTGGTAAGAAAGGTGACAATTAGTCAAAACCAACTCAAAAATGAGTGAAGCATGCACAAATACGAAGAACAAGTCCAACCACAGTTAAAACAGATTCACTGTGGTCGCAATCCATTTAGTGCGGTCCGCAGTGAGGAGATTCTGAGAGGTGCAGTTTTTTGTAACTCAAGCATTGCGGCCGCAAACCATTTTGTGCGGACCGCAGTAGCCTCACCGTGACCGCACTTCATTTTGTGCGGTCCGCGAAGATGAGATTCAGAGAGTTATGAAAAATGGAGATTGAAGCCAGCGCGGTCTGCAAGCCATTTTGTGCGAACTGCATTGAAGCCACCGCGGCCACGGTGCATTTTATGCAGCCCGCGGTGGCCAGATTCAGAGAATGATCAATTATGCTAAGAAGCCTCATTGCGGTCTGCGGTGCATTTTCTATAGACCGCACTACCTCGTCAGAGGTATTTTTGTCCAGAAAATTCGGCCTAGTATAAATAGTATTTTGAGGTCATCTTTTGTAATCTAACTTTCAGCTGAGCACATAAAAGGTGGTTTTTGACTATTTTGAGTAATTTTATAGTGAGTTTATCATTGAATCTTCAATTATTAGCTTGTAATTAATTCTTATGGTCTATTCTTCATCTATTTCTTTGTTTTCTTTCATTATTATGAGTAGCTAGACCCATTAGCTAGGGTTGTGGCTCAACCCTTGTGTGGGTATTTGATGGGTCTTTTGATTTAAGGCTTAGATTTTTATGGGTAGTTGATATTTGGACTGATTTGTATTTTCCATGTTAATTAGTGGTTGCAAACACTAATTTGTGCCTATTTAACTTGGGCTCTTCTTGAGAAAGAGAGATTGAGTCTAGGAAAATCAGTCCAACAAGGAATTGGAGTATAATCAAGAGATTAATAGTCCCGATTAAAGGGTTAAACCTAGGGATAGTAATACCCGACTTGAGCCTATATTGCTTGCACAATTTTGACACCCAATTGGTCTTGAGAAAGTCAATTAGGGCAAAGTCACTCAAGTTACCGAGAGGTATAGAGTGAGTAAATTCGTGCATTGGCTATATCACAATCCCCAACATAACGTCTTTGCCTTAGACTTTAAATCCCGTCAAGTATTCACCTAGGAGAAAGTCACTTCCCTAGTGCCTCTTTAACTAATTTAGAACACCCTACAATCAATCATTCTTAGTTTAATTTAGCTTATTATTAGCATAAATATTAGAAGTAATATCCAACCAAAAGATAACTGGAAGGGCAATTAAGAGCATTAGGCATCTCTAGTTTAGATAGGAATCCAATTCCCACTTCTAGCTCCTTGTGGAATCGATCCCGACCATCTCGGGTAAAAGCTGCTTCGATCGCTCTCGCCACTTCGTAGTGGTGTAGGGTTGGCTCAGATCATGCATCATCTCGATTGTTTACCCAATCAGTTCTTGTGGCGTTCATAGTCTTGGTCAATACACTCTTCATTTCTCTATTCGACACTTCGACCTGTCTACTCGTTTGAGGATGATATGGGGTTTCCACCTTGTGGAGCACATCATACTTTGCTAGCAATTTCTCAAAGGCTTGATTGCAGAAATGAGTGCCTCTATCAAGGATAATAGCTCTCGGGGTTCTGAAACGGGTGAATATATTCTTCTTCAAATACCCCACCACCACCCTTGCATCATTGGTAGGGAGTGCTTCAGCTTCCACTCATTTGGACACGTAATCTACAACAACAAGTATGTACTTATTGCCAAAACAGCTGATGAAGGGACCTATGAAGTCTATCCCTCATACATCAAACACTTCAACCTCTTGAATTGGGTTTATGGGAATCTCATGGCGACAAGAGATGTTCCCGATTTGCTGAAATTCATCATAGCTCTTCACCCATTGATGTGCATCCTTAAACAGGTTGGCCAGTAGAATCTGCCTTCAAGAACTTTTGCTGTCGTCCGACTCCTCCAAAATGTCCGCCATATGCCGATGCGTGACATGCCTACAAAATAGAAGATTGTTTTATCTTGGGGACACACCTCCAGATCATATTGTCAACACAAATTCTAAGCATATAAGGTTCATCCCAATAATACATGCGACAATCACAGTAAAACTTTTTCTTTTGCACAGAGGAAAGGTCATAGGGAATTATATTGCTTGCCAGGTAATTTACAATGTCTGCATACCATGGCACTTCCTCCGAGCTTGTGGCAAGTAGCTGCTCGTATGGAAATGTTTTCAGAATATCCTCTGTCGCAACTGAGTTTTTAGCTCCTTCAAGTCGCGATAAATGATCATCGACCTAGTTTTTCGTGCCCTTACGGTTATGAATCTCCAAGTCGAACTCTTGTAGTAACAGCACCCAATGAATCAGGTGCAGTTTGGACTTCTTCTTTTCAATCAAGTACATGAGAGCAGCATGATCATTATATACAATTACCTTAGAGCCAATCAGGTATGATCTGAACTTGTTGAATGTGAACACCACAGTCAACATCCCCTTTTCAGTCACAGTGTAGTTTAGCTGGGCTCCACTCAACATTCTACTGGCATAGTAAATTGGGTGCATTATCTTGTGTTTCCGATGTCCACTGCCCCTACTGCATGTCAATGGCGTCACACATGAGTTCTAATGGTTTCTCCCAGTCGGGGGCAACAATGATTGGTGCTGTGACTAGTCTCTTTTTCAACTCCTCGAATGCTACCCTACAATCATCAGAAAATATGAAAGGGTGATCTTTTTCTAACAACTTACAGAGAGGGTTGTCAATTTTTGAGAAGTCTTTGATGAATCTCCGGTAAAAACTAGCATGCCCGAGGAAGTTCCTGATTTTCTTGACTGATGTGGGGGGGTGGCAGCTTTGCTATCACATCAACTTTAGCACGATCCGCCTCGATTCCCTTACTTGATACAGGGTGTCCCAAGACTATACCCTCTTGTACCATGAAATGACACTTTTCCCATTAAGTATAAGGTTAGTCTCCCTATACCTTTTCAACACTCAGGTCAGGTTTGTAAGGCACTCATCGAATGAGTTTCCTACCACTGAGAAATCATCCATGAACACCTCTATTATGTCTTCAACCATGTCGGTGAATATAGCCATCGTGCACCTTTGGAATGTGGCCGGTGCGTTGCATAGTCCAAAAGGCATCCTCCAGAAGGCATAAATCCCATATGGGCATGTGAATGAGGTCCTCTCTCTATCCTCTAGTGCAATGGAGATTTGGTTGTATCTTGAGTACCTATCAAGAAAACAGAAGTGTGACCTCCCTGCCAGTCTGTCAAGTATCTGATCAATTAAGGGAAGTGGAAAATGGTCTTTCCGGGTGGCTAGATTCAATTTCCTATAGTCCATACAAATTCTCTAACTTGTGATGGTTCTTATAGAGATCAACTCAATGTTATCATTTTTTACCACTGTCATACCACCCTTCTTAGGAACACATTGCACTAGGCTAACCCAGTTGCTATCGTGAGATGGGGAAAATGATTCCCGTATCTAACCACTTAATTATCTCCTTCTTCACCACTTCCTTCATGTTGGGGTTCAGCCTTCTTTGGTGCTACCTAGAAGGTTTGTGCCCCTCTTCCAGCAGAATTTTATGCATACAATATGCTGGGCTGATCCCCTTAATGTTTTCCATGGTCCACCCAATGGCAGTCTTGCACTCCGTGAGTACCTGCAAAAGCTGTTATGCCTGCACATCTAACAAACTAGATGAGATAATAATAGGTAATGTGGAGTTAGGTCCGAGAAATGCATACCTGAGATGGGCAGGCAGTGGCTTCAAGAATTGGTGGTTCTTCTATGGATGGCTTGGCTGGAGGAGTTTCTCTTTTCTCTAAGTGCATGGGCTCAAATTCAAGTGTTCTCTCCCAAAAGCCTTTGCCCTCAAGAGCTAGCACCCATTCTGCCAATTCTTCCCCATTCACCTCATCTAAATTCATAAGACATGTAGAAAGAGGATCCTCAATAGTCAATGTCTCATCATCCTCTTCCACGATTACATTCACGACATCAATAAGAGAACAATTGGCGAATTCACTTGGTCACCTCATAGATTTCTGCACGTTGAATGTTATTTCCTTATCGTTCAACCTCATCTTGAGTTCCCCAGTTTCACAATCAAATGAGGGCTCGCCCTGTGGCCAAGAATGGCCTTACCCAAATTATTGGAATTTCTTCATCCACTCTACAATCTAGAATTACAAAATCCGTAGGGAACACAAATTTCCCTACTTGTATCAACACGTCATCCAAAAATACTTGAGGATCTTTTCACAGTTTTGTCAGCCAGCTGCAACAACATAGACGTGGGTCTAGCTATTCCAATCCCCAACCTCTTATAGATCACTAGGGGGATAAGATTTATGCTAGCCCCAAATCACATAGTGCCTTGGCAAAGGCAAAGTTACCAATGGTGCAGGGAATTGTGAAACTCCCTGGATCAAACTACTTTTCAGCAACTGGTCTAGTCACCACAGCACTGCAGGTCTGAGTTAGAGTCACTGTGGCCAAGTCTTAGAAGTCAAATTTTTGGGACATCAAGTCCTTCATCATTTTTGCATAACCAGGCATCTCCTTCAAAGCATCAATCAATGGAATATTTGCCTGAATTTGTTTCAACATCTCCAAGAATTTCTTGTATTGTTCCTTTTTCTGGTATTTGGCCAGCCTCTGTGGGAATGGTGCTAGAGGTCTCTTCTTCCTAGTGATTTGTGTTTTCTCTTTGTCAGCACCACCTCAACTACCGGTTTATGGGCTATTCTCAGCTTCTTTCTCAGCCTCAATCTATGTGTTGGTTTCTTCCTGGGTAGGATGTACTATCACCTCTGTCAGTTTAGCTGAATTATCTAGCTCAATGGGCACTAGTACAAGTGTCTCAGCCTGTCTGCTTTCTCGAGCCCTCTCTTGCTCCAAGTCTAGGTCTCTGCCATTACGTAGACCCACTGCCATCAGCTGCTTTGGGCCTTGATCTTTTGGATTTACCTAAGTGTCTGCAGGTAATGTCCCATGAGGACGATTATTCAAAGACATCGAGATCTGGCCCATTTGCACTTTAATATTATTTATGGCTGACTCATGTGCATCTACTCTTTTACTCATTTTCGCATTTGACCCAATAACCTGCTGCATCATTGCCTCGAGTCTAGCAAACCCATTTTCCTGTCTCCCACCATATTGCTGCTGAGAAGGATGATAACTGTGATGACCCGGCCCGCCGTATCATGAGTTACTGCTCCATTTTCCTCATTTTATGTTTCTTTATGCTTCGTTATCCGTATCTTGTGTGATCGAGTTGATTTGGAGTGGTTTTGGTAGGAAATGAGACATTTAGTCTCTTTTAAGAAGGCATAAGTTGGAAAAGTCAACCATACATTGACTTATGAGTTAGAGGGCTCAGATGTGAATTCTGATGGTTCGGTTAACTCCGGGAGGTGATTTTTGACTTAGGAGTGTGATCGGAAGTGGTTTTGGAGGTCCGGTGTAGAATTTGGCTTGAATTGGCGAAGTTAGTATTTTGGCGATTTCTGATTGATAGGCGAGATTTTGATCCGGGAGTCGGAAGGGAATTCCGAGAGTTTTTGTAGCTTCTTTAGGTGATTTTGGATATGTGTACAAAATTTCAGGTCATTCGGACATGGTTTGGTTGGATTTTTGATCGAATGCGTGTTTTGGAAGTTTTAGAAGAACTTAGGCTTGAATTCGATGTAATTTGATGGTTTTGGTGTTAATTGAGGTGTTTTGATGATTGGAACAAGTTTGGATGATATTTTAAGATGTGTTGGTTCTTTTGGTTGAGGTCCCAATGGCATCGGGTGAGTTTCGGGTGGTTAAACGGACTATTTCATCTTTGAAAAAGTTGCAGATTTTTGTTTAGCTTCAGCTGTGCACCAGAAAATTTCTGGTGCGAGGAGTCCAGGTTGGAAGCTTATATCTTGAAATATGTAAGGAATCCGAAAAAGATCAAAACATGAAAGTTGTAGCACTTTCATTCTAGTTTCCATAAAGTTAAACCATTCATAATTTGGATATACTATCAGAAAGTTATGATGAATCGAATATGGCTGGTGGATCAGTTTTGACAGAATTTTCTGATGCACTTTAGAAGCTAATATTTCGGAATATATAAAGCGTTATTTGGTGTACAACCTATCAAATGAAAGATCTTCGAGTCTAGTTTTTAAATATTCAAACCGTTTGTCACTTGGATATTTCCACAAGGAGTTATAGGCGTTTTAACAGAAAGTGTACAGCAGGGAAAATGGTAAGAGGATGTACAACCTGCACAGTGCAAGGTACACCTCGATGAAGCCTGGGCAGAATGTTTTTAAGTCCTCTTGTCCGCGATTTGGGTCCATTTTTCAGCCATAGTTGATCATTTTGAGAGCTTTTTGAAGGAGATTGAAGAGGGATTCAAGGAGAAACGTTTGGAGGTAAGAATTTCGGACCTAAAACTCATTTATATTGTGAAATCCACCTAGAAAATCATTGAATTCTTGCTAAAAATGGAAGAAATAGGGCTTGGGATTTTGAGATTTTGATTGGGGATTTGGAGGACCATTTGGGGTCGGATTTGAGAACTTTTGGTATGTATGAACTAGTGGGGAGATAAGGAACCCATTGATGTAAAAATTTCTGAATTTCGAGAAGCGAGCCCGGGGCTCGGGTTTTGCCAATTTCGAGAATTTTGATATTTTTCGATAGTTTTCGATTGGGTATTGTTTCTTTAGCATAATGTGATATGTTCGTTGTGATTTTGGTCAGATTCGATGCGCGAGGAGGCCAATTTGAGAGGCAAGGGCATAGCGAGCTATAACTTTGGCCAGTTTGAGGTAAGTAATGATTTTAAATGATGTCCTGAGGGTTTGAAACCCCGAATTTTTGCACAACGTAGTGCTATACTGAGATGAGACACACACTGCGTGATGAGCGTGGGGTTCATTGCTACTGGGGATTGTGACTTGGTCCATCCCAATTGATATTTTCACTACATTTTGACTAAGACTTATGTATTGTCATCCTGACTTGGGCTAGTTGCCATGTTTGGGGCCTTGTGCCGACCTGCAGAACCCTTATGGGATTTTTGACTGGTGTTCCTCACTTATTTGCTAAAAATCATATCCTCAGTCATGTTTCTAATTGTTTAAAAATGATATGAACCGGGTTATGAAATGTTAACCATAAATGAGAGAAATATGTGGGCTGAGATCCCTACCTTATATTATTGTGCCAGAGAGGCTGTTATTATAATGACTGAGAGGGGTTGAGGACCCAATAGTGAGGATATTATATATGATATTGGATCGGGCTGCACGCCGCAACAAATACATAAATTGGATCGGGCTGCACGCCGCAGCAAATACTTAAATGGACCGGGCTGCACGCCGCAACAAATATGTAAATACATATATTGGATTAGGCTGTATGCCGCAACAAATACTTATATGGACTGGGCTGCGCGCCGCAGCAAATATGCAAATACATATATTGGATCGGGCTGCACGTCGCAGCAAATACTTATATGGACCAGGCTGCGCGCCGCGACAAATATGTAAATATATATATATATATATATATATATTGATCGGGCTGCACGCCACAACAATATAGCGCTTGGGCTGTAGGAGCCCCTCAGGAGTTTGCACACCCCTCAGTGAGCGCAGTTGATTATTATTATTATGGATCGGGCTGTGCGCCACAACGATATACGGATCGGGCTGTACGCCGCAACGGTATATATTTATGTTTAGATTTCGGTTATTGTGAGAAGTATATGAATTGAGTATCGAGGGTAAGAAATAAGTAAATGAACAGAAATGCTCGAGGAGCAAATTTATACTGGATTAATGCCTGTCAAATTACCTGTTTTCACCTGGTTCAAAGAGTTTCATTCAATTTTCTTTACTACTTGCTCTTTAAATGGTTTTAGTGCTTTGATATAGAACTACTTAGTGCCTTTACGTGATTTCATACTATCAGCCATTATTTATTGTTATTACTCACTGGGTCGGAGTACTCACATTACTCCCTGCATCGTGTGTGCAGATATAGGTGTCCCTGAGGTGTAGAGCGAGCTTTCCTGCCGTTCAGTTTTTTATTGGAGTTATCGAGGTAGCTGCATGGCATCCGCAGACCCAATTTCTCCCTCTATCTTTCTTTACTATTCCGCATTTTAGACATATTTCTGCATTAGGCTATTGAAACCTTGTATTGGAGGCTCAGACTTGTGACACCAGATCATTGGGCATTTGTAGAGATTTCATTATGGCCTTCCACATATTTCAATCTTTTATTTCAGACTTCTACTTATATTAAATTGGTACCTGTTTCTGAAAATTGGTAATTAATTCTAATAATAAGGGATTGTAAGTGGTAATTGGTCGGGCTTGCCTAGCATCGTGTTGGGCGCCATCACGACCGGGATTGGGGTCGTGACAAGTTGGTATCAGAGCCTAGGTTACATAGGTCTCGCGAGTCATGAGGCGGTTTAGTAGAGTCTCGCGGATCTGTACGGAGACGTCTGTATTTATCCTCGAGAGGCTGCAGAACCTTTAGGAAATACTTCATATTCTTGAAATTCTTGTCGTGCGACTTTAGTTGATCCGAGAACTAAACTTCTGTTATTCTATTCTCTCGCAGATGGCGAGGACTCGTGCTACTGGACGTGGTGGACGACCACCAGTGCCACCCACTGAGGCCACCATAGGCCGTGGATGCGGTCGTGGTCGTGGCAGAGGCAGGGTAACAAGGGCAGCACCTGTTGATCCACCAGCTGCCCCAGTTCCAGTCCAGGCACCGTCAGTGCCTATTGTGATTCCGGGTCTATAGGAGACCTTGGCTCAGATCTTGACAGTTTGCACTGGCCTAACTCAGGCAGTTTCAGCTACCACAACAGCGTCTACTTCACAGGCCGGGGGAGGCAACCAGACCCTCGCCGCTCACACACCTGAGCAGGTGGTACAGGGATTGCAGACCTCGGAGGCACCTCCAGCTCAGGAGTTTGTAGTACCAGTTATGCCAGATGATGAGCAGCGCTGTCTTGAGAGGTTTGGCAGGCTCCAGCCTCCGTCATTCAGTGGTGCTGAGGGCGAGGATGCCTAGTGTTTTCTTGACAAGTGTCAGTGGATGCACCGTACAGAAGGGATAATTGAGACTAGTGGTGTGGCATTTACTACTTTTCAATTTACTGGGGCTGCCTTCACTTGGTGGGAGGCATATGAGAGGCGTAGGCCGGTTGGTGCAGCGCCCCTTACTTGGCAGGAGTTCTCCACTCTCTTCTTGGAGAGGTATGTACCGCAGTCCCGTAGGGAGGAGTTGCGTAGGCAGTTTGAGTGGCTAAAGCAGGGAGATATGACTGTCTCAGTATGACGCAAGTTTTTCTAAGTTGGCTCGTCATGCTAGTTGGATGGTTCCGACCGATCGTGAGCGGATCAGGAGATTTGTTGATGGCCTTAATTACCATCTCCGCATCTTGATGACTAGAGAGAGAGAGTTTTGGGTGTTCCATTTGAGGAGGTGGTTGATATTGCTCGGGAGATTGAGACGGCTCGCCGGCAGGATAGAGAGGAGAGGGAGGCCAAGAGGCCTCGAGGTTCTGGTAGTTTCAGTGGTGCTCCGTCTAGGGGCCAGTTCCAGCATGGTAGAGGCCATTCTTTCAAGCCCGCTCAGTAGTCCTGTCCAGAGTATCGCGAGGGATCTTCAGGTCGTGGTTATCATGGTTCTTAGAAGGGTCAGCCTTCACTAAGCGCCCTCCTAGCTCAGAGTTCATCTCGTGCTCCATCAGTACAGGGTTCTTCCATGGCAGGTCAGTCTACTGGTCCTTTTAGTGCCAGAGGTTCCCTTCAGTCCCTACCTCTAGCACCGACTAGTTGTTACGAGTGCGGAGAGTTTGGGAATATGAGGAGACAGTGTCCTCGACTTCATGATATTTAGTATCAGCAGAGGGGTCATCCCTCGACTTCTGCTCCAGTTATTTTACCACCTGCCAAGCCAGCTAGGGTGGAGGTCTGCCAGTCAGGGGTCTCCCTAGAGGGGGAGGTCAATCAGGCGGTGGCCAGGCCCGTTTCTATGCTATTCTAGGCCGGACAGATGTCATTGCTTCAGATGCTATCATCACAGGTATTGTCTCAGTCTGCCACAGAGATGATGCTGTATTATTTGATCCCGGTTCCACCTATTCTTATGTGTCCTCATATTTTTCTCATTAATTGGGTACGCCTTGGGAGTTTCTTTCTTTACCTGTTCACGTATCTACCCCGGTGGGTGATACTGTTGTTGTGGACCATGTGTACCGGTCATGTGTTGTGACTATTGGGGGACTAGAGACCCGAGTTGATCTATTGTTATTGAGCATGGTGGACTTTGATGTTATTTTGGGCATGGATTTGTTATCTCCGTGTCATGCTATTCTAGACTGTCATGCTAAGACAGTTACTTTGGCTATGCCGGGTGTACCACGGATCGAGTGGCGTGGTGTGACTGATTATGTTCCTAGCAGAGTGATTTCTTTCTTGAAAGCCCAGCGTATGGTTGGGAAGGGTTGTCTGTCATATCTAGCTTTTGTGCGAGATGTTGGAGCTGAGACTCCTAGTATTGATTCTGTCCCAGTTGTGAGGGATTTTCCTAATGTATTTCCTGTAGACTTACCGGGCATGCCGCCGGACAGGGATATTGATTTTGGTATTGACCTGGTGCCGGGCACTCAGCCCATTTCCATTCCACCATATCGTATGGAAACAATAGAATTGAAAGAGTTGAAGGAGCAGCTTCAGGAACTCCTAGATAAGGGGTTCATTCGGCCTAGTATGTCACCTTGGGGTGCGCCAGTTTTATTTATGAAAAAGAAAGATGGCACAATGAGAATATGCATTGATTACAGGCAATTGAATAAAGTAACAGTGAAAAACAAGTATCCTTTGCCTCACATTGATGACTTATTTGATCAGCTTCAGGGAGCGAGTGTGTTCTCCAAGATTGATCTCCGTTCGGGCTATCACCAATTAAAGATCAGGGATTCAGATATTCCTAAGACTACTTTCAAGACTAGATATGGTCACTATGAGTTTCTTTTCATGTCTTTCAGTCTGACCAATGCCCCAGCAACGTTCATGCATTTGATGAACAGTGTATTTCAACCTTATTTGGATTCATTCGTTATTGTATTCATTGATGATATTCTGGTGTACTCACATAGTCAGGAGGAGCACACAAAGCATTTACGTGTAGTGTTGCAAAGATTGAGGGAGGAGAAGCTTTATGCGAAGTTCTCCAAGTGTGAGTTCTGGCTCGGTTCAGTGGCATTCTTGGGACATATAGTGTCCAACGAGGGTATCCAGGTTGATCCAAAGAAGATAAAGGCGGTTCAGAGTTGGCCTAGACCATTCTCAGCCACAGAGATTCATAGCTTTCTTGGGTTAGCAGGATATTATCGCCGGTTTATTCAGGGATTTTCATCCATTGCATCGCCCTTGACGAAGTTGACTCAGAAGGGTGCACCATTTGTATGGTCAGACGAGAGGAGAGCTTTCAGAAGCTCAAGACAGCTTTGGCCACAACTCCAGTGTTGGTTTTGCCATCAGCTTCAGGTTTATACACCGTATATTGTGATGCTTCGGGAGTTGGGATTGGGTGTGTATTGATGCAGGAGGGTAGAGTGATTGCTTATGCTTCTCGTCAGTTGAAACCCCATGAGAAGAACTACCATGTTCATGATTTGGAGTTGACTACCATAGTTCATGCATTGAAAATTTGGAGGCACTATTTGTATGACGTATCTTGTGAAGTATTCACGGATCATCGCAGTCTTTAGCATTTGTTCAAGCAGAAGGATCTTAATTTGAGGCAGCGGAGATGGCTAGAGTTGCTTAAGGATTATGATATTACTATTCTGTATCATCCGGGAAAGGCCAATGTAGTGGCCGATGCTTTGAGCCAAAAGGCAGTAAGTGTGGGGAGTTTGGCGTACATTCCAGTTGGGGAGAGACCATTTGCAATTGATGTTCAGTCTTTGGCCAATCGGTTTGTGAGACTAGATATTTTGGAGCCTTGTCGAGTGTTGACTTGCATGGTTTCTCGGTCTTCCTTATATGATCGCATCAGAGAGCGCCAGTATGATGATCTGCACTTGCTTGTCCTTAAGGACAGAGTTTAGTATGATGATGCCAGAGATGTGACCATCGGTGATGATGGTGTGTTGCAGATACAGGGCTGGATTTGTGTGCTCAATGTGGATGGGCTTAGAGAATTGATTCTGGAGGATGCCCACAGCTCGCGATATTCTATTAATCTGGGTGTCGCGAAGATGTATCAAGATTTGAGGCAGCACTGTTGGTGGAGAAGAATGAAGAAAGATATTGTGGGATTTGTAGCTTGGTGTCTCAATTGTCAGCAGGTGAAATATGAGCATCAGAGACCGGGTGTCTTACTTCAGCAGATGGTTATTCCCGAGTGGAAGTGGGAGATGATCACTATGGACTTTGTTGTTGAACTTCCACGGACTTCGAAGAAATTTGATGCTATTTGGGTGATTGTGGATTGGCTGACTAAGTCCGCGCACTTCATTCCTATATGTACTACCTATTCTTCAGAGCGGTTGGCAGGGATTTATATCCGAGAGATTGTTCGGTTGCATGGTGTTCCAGTTTCCATCATCTCAGATAGAAGTACTCAGTTTACTTCACAGTTTTGGAGAGCCGTTCAGAGAGAGTTGGGTACTCATGTGGAGTTAAGCACAACGTTTCATCCTCAGACGGACAGACAGTTCGAGCGTACTATTCAGATATTGGAGGACATTTTGCATGCTTGTGTCATCGATTTTGGAGGTTCATGGGATGCGTTTTTGCCGCTTGTAGAGTTTTCCTACAACAACAGCTACCAGTCGAGTATTCAGATGGCTTCGTATGAGGCTTTGTATGGGAGGTTGTGTAGATCTCCAGTTGGTTGGTTCGAGCCCGGCGAGGCTAGGCTACTGGGGACAAATTTGGTTCAAGATGCCTTAGAGAAGGTGAGGTCAAAGGATATATCTTCGGTAAAAGTGCAGTGGAGAGGTCGGCCCATGGAGGAAACTACCTGGGAGACCGAGCGGGAGATGCTAAGCAGATACCCTCACCTGTTTGAGGCTTTAGGTATGTTTCTTGACTCGCTCGAGGACGAGCGTTTGTTTAAGTTGGGGATGATAACTGTGACGACCCGACCCGTCGTCTCATGAGTTACTACCCCATTTTTCCCATTTTATGTTTCTTCATGCTTCGTTATCCGTATCTTTTGTGATTGAGTTGATTTGGAGTGGTTTTGGTAGGAAATGAGACACTTAGTCTCTTTTAAGAAGGCTTAAGTTGGAAAAGTCAACCGTACATTGACTTATGAGTTAGAGGGCTCGGATGTGAATTCTGATGGTTCGGTTAGCTCAGGGAGGTGATTTGTGACTTAGGAGTGTGATCGGAAGTGCTTTTGGAGGTCTGGTGTAGAATTTGGCTTGAATTGGCAAAGTTAGTATGTTAGCGATTTCCGGTTGATAGGCGAAATTTTGATCTGGGAGTCGGAATGGAATTCCGAGAGTTGTTATAGCTTTGTTAGGTTATTTTTGATATGTGTGCAAAATTTCATTTCATTCGGACGTGGTTTGGTTTTGTTTTTGATCGAATGCGTGTTTTGGAAGTTTTAGAAGAACTTAGGCTTGAATTTGATGTAATTTGATGGTTTTGGTGTTAATTGAGGTGTTTTGATGATTGGAACAAGTTTGGATGATGTTTTAGGATGTGTTTGTTCTTTTGGTTGAGGTCCCAGTGGCCTCGGGTGAGTTTCGGGTGGTTAAACGGACTATTTCATCTTTGGAAAAGTTGCAGATTTTTGTTTAGCTTCAGCTGTGCACCAGAAAATTTCTGGTGCGAGGAGTCCAGGTTAGAAACTTATATCTTGAAATATATAAGGAATAAGAAAAAGTACAAAACATGAAAGTTGTAGCGCTTTCATTCTAGTTTCCATAAAGTTAAACCATTCATAATTTGGATATTCTATCAGAAAGGTATGACGAATCGAATATGGATGGTGGATCAGTTTTGACAGAATTTTCTGATGCACTTTAGAAGCTCATATCTCGGAATATATAAAGGGTTATATGGTTTACACCCTATCAATTGTAAGATCTTTGAGTCTATTTTTTAAATATTCAAACCGTTTGTCATTTGGATATTTCCACAAGGAGTTATAGGCGTTTTAACAGAAGGTGTACATCAGGGAAAATGGTAAAAGGATGTACAACCTGCACAGCGCAAGGTACACCTCGATGAAGCCTGGGCAAAATGTCTTTAAGTCCTCTTGTCCACGATTTGGATCCATTTTTCAGCCATAGTTGATCATTTTGAGAGCTTTTTGAAGGAGATTGAAAAGGGATTCAAGGAGAAACGTTTGGAGGTAAGAATTTCGGACCTAAAACTCATTTATATTGTGAAATCCACCTAGAAAATCATTGAATTCTTGCTAAAAATGGAAGAAATAGGGCTTGGGATTTTGAGATTTTGATTGGGGATTTGGAGGACCATTTGGGGTCGGATTTGAGAACTTTTGGTATGTATGAACTCGTGGGGAGATAAGGAACCCGTTGATGTAAAAATTTCTGAATTTCCCGCCCCGAAGGGTAAGATGCGCTAGGGAGTATTTTCCAATTTAAGTGACAATATTCGAAATGAGATTATTTATTTAATTCAGAGTCGCCACTTGGGAAAGGTTTGGCTTTTGGTGTCCCAAGTCACCGGTATATCTTGAATCCCAAATTGAGGAAAATATTCGACTTTCCAAATGAAGTCTGCGAATCAGAAATTCTAAGTAAGGAATTCTGTTGATCCGAGGGAAGGTATTAGGCACCCTCGAATCCCGTGGTTCTAGCACGGTCGCTTAAATTGTTATAATGGCTAGATATCTGATTTAATACATATTATTACTTATGTGCTTTCATTAAGTTTAAACCGCTCTTATTATTATCATTTTTATAGAATTGCAACGTCGTGAAAATGCGTCTCGAACCACATCACAGTCAATGCACCCATGGTTGTTAATACATTCCGACTCCGTTGAGAATTGAATTTGAGTCACATAAATGCGCACCCGAGTTTAAGAATGTAATTTAATTAAGTCGCGACTAAAGAGTCTAACGCGTTTATTGTCTTTGGGGAAGGAAGTGAAATTCACTAAACAGTCCATCCCAAATTCTAAGTATTTTATTGTGACCAGTTATTGAGGGCCCCGCAATTTGCATTGTTTTATTTGGTGAGACTCGTCTCATTTTATGAAAGGATAAACCTACAATGACTACATTTTCTATTATGTCTCTATAAAATGAAAGAGAAAAGGTCTTAATTTATTTACATGCTTGAGTTGTTATAGTTGGGTTTCGAATATGATTCATAAATTCTGAAAATGATGCAAGCAGGGCAGTCCGTTGCCAATGCGGGCCCAGGCCCAACGTGTATGACATAAAACTAGACCTGGGCCGTCTTATTCACATGTTACTACCTAGTTACATTATGCTAGGCATTTTCTCAGTTTGTCAAATTAAAAAAAAAACTTAGCGATCTAATTTTAATCCTAAACCATTTACATGCTGAAATTAACCAATATTATTTAACTAAACAATATTCCTACAAGTTCCAAATTGGCCTATTCATTTGATTTTTAACTAGACGGAGTTGCTACACCATTCATTTATTTTTAGGCAATATATATAGATAGTTCATCCGTTAAGCTATCATCAGATGTTCCACTATATATATTAAATAGCTACATGATTCTGATTTTTGTAAGCTAAATAATTTATATATACAAATAAAATTCAGAATATAATTAAAATAAATTTAGAACTTCAACTCTTCATTTTTTCGTATTCATGCTTCCAGTTTCAGTTTACAATAATCAGCGTGTCAATTGTGTACCTGATATTGGAAGCAAAAGAAAAGGGAGATCAACAGAAATTCAGTAGCATACAACAACAGCAACCCCAACAACCAGTAACAACCAGCAACGAGAAACTTAGTGACAGATTTTAAAATCAAGACAAAAATCCAGAAACAACAACAACAATCAACGGACAGAAGCAAAGGGAATCTTTTCAGATTTTGAAAGACTAGTTAGTGTTTAACCCTTAATTTCTGAATTCGTATATCAGAATATTTGGATTGTATATAGGTGTATACTCTTCTTCTTTTGAATTTCCAGAATATTTTTCTTTTTATTTTCTAAAGTCTTAGTATTTTTCGGAATTTCCTCTCTCTTGAAATTTTCTTCTCGTATTCTCCCTCCTTAAATTTGATTCAAGTCCCCTATTTATTTCTCATCCCAAACACTTAAATCAATTAATAAAACCACCACTTTCTCCTACCAAACCCACTATCTTCCCACTCATCCTCCATTACATTAAACAAATATATCAATCCAACCCATTATATCTTGTCCCCCATGCCTACCATAAACAATTACCATATTCTCCTCTACTACATCTTGTCTTGTCCCCCATTATATTAAACAATTATATCACCCACACCCCATTACATTTTGTCCCCCATGCTTAACATAAAGAATTATTAAAAATGTTCAATTACCAAACTACCCCTCCGACCTTATTGCAATTACCATTTTACCCCCGAATGTACTGCAATTTACCAAACTACCCTCATCAGCTCTAAACAATTCAATTAATCAAACTCAACCAAAATATAGCCAATAAGACCAATTTCTTAACCAAACTCAACAACAAATCATATGAACAACATGAACAACATCAAATTAATGTGAATGAATTATCCATATTGGGAACCAATCCTGGTTAACTCAGACCAAAAATGGATGAGCAAGAAAACAACAATATTAACAACACAATACATGATTCATTAACGAATCAAAAACCAAAAACATAAACTCACATTAAATCACTGGATTAAAATGAACTTCAAACCAAGATGAACATGAATTAAATCAACTTTAACAACAAAACATGACAGATTCAAATGATTAAAACAACATATTTCCCTATTACAAATAAATTTTTTTAGACAAATAACAAAAACAAAACCGAAGAAGAAACAATTATGAATTTAAACTTGAATCTAACAACATTAACAATTTCTGAAAAATACATAAAACACATGAAACACATTGAAGAAATAATTAATTAAACTTCAATTTGTATCTAACCAACATTAAACTAACAATTTTTTACCTAAACAAATAAACAAGAACGATAAAACAAATATGAAACAAACTGAAAAATACACAAAATAATGAACAAAACAAACATTTACCGATTTTAGATTCAAGAAATATCACAACGAAAGACGGACAAAAATAAAACTCAACTAACCGGAAATGAAACGACGAACAATGATTGACCAACGATGAACTTAAGAAGAAACTGAAGGAATGATGAAGCAGTAGCAGCAGTGAGGCGATGCCGGACGGGGCAACATCAGCGCAACTGAAGCAAGCTGGGAACGATTGAAGAAGATGAAGTAGTGGCGACCTTGGATGTCGAGCTCAAGCTTGAGCTCGACGAAGAGGACGAAGGCAGACGCGGCGGGGTCTATTTGGACGCAACAGAAGCAGCAAGAAACAGCTGGTCTTTGGCAAGGTTGAAGGCAGCCATGGACGTCGAGCTCAAGCTCGAACTTGACGCCGAACGATGAAGATGAAGCAGAAATAGTCATGAACTTATTTGAACGTGCGGGGGCTGCTGGAGGTCGACGAACCGTTCGTCGTCGACGACTGGATGTAGCAGCTGAAGATCAGCAGCAGCGGCTGGACGCGAGGAGGAGGAAGGAGGGGTCGTTCATGTTGGTGAAGCCACGGGTGTGTGTGTGTTATGTCGCTGTGGTTGTGTGTGTGTGTGTTGTCGACGTGGTTGTGTGTGTGGCGAGGGGATGAAGGGGATGAGAGAGGGGTAGCCATGGGAGGGGCTTTGAGCTCTTTTGGAGAAGAAGGAGAACAGAGCAAAAGAGGGGGGGGGGGAGCGGATCAGTTTAGGGTTTTTTAGGGTTTTTTTTTTGTTTTTGTTTTTGAAATGCAAGATAGAGGGTTTATGGATTGGGTCGACCCGGTTTGAAATGGACCGGGTCGTGTGGAAGGTTGGACAATTGTTTGGGCCTGGGGTTGAAATTTGAAGAAGCGGCCCAATCCGATTTATCTTTGTATTTTTGCTCTCTTTTCTTCTTTTATTTTTCTAAAACTAAATTCTAAAACTCCTTAAATTATTATTAAGATTTAATTAAGTTATAAAAGAACAAATTAACTCCCAATAACAATTAACACATAATTAAGTAATAATTAAGCATAAAATTGTATATTTGGACATTAAATGCTAAAAATGCACAAGATGCCTATTTTTGTAATTTTTAATTTTTGGAAAACAAACTTAATTACTAACAATTGTAGGATTAAATCCTAAATGCAAAAATGCGACATATTATTTTGTATTTTTTATTAATTTAACAAATAAACATGCACAAACAAATACAAATAATTATCCAAAAATGTCACAGAATTCTCAAAATTGCACACCAAGACAAAATCATTTTATTTTGAATTTTTTGGGAATAATTCTTTCATAGGGCAAAAATCACGTGCTTACAGCTGCCCCTCTTTGCCCGAAGACACGAAGGGTTTTCGTGCAAAGATAAAGAGAGCGATTTTTGCCCATCCGAGTACTCCGTATGAAGCATTTATTTATTTATTTTTTTTTTTGAAAAAGATTTGACCGAACCTTTTCTTCAGAGGTTTCTTACATATCTTGGGCTAAACAGGAATCAGGTCAATGTAGTTCGGGAAACTTTGGTAGCTGGGACTACCCTGGGATTGCGATGCTTGTTGTTACTACTGTTGTTGTTGCCACTGTTGCTTTACTGATCGCCTTATTATAACCAAAGGAAAATTGAAATTGAACTAACTACTTATGCGTGTCAATTGCTAGTTACAAGATCCCTATCTATAATTGCTTTGCAACTTGATCTTGGGTCTTAGCTGATTCTGCTTGTAGACTTCGATCAGAATCTTGATGCTCGCAAGTTGTAGGCACCTGTTTATTTCTGCAGTATTGAGTGAGACGGGATTGGCGGAACTCGGGACTTCGATCAAATTTTGGAGTGACCCGCCGTCTGTTTGTTCCAGTATTTGGGGACATCTTCTCCTTTAGTCCTTTTCTTCTTTTCTTTATTCAAGATTTAGACTCATCCCGTAGGTCATCTTGATCAATGCGCCTCGAGGTCAAACCTGCTGAGACAAACAAAACAAACGAACGAAATTTTTCTGCCCTAGTTTCACTAGGAAACTTTCGTGAGTTAATTGCCATAATAATCTACAGCACTGATGCGGGGATTGGAAAAAACCCAAGTCTACGAAGCGCAACTCAGGGATTGGAGCCCTAATGTCGGCTTAACAGAAAAATGCTCAGTTCAGGGATTGGAGCCCTAAGGCTGGCTAAACAGAAGAATGCTCAGTTCAGGGAGTGGAGCTCTAATGCTGGCTAAATGGAAACTTGCTCAACTTAGGGATCGGAGCCCTAAATTGGGAGAATTGCCAGGTTATGCTGGAAAGGGTCCACGGGTTATGCCGGGAAGATTCATCGGGTTATGCCGGGAAGATTCATCAGGTTATGCCGGAGAAGTCATCGGGTTATGCCGGAAAAGGGAAAGAGGTCCCTGGGTTATACCAGGGAGGTCCATGGGTTATGCCGGGAAAGGGAAAGAGTCCTCGGGTTATGCCCGGGAAGTCATCGGGTTATGCCGGGAAGATTCATCGGGTTATGCCGGAGAAGTCATCGGGTTATGCCGGAAAAGGGAAAGAGGTCCCTAGGTTATGCCAGGGAAAGAGGTCCCTGGGTTATGCCAGAGAGGGAAAGAGGTCCTCGGGTTATGCCGGGGAAGGGAAAGAGTCCTCGGGTTATGCCGGGGAAGTCATCGGATTATGCCGGAAAAGGTCATCGGGTTATGCCGGAAAAGGGAAAGAGGTTCCTGGGTTATGCCAGGGAGGTCCACGGGTTATGCCGGGAAAGGGAAAGAGTCATCGGGTTATGCCAGGGAGGTCCATGGGTTATGCCGGGGAAGTCATCGGGTTATGCCGGAAAGGGAAAAAGTCCTTGGGTTATGTCGGGGAAGTCATCGGGTTATGCCGGAAAAGGGAAAAAGTCCTCGGGTTATGCCGAGGAAGTCATCGGGTTATGACGGAAAAGGGAAAAAGGTCCCTGGGTTATGCCAGGGAGGTCCACGGGTTATGCCGGGAAAGGGAAAGAGTCCTCGGGTTATGCCGGGGAAGTCATCGGGTTATGCCGGAAAAGGGAAAGAGGTTCCTGGGTTATGCCAGGGAGGTCCACGGGGTTATGTAGGGAAAGGGAAAGAGTCCTCGGGTTATGCCGGAGAAGTCATCGGGTTATGCCGGAAAAGGGAGAGAGTCCTCGGGTTATGCCGGGGAAATCATCGGGTTAGAAAAAATGCAGGGAAGAATCGGGAGGAGACTTCCCTTCTGGGTTGATTATTGCAGCATAGCTATTTCTAACCCTTGCGCATTTCCTTTTGGCTGCACCTGCCTTTTGCAGGGTTGTACCTGCTTCCTGCTTAGTTCGTTTTGTATTGCAACTGCTTCAACTTCAAACAAAGGAAAATTGTTAGTTTGAAATTGTGGTCGGTTTTGTGGCCTTCATTGTTTTTCTTGGTCCCAAGCCTCATTTTTGTTGAGAAAATTCGCCATTGATTGGCTTCCAAGGCGACTTCCTTTCAAACTGATAAGACTCAATATTTCAGGATTTCACGATGATTTGCGCGTGTACGGCTCTGTTTCTTCCATCTCACTCTGCTTGGGGATTTTGAGGTAATCAAACGTCACGATCAGTCGGGATTGGACTGACGCATCACTGAGGCCGGGTATGTTCTCCACCTCTTGCCAGACAGAGCCCTGTGAAACCGGTCCTGCCACCTTTTCTTTCTAGCATGTTTTGGGGCTTAGGGTTAAACCGAAAAGGAATCCAAAGAAAGGTAAACAAAGAGCGAGGAAATGAATTTAAAAAGAGAAGCGTCCTTTTCGGGGAAAAGAAAGACTTATTTGAGGTGCATGTTGGATTTAAATTGACATAACCTACTTTTTAGACTGGATGCCCGACTCTCACGAACCTACATTTTCTCACGAACCAAACGGATCTATGTTTCCAAACCAGGGAACCTTGCCAGAACCTTCTGTGGTGAAATCCTCTTTTCGGCGGACAGCGCCCTTTGCGAGTTTTCGCTAGCCGACCTCTCTCATTTCTCTTCTTACCATCGCCTTATAGTGCTCGTCATGAGTTTTCACTAACAAGACTCTCTCATTTTGATTTCTCTGCTCGCCATCGCCTTATGGTGCCTGTAGATTTTCACCAATAAGACTCTCTCATTTTATTTCTCTCATCCTGACTGCGTCGGATCCGAGCAACTGCGTCGTCGTATCCGAGCAACTGCATCCTTTGATTTTGAAGAAACTTTTGCCGATTGATCGGAAGGACTTGCAACAGGTTTGGGGTCAAAAGAACTTGGATCAAATTACAACTTTGGAACCGTCCAGGCGGGATTATCGCCGAATTATTATAATGTCTGCCCCAGTTTAACTCTTGGGGAAAAAACTGGATTTTTGTTTTGGTGTGACTGAACCCCATAGAGAGGCTGCATACGTATCCTTTCGGAATCAAGTCAAACGTAGTTCAGGAAACTTTCATTTTTTTTAGACTAGCACTTTCGGGTTCCAAAGAGGGTAATGAAAGAAAGGTAAACGACTCAAAGGGTTAGCAAAGGATTTGAGTGTTTGGGTAGCGGGAATGAAAGCCTTCGTCCTCTCAAATGTGCAAAAACATCGTCAGAGCAAGTTCAGACATAGTATCTTTTTACTGCATCCGCATTCACGGCTGTGTCGGGATCTTTTCCTTCAATATCACCTAGATATAATGCTCCCCTGGGAAATATCTTCCTGATGATGTATGGACCTTTCCAATTAGGAGCAAATTTTCCTTTTGCTTCCTGGTGATGTGGAAGAATGCGCCTTAACACCAGTTGACCTACTTCAAAATTCCTGGGTCGCACTTTCTTGTTGTAAGCACGGGACATTCTTTGTTAGTACAACTGCCCGTGACAGACCGCAACCATTCGCTTTTCATCGATCAGCGTTAACTGTTCCAAACGGGTTTTGACCCACTCACTGTCTTCAATTTCAGCTTCAACAACGATCCGGAGAGAAGGGATTTCTACCTCTGCCGGTATTACAGCCTCGGTCCCGTAAACCAACAAGTATGGGGTTGCCCCTACTGATGTGCGTACTGTAGTGCGATATCCCAGCAGGGCGAAAGGTAACTGCTCATGCCATTGTCTGGAACTCTGGGTTGTCTTCCTCAAAATCTTCTTGATGTTTTTGTTCACTGCTTCAACAGCGCCGTTGGCCTTGGGCCGATAAGGAGTGGAATTCCTATGCATTATTTTGAACTGTTCGCACACATCCTCCATCAAATGACTATTCAGGTTTGATGCATTATCTGTGATTATAGTTGTAGGAATACCGAAACGACAGATAAGATTTGAATGTATGAAATCCACCACGGCTTTCTTAGTGACTGATTTGAGAGTGACAGCCTCGACCCATTTTGTGAAGTAGTCGATAACGACCAATATGAATCTGTGCCCATTTGAAGCTTTGGGATCAATCGGACCAATGACATCCATACCCCAGGCAACAAATGGCCAAGGTGAAGACATGGGATGCAGATCTGTGGGAGATGCGTGAATTAGATCTCCATGCACCTGACACTGATGACACTTTCGAACGAAGCTGAAACAGTCCTTTTCCATGGTCATCCAGTAATACCCGGCCCGAAGGATTTTCTTTGCCAAAACATACCCGTTCATATGAGGTCCACACACTCCTGCGTGTACTTCATGCATGATTCTGCCTGCTTCTTCGGCGTCAACACATCTTACTAAATTGAGATCAGGGGTTCTTTTATACAATATCTCACCGCTCAAAAAGAATCCACTTGCCTGCCGCCTAATAGTTCTCTTTTGATCTCCAGTAGCATGTTCGGGGTATTCTTGTGTTTTCAAGAACCTCTTAACATCCTGGTACCATGGCTGGATACTTGGTCCTGCCTTGATGGCATTGCAGTAACCATGCCTTTCCCTGATTTGGATTTCCAAGGGATCGATGTGGGCATTGCCTGGATAAGGTAACATTGAAGCTAAAGTGGCAAGTGCATCGGCTAAATTCATTATGACATCGCAGGATATACCTGAACTCTACTGATCTGAACCGCTTGCTGAGATCCTCTACGTGGTGCCAGTAAGGAATAAGCTTGACATCTCGAGTTTCCCATTCACCCTGGGCTTGCCGGATAATCAAATCAGAATCCCCCATAATCAACAAATCCCCAACATCTTGATCGATAGCCATATTCATGCCCATGATGCAGGCTTCATATTCAGCTGTATTGTTCGTGCAAAAGAAACGAAGCCTAGCTGTAGCCGGATAATGTTGACCAGCAGGTGAGATCAAGATTGCCCCTATTCCTACACCTTTGGCGTTTACGGCCCCATCAAAGAACATCTTCCAAACGTGAGTGTTTTCCGAGACCACTTCTATCGTATTTATTTCTTCATCTGGAAAATAAGTACTCAATGGCTGGTATTCCTCATCAACCGGATTTTTGGCCAAATGATCTGCTAATGCCTGGGCTTTCATTGCCGTGCGGGTGACATAGACTATGTCAAATTCAGTAAGCAAGATTTGCCACTTGGCCAGTCTTCCAGTAGGCATTGGTTTCTGAAATATATACTTCAAAGGATCCAGCCTGCTTATGAGGTAAGTAGTGTGAGTTTGAAGATAATGTCTCAATTTTTGAGCAACCCACGTCAACGCACAACACTTTCTTTCCAGCAGAGTGTACTTGGCCTCGTAGCCGGTGAATTTCTTGCTCAAGTAGTAGATCGCCTACTCCTTCTTTCCGGTTATGTCATGTTGCCCGAGGACGCAATCGAAAGAATTTTCCAAGACTGTCAGATACAAGAACAGGGGTCTCTCTGGCTCTGGCGGGACCAAAACTGGGGGATTTAAAAGATATTCCTTGATCTTGTCAAAAGCTTCTTGACACTCAGCCGTCCATTTGATCGTTGCATCCTTCCTTAAAAGCTTAATTATGGGCTCACACGTGCTAGTCAGCTAGGCAATGAATCGACTGATATAGTTTAACCTTCCCAACATACTCATCACGTCTTTCTTCGTTCTTGGGGGAGGTAGATCTCTGATAGATTTTATCTTTGTTGGATCTAACTCTATGCCTCTCCTGCTTACTATGAAACCCAAAAGCTTGCCTGATGGGACTCCGAAGGCACATTTGGCCGGGTTCAGCTTCAAGTCGTACTTTCTCAGTCTCTCGAAGAATTTCCTCAAGTCTTGGATATGATTGTCCCGAGTCCTGGACTTGATTATCACGTCGTCCACATACACCTCTATTTCTTGATGCATCATGTCATGAAAAATGGCAGTCATGACTCTCATGTAAGTTGCCCCAGCATTCTTCAGACCAAATGGCATAACCCGGTAATAGTAAGTCCCCCACGGTGTAGTGAAGGCAGTCTTCTCGGCGTCTTCTTCATCCATCAACACCTGATGATATCCAGCGTAACAATCTACGAAAGACTGGATCTCATGTTTGGCGCAATTATCAACAAGGATTTGGATGTTGGGCAATGTGAAATTGTCTTTGAGACTCGCTCTGTTCAAATATCGATAATCCACACATACCCGAGTCTTCCCATCTTTTTTCGGCACTGGAACTACATTCGCCAACCACGTGGTGTACTGGACTACCCGAATTACTCCCGTTTTCATCTGCTTGGTGATTTATTCTTTAATCTTGTCACTGACATCAGTTTTGAACTTTCTTTGCTTTTGTTGAACTTGAGGATAATCAGGGTGAATTGGCAATTTATGCACCACTAGATCAACACCTAATCCTGGCATGTCATCGTATGACCAAGCAAACACATCTTTAAATTGAAAAAGGAGTTGAATTATCGCGTCTCGCATTCTCTCGTCCGTGTGAATGCTTATTTTGGTCTCTCGGATTTCCTCAGGAGTTCCCAAATTAACCGGTTCGGTGTCATTCAGATTCGGCTTAGGTTTGTTCTCAAAGTGTTCCAATTCTCGATTTATTTCCTTAAAAGCCTCTTCTTTATCGTATTCCATTTCTTGGTTCATTATTTTGCGGCTAGACTGCATGTTTGGATCCGGGCATGAAGTCCGCAAGCATGTCATGTTATTTAAAACCGCATTATTAGAACTGAAAGAAATAAAAAAAATCAGAGAGAATAAATAAGATGAAAGATGAAATATTAATTATTTCATTGAATTTTGAAGATAATAGGGTTTACATCAGAATTTAAGGACAGGAAAGTAAAAGGAAATCATTCGAGTTACACCCCAAAATAACTCGTGATGCAGAAAAGGTGGCAAGACTGGTTTACCAGGATTCCCGCTTGATCGGAAACGGATTAGCCTTCCAGTTTTGCAATTTGGCACCAGGCCCCATGTAAAGCACCTCAGCGGTGCTCGAGCCTTCTCCCGGCTGAACCATATGGGTTTCATACAGCATTTGCCTTATAACCCCATAGATTTCTTCAATTTCCTCGGTCGTGAAGGTCTCATCCTCTCTTTCTTCATTGTACTTGGGTCTGACGAATGTTCTGTAAAGATGCGGAATTGGCTGAGATAAAACCCAACCATTGCTCTTCCGTTGGTTTGCCCACATTACGTCAGCTTCTTCGGCGTAAAAACCAACACCGAAGAACTTTTCGGCGGCAGGTAAGGTGATAGATTCGGTGATACCTTGCAACGATGCCCCGAGTCCCTTCCCCCGTTTATAACCAAGCCTGATCATTTCCTTGGCGACCATAACTGACGCTTTTGAGAGAAAAGGTTGAGGGTAGGGGCTTCCTTCTTCGCATTGGTCTGCGACCACAACCTCGAAAACTTGATAGACTATGTGTTCACTACCCTCCTTAGCTTCGAGGCATGGAACCGACGGGTCTCGATAAATTGAATGCTCATCCTCTCCGTGGACTATAATCTCTTGATTTTCATATACAAATTTTACCATCTGGTGGAGAGTAGAAGGTATGGCTTCCGCCGCATGAATCCAAGGCCTTCTTAGAAGGAAATTGTAAGAAGTATCCATATCTAGGACCTGAAAGGTCACCTCAAATCCACAGGTCCAATAGTCAAAATCAAATCGATCTCGCCTAGGGTGTCCCTTTTGATGCCGTCAAAGGCACGAACACATACACTGTTGGGCCTGATTCTCCCTGTCTCGATCTCCATTCTTTGCAGAGTCGAAAGGGGACAGATATCTACTCCGGACCCGCTATCCAGCATGACCCTCTTCACATAGTACCCTTCACATTTAACTATTATGTGGAGGGCCTTGTTGTGAGCGGCCCCTTCCGGGGGCAGATCATTTTTGCTGAAGGAAATCTGATTGATCATGAAGAATCTTTCTGCCATCCTCTCTAGCTGTTCCACGGTAGTTTCAATTGGGACGTAAGCTTCGTTGAGGGTCTTGATCAACACTTTCTGATGCTCAGTTGAATTCATTAATAGAGACAACAACGAGACCTGAGCGGGAGACTTTCAGAGTTGGTCAATTATCTCGTAGTCCGCAGTTTTCATTTTCTTGAAAAACTCTTCCGCTTCCTCAGCACTAACTGGTTTCTTGAGTAGGAAATGCCTCTTTGTAGAATCATTCAACTCCTCCAGGTTGAGGTATTTCTCAGTTGGGTTAGTTTCATTTACTTCTCCCAGGATTTCTTTTCCTTTGTAGGTTACTACCACCTTGTTATAATTCCACGGGATGGTAGTAGGATCTGTCATGGGCCTCTGCGGCGTGCGTCCAATAATCACGGGCTCATTCAGCCTTGGTGAAATTATTGGCCCCCGTTCCGCATAGGTCCCTTTGGGCACATACATTTTAGATCCTTTGTTCAGCTCAAACCTTCTTGGAGGGCTTAATGTCACTTGTCCTTTCTTCGAACCTCGGGGGACATAAAGGACGACATCTTTCGAGGGTGCTACCTCAGTTTTGGTTTCCACTGCTTTTTCTGTGTTTTGAGGGGGGGGGGGTTTACTCTTATTGTCCCCCTTTCTTTCTTTGCATACGTCTTGGGCTTTTTCTCAATGTCGGCGATTGCAATGATGGCTTTCAAGACAGGATCAAACTCTTTATCTTCGCAGATCATCCCAATAATCGGTCCATTGTTGTGAGCCGGTAACGGGTTGTTGGTCACATTAGGAATGTCTTCGTCCTTTAACACTATCCGCTTTTGTTCTATGAGGTTTTCAACAACCCTTTTCAAAGTCCAACAGCTCTCAGTGTCATGCCCTTCCACTCCAGAATGATAGGCACATCGGGCACCAGGTTGGTAAGAGGGTGACTCTGGGTTTTTCCTATTTGGGGGTACAGGTTGTAACAAACCCATTTGGACCAATTTAGGGAAAAGGTTGGAATATGACTCACCAATAGGTGTGAAGTCCATTTTCCTGGGCGGCTCTCGAGTGCGGGCATTGTAGGGGAGATTATTTTGTGGAGGTCGGGGATTATACTGAGCTTGGTGAGGAGGTTGATTTCTTGGAAATTGGGCTCGCTTTTGGTGAAATTGTTGTTGTGGCCTAATATATGGTTGTGCAATCATTACTGTGTAGGGCTGAAGGTTCATAGCATAGGCCGCATCTTGATGGGGGTAGTAGTGTTGCGGGGCTCTTTCAGAGAAATGAAATCTGGACGGATGGGGTTTTCTTATACTCGAAGTTGCCATTGTTGCTTCTTCTTTCTTCTTTCGGTTTGCTCCTCCTCCAGACCCGCCTTGGATTGCTTGGGATGTGGCCCTTATAGCAGACTGACTCAAGATTCGCCCTTTTTTTAAACCATTCTCCACCATTTCACCGATTTTGATGGCTTCAGCAAACGGCTTTCCCAATGCAGACATCATGTTTTGATAGTAATCAGCCTCTTGGGCTTGAAGGAAAACACTGACCATTTCTGTTTCATCCATCGAAGGTTTGACTCTGGCCACTTGTTCGCGCCATTTGACAGCATATTCTCGGAAGCTCTCCGAAGGCTTCTTCTTTATATTCGACAATGAATTCCTGTCGGGGGAAATGTCGATGCTATATTGAAACTACCTGACAAAATCCCTAGCCAAGTCATCCCAAATGTGCCAACGAGATACTTCCTGATCCGTATACCATTCAGAAGCAATGCCAATCAAAGTTTCTCCAAAGTAAGCCATAAGAAGTTCTTCTTTTCCGCCCGCTCCCCGCAACTGGTTGCATTACCTTTTGAGGTGGGCTATGGGGTCCCCATGCCCGTCATATTTCTCAAACTTTGGGGTTTTGAAACCCAAGGGCAGATGTACGTGCGGGAACATACACAGGTCAGCGTAAGATACGCTCTTTTGCCCGCTCAAACCCTGTATATTTTTGAGAGTTTGCTCCATGCTTCTCATTTTTCTGGTCATTTCCTCTTGTTCAGGTGTTTTTTCGGCTTTCTCCTGCCCTGCGATAAACTCGTACCGAGACGGCTGAGGGTAAGCGTTGGTAGTGAACTGGCTAGGTTCCAATAGAAGAGGGGGCGCTTGAAATGTGAAGGATGATGAATCGAAGTTAGGCCTGGGTAAAACAGGTTGTGCCGTGGCTGAACAAGGCGGAGCAATGAATATGTTTGAAGCCGCACGGAAAGCTAACACCTGGGGGCGAGACTCAGAAGGTGTTCCAGTAAAGTAGGCTGAGATGGTAGGAAATCCCAGTGGGGTATTCGGATAACTTATGGGGATGTTGGATGTCCCACTTTCCCTAGGAAAAAGCTCAGGGAATCCAGGGATCGCACTTGGTGGCTCTTTTCCATTGGCCCAGGCATCCCACATTTCCATCATGCGGAGACGTAGAATTCTATTTTCCTCGACCGTTGCTGACTCAGAAGTTGGGATGGCTGAGATCGAACTTTCCTCCGAAATAGGAATCGTTGGCAGAGGAACTTCTGAAGACATTTCGACACTTCTTTTCGACCTTGTGAAGTATGTATGAGCACTTCCTTTTGATTTAGAAACGGGTGGATGAACATTTCCTTTTGATCTCGTGAAGTATGAATGAGGGTGCAGATTACCACAAAACCAAACCACTTTTCTAGGAACCTGGACTTATCAGCAAACATATGGTTGGTTTGAAACAATCAACAGACAGACAATCTCACATTAGGGTGTGATGCACCTATACAGTTAGGTGGGTTTCTACATGCATGCAACAAAGACATGCATCATTCCGGCTTCTCTTTAGGCTTTTCTTTTATTTATCACCAGTTTTCTTTCTTGGTGTTTTTTATTATTATTATTTGCTGTTAAAAATGTGACCGGATCCGATGAGGATTGCCTACGTATCACGATGCCGCGTGAATTAGATCATTACGTAGTTTGAAAACAAATGAGTGTAAAAGAAGCACACATTTTATTACTGAATCTTTTACAAACTAACATTCTTGAAAAAAGGAAAATAACAAGCCTTGAAAAGGTACAGACTCAATAGACTAATACACCTCGATGCAAAAGACGGACAGACTCGACCTATGAATACATTAAGGTTTCGCGAATTGGCGCCCGCGGGGCATCGTTCGGCCTTGACGCGGTCTTAGGTGTGAGGTCCCTTTCAAATTGTTCCAGCTCATGCATGGTTTACTTGACATAAACCATCACTGCCGAGAGAACGATAATGGTGGTCATGTTTTCACACCGTAGACATCTTCTGATGATGGCATGGGCAATGGTCCTGATCTTATCCCTGGTTTGCCTCTTTTCTTTGAGTAAGTGCTCTATTTGATCATTACGGGCTGTCATAACCCGAGAATCCTGGAGGCATTGATTTTGCCACTGCTGAATTTCTACTTCCATCTGGGCTAAAAGCTTGCGGCAATGTCTATTTTCAACTCCTACGGTTCGGGTTTGCTCAAACGCTCTGTCCACCTTTTCCTTCAGATTGGCAATGGTTCGCTCGTGATCCCTTTTCAACTGTTGTAGGTGCCGGTTACGTTTTTCTGTCCTTCTTGCCCAGTGTGCCTCGATCCCCGCTATGGTATTTTCTGACTCACTCCGGTGCTCCCCCATTTCCGTCCTTAAAGCTTTTATCAATCGTTTATCCGACCGGCTCCTTTGTTGGTTATCAGCATCTATCCTCATCTATTTGATCCTGGCCCTGAGCATCTCGTTTTCCTGAGCCAACCTGTTCTTTTCTCCCATCGGTAGCAACTTGCACGTTGTGCTCATATTTCAGACCTTCCACTTGTTGCTTCAACTTGCTGATTTCGGTACGATAACCTCTTTCTTTTGCCAACCAATCCCACTGCTTTTGCGATGACTCGGTGAAATTCAGGATGTGGGGTCTTTTAGCCGGCCTTTCGTGTTCGAGTTCTCTTCTGTACCATGCAAGGTAACCTGGAACCATTTCACTTTTGGCCCGATCCTGCACACAAGTATCTTCTTTCAAATATTGACATTCATTCCAGATCTGGCGGATTTTTGCTTCAGGAAATTGTCCGTCAGGGCTTATCTCAATTGTTTGAGCACTAAGATCTTCCTCGTGTGGTACTATCTGGTATCTTCCGAGTTGTCTCAAGACTCGGCAGGGCGCATAAGGTTGAATGCTCTTAAGTCCCATCAGTAGGAAATGAGTTCTAGTTGCTGGCATATACATGACCTCATCAACAGGCAACCATCCTAGTGTCCTCTGTATTTGGCTGGCAGTAAGAGCTTGAAAGAATGAAGTCCATGCCATAACTCCTTTGGGTAGACTGATCTCTTTGGTTCTCGTGTAAAACTCTTCTATGCAAGTCTTCTCCGAGGAACCATGGCTCAAAAGTTCGGAACGATGGCAGATATGTTCAGTCATCCATATTTGTAGCAGCAAGTTACAACCTTCGAAGAAATTCCCCTAGCTTTGCAGGCTGTGAGAGCTCGAAAGATATTAGATACCACCATAGGCGCGAGAGTACTATCATTTTGAGTGAGTAAAGTACTGACGACCCCGGATATTTTCAGATCAATATTCCCATCTTTCCTCGGAAATAACAGAAGGCCCAAAAATGTTATCATGAAAGCCACCCGTCTGTGCTTATCCCACTTCTGACGACTACCTTTGTTGCATAGCTTGTTAATCAGATTGTTGAATCCTCCTACATGACCATACCTGTCGTATATGAAACATGGATTACAAAAACCGGCTGCCAAATCTGGGTTGTGGACCGTCCTGGGTATTTTTAGTGAGTCTAGAAATCGATGCACTATGACAGCTCTTGGGGCGACCAGGTATCTTTGCCTTATTGGAAGTTCAGCATTTCCGATGTACCCAGCCATTTCCACCAGAGTTGGGGTGAGTTCAAAATCGGAGAAGTGGAAAACATTGTGCGCTGGGTCCCAGTAAGTGACCAAAGCTCTTATGATATCTCCCCGAGGCTGGATTTCTAGTAAACCCATGAGACCTTTCATATATTTCTTGACCTCATCTTGACTATATTCTTTCTAAAAAAGAAGATCAGATTTTCGAACACGGCCTTTCAGCACTTCGGGGATGAAGATCTTAAGGCTGTGAGGGTCAACCGATCAAAAACTCTAAAAGACGACCGAAAGTGGCCGTTTTATGCAAAATCAACCTTCCGCCGTCCCTTGCGGGAACATTTGACTATTTTTGACAAAACAATCACTTGATTTATTTATGACCCTTTAGTAGTAATGAGAACAACATGGGGAACATGGCCTCACAGAGCCTCAGGGACGAGGATTCTAAGGCCGTTGGGCAATTTGGTCAAAACAAAATATAAAAATGACCAATAATGGCCGTTTGTGCAAAGTCAGTCTTCCGGCGTCCCTTTAGGGAACATTCGGCTATCCTTGACGAAACGGTATCACCCGACTCATTCATGACGAAATTAAAATTCTAACATTTTGGCTATTTTGAAAAGAGGAGGTTGGACCCGATGAGGGTTGCCTACGTATCTCGCACCCTGCGAAAATCAAACCGGCGTAGTTCGGGCCGATCAGGCGTAGAGTAAAAATAAACTAAACCCCTTCTGACTACAATCTTTTAAAGAAAAGGAGAAAAAGTATTTTTTCTGGATTTTTTTTTTATATTTTGTTTTTTTTATTTTATTTTTTATTTTGTTTTATTTTTTTAAGGAAATATTTATGAATTTTAAACTTCTTTTCACCCTTTTTTGAAATTCCGAAAATATTTTAAAGAGATACTACAAATGGAACAATATTTTTTTTTTGAGTTTTGAATTTTCCCCCTTTTTTTACTTTTAAATAAATACTCGTTTTTGGATTTTGAAAGTGATTAAAAGGAATTTTTTAATATGTTTTTTTATATATAAATCAAACTAAAAGACAAATTTCGTTTTCTTTTTTTTTTTAGAAAATTCCGGTGAGGTTTTGACACTACTTGGACATTGGTTTTATCTTTTCCAAAATAAGTAATTATCTCCCTACGCTGCTTTTTTTCTCTTTCCCTTTTTTGAATTTTTTTTAGAAACCGGTCATCATGCAGATCTGAAGCAAATAAATGCGCCAACAAACGGGATGCAGCAGGATGGTCTTTTCATTTCAGGTTGCCTGTCCTAGACGGACCCAACTCCTGTGTTGAGTCCCCTACGTCAAATGCAACATGATGCAAATAAGCGTTCCTACTAGGGATCCGGCATGAGGTTTCGTTATACTAGGTTTATAACCTGGGTATATGTTCTAGACTGTGTACCCGAGCGGACAACTCGAGTCGAGGAGGGGGCTACGTACCGGGGACCCGCGAGATCGTCCGGCTTTGTAACTTGTCCGGCCTCTTTCTTATTTCAGGTATTGACACTAACAGAATAGGGAGTCTCGACCAGCGAGCTTCTCCCCGGAGGTAAGAAGAGAAGGGTTTCAGCACAGTTTATATACAGTTTAGATAATATCAAAGCGGTAAAAGACAACATTTAACACGTTATGCCAAAACATGTAATAAAGATCAGATAATAAAGCCAAATATAACAATTATTCTAAGCTCGAATTCTTGAACCCTGAACCAGTGGTTCTGGGTTACTATCCCCAGAAGAGTCGCCAGAGTTGTCACACCTCCTTTTTGCGCGCCCGCCCCGAAGGGTAAGATGCGCGAGAGAGTTTTTTCCAATTTAAGTGACAATATTCGAAATCGGATTATTTATTTAATTCAGAGTCGCCACTTGGGAAAGGTTTCGCTTTTGGTGTCCCAAGTCACCGATTTATCTTGAATCCCAAATCGAGGAAAATATTCGACTTTCCAAATGAAGTCTGCGAACCAGAAATTCTAAGTAAGGAATTCTGTTGACCCGAGGGAAGGTGTTAGGCACCCTCGAATCCCGTGGTTCTAGCACGGTCGCTTAAATTGTTATAATGGCTAGATATCTGATTTATTACATGTTATTACTTATGTGCTTTCATTAAGTTTAAAACCGCTTTTATTATTATTTATTTTTTATGGAATTGCAACGTCGTGAAAATGCGTCTCGAACCACGTCACAGTCAATGCACCCATGGTTGTTATTACATTCCGACTCCGTTGAGAATTGAATTTGGGTCACATAAATGCGCACCCGAGTTTAAGAATGTAATTTAATTAAGTCGCGACTAAAGAGTCTAACGCGTTTATTGTCTTTGGGGAAGGCAGTGAAATTCACTAAACAGTCCATCCCAAATTCTAAGTATTTTATTGTGACCAGTTATTGAGGGCTCCGCAATTTGCATTGTTTTATTTGGTGAGGCTCGTCTCATTTTATGAAAGGATAAACCTACAATGACTACATTTTCTATTATGTCTCTATAAAATGAAAGAGAAAAGGTCTTAATTTATTTACATGCTTGAGTTGTTATAGTTGGGTTTCGAATATGATTCATAAATTCTGAAAATGATGCAAGCAGGGCAGTCCGTTGCCAATGCGGGCCCAGGCCCAACGTGTATGACATAAAACTAGACCTGGGCCGTCTTATTCACATGTTACTACCTAGTTACATTATACTAGGCATGTTCTCAGTTTGTCAAATTAAAAAAAAACTTAGCAATCTAATTTTAATCCTAAACCATTTACATGCTGAAATTAACCAATATTATTTAACTAAACAATATTCCTACAAGTTCCGAAATGGCCTATTCGTTTGATTTTTAACTAGACGGAGTTGCTACACCATTCATTTATTTTTAGGCAATATATATAGATAGTTCATCCGTTAAGCTATCGTCAGATGTTCCACTATATATATTAAATAGCTACATGATTCTGGATTTTGTAAGCTAAATAATTTATATATACAAATAAAATTCAGAATATAATTAAAATAAATTTAGAACTTCAACTCTTCATTTTTTCGTATTCATGCTTCCTGTTTCAGTTTACAATAATCAGCGTGTCAGTTGTGTACCTGATATTGGAAGCAAAAGAAAAGGGAGATCAGCAGAAATTCAGTAGCATACAACAACAGCAACCCCAACAACCAGTAACAACCAGCAATGAGAAACTTAATGACAGATTTTAAAATCAAGACAAAAATCCAGAAACAACAACAACAATCAACGGACAGAAGCAAAGGGAATCTTTTCAGATTTTGAAAGACTAGTTAGTGTTTAACCCTTAATTTCTGAATCCGTATATCAGAATATTTGGATTGTATATCAGGTGTATACTCTTCTTCTTTTGAATTTCCAAAATGTTTTTCTTTTTATTTTCTAAAGTCTTAGTATTTTTCGGAATTTCCTCTTTTTGAAATTTTCTTCTCGTATTCTCCCTCCTTAAATCTGATTCAAGTCCCCTATTTATTTCCCATCCCAAACACTTAAATCAATTAATAAAACCACCACTTTCTCCTACCAAACCCACTATCTTCCCACTCATCCTCCATTACATTAAACAAATATATCAATCCAACCCATTATATCTTGTCCCCCATGCCTATCATAAACAATTACCATATTCCCATCCACTACATCTTGTCTTGTCACCCATTATATTAAACAATTATATCACCCACACCCCATTACATTTTGTCCCCCATGCTTAACATAAAGAATTATTAAAAATGTTCAATTACCAAACTACCCCTCCGACCTTATTGCAATTATCATTTTACCCCCGAATGTACTGCAATTTACCAAACTACCCTCATCAGCTCTAAACAATTCAATTAATCAAACTCAACCAAAATATAGCCAATAAGACCAATTTCTTAACCAAACTCAACAACAAATCATATGAACAACATGAACAACATCAAATTAATGTGAATGAATTATCCATATTGGGAACCAATCCTGGTTAACTCAGACCAAAAATGGATGAGCAAGGAAACAACAATATTAACAACACAATACATGATTCATCAACGAATCAAAAACCAAAAACATAAACTCACATTAAATCACTGGATTAAAATGAACTTCAAACCAAGATGAACATGAATTAAATCAACTTTAACCACAAAACATGACGGATTCAAATGATTAAGCAAACATATTTCCCTATTACAACTAAATTTTTTTAGACAAATAACAAAAACAAAACCGAAGAAGAAACAATTATGAATTTAAACTTGAATCTAACAACATTAACAATTTCTAAAAAATACATAAAACACATGAAACACATTGAAGAAATAATTAATTAAACTTCAATTTGTATCTAACCAACATTAAACTAACAACTTTTTACCTAAACAAATAAACAAGAACGATAAAACAAACATGAAACAAACTGAAAAATTCACAAAATAATGAACAAAACAAACATTTATCGATTTTAGATTCGAGAAATATCACAACGAAATACGGACAAAAATAAAACTCAACTAACCGGAAATGAAACGACGAACAATGATTGACCAACGATAAACTTAAGAAGCAACTGAAGGAATGATGAAGCAGTAGCAGCAGTGAGGCGATGCCGGACGGGGCAGCATCAGCGCAACTGAAGCAAGCTGGGAACGATTGAAGAAGATGAAGTAGTGGCGACCATGGATGTCGAGCTCAAGCTTGAGCTCGACGAAGAGGACGAAGGCAGACGCGGCGGGGTCTATTTGGACGCAACAAAAGCAGCAAGAAACAGCTGGTCATTGGCGAGGTTGAAGGCAGCCATGGACGTCGAGCTCAAGCTCGAACTTGACGCCGAACGACGAAGATGAAGTAGAAACAGTCATGAACTTCTTTGAACGTGCGGGGGCTGCTGGAGGTCGACAAACCATTCGTCGTCGACGACTGGATGTAGCAGCCGAAGATGAAGCAACAACGCAGAAACAACTGCGTGAGCAGCAGCAGCAGCGGCTGGACGCGAGGAGGAGGAAGGAGGGGTCGTTCATGTTGGTGAAGCCACGGGTGTGTGTGTGTTATGTCGCCGTGGTTGTGTGTGTGTGTGTGTGTGTGTGTGTTGTCGACGTGGTTGTGTGTGTGGCGTGGGGATGAAGGGGATGAGAGAGGGGAAGCCATGGGAGGGGCTTTGAGCTCTTTTGGAGAAGAAGGAGAAGAGAGCAAAAGAGGGGGGGATCAGTTTAGGGTTTTTTAGGGTTTTCTTTTTTTTTTGTTTTGTTTTGTTTTTGAAATGCAAGATAGAGGGTTTATGGATTGGGTCGACCCGGTTTGAAATGGACTGGGTCGTGTGGAAGGTTGGACAATTGTTTGGGCCTGGGGTTGAAATTTGAAGAAGCGGCCCAATCCGATTTTTCTTTGTATTTTTGCTCTCTTTTATTCTTTTATTTTTCTAAAACTAAATTCTAAAACTCCTTAAATTATTATTATGACTAAATTAAGTTATAAAAGCGCAAATTAACTCCCAATAACAATTAACGCATAATTAAGTAATAATTAAGCATAAAATTGTATATTTGGACATTAAATGCTAAAAATGCACAAGATGCCTATTTTTGTAATTTTTAATTTTTGTAAAACAAACTTAATTACTAACAATTGTAGGATTAAATCCTAAATGCAAAAATGCGACATATTTTTTTGTATTTTTTATTAATTTAACAAATAAACATGCACAAACAAATACAAATAATTATCCAAAAATGTCATAGAATTCTCAAAATTGCACACCAAGACAAAATTATTTTATTTTGAATTTTTTGGGAGTAATTCTTTCATAGGGAAAAAATCACGTGCTTACACTCGTTGATGTAAAAATTTCTGAATTTCGAGAAGTGGGCCCAGGGCTCGGGTTTTGCCAATTTCGAGAATTTTGATATTTTTCGATTGTTTTCGATTGGGTATTGTTTCTTTAGCATAATATGACATGTTCGTTGTGATTTTGTTCAGATTCGACGCGCGAGGAGCCCAATTTGAGAGGCAAGGGCATAGCGAGCTATAGCTTTGGCCAGTTTGAGGTGAGTAATGATTTTAATTGATGTCCTGAGGGTTTGAAACCCCGGATTTTGCACAACGTAGTGCTATTCTGAGATGAGACACACGCTGCGTGATGAGCGTGGGGTTCATTGCTACTGGGGATTGTGACTTGGTCCATCCCAATTGATATTTTCACTACATTTTGACTGAGACTTATGCATTGTCATCCTGACTTGGGCTAGTTGCCTTGTTTGGGGCCTTGTGCTGACCTGTAGAACCTTTATGGGATTTTTGACTGGGTTTCCTCACTTATTTGCTAAAAATCATATCTATAGTCATGTTTCTAATTGTTTAAAAATGATATGAACCGGGTTATGAAATGTTAACCATAAATGAGAGAAATATGTGGGCTGAGATCCCTACCTTATATTATTGTGCCCGAGAGGCTGTGATTATAATGACTGAGAGGGGTTGAGGACCCAATAGTGAGGATATTATATATGATATTGGATCGGGTTGCACGCCACAGCAAATACATATATTGGATCGGGCTGCACGCCGCAGCAAATACTTATATGGACCGGGCTACGTGCCGCAACAAATATGCAAATACATATATTGGATCGGGCTGCACGTTGCAGCAAATACTTATATAGACCAGGCTGCGCGCCACGACAAATATGTAAATATATATATATATGGATCGGGTTGCACGCCGCAACAATATAGCGCTTGGGCTGTAGGAGCCCCTCCGGAGGTTGCACACCCCCCAGTGAGCGCAGTTGACTATTATTATTATGGATCGAGCTGTGCGCCACATCGATATACGGATCGGGCTGTACGTCGCAGCGGTATATATATATATGTTTCAATTTCGGTTATTGTGAGAAGTATATGAATTGAGTATTGAGGGTAAGAAATAAGTAAATGAACAGAAATGCTCGATGAGTGAATTTATACTGGATTAATGCCTGTCAAATTACCTGTTTTCACCTGGTTCAAAGAGTTTCATTCAATTTTCTTTACTACTTGCTCTTTAAATGGTTTTACTGCTTTGATATAAAATTGCTTAGTGCCTTTACGTGATTTCATACCATCAGCCATTATTTATTGTTATTACTCACTGGGTCGGAGTACTCACATTACTCCCTGCACCGTGTGTGCAGGTACATGTGTCCCTGAGGTGTAGAGCGAGCTTTCCTGCCGTTCACTTTTTCATCGGAGTTATCGAGGTAGCTGTATGGCGTCCGCAGACCCGATTTCTTCCTCTATCTTTCTTTACTATTCCGCATTTTAGACATATTTCTGCATTAGGTTGTTGAAACCTTGTATTAGAGGCTCAGACTTGTGACACCAGATCATTGGGCATTTGTAGAGATTTCATTATGGCGTTCCACATATTTCAATCTTTTATTTCAGACTTCTACTTATATTAAATTGGTATCTATTTCTGAAAATTGGTAATGAACTTTAATAAGAAGGGATTGTGAGTGGTAATTGGTCGGGCTTGCCTAGCATCGTGTTGGGCACCATCACGACCAGGATTAGGGTCGTGACAATAACCCTACTGCTGATTTTGGTTGTTGTACCCCTGTGGCCTTTGGTAGGGCGCCATATTATTGTGAGGTCACATGTCTCCCATATTTCCATTGTTGTGTTGTGGCTGGATTGGCCTGTATAGTTGATTCTGTTGGCCCCAATTCTGACCACCCTGTCTCTGGCCCCCATAATTAGACACATGATTGATGTCCTCAGGGTAATGATGATGATCACTTTTTGCATTCCACTGGCTACCAATTGGCTGACTAATGCAAGATCTACATAAGCCCCCATTGGTTGTATCTACAATGTGCAGTTGCTGCTTCTGCCCTGACGTTTCCACCTTTTTGGTTAGTATGCTCATTTGTGTTATTAAGGTGGCCATATTTTCAGCAAGAGTATTAATTGGATCTAAGGCCACTGAGTGAACTACTCGAGTGATAGGTGCATTCCTGGTTGCCCACCCCGAAATCTGTGCCATCTTGTCAAGCAGGATCTGGCTTTCTCTTTATGATTTGCTCAAGAATGCTCCACGAGCTGAAACATTAACATTAGCCTTCACGTTATCTGTTAGACCCATATAAAACTGCTGCCCCAACATCTGCTCTATAATACCGTGGTGCGGACATATAACCAGCATCCCTTTGAATCGTTCCCATGTTTCTTGCAATGTTTTCATTGGTTTATGTCTGAAGCTCAAAATTTCATCAATTTGCTGAGCAGTCTTGTTGGGTGGACAAAACCTATTCACAAATTGCTTAACTAATTCCTCCCAAGTCATGATGGAATTAATAGGGAGTGAATTTAGCCAAGTCTGGGCAGCTCCTATCATTGAGAATGGAAACAACAATAGCTTTATTGCTTCCTGGGTTACGTTGTGATGCCTTTGAGTTTTGCAGTTTGACAGAAAATTCTTCAAGTGCTATTGATGATCTTCAATGTATGACCCCAAAAATAGTCCCTTGTTTTGCAACAAGTGCAGCATGTTGTTTGTAATTTGAAAAGATTCACCCTGTATCTGCGGGACTAATATCGTTGTGGCCAAATTCTCTGTTGTGGGTTGCGCCCAGTCATATAGAGGAGTCTCTGGCACTAGAGGCGCCACTACCTGCGCAGCTGGGTCTACCACGTTATCCCCGTTGTTGTCTCTGTTGTTTAAAAGGTATTCCATGTCTGGTTAAGGTTGTTTAGTTGATTATTGTTGTTTGTTTTTCCGGTTGGCCCGATTCAAGGCCTTGAAAACTTTCTCGGGATCTGATAATGCTTCAAACACTTCACCAATTCTCAATGAGTTTCTAGGCATGCACCTGTACAACCAAGTTAGCAAACGTTAAAATTTCAATATATGGATTGACAATGAAGAAAATTGACTACACTAAGAATTTTTGTATTTCTTTCAACTGTAATTGATAACACCGTTAATTCCCCGGCAACGGCCCAAAATTTGATCATGCCTAACTATGTCTTATAAAAAGGATAAGCGATCATTGCAAATATAGTCCGGGTATTTAGCCTAGAGTCAAATCTCATAGGGAATTAACCTACCAATTACTTTTGTCAGACTCACTGAATTCTCCATAATCAACTTCCCAGATATTTTGAATAACATTTGGTGATATTTCTACTGACTATAACTGAATAAAATTAAGTAAACTAAAAGCTAACTATGACTGAGTTGTAAACAAATAAGAGAATGATCTAAGGTTGTGATTTTTCCTATTGATGGAATCCCTTCCTGTTATGTTTCATATAGATTTGCCTAATCGTCTCTATCGATCATGAGCACTTTTACTACCGTAAATCTCTCCCGAGTAATTACTACAATTTACTAGACGCACTCTCCCGAGTTACGCTAGCTGACTTTTATTACAGATCACTTAGATCGTACCTAAGGTTTTGTTATCCCTAATCCCACCTTTAAACCCTCGGTTATTGATTCCTCATATACATTGGGAGTGGTGTTGTTCAAAAACTACCTAAATATGCTCTCTCTCCCGAGTAATACATATTAAATAGGCACAACTAATTGAGGATCCTATCAATTAACTACAACAAGAACGTAGTTGAACAAATAGAGATTAAATTGGCAAACTATATTAACACAATAAGAAGTTCATCCCTCAACAGATTCCATCAAAACCCTAGACTAAATAATTAGCTACTCATAATTGTGTTCATAATAACAACAACAAAATTCACCACGAATGATAAAAACAAAAGGAATAAAGGTAGAACTCGTTGCCGAATTATCCTCCATACCTCTTGCCTCTTCTTGCCTTGAACAAAACTATAAAAACCTTGATATCCTCTTTTTGGGCGAGCTGGACCTCTTATAGGTTAAGTAAAATTACCCCCAAACTTTCAAGTTTACCCCTAAAAGTTTTTCATTTCGGAGTGACTAGCGCGGCCGCGTTTGAACCGCACATATAGCATTCTACATTGTCGCTGCTTCCTGGACTAGCGCGACCGCGCTAATCGACTTCAACACTGCCCCGGTTCTTCTGCTCTAGCATGGCCGCACTAAGGCCGCACTAAGGCCGCACTAAGGCCGCGCTTGGCCCACGCTAGAGTGGATCAACTATTCATCTCTTCTTTTCTTTCTTCTTTCACACGTACTCAACTTCGAGCGGATTTCCTTGCTTTAATTTAGCTCCAAACACTGTCCTAAGTCCTCATAAGCACGACTTGCTCCTGCAAAACATAAAATTCACAATTAGAGCCATTCTATCGTTATTTAACCTTCATAGAACAGTGAAGCACAGTCAAGTTGGGACATAAATAGTTTCCAAACTATACGAATCTAGCCTATTATCAAATATCTAGCCAATATTTTTACATAAGAAGAGGTTCACTTATCGTATTTATAATTTTGATGACCTTTAAATGTACGAATAAGAATTCTATGTACTTAAGTTACAAAGAATAAATTTTACATGTTAAAAACAGATATATAAATATTTAAAAAAAATTAATGTTAGACTAAACCCAAGAAAAAGAAAAAAGAAAAAAGAAAAAGAAAAGAGCAGAACACGTTTTTAAAGTAGCTTAACCTCATTTTTCTACATAAAATATTATTTTAGAATCTTGATAAATTAAAATTAAAATTATTTTTGTATTGTCCAATAAAATAGAAAACAAATTTATTCCTTACACGATGAATATCACTTTATTTATATCAACGGAAAGACTGTGTGCTTAGTTACGTTGCATTGAAAAAACTTGTTTGTCCAAAATTAACAACTAATTAAGTATAACTAATTTATTATTTTCTTGTATTATGAGATTTAATTTAACATCAATTGCTATTTTTCAATAATTGTTTTACACGTTTTATACTAATTGACCCAATGTACATGTACAATGCACATACACTAAAACTAGTATAAATAAATATTGATAGATAGATAGTAGATGAAAACAAATTAACTACAGCAAAATAAGCTACAAATTAATCTACATTTTTGTTATAAAATTAAGGGTACGGGATATATATTATAATTAATAATAAAGGTATTAGACATGTCTAAGTAGGGGCATTCCACCATTCATTTCTCAATGAGAAATATCAATGAGCAAAGTAATGTTGGGAATTTTAATGTGCCAATGAGAAATTGACACCTTTTAGGTTGTACATCTTCATCTCATCTTCTTATTGCATATAAATTTAGAGGCGTGACCTCATTTTTTACACGTTAAATTTTTTGAAGTTTTTTTCCTTTTTTCTGTATTATTTTTTAAAAATAAATTTAAGTGTCAAGTATGATCTATTCCGTCATTTGAGTTCGTCGAAGTTCTATAATTTGAAGTGTCGCTATTACCGAATAATTTTTCCACTCTAATGTGAGCAATTAATCCACAACCTTAGAAACTAACGAGGGGATTAAATTTCTTTTGTAGGGTCGGAGTTATTAGATAAATCTCCTTCGTGATCCCGGCCTTCATTGATGTCCGTTCTTCGCGATAGCAGTCTCCAATATTTGAGCTTTTAGCCTTTTATCTCTTGGGTAATCTCCTCCCATAAAATTTATGTTATTCACTCTGAAGGCTTCTTTAATTAATGTCCATTCTAAAGCTTTTCAATTCTTTTATGTTTGGTTGAAGATCTTTATGTCGATCATGCCTTTACATATAAGCTCTTATTCACAAAACTATTGCTTTCTATCATGTACAAAAATAATTTTCACATAAGATGGTTTTTTCTCTCGTGCATCAGTAATCAGAATCTTTGAAAAATATGTGTAAGCTATTGTATACGGTTGAAATCAGGTATGTCCGATATCCTGGGCTCGAGGTGTCGCCTTAAGCCCCAATTTGGGATGGATCGAGTTAGAGCTCGATGGACCAGGATCGAGCTCAACGGCAGAGTACGAGGCTCGAAGAATCAAGTGTTCGAGGAATGTTGGAGCCTAATATAACCAGCCTCGAGATATCGGCGTTATAGATTTGTAACAGAATGAGCAAGATTCATGCCACGTCCCCAAAATCATGGCGTAAATCCCGGAATAAATTTGTACGAATCCGTACTAGGCGGTTAGACAGCTGTCCCAATAAGATTCTATACTGTAAATAGAAATGTACCTTAATTAGGGTTCCCCTGCTATATAAAGGGGACCCCAATCATTTGTAAAGATCATCAATCATTGGCAAAGAATATACTCTCTTACTTTCTCGCTCATTGTTCATCAGAATTATCCTTTAGCTTTATTATTCTTGCTTTACTATTCTTGATCCATCTCAAGGTCAATTTGGCTCGAGGTCGAAACTGGTCTACATTATGGTTTGGTTTTACTTATTCCTTTCATTTATACATCAATTTTTGTTATTAATTAATATTGAAATAAATTACGTATCTTTAAAATCATAAATCAAATTTAATTGTTACTTGTTTTTTCGAGATAAACAATTTGGCGCCCACAGTGGGGCTAAAGATAATAATAGTTATTTCAGTACTGGTTCTCATAACACATATTATTTTTACACTTAGTCTTGTCAAGAAATTTTTATTCTTAGGCTAAAAGATGGCACACTCGCAAAACGCACTTGTACACGACAACGATGGTCTTGGATTTTATGAGGAAAACAACAATGTAGAGGTCGGTGTACCACCAAACCCTGGGGAAGTGCCAAATATGGAACCAGTCGATGTTAGTTCACACATTGCTTTGAACGCAGATTTAGGCACAGACCCCGAAGAAAGTGTATGCGGGGAAGCCCGATTTGGTGTCCAAGGAACGCAGGGTATAAGAGATGGGGGAGTCAGCTTCCAAGTAATATTCGAGATGCTACAAGCTCAACAATTTGCTATCGCTCATCTTCAAAGTCAACACAAAACTCCAAGTATAGTCGAATCGAACAACACCCGATGTACTGAGCCGATACCAGAAAGATCAAGCGGTAATAGCTCGGGGACTGACCCCACAATTACGAGGATGCTCGAGGAATTCACCAAGAGAATCGAGTCCGGGGAAAGGATTGCGTATAGGTATTTGTAACACGTAGCGGAAGACAATAACAATCCTAGGCAAATCTTTTCGTATTTAAAAATTATTTACATGTCAAAGATCGGATCTAAGACGTACCTAATGAATATAGTCTCGTTTCAAAATTTCTTCGATATTGCGAAGACTCTATGCGTATCCACACCGATATCGATCCTTGCAATCAACTCTTTGATCAATAAAACCCGTGAATAAATTAAATGAAAAACTTGTGTTGAAGTTTTTCTCAAAAACGTCAGTCCAAAGTTGCACGACAAGAACTGTTCTTGTCAAGAACGTTTGTCTCATGAGTTTGTGGCTTCTTAAACCTATTATTTTCACCGTGGCCTCTTAACCCTTGGTGATGTATTTATATATCACTTAAGCCAACAATACCTTTCATTAGGTTAAGGATAAATTAGAAACGTGAGTTTTTCATTCCAAAATTTAAGTTTGGAAAACTTTTTCCATTAGAAAACTAAATCACATTCCATACAGGAATGGAAGCCACGTCCTTTATGGACCTTTTAATTAATTGAATATTACAAATCCCAACTCTGCCTTCTTCGCAAATGCAAACTGTTGTTCGTAAATGCGATACCTGCTAAGGACGCAATTGCAACATAAGCTTCGTAATTGCGAAGGTTCCCTTCCCAGACAGTCTTCGCAAATGCGATGGGTTTATTGCAATTGCGAGCCAGGCTTCGAAATTGCGAAACCTTCAGGTCCGAAAAGTACCAGCAGTTTTCCTAAGTTAAATTTCACTCCGCGGCCTATCCAAAACTCATCTGAGCCCTCAGAGCTCCAAACCAAACATGTACACCAACCTAAAAATATCATACGGACCTGCTCGTGCAATCAAATCCTCAAAATAACATCAATAACCATGAATTTACCACCAAAATCAAAGAAAATCTCATGAACTTTCAAAGCTCCAAATTTTACAACTAAAGTTCTGAATCACGTAATTTCAAGTTCGTTTCTTACCAAATTTTATAGGCTCAACTTAAATCATATATATGACCTATACCGGGCTCCGAAACCAAAATACGGGCCCGATACCAATGGTTTCAAATGCAAATTCTTTTCTTTATTTCATAGATAATTCAGCAAAATAATTTATTTCAAAAATTGATTTCTAAGGCTTGGGACCTCGGAATTCATTTCCAGCCATACGCCCAAGTCCCATATTTTATTGCGGACCTCTCGGGATTGTCGGAACACAGACCTGGGTCCGTTTGCTCAAAATGTTGACCAAGGTCAACCATAATTAAATTTTAACTCTAGAAATCTTTATTTCTCATATTTTTACATAAAAGGCATTCCGGATATAGGTCCCGACCACGTACGCAAATCGAGGTGAGGTATAAAGGAGGGTTTAAGGCCTCGGAACACAAGATTTGTTTCTAAAACAAGTGATGACCTTTCGGATCATCACATCCTCCACCTCTAAAACAACCGTTCGTCCTCGAACGAACATAAGAAGGAAGTACCTGAGTCGGGGAAAAGACGGGGATAATGGCTCCGAATATCGGACTCGGACTCTTAGGTCGATGCCTCGGCAGGATAACCTCTCCAGTGAACACGAACAGAAGGGAAACTCTTCGATCTCAATTAATGAACCTGCCAGTCTAGAATAGCTACCGGCTCCTCCTAATAGGACAAGTCCTTGTCCAACTGGACAGTGCTGAAATCTAACACGTGGGATGGATTGCCGTGGTTTTTCCGAAGCATGGACACATGAAACACTGGATGCACGACTGATAAGATCGGCGGCAACGCAAATCTGTAAGCCACATCTCCCACTCGATCCAAAATCTCAAACGGGCCAATGAACCTAGGGCTAAGCTTACCCCTATTCCGAAATCTGATCACGCCCTTCAAAGGTGATACCCAAAGCAATACCCGCTCACCGACCATGAATACCAAATCACGAACCTTATGGTCGGAATAACTCTTTTGCCTGGACTGAGCTGTACGAAGCCTATCCTAAATAATTATGACTTTGTCCGAGGCATCCTGTACTAGATCCGTACCCAACAACCGAGCCTCTCCCGCTCGAACCATCCAACCGGCGATCGACACCGCCTACCATATAAAGCTTTATAAGGAGCCATCTAGATACTCGACTAGTAGCTATTGTTGTAGGCAAACTCTGCTAAAGGCAAAAACTGATCCCATGAGCCTCCGAAGTCAATGACACAAGCTCGGAGCATATCCTCCAAAATCTGAATGGTCCGCTCGGACTGCCCGTCTGTCTGAGGATGAAACGATGTGCTCAACTCAACCCGTGTACCTAACTCTCGCTGAACTGCTCTCCGAAATTTCGAGGTAAACTGCGTACCTTGGTTCGAAATGATAGACACGGGTACACCATGAAGACAAACAATCTCCCGGATATAGATCTCAACTAACCTCTCAGAAGAATAGGAGACCGCTACCGGAATGAAATGTGCTGACTTGGTCAGCCTATCAACAATAACCCACTCCGCATCAAACTTCCTCTGAGTCCGTAGGAGTCCCACAACGAAGTTCATAGTGATACGCTTCCACTTCCACTCAAGAATCTCAATCTTCTGTAACAAATCACCAGGCCTCTAATGCTTGTACTTAACCTGCTGACAGTTCAAACATCGAGCCACATATGCAACAATGTCCTTCTTCAGTCTCCTCCACCAATAATGCTGCCGCAAATCCTGATATATCTTAACGGCGCCCGGATGAATTGAGTACCGGGAACTATGGGCCTCCTCTAAAATCAACTCTCGGATCCCATCAACATTAGGCACACAAACTCGACCTTGCAACCTCAAAACTCCATCATCTCCTAAGGTAACCTGCTTGGCACCTCCGTGCTGCACCGTGTCCCTAAGAACACACAAATGAGGATCATCATACTGCTGATCTCGGATACGCTCCAATAATGAAGAACGAGTGACTGTGCAAGCTAACACACAACTGGGCTCACAAACAGCCTACCTCACGAACTGATTGACCAAAGTCTGAACATCCAAAGAAAGCGGTCTCTCCCCGACCAGAATATACGCAAGACTGCCCATAATGGCTGACTTCCTACTCAAAGAATCGGCCACCACATTGGTCTTTCCTGGATGATATACTATGGTGATATCATAGTCCTTTAATAGCTCCAACCACCTTTTCTTCCTCAAATTTTTCTCCTTCTGCTTGAACAAATACTGAAGACTCTTATGATCCATGAACACCTCACATGCCACACCATATAGATAATGCCTCCAAATCTTCAACGCTGTGAACAATGGCTGCTAACTCCAAATCATGAACTGGATAGTTCTTGTCATGAATCTTCAACTGCCGCAAAACATATGTAATGACCTTGCCATCCCACATCAATATCGCACCAAGTCCAATACGAGATGCATCACAATAAACTGTATATGGCCCTGAACTTGTGGGTAAAACCAACACTGGCGCCGTAGTCAAAGCTGTCTTGAGCTTCTAAAAGCTCGCCTAACACTCATCCGAACACTTGAATTGGGCACCCTTCTGGGTCAACCTAGTCATCGGGCTGCAATAGATGAAAAACCCTCCACAAACCGATGATAATAGCCCGCCAATCCCAAGAAAATCCGGATCTCTGTAGCTGATGCTGGTCTAGGCCAGTTCTTGACTGCCTCTATCTTCTTCGGATCCACCTAAATACCCTATTCTAATACAATATGACCCAAGAATGCAACTGAACTCAACTAGAACTCACACTTCGAAAACTTAGCATACAACTGACTATCTCTCAAAGTCAGAAGAACCATTCTGAGATGCTACTCGTGCTCCTCCTGGCTACCGGAATAGATCAAAATATCATCAATGAAGACTATCATGAACGAATCCAAGTAAGGTCTGAACACTCGATTCATCAAATCCATAAAAGATGCTAGGGCATTTGTCAACCCGAATGACATCACCAGGAACTCATAATGCCCGTACCGAGTGTGGAAAGCTGTCTTAGAGACATCGGATGCCCTAATCCTCAACTGATGGTAGCTAGATCTCAAGTCAATCTTCGAAAATACCTTAGCACCCTAAAGCTAATCAAAAAAATCATCAATCCTCGACAATGAATACTTATTCTTGATTGTAACCTTGTTCAACTGCCGGTAATCTATACACATTTGCATTAATCCATCCTTCTTCTTAACAAACAATACCAGCGCACCCCAAGGCGAGACACTAGGTCTAATGAAGCCCTTCTCAAGCAAGTCTTGAAACTACTCCTTCAATTCTTTCAACTCAGGCGGGGCCATACGATACAACGGAATAGAAATGGGCTGAGTGCCCGGAGCCAAATCAATGCATAAATCAATATCCCTATCGGGTGGCATATCTGGTAGGTCTGAAAGAAATACCTTAGGAAACTCACAAACAACAGGCACAAAATCAATAAAAGGAACCACAACACTAGAATCACGAACATATGTTAAATAGACCAAACGCTCCTTTTCGACCATACGCCGAGCCTTCATATATGAGATAACACTACAGATAGAATGACCAACCTCTCCACTCCAAACGAGGTACACCTGGCAAGGCTAAGGTCACAGTCTTGACACGACAGTCCAAGATAGCGTGGTAAGGTGATAACCAGTCCATCCCCAATATGACATCAAAATCAACCATGTCCAGAAGTAACAAATCTACATAAGTCTCAAGACCCCCAATCGCAACTATACACGGACGATGGACTCGATCTACCATAATCGAATCACCCACCGGTGTAGACACATATACAAGAACACTCAAAAAATCACTAGGCATGACCAGATATGGTGCAAACTAAGATGACACATAGGAGTATGTAGATCCTGTATCAAATAAAACTGAAGCATCTCTACTACAAACCAGAACAGTACCTGTGATAACTGCATCGGAAGCCTTAGCCTCAAGCCTGGTTGGAAGAGTATAACATCAGGGCTGGGCCCTTCCACCCTGAACTACATCTCTGGGACGGCCTACTGCTGGCTGGCCTCCACCTCTAGCTTCCTGACCTCCACCTCTAATACCTCTACCTCCACCTCTAGCACCTCTACCCCACCCCTAGCTGGCGGAGCGGGTGGTGGAACACCTGGCGCTTGAACCATGGCACGGGAACCCTACTGCTGCGACTGCATACCCAGTAATCTCGGACAAGACCTTCGAATATGACCATACTCACTACACTCAAAGCATCCACCTGAGTACTGTGGTTGAGGAAACTAAGACTGACCCTGGCGACCTGAATGACCACCCAGAAAACTTTGGAACGCCGTGTACTGATAGGAGCTGGTGGTGCACTGTAGGACTACTGATTAGAATATTGCAGATGAGAACCACAGCCACCTGAAGCACCGTGAGAAACCTAAAGTGCTAACTGGAACGGCTTAGGAGGATGGGCTCTACCATACGAATCCTTGCCTCAAGATGGGGTGCCACTAAATCTACCTAAATGTCGAGGTCTCTTGTCAGACCCCTGACCACCTCCTTACGATAGAACCATCTCAACTCTCCAGGCCACATTGGTCAACTCTTGAAAAGAAATCTCACTCCCCATTTCCTTAGCCATATGAAGTTGAATAGGCTGAATGAGTCCCTCAATGAACCTCTTCACCCTCTTTCTCTCGGTGGGAAGTATGATAAGAGCATGATGGGCCAAGCCGATGAATCTGGTCTCGTACTGAGTGACAGTAATAAAACCTTGCTGGAGACGCTCAAGCTACCTCTAATAGATCTCTCTCTGAGTGATAAGGAGAAACATCTCTAAATATAGTTGAGTAAACTGCTCCCAAGTCAAAGCTGGTGATTGGGCTAGTCTAGCCAAACAATAATCTCTCCACCAAGTCTTGGCGAATCCAGATAGGCGAAAAGTAGCAAAGTTCACCCCATTGGTCTCCACTATCCCTATGTTCCTGAGAACCTCATGACAGTTGTCTAGATAATCCTAGGGATACTCAGAAGACGCACCGCTAAAAGAAGTAGTTAAGAGCTTGTGAACCTGTCCAATCTCCACAAAGCATCGACAGACATAGCTGCTCCATCACCAGTCTGAGCTACCACACCCGGATTAACTGCTCCAACTAGCCGAGCTGCTGGATTCTGAAACTGGGGAGCCATCTGCTCCGAAGTGCGAGTAGCAGGAATCTGGGCTTCTCCTCCAGCTTGAGAGATGGCTGGTGGTACAGGAAGCAAGCCTGCTCGAGTGACACTCTTCATAAGGCCCACTAGACGGACCAGAGCATCCTGGAGCACTAGGGTAGCAATGAACCCCTCTGGGACCTAAGCTGGGCCCACCAGAACTGTCTGAGTCAGAACCTCATCATCAAACTCAACCTGAGGCTCCGCCGCTGGTGATGCTGCTCTAGGCTGAGCTTTGTCCCTACCTCGGCCCCTAGCACAGCCTCGACCTCGCCCTTTACCCCTCGTGGGTGCTACTGCTGGGGGCTCGGGCTGCTGATCGGTGGATGAGGAAGTGCGTGTTCTCACCATCTGCGAAAGAACAGAGTAGAAATTCAATTAGTATTGAGAAACCAAACCGCACAACAGAAAAGAATAGATGTGAAGCTTTTGCTAAGTCTGTAGCCTCTAGTGGATAAATACAGGCATCTCTGTACCGATCCCTTAGACTCTACTAAGCTTGTCTGTGAATTGTGAGATCCATGTAACCTAGAGCTCTGATACCAACTTATCACGACTCGGATTTCTCACCTTAGGGAGTCGTGATGGTGCCTACTGGTGAAAGTTAGGCAATCCAACTATTGAATTATTTCCTTTCTCCCATTTTAGTCCTTTTACAATTAATAACCAACAATTGATAAGCAGCGGAAAACTAATAAGCGAAAGACTGAAATGTAATAATTTACGAAAGATGCCAATACCAATCCATACAAAAACTACCTAAGACTGGTGTCACAATTCCACAAACTATCTAGGAATACTACAAATAAAAGTTAAAAAGATTTATTACAACACTGTCTCTGAAATATGTAAAAGACACAGACGAAAGGGATAGCAGAAGATGCCAAGGCCTGCGGACGTCTGCAGGACTACCTCGAAATCTCTGACTGGACTGAAGGCAGCCATCCTAAACTACGGTCCGAAAGGTACTGCTCCGGGATCTGCACACAGTGCAGAGTGTAGTATTAGCACAACCGACCCCATGTGTTGGTAAGTGCCTAGCCTAACCCCGGTGAAGTAGTGACGAGGCTAGGAACTGAATAAACCTGTGCAGTTATATCATATACAAAGGAAAATAAAGCAGAAATGCACAATTAAGAATGGGAGGGGGGAACATGCTGCGGGGGAATATCATTTACCAACAGTAACTAAGGAGAAAAGCATAAAGAACAATTTAAAATTCGCTGCAGAAAGAATAAGGAAACCGTAACATATCAATAACTACTTTTATCCTTTATTGTTGCGGTGCACAACCCGATCCAAATAAAAAAAACACTGTTGCGGCGTGCAACCCAATCCATATCATATATCAATGTTGCGACGTGCAATCCGATCGAAATATAATATTGTTGCGGCGTGCAACCCGATCCCAATATACAATTCAACACCAATCACAAAAGAGTCCCGACAAGGGAATAACAATATCCCGACAAGGGAATCGACAGTATAAGTAAATACGTCCCAACAAGGGAATCAGCTATAACCAAACCTGTTCCAACATTTAACTTCACAAAAGAAACCTCAACTAGCACCAATACTCAACCATAAGCAATTTCCACGATAATAATCATAATTCTTGCCCAACACAGAAAATCAACAACTTTGACATTCATAGTACTTATTAAGAACACAATGACTTCAATTTAAGACTCACTGGCATGCTTGACAACGATGTATAAATACTCATCACCATGCCTATATGTCGTACTCAATAAATAGCACATCGCTAATAGGACTTGACTCCTAATCCCTCAAGCTAAGGTTAGACCAAATACTTACCTCGATGCCACGAACACAATTCAAACCTCAACTATCGCTTTACCTCTTGATTACACCACAAATTCGCTCGTATCTAGCCACGAGTTACTTAATTATATCAATAAATGGTAAATGAATCAATTCCAATGCATGAAAATAGGTTTTGTAAAGTTTTTCCCAAAAAGTCAAAAATCGCCCCGGGCCCACATAGTCAAAACCCAAGGTTTGAACCAAAAACCGGTTACCCATTTCCTCACGAACCCAAATATATAATTTTTTTTGAAATCAGACCTCAAATCGAGGTCCAAATCCCCAAAATTTGAAAAACCTAGGTTCTACCCAAAACACCCAATTTCCCCCATGAAAACCCTTGATTTTGAGTTGAAATCATGTGAAAAGATGTTAAAGATTGAAGAAAACGAGTTAGAATTGACTTACAATCGATTTGGAAGAAGAGTTGCCTTTGAAAAATCGCCCAAGGGAGTTTATGTTTTGAAAGGGTTTGAAAAATGAAAGATTTTCAACTAAGTTTTGAATTTGCAGGTCGCAGATATCGCAATTGCGGAAAATGCTTCGCAATTGCGAAGTATGCCCAACTTTGCCTTCTTCACAAATGCGAACTGTTGTTCGTAAATGCGATACCTTCTAAGGTCGCAATTGCGAAGGTTCCATTCCCAGCCAGTCTTCGCAAATACGATGGGTTTATTGCAATTGCGAGCTCGCAACTGCAATCTAGGCTTCGCATATACGAAGCCTTCAGCTTTGAAAAATATCAGCAGTTTTCCTAAGTTAAATTTTACTCCGCGGCCTATCAAAAACTCACTTGAGCCCTCGGGGTTCCAAACCAAACATGTACACCAACCTAAAAACATCATACGGACTTGCTCGTGCAATCAAATCCTCAAAATAACATCAATAACCATGAATTTATTACCAAAATCAAAGGAAATCTCATGATTTTTCAAAGTTAAAAATTTTACAACTAATGTTCTAAATCACGTCATTTCAAGTTCGTTTCTTACCAAATTTTTCAGGCTCAACTTAAATCATATATAAGACCTGTACCGGACTCCAGAACCAAAATACGGGCCCGATATCAATGGTTTCAAACACATTTTTTTTTATTTCATAGATAATTCAGTAAAATAATTTATTTCAAAAATTGATTTCTAAGGCTTGGGACCTCAGAATTCATTTTCGGGCATACTCCCAAGTCCCATATTTTACTACGGACCTCCCGGGATTGTCGGAACACGGATCCGGGTCCATTTGCTCAAAACCTTGACCAAGGTCAACCATAATCAAATTTTAATTCTAGAAATCTCTATTTCTCATATTTTTACATAAAAGGCTTTCCGGATATAGGTCCGGACCACGCAGGAAAATCAAGGTGAGGTATAAACGTGGTTTTAAGGCCTCAGAACACAGGATTTATTTCTAAAATAAGTGATGAATTTTCGGGTCATCACGCCTGCTTTGTGTACCAAACATCTTTTTAAGATGTTCAATGATTGCAGTTGGATCCATATCCTGATGTTTCCTCTGTAATTCAGAACTCATAGAAGCGAGAATGATCCCTTTGGTAGTAAGACATTCTTCCAAGTATTTCTGATAAATCTTGGTAGCATCATCATCATTCTCATATAGGACTTCCTTGACAGGCTTATCGATCACATTAATAAGCTTTTCATGCATGAGAACAATTCTCAAATTTCTGTACCAATCATCAAAGTTTGGTCCTACCAACTTGTTGGTCTTAAGTCTTCCACACAGTGATATAGCAGACATATTGAGAAATCTAAAATTAGAAAAGAAAAGATAATAATATAAGAACATATTTACACATATCATAAGGACATGGACTTTTATCTAAATGATATTTTCACTAATTATTTTAAACTATTTACCCTCATTATAGTTTACCGAAATCTTTAATTTAGTTAGTGGAGTAAAGGAATCCTTTAACAATATGTATGAGCCTCTTGGAAGTCAAGTCATTTCTCACATATATTTTAAAGGTAGGTACTCTTACCAATTGTATCCTTATACAATTTTCTTAAATATCCCTATGTCAAATAGTCCCCTAGTAGTCAGGCCGATCCTATTGGCATAGTTGAGTTCAACCATCAGGAAAGCAAAGAACTTATTAAAATTTATACTCCCCGGGTGGTCCAGGCATGTAGTATAAAATTGAATAATTCTTTCAATCCATACATCTAATGCAATAAATAATTTTAGCATATTCTCGAAATATAAGTCTCCTGGTATTCAGGCTGCTCCTTATAAACAAGAAATAAATAAAATTATTTACTTTGATGGATAGCTCTATAACGACAAGAAGATCAAATCTTTATAGCAAGTGAATTTAGTTCAAGTTGTCTACATGCTTAGTCCTAAATTGATTTATATCACATGTAATAAATAATTTAAAATTATGTAACGAACAAGCGCGTGATATAAAAATAAAATTCAACATTCTTCTAACATGTTTAATCTATATATCACAAAAAAGTAATTCATGCCAGAATATTAATATTAATTAACATCTCATGAACTAATAACAATAGAATTATGTAACCTATTATAGATTCCCGTTGTATCTAGTACAAAATTTCAAATTCAAGTTATGAACTATCTCAATAGTTATATAAATACATATTTTATCTGCAATAAAATAATATCAACATTCAAACGATTTGACTATTACACAAGACACATGTGTTATAGTTTGAACTCTTCAAATATAATATTAAAATAGTTCGTAAATAAATTTTAGACAAAATAAACCACGGCTCTGATACCACTAAAGGATTGCATATAGGTATTTGTAACACGCAGCGGAAGACAATAACAATCCTAGGCAAATCTTTTCGTATTTAAAATTTATTTACATGTCAAAGATCGGATCTAAGACGTACCTGATGAATATAGTCTCGTTTCAAAATTTCTTCGATATTGTGAAGGCTCTATGCGTATCCACACCGATATGGATCCTTGCAATCAACTTTTTGATCAATAAAACCCGTGAATAAATTAAATGAAAAACTTGTGCTGAAGTTTTTCTCAAAAACGCCAGTCCAAAGTTGCACGACAAGAACTGTTCTTGTCAAGAACGTTTGTCTCATGAGTTTGTGGCTTCTTAAACCTATTATTTTCACTGTGGCCTCTTAACCCTTGGTGATGTATTTATATATCACTTAAGCCAACAATACCTATCATTAGGTTAAGGATAAATTAGAAACGTGAGTTTTTCATTCCAAAATTGAACTTTGTAAAACTTTTTCCATTAGAAAACTAAATCACATTCCATACAGGAATGGAAGCCACGTCCTTTATGGACCTTTTAATTAATTGAATATTACAAATCCCATTCTTATTGGGATGTACGTGATTGAAATAAGCCGACAAGTCCTTTGGGACTTTTACATTAATCCAATTACAAAATTAAATTGATATTATATACAACCTTTATATAATTAATATCAATTAATATTATATATATCCCATATATATTTCAACCAAGAGATACAATTTAATTTTTTATTTCAAATAGAAAACATCAATTTGTTCATAATATTAATTATATCCTCTGTGCTAGCAATGAATATAATAATATTTCACTTAGACTAATAACTAAATTTATTTAACTAATTAAATTCCTTAATTTTATTATCAAATAATAAATAAATTAATCCCTTAGCAAAGATCAGAACACTCATTAGTGTGCGACCCCATAGGTTCAATACTAAGCCAGTAGTAAATTGATCACATCAATATACTAATCAAGGGTGATGTCTAGCAGCACTCCTTAACGACCGGATAACATGCAGTAGACAATTGACTCTCAAGAACCCGTAGAAGAATAATGTATTAATTTCTTCTGTCCTTATAATTCTGGGTCACCCTAGGATATGGTTCAGCTGTCAGATCCTAATAGGCGACCAACTAGGTGTTCATATCAAATATAATCGACCATTGAATTACCTAAGAAACTCTTTTCTTCTTTTCATTCAATTGCCCTAGCCAAGGTTTTAATTTGGTTGTTTATAATTCATGACAACATGGAGCTTAAACTCATTACCAAGAGTTGACTGATTCTATCTTGATCAATCACTAATTCTACAAGCATTTAATCATGCTCAATATCCTTTCAACTATCTGTAATGACCCGACCGATCGTTTCATGAGTTATCGCTCCGTTTTCCCCATTCCCGCTTCTTACGAAGGAGTGAGAATAGGCCTAAGGGAATAATCAATCCAGGGGTTCCTTTTGTCTCACCATTGGCTTCATTGGGATCATTTTCTAAGTATAGGAAGCAGAGAGGTTGCTAGTAGGTTTTTCTAAGTCCCTCCTTAGTACAGTCCTTTGTCTTGTTTAGCTGTATTATTTGCTATCGGGTTGGTTGGCTCGGGTTCGGAGAGGTTTTGGTAAGGTTTGAGATACTTAGTCTCTTTGGAGTAAGTTTAAATTAGAAAAGTTAACCGGATGTTGGCTTATGTGAAAAAGGGCTCGGATGTGAGTTCCGATGGTTTGGATAGTTTGGGGAGGTGATTTGGGACTTAGAAGCATGATCGGAATGTGTTTTGGAGGTCCGGAGTAGATTTAGGCTTGAATTGGCAAAATTGGAATTTTGGCATTTTTTGGTTGGTAGGTGAGATTTTGATATAGGGGTCGGAATGGAATTCTGAAAGTTGCAGCAAGTCCATTGTGTCATTTGGGATGTGTGTGCAAAATTTCAGGTCATTCGGACATGGTTTGATAGACCTTTTGATATAAAATAGAATTCGGAAGATTTTTAGAACCTTAGGCTTGGATCCGATGTTATTTGGTTGATTCGATGATGTTTGAGGTGTTTTGAAGATTGGTATAAGTTTTGATAGTGGTATATGACTTGTTCATGCTTTTGGTTGAGGTCTCGTGGGCCTCGGGGTGATTTCGGATGGTTGACGGGAGATTTTGGAGTTGAGTTTGACAGCTAAATTTTATTGTTGATGTCATAACCGCACCTGCGGTTGGGAGGCCGCAGTGCAATGCCCGCAGAAGTGGAAGGCAAGCCGCAGAAACGACCAAGAGGGAGGTCAGCTGGAACCGCAGAAACGACTATTGGAGCGCACATGCGATAGCGCCGGTGCGGGCGTTTGGTCGCAGATGTGGAAGAGGGCTTTTAAGTGAAAAGCAGATGCGGTGCTTTGGCCGCATATGCGGTATAGGGACCGCAGGTGCGAGGAGCCTGGGCCGGAAAGTATATAAACTCTCTTTCGCGATTTTTAGCATTTCTTCACCATTTTTAAATCGATTTTGGAGCTTTTTGGAGGATTTTGAAGAGGGAATCCAAGGGAACTTCACTGAGGTAAGATTTTTGAACATAAAACTCGTTCCTACAGTATTATTTCATTGATTTTTCTTGAATATTTATGGAAATTTGTGGGTAAATATTGAAGAAACTAGGTTTTAGTTGGATACCTTTGATCAAGGGTTTGAGGGGTCATTTGTGGTTTGATTTTGGTACTTTTGATATGAATGAACTCATGGAGTGATAAAGATCCCATTGATATAAATTTTGTCGGATTCCAAGATGTGTGCTGGGGGGTCGTGTTAGGTAAATTTTGGGATTTGTGTTGTAATTTGATTATTTTCGAGTGGGCGTTGTTCCCTTAGCATGTTTTTATGATTATTTACTGATTTTGGTTAGATCTAGAGCATCCAGAGGCCGATTCGAGAGACAAGGGAATTGCAGGCTAGAGTTTGGACCGGATAAAGGTAAGTAGTGATTGTAAATGCTATCCTGAGGGTATGAAATCCCAGATTTCACATCGTTATGCTACTTTGAGGTGACACCCATGCTAGATGACGAGCGTGGGGTCGTGGACCGTTGGGGATTGTGACTTAGTCGGTCCTGTATGACTGTTGAACTACGTATTTGACTGAAAACTGTTTGCTATCATCATATTTGGGCAGAATGCCATATTTGGGCCTCGTGCCAATTGTTTGGACCCTTAGGGGATTTTTACTACTATTCCTCACTGTTTTGACTTTGTATTTATACTTAGTCGTGCTATATTCTACTGTTTTCACAACTCAATCATCTTTACTCATTTTGTTTTGATATTTTAAATGATATTTTGGGCTGAGCATCATGTTTTACTGTTGCCCGAGTGGCTTGTGAGATTCTGACTGAGTAAGGTTAAGGGCCTATGTGATGAGGATATTATAGGATCGGTCTACGTGCCGCAGTAGTATTATACTGATTCATGATTATGAGGCCGAGGTCCTGAGTTGTTATTCCACAAGGTGGTTTGTTATAAGGCCGAGTGCCTATTTGATTACGCCATGAGATGGCTTGTTATTGCGCTTGGGTAGTAAGAGGCCCCTCCCAGAGTCTGTACACCCCCAGTGAGCACGGTACCTAGTTTGAGATGTGATGTAGCCCGAGGGGCTGATGCTGTTACATGTTATTGCCCGATGGGCAGATACAAGTGATTGTGAGATAGCTCGAGGGGCTGATCTGTTGGTATTTTTCTCGAGGGGCTGATTTTATGTGTTTATCTTTTCTCACCGCTTTTCATTCAGTTGTTTAAACTGCTAAAAGATCTTTTAAAGAGGGTTTTACTAGACTAAGATGTTTCCATGAGCTTTTACTATTTTATTACATTGTTCTGGTTTTATGCTTCCTCCTTGTAGCATTTTTTTGTGATTTACGTCTTTTCTTATCGCTCAGTTGCCTTTACTTTTATTACTTATTGAGTTGGCTTACTCATATAACTCCATGTAATCTATGTGCTGATTCAGGAATCTCGAGTCATGCTAGCAAGGGCTGATTGCTTTCCAGCAGGCTGTTCGGAGTTGACTAGGTAGCTGCTCGCCGTTCGCAGCCCAGTGCTTCTCCTTCCTATCTTTACTTTCCTTTGTACTAGTTCTGTAATAGACTGTGTAATCTTTTTCATACTCTTAGACAGATGTTTAGATGCTCAAAACTATTGACACCCTGATGTCGGGATGTGTTGTTTCTGCAATTGTTTTTTTTCACTCTTTATTTTGGGATTTATAGCATATTAATGACTTAAAATCCATTATTATAACTGTCTTAAATGGTTTAAGGGTTTGTGTCGGTTGACCTTATTTTCACGAGAGACACCATCACGACCAGGTTCGGTTTGGGGTCGTGACAAGATGGTATCAGAGCCTAGGTTACATTGGTCTCACAAGTCATGAGCAGGTTTTGTAGAGTCTCGCGAATCGGTATGGAGACGTTTGTATTTATACTCGGAAGGTTGCAGAACCTTTTGGAAAACCTCATATTCTTGAAATTCTTGTCGTGCGAATCAGTTGATCCGAGGACTAATCTTCTGTTATTCTATTTTCTCACAGATGGTGAGGACACGTTCTACCAGTCAGGATGGACGACCACTAGTACCACCAGCTGGGGCCACTAGAGGCCGAGGACATGCTCGAGGCCATGGTTAGGACAGGGGTGTAGCCCGCACAGCTGCTAGGCAGCGCTTACAGATCTACTAGCCACCCCAGTTCATGATCAGGTTCTAGTTGAGGACGGTCCAACAGCACCAGCTCAGGCACCAGCTGTGCCCATTGTGATTCTAGGTATTCAGGAGGCCCTGGCTCAGGTTCTATGAGTATGCACTGGCCTAGCTCAGGCGATCTTAGTTACTACATCCGCAGCTACTTCTCAGGCAGGAGGAGGCACTCAGACTCCTGCCGCTAGCACACCTGAGTAGGTCGTGCAAGGACTTCAGACACCGGGGGTACCTCCAGCCCAGCCGGTTGCAGTTGTTCAAGAATATGTAGCTCCTTTTATGCCAGAGGACGAGCAGCGCAAGTTGGAGGTTTGGTAGACTTTAGCCTCCGACTTTTAGTGGTGTATAGGGTGAGGATGCCCAGGGTTTATTAGACAAGGTCAGAGGATTCTTTGTACAACGGGTATTCTGGAGACCAGCAGGGTCGCATTTACTACTTTTCAGTTTTCTGGAGCCGTCAGGGAGATATGGCTATGACACAGTATGAGATGAGGTTCTTAGAGTTTGCTCGTTATGCTGTTTAGATGGTTCCTATGGAGAGAGAGGATTAAGAGGTTCGTTGATGACCTCATGTATCAGCTTTGGATTCCTATGACCAGGGAGAGGGTGTCTGGTGCTACTTTTAAGGATGTTATTGACATTGCTCGTGAGATTGAGTCAGTTCGTCGCTAGGAGGGAGATGAGAAAGTGGCCAAGAGGCCTCCGGGATCTGGTAGTTATGGTGGTGCTCCTTCGAGGGGTTAGTTTCAGCACAACAAAGGCCGTAAATTCAGGCATGCTCAGTCAGCTCGCCTAGGTTATCGTGGGGCATCCTCGGGTCATGGTTCTCATAGTTCTCAGTAGGGCCATTTATCGCTCAGTGCCCTTCCAGTCTAGAGTTCGTCTCGTGCTCCATCAGTTTAGAGCTCTTCTATGCCAGGTGCATCTACTAGTTATTCCGGGGCTAGGGGTTCCTTTCAGCCCTCGTCTCTAGTACCCGGGAGTTGCTATGAGTGTGGAGAGTTGGGTCATATATGGAGGTAGTGTCCTCGTCATCTTGGGGGTTCATCTCAGCAGAGGAGTTAGCCATCGACTTTAGTGCCAGTTACTTCACCACCACCCATCCAGCCGGCTAGGGGTGGAGGTCAGTCAGCTAGGGGTCGCCCTAGAGGGGGAGGTCGATCAGGTGTCGGTCAGGCCCGTTTCTATGCACTCCCAGCTAGACCTGATGCTATTGCTTTAGATGCTGTGATTACAGGTATTGTCTCAGTCTGCCGCAGAGATGCCTATGTATTATTTGATCCTGGTTTCACTTTTTCATATGTTTCGTCATATTTTGCTCGTTATTTGAATATTCCTCGTGTCTCTTGTTTCATCTCTTCGTGTATCTACTCTAGTGGGTGATACTATTGTTGTAGACCGTGTGTAGCGGTCGTGTATGGTGACTATTGAGGGTCTGGAGAATCGAGTGGACCTGTTATTGCTTTGGATGGTGGACTTTGATGTGATATTGGGCATAGATTGGCTATTTCCGTGTTATGCTATTTTTAGACTATGATGCTAAGACAGTGACATTGGCTATGTCGGGTGTGCCACGGATTGAGTGGCGAGGTTCGACTGATTTTGTCCCTAGTAGGGTGATTTCATTCTTGAAGGCCCAGCTGATAGTTGGGAAATGTTGTCTTTCGTATTTAGCCTTGGGATGTCGGTGCAGAGACTCCTAGTATTGATTTTGTTCCTGTTGTGAGGGATTTTCCCGATGTGATTCTTGCAGACCTGCCGGTCATGCCACTGGACAGGGATATTGATTTTGATATTGATCTGGTGCCAGGAACTCAGTCCATTTCTATTCCACCATATCGTATGGCACCATCGGAGTTGAAGGAGTTAAAGGAGCGGCTTTAGGAACTCCATGATGAGGGGTTTATTCAGCCTAGTGTGTTGCCTTAGGGTGCGCCTATTCTATTTGTGAAGAAGAAGGATGGCACGATGAGGAAGTGCATTGGTTACAGGCAGCTGAACAAAGTTACAATCAAGAACAAGTATCCCTTACCTCGTATCGATGATTTGTTTGACCAACTTCAAGGAGCAAGAGTGTTCTCCAAGATTGATATCTGTTTAGCTTATCACCAGTTGAAAATCAGGGACTTGGATATTCTTAAAACAGCTTTCAGGACACAATATGGTCATTATGAGTTCCTAGAGATGTCTTTTGGGCTGATCAATGCCCCAACAATGTTTATACATTTGATGAACAACACGTTTCGGCCTCATCTCAACTCGTTTGTCATAGTTTTGTTGATGATATTCTGGTGTATTCGCATAGTCAAGAGGAGCACACAGAGCATTTAAGAGTTGTATTCCAAAGATTGAGGGATCCAAAGCTTTATGCAAAGTTCTCCAAGTGTGAGTTTTGGCTCATTTCAGTGGCATTCTTGGGGCACGTGGTGTTCAGCGAGGGTATTCAGGTTGATTCGAAGAAGATATAGGCGATTCATAGTTCGCTTAGACCTACCTCAGCCACAAAGATTCGCAAATCTCTTGGTTTGGTGGGTTATTACCAACGTTTTAATCAGGGATTTTCATCTATCGCAATGCCCTTGACCAAGTTGACTCAAAAGGGTGCTCCATTCAGGTGGTCAGATGAGTGTGAGGAGAGCTTTCAGAAGCTCAAGACTACCTTGACCACATCACCAGTGTTAGTTCTGCCATCAGCTTCAGGTTCTTATACCGTGTATTGTGATACTTCGAGAATTGGTATTGGGTGTGTGTTGATGCAGTAGGGTAGAGTTATTGCTTATGATTCTCGTCAATTGAAGGCCCATGAGAAGAACTACCCTGTTCACGATTTGGAGTTGACTGCCATTGTTCACGCGTTGAAGATTTGGAGGCATTATTTGTATGGTGTGTCTTGTGAGGTGTTTACTGATCATCGTAGCCTTCAACACTTGTTCAAGTAGAAGGATCTCAATTTGAGGCAACGGAGATGGTTGGAGTTGCTAAAGGATTATGATATTACTATTTTGTACCATCCGGGGAAGGACAATGTGGTGGCCGATACCTTGAGTAGGAAGGCGGTGAGTATGGGGAGTTTGGCATATATTCCAGTTGGGGAGAGACCTCTTACAGTTGATGTTCAGACCTTGGCCAATCGGTTCGTGAGGTTAGATAATTCAGAGCCTAGTTGGGTAATGGATTGTGTGGTTTCTCGACTTCCTTATTTGATTGCATCAGAGAGCGCCAGTATGATGATCCTCATTTGTTTATCCTTAAGGACATAGTACAACACGATAATGCCAGAGATGTGACCATTGGTGATGATGGGGTGTTGAGGATGCAGGGCCGGATATGTGTGCCCATGTAGATGGGTTTCGAGAGTTGATTCTGGAGGAGCCCATAGCTCGCGGTATTCTATTCATCTAGGTGCCGCGAAGATGAATCAGGATCTGAGATAACATTATTGGTGAAGTAGAATAAAGAAGGACATTATGGGATTTGTAGCTCGGTGTCTCAATTATTTGCAGATGAAATATGAGCATCAGAGACCGGGTGGCTTGCTTCAGCAGATGGATATTCCAAAGTGGAAGTGGGAGCGAATCACCATGGACTTTGTAGTTGGCCTCTCATGGATGTTGAAGAAGTTTGATGCTATTTGGGTAATTGTGGATCGACTGACCAAGTCCGTGAACTTCATTCCTATGTGTAGTACCTATTCTTCAGAGCGGTTGGTAGAGATCTATATCCGGGAGATTGTTCGTTTGCATGGTGTCCCAGTTTCCATAATTTCAGATAGGGGCACTCGGTTTACTTCATAGTTTTAGAGGTCTATGTAGCAAGAGTTGGGTACTCAGGTTGAGTTGAGCACAACTTTTCACCCTCAGACGGACGGGCAGTCCAAACGCACTATTGAGATATTGGAGGACATGTTGCGCGCTTGTGTCATTGATTTTGGAGGGTTATGGAATCAGTTTTTACCGCTAGTAGAGTTTGCTTATAACAACGGTTATCAGTCGAGTATTCAGATGGATCCATATATAAAGCTTTATATGAGAGGCGGTGTAGATCTCCGGGTGAGGATAGACTATTGGGTACAGACTTGGTGCAGGATGCTTTAGACAAGGTGAATGTGATTCAGGAGAGGCTTCGTATAGTGCAGTCAATTCAAAAGAGTTATGCTGATAGGAAGGTTCGGGATGTGTCTTACATGGTCGGTGAGAAGGTTCTGTTGAAGGTTCACCCATGAAGGGTGTTATGAGATTTGGGAAGAAGGGTAAATTGAGTTCTCGGTTTATTGGGCCTTTTGAGGTACTTCGGAGGATTGGGGAGGTGGCTTATGAGCTTGCTTTACCACCCAGTTTGTCGAGTGTGCATCCGGTGTTTCATGTTTCTATGTTCCGGAAGTATATTGGCGATCTGTCTCATGTTTTGGACTTCAGCATAGTTTAGTTAGATGATGATTTGACTTATGATGTGGAGCCAGTAGCTATTTTGGAGCATCAGGTTCGAAATTTGAGGTCAAAGGATATAGCTTCAGTGAAAGTGCAGTGGAGAGGTCGGCCCGTGGAGGAGGCTACTGGGAGACCAAGCAGGAGATGCGGAGCAGATATCCTCACCTATTTGAGGCTTCAGGTATGTTTCTTGACCCGATAATATGCTATAAATCCCAAAATAAAGAGTGAAATAGAACAATTGCAGAAACAACACAGCCTGACATTGGGGTGTCACCAGTCTTGAGCATCTAAAGATCTGTCTAAGAGTATAAAAAAGACTACACAGTCTATTATAGAACTAGTACAAAGGAAAGTAAAGATAGGAAGGAGAAGCAATAGACTGCGAAAGCCGAGCAGCTACCTAGTCAACTCCGAACAGCCTGCTGGAAAGCAATCAGCCCTCACTAGCGTGACCCAAGACTCCTAAATCTGCACAGGGTGCAGAGAGTAATGTGAGTATGCCAACTCAGTAAGTAATTAAAGTAAAGGCAGCTGAGCGATAACAAAAGACGTAAATCATAACAAAATCCTACAAGGAGGCAGTATAAAACCAAAACAATGTAATAAAATAGTAAAAGCTCGTGGAAACATCTTAGTCCAGTAAAATCTTCTTTAAAAGATATTTTAGCAATTTAAACGAGTGAAAGAAAAGCGGTGAGAAAAGATAGACATATAAAATCAGCCCCTCGGGCGAAATACCAACAGAATCAGCCCCTCGGGCTATCTCACAATCACTCGTATCTGCCCCTCTAGCGATAACATGGAACAAAATTAGCCCCTCGGGCTACATCATATCTTAAACTGGGTACCCGCGCTCACTGGGGGTGTATAGACTCCGGGAGGGCCCCCTTACGTCCTAAGCGCAATAACAAGACATCTCGTGGCATAATCAAATAGGTACTCGACCTTATAACAATCCACCTTGTGACATAACAATTCAGGCTCTCGACCTCATAATCATGAATCACTATACTACTACTGTGGCGCGCAACCCGATCCTATAGTATCCTCACAATATAGGCCCTCGGCCTTACTCAGTCAAAATCTCACAAGCCACTCAGGCAACAGTAAAACATGATGTTCAGCCCAAAATATCATTTAAAATATAAAACAAACGAGTAAAGATGGTTGAGTTGTGAAAATAGCAGAATATAGCATGACTGAGTACAAATACGAAGTTAAAACAATGAGGAATAATAGTAAAAGTCCCCTAAGAGTCCAAACAATTGGCACGAATGCAATTCTGCCCAAACATGATGATAACAAATAGTTTTCAGTCAAATACGTAGTTAAACAGTCATACTAGACGGACTAAGTCACAATCCCCAACGGTGCATGACCCCACACTCGTCATCTAAAATGGGCGTCACCTCAAAGTAGCACAACGATGTGAACTCTGGGGTTTCATACCCTCAGGACAGCATTTACAATCATTACTTACCTCTATTCGGTCCAAACTCTAGCCCGCGATGCCCTTGCCTCTCGAATCGGCCTTCAGATGCTCCAGATCTAACCAAAATCAGTAAATAATCATCAAAACATGCTAAGGGAATAACGCCCACTCGATAATAATCAAATTACAACACAAATCCCAAAATTTACCAAACCCAACCCCCGAGCCCATATCTTGGAATCTGACAAAATTTATATCAATGGGATCCTTATCACTCCACGAATTCATTCGTATCAAAAGTACCAAAATCCAACCACAATGACCCCTCAAACCCTTAATCAAAGGTCTCCAATCTCAAGTCCTAGTTTATTCAATATTTACCCTCAAATTTCCATAAATTATCAAGCCTAATCAATGAAATAACACCGTAGGAACGAGTTTTATGTTCAAAAATCTTACATCAATGAAGTTCCCTTGGATTCCCTCTTCAAAATCCTCAAAAAAGCTTCAAAATCGATTTAAAAATGGTGAAGAAAGACTGAAAATCGCGAAGGAGGGTTTATATACTTTCTGGTCTAGGCTTCTCGCACTTGCGGTCCCTTTACCGCATCTGCGACCAAAGCACCGCATCTGCTTTTCACTTAAAATCCCACTTCCGCATCTGCGACCAAACGCCTGCATTTGTGCATTCGCAGGTGCGCTCCAATAGCTGTTTCTGCGGTTCCAGCTGACTCTCTCTTGGCCATTTCTGCGGGCATCGCAATTGCAGCCTCCTAACCGCAGGTGTGGTTATGATAGCAACAATAAGATTCAGCTGCCAAACTCAACTCCAAAATCTCCCGTCAACCATCCGAAAGCACCCCAAGGCCCCCAGAACCTCAACCAAAAGCACGAACAAGTCATATACCACTATCCATACTTATACCAATCTTCAAAACACCTCAAACATCATCGAATCAACCAAATAACGTCGGATTGAAGCCTAAGGTTCCAAAAATCTTTTGAATTCTGCTTTTGAACAAAAGGTCTATCAAACCATGTCCGAATGACCTAAAATTTTGCACACACATCCCAAATGACACAACGAACCTACTGCAACTTTCGGAATTCCATTATAAAACCTATATCAAAATCTCTACCAATCGGAAAATGCCAAAATTTCAATTTCATCAATTCAAGCCTAAAACTACTCCGGACCTCCAAAACACATTCCGATCACGCTCCTAAGTTCCAAATCACCTCCCAAAACAATCCAAACAATAAGAACTCACATCCGATCCCTTTTCCACTTATGCCAACATCCGGTTGACTTTTCCAATTTAAGCTTACTAAAAAGAGACTAAATGTCTCAAACTTTACCAAAACCTCTCCGAACCCAAGCCAACCAACCCGATAGCACATAATACAACTAAACAAGACAATAAGAAGAAGGAATAGGGGAAATAGAGTGGTAACTCATGAAACGACCGGCCGGGTCGTTACATCATCCCCTTCTTAAACAACTGTTCGTCCTCGATTGACTTAAAATCAATTAGTATAACTGTCTTAAATGGTTTGAGGGTTTGTTTCGGCTGGCCTTGTTTTCACGAGAGACGCCATTATGACCGGGTCCGGTTTGGGGTCTTGACAAGTTGGTATCAGAGCATAGGTTTCATTGGTCTCACGAGTCATGAGCAGGTTTTGTAGAGTCTCGTGGATCGGTACAGAGACGTCTGTATTTATCCTCGAGAGGCTACAGAACCTTTTGGAAAACTTCAGATTCTTGACATTCTTGTCGTGCGAGTCTGTTGATCCGATTGCTAAACTTTTGTTATTCTATTTTCTCACAGATGGTGAGGACACGTTTTACCAGTCAGGATAGATGACCACTAGTACCACCAGCTGGGGACATTAGAGGCCGAGGACGTGGTCGAGGCCGTGGTTGGGGTAGGGGTGTAGCCCGTGCAACAACTAGGGTAGCGCCTGCAGATCCACCAACCGCCCTAGTTCATGATAAGGTCCTAATTGTGGATACTCCAGTAGCACTAGCTCAGGCACCAGCTGTTTCCATTGTGATTCCAGGTCTTCAGGAAGTCCTGGCTTAGATTATATTAGTATGCACTGGCCTAGCTCAGGCGGTCTCAGTTACCACAGCCGCAGCTACTTTTTAGGCCGAGGGAGGAACTCAGACTCCCACCGCCCGCACACCTGAGCAGGTCGTGCAGGGACTTTAGACATCGGGGGTGCCTCCAGCCCAGCCGGTTGTAGCTGTTCAGGACTATGTAGCTCCTGCTATGCCAGAGAACGAGCAACACATGTTGGAGAGGTTTGGTAGACTTCAGCCTCCGACTTTCAGTGGTGCAGAGGACGAGGATGCCCAGGATATCTTGGACAAGTGTCAGAGGATTCTTCGTACAGCGGGTATTTTGGAGACCAGTAGGGCCGCATTTACTACTTTTCGGTTTTCTGGAGCCGCCTTCAGTTGGTGGGAGGCTTATGAGAGGCGTAGGACTGTTAGTACAACACCCCTTACCTGGCAGTACTTGTCCGTTCTCTTTTTGGAGAAGTAGGTGCTACAATCTCGCAGAGAGGAGCTGCATAGGCAGTTCGAGTGGTTGGATAAGGGAGATATGGATGTGATGCAGTATGAGATAAAGTTCGTAGAGTTAGCTCGTCATGCTATTTGGATAGTTCCTACGAAGAGAGAGAGGATTAGGAGGTTCGTTGTTGGCCTCACGTATCAGCTTTGGATACTCATGACCAAGGAGAGGGTGTCTGGTGCTACTTTTGAGGAGGGTGTTGACATTGCTCGCGATATTGAGTTAGTTCGTCGCTAGGAGCGAGATGAGAGGGAGGCCAAGAGGCCTCGGGGATCTGGTAGTTAAGGTGGTGCTCCCTCAAGGGGTCAATTTCAGCACGACCGAGGACTTCCATTTAGGCATGCTCAGTTAGCTCGCCCAAGTTTTCGTGGGGCATCATCGGGTCATGGTTCTCACAGTTCTCAACAGGGCCATTCATCGCTCAGTGCCCTTCCAGCATAGAGTTCGTCTCGTGCTCCATCAGTTCAGGGTTCTTCTATGCCAGGTGTATCTGCTAGTTATTCCAATGCTAGGGGTTCCTTTCAGTCCCCGTCTCTAGCACCCGGGAGTTGCTATGAGTGTGAAGAGTTGGGTCATATGTGGAGGCAGTGTCCTCGTCGTCTTGGGGATTCATCTCAGAAGAGGAGTCAGCCATCGACTTTAATGCCAGTTACTTCACCACCACCCTCCCAGCTAGCTAGGGGTGGAAGTCAGTCAACTAGGGGTCGCCCTAGAGGGGGAGGTCGATCAGGTGATAGTCATGCCCGTTTCTATGCATTCCTAGCTAGACCCGATGCTATTGCTTTAGATGCTATGATTACAGGTATTGTGTCAGTCTGCCGCAAAGATGCCTCTGTGTTATTTGATCTCGGTTCCACTTTTTTATATGTGTCATTATATTTTGCTTATTATTTGGATATGCCCCGTGTCTCGTGTTTCATCTATTTGTGTATCTACTCTGGGGGGCGATACTATTGTTGTGGACCGTGTGTAGCGGTCGTGTGTGGTGACTATTAGGGGTTTAGAGACCCGAGTGGACCTGTTATTACTTTGTATGGTGGACTTTGATGTGATATTGGGTATGGATTGGCTATCTCTATGTCGTGTTATTTTGGACTATCATGCTAAGACAGTGACATCGGCTATGCCGGGTGTGCCACAGATTAAGTGGCGAGGTTCTACTAATTTTTTCCCAGTAAGGTGATTTTGTTCTTGAAGACCCAACAGATGGTTGGGAAAGGTTATCTTTCGTATTTAGCCTTTGTGAGGGATGCCGGTGTAGAGACTCATAGTATTGATTATGTTCCTGTTATGAGGGATTTTCCCGATGTGTTTCTTGCAGACCTACCGGCTATGCCACCGGACAAGATATTGATTTTGGTATTGATCTGGTGTAGGGCACTCAGCCCATTTCTATTCCACCGTATCGTATGGTACCAATAGAGTTGAAGGAGTTAAAGGAGCAGCTTCAGGAACTCCTTGATAAAGGGGTTTATTCGGCCTAGTGCGTCGCCTTGGGGTGCGCCTGCTCTATTTGTGAAGAAGAAGGACGGCACGATGAGGATGTACATTAGTTACAAGCAGTTGGACAAAGTTAAAATCAAGAACAAGTATCCTTTGCCTCGTATCGATTATTTGTTTGACCAACTTTAGGGAGCGAGAGTGCTCTCCAAGATTGATCTCTGTTCAGGCTGTCACTAGTTGAAGATCAGGGACTCGGATATTCTTAAGACAGCTTTCAGGACCCGATATGGTCATAATGAGTTCCTAGTGATGTCTTTTGGGGTGACAAATGCCCCAACAACGTTCATGCATTTGATGAACAACATGGTTCGGCCTCACCTCGACACGTTTGTCATAGTTTTCGTTGATGATATTCTGGTGTATTTGTGTAGTCAGGAGGAGCACGCACATTTAAGAGTTGTGTTGCAGAGATTGAGGGATGAGAAGCTTTATGCAAAGTTCTCCAAGTGTGAGTTTTGGCTCAGTTTAGTGGCATTCTTGGGGCACAGTGGTATCTAGCGAGGGTATTCAGGTTGATCCGAAGAAGATAAAGGCAGTTCAGAGTTGGCCCAGATCGTCCTCAACCACAGAGATTCACAACTCTCTTGGTTTGGTGAGTTATTACCGCCGGTTTATTCAGGGATTTTCATCTATCGCATTGCCCTTGACCAAGTTGACTCAAATGGGTGATCCATTCAAGTGGTCGGATGAGTGTGAGGAGAGATTTCAGAAGCTCAAGACTGCATTGACCACATTTCCAGTGTTAGTTCTGCCATTAGTTTCAGGTTCATATACCGTGTATTGTGATGCTTCGAGAATTGGTATTGGGTGTGTGTTGATGTAGGAGGGTAGAGTTATTGCTTATGCTTCTCATCACTTGAAGCCCCATGAGAAGAACTACCTTGTTCATGATTTGGACTTGACTACCATGGTTCACGTGTATAAGATTTGGAGGCATTATTTGTATAGTGTGTCTTGTGAGGTGTTTACTGATCATCATAGCCTCCATCACTTGTTCAAGTAGAAGGATCTCAATTCGAGGCAACAGATATGGTTGGAGTTGCTAGAGGATTATGATATTAGTATTTTGTACCATCCGGGGAAGGCAATGTGGTGGCTGATGCCTTAAGTAGGAAGGCGGTGAGTATGGGGAGTTTGTCATACATTCCAGTTGGGGAGAGACCTCTTGCAGTTGATGTTAGGGCCTTGGCCTATCGGTTCGTGAGATTAGATATTTCGTAGTCCAGTCGGGTAATGGCTTGTAGGATTTCTCAGTCTTTCTTATTTGATCGCATCATAGAGCACCAGTATGATGATCCTCATTTGCTTGTCCTTAAGGATAGAGTACAACACGATGATGCCAGAGATGTGACCATTGGTGATGATGGGGTGTTGAGGATGCAGGGCCGGATATGTGTGCCCAATGTAGCTGGGCTTCAGGAGTTGATTCTGGAGGAGGCCTATAGTTCGCGGTATTCAATTCATCCAGGTGCCGCGAAGATGAATCAGGATCTGAGATAGAATTATTGGTGGAGGAGAATGAAGAAGGACATTGTGGGATATGTAGCTCCGTGTCTCAAATGTCAACACGTGAAATATGAGCATCAGAGACCGGTTGGCTTGCTTCAGCAGATGGATATTCCAGAGTGGAAGTGGGAGAGGATCACCATGGACTTTGTAGTTGGGCTCCCACGGACTTTGAAGAAGTTTGATGCGATTTGGGTGATTGTAGATCGACTGACCAAGTTCGCACACTTCATTCCTGTGTGTACTACCTATTCTTCAGAGCAGTTGGCAGAGATCTATATTCGGGAGATTGTTCGTTCGGAAGGTGTCCCAGTTTCCATCATTTCAGATAGGGGCACTCAGTTTACTTCATAGTTTTGGAGGTCTGTGCAGCGAGAGTTGGGTACTCAAGTTGAGTTGAGCACAACTTTTCACCCTCAGACGAACGGGCAATCTGAGCGCAATATTCAGATATTGGAGGACATGTTGCGTGCTTGTGTCATTGATTTTAGAGGGTCATGGGATCCGTTTTTACCTCTCGCAGAGTTTGCTTATAGCAACAGTTACCAGTCAAGTATTCAGATGGCTTCATATGAGGCTTTATATGGGAGGTAGTGTAGAGTGTAGATCTCCCGTTAGTTGGTTTGAGCCGGGTGAGGCTAGACTATTGGGTACAGACTTGGTGCAGGATGCTTTAGACAAGGTGAAGATGATTAGGAGAGGCTTCATACAGCGCAGTCAAGACAAAAGAGTTATGCTGATATGAAGGTTCGGGATGTGTCTTACATGGTTGGTAAGAAGGTTCTGTTGATGGTTTCACCCATGAAGGGTGTTATGAGATTTGAGAAGAAGGGTAAATTGAGTCCTCGATTCATTTAGCCTTTTGAGGTGATTCAAAAGATTGAGGAGGTGGCTTATGAGCCTGCTTTGCCACCCAGCTTGTTGACCTGTTTGAGGATGAACATTTATTTAAGAGGGGGAGGGTGTAACGACCCGGCCTATTATTTCATGAGTTACCGCTTTGTTTCCCCCATTCCTGCTTCTTATTGTCTGTTTAGTTGTATTATGTGCTATCGGGTTAGTTGGCTCGAGTTCGGAGAGGTTTTGGTAAATTTTGATACACTTAGTCTCTTTTGAGTAAGCTTAAATTGGAAAAGTCAACCAGATGTTGGCTTATGTAGAAAATGGCTCGGATGTGAATTCCAATGGTTTGGATGGTTTCGACAGGTGATTTGGGAATTAGGAGAGTGATCGGAATGTGTTTTGGAGGTACGGAGTAGATTTAGACTTGAATTGATAAAATTGTAATTTTGGCATTTTCTGGTTGGTAGGTGAGATTGTGAATAGGGGTCAAAATGGAATTCCAGAAGTCGCAGTAGGTCCGTTTTGTCCTTTGGGATGTGTGTGCAAAATTTCAGGTCATTCGGACATGGTTTGTAGACATTTTGATCAAAAGTGGATATCGAAAGTTTTTTGGAATCTTAGGCTTGAATCCGATGTTATTTAGTTAATTCGATGATGTTTGAGGTGTTTTGAAGATTGGTACAAGTTTGGATAGTGGTATATGACTTGTTCGTTCTTTTAGTTGAGGTATCGGGGGCCTCGAGGTGATTTCGGATGGTTGACGGGAGATTTTGGAGTTGAGTTTGGCAGCTGAAGTTTATGTTGCTGTCATAACCGCACCTGCGGTTGGGAGGCCGCAGGTTCAATCCCCGTAGAAGCGGCAAAGAGGGAGGTCAGCTGGAACAGCAGAAGCGGCTATTGGAGTGCACCTGCGATAGCGCAGGCGCGGGTGTTTGGTCGCAGATGCGGAAGAGGGATTTTAAGTGAAAAGCAGATGCGGTGCTTTGGCCGCAGATGTGGTATAGGGACCGCAAGTGCGAGAAGCCTGGGCCAGAAAGTATATAAACCCTCCTTCGCGATTTTCATCCTTTCTTCACAATTTTTAGATCGATTTGGAGCCTTTTGGAGGATTTTGAAAAGGGAATCCAAGGGAACTTCATTGAGGTAAGGTTTTTGAACATAAAACTCGTTCCTACGGTGTTATTTCATTGATTAGGCTTGAAATTTATGGAAATTTGTGGGTAAATATTGAAAAAACTAGGGCTTGAGATTGGAGACCTTTTATTAAGGGTTTGAGGGGTCATTTATGGTTTGATTTTGGTACTTTTGAAATGAATGAACTCGTGAAGTGATAAGGATCCCATTGATGTAAATTTTGTCGGATTTCGATATGTGGGCCCGAGGTTCGGGTTTGGTAAATTTCGGAATTTGTGTTGTAATTTGATTATTTTCCATTGGGCGTTGTTCCCTTAGCATGTTTTGATGATTATACACTAATTTTGGTTAGATCTGGAGCATCCAGAGGCCGATTCGAGAGGCAAGGGCATCGCGGGCTAGAGTTTGGACCGGATAGAGGTAAGTAATGATTGTAAATGTTGTCCTGGTGGTATGAAACCCCGAATTTCACATCGTTGTGCTACTTTGAGGTGACGCCCATGCTAGATTACGAGCGCGGGGTCATGCACTGTTGGGGATTGTGACTTAGTCCATCCCGTATGACTGTTTAATAACATATTTGACTGAAAATTGTTTGCTATCATCATGTTTGGGCAGAATGCCATATTTGAGCCTTACGCCAATTGTTTGGACCCTTATGGGATTTTACTACTATTCCTCACTGTTTTGACTTCGTATTCGTACTCAATCATGCTATATTCTACTGTTTTTACAACTCAGCCATCTTTACTCATTTTTTTATTTTATATTTTAAATGATATTTTGGGCTAAGCCACATGTTTTACTGTTGCCCGAGTGGCTTGTGAGATTCTGACTGAGGAAGGCTGAGGGCCTGTGTTATGAGGATACAATTGGATCGGGCTGTGCACCGCAACAATATTATACCAATTCATGATTATAAGGCTGAGGCCTGAGTTGTTACGACACAAGGTGGCTTGTTATAAGGCTGAGTGCCTGTTTGATTTTGCAACGAGATGGCTTGTTATTGCGCTTGGGCTGTAAGGGGCCCCTCCCGGAATTTGTACACCCCCAGTGAGTGCAGGTACACACTTTGAGATGTGATGAAACCTAAGGGGCTGATGTTGTTCCATGTTATTGCCCGAGGGGCTTATACGAGTGATTGTGAGATAGCCCGAGGGGCTGATTTTATGTGTCTATCTTTTCTCACCGCTTTTCATTCACTCGTTTAAACTACTAAAAGTTATTTTAAAGAGGCTTTTACTGGGCTAAGGTGTTTCCACGAGCTTTTACTATTTTATTACATTGTTATGGTTTTATACTGCCTCCTTGTAGCATTTTGTTGTGATTTACGTATTTTCTTATTACCCAACTGCCTTGACTTTTATTACTTACTAAGTTGGCGTACTCACATTACTCCCTGCACTCTGTGTGCAGATTCAGGAGTCTCAGGTCATGCTAGCGAGGGCTTCTTGTTTCCAGCAGGCAGTTCGGAGTTGACTAGGTAGCTGCTCGGCATTCGCAGTCCAGTGATTCTCCTTCCTATCTTTACTTTCCTTTGTACTAGTTCTGTAATAGACTGTGTAGTCTTTTTCATACTCTTAGACAGTTGTTTAGATGCTGATGATTGGTGACACCCTAATGTCGGGCTGTGTTGTTTCCACAATTATTCTATTTCACTCTTTATTTTGGGATTTATAGCATATTAATGAATTAAAATCAATTATTATAACTGTCTTAAATGGTTTGAGGGTTTGTGTCGGCTGACCTTGTTTTCACGAGAGGCGCCATCACGACCGGGTCCGGTCTGGGGTTGTGATACTATCGCTCTAGGGCCATAGATGTCTGGTATCAAAGCATAATAAATAACTTGTCAATTACTATGATGATCTTAGGTCAAAGGAAACTTTTACATCACATTCTTCAAGAGAATATCATATTGACAGTTTATGGTAATTCTAACCATTAGGAATTATCCAATGAGTCGGTTCAATGATCATATCTCTATATGCATCATCTATTTATGTAATTTACTTAATGAGATCAACTAATATTTATCATATAAAGACGATCACATAAATATTGATCTAACCGGATTACTAATGTCCAAATTAATAATCCTACGATCAAGAACAAATTTAGATTAAATTATAAGAAAATTTACTCTCATTACCATGATCTCCCTCACAATGTCAAGTCTCAAAATTTAGTCAAGGACCTTATCAAATTAATCAAGCAATTAATAACAATGATAAAAGAATATCAAATGCCATATATATATTTTATATCAAATAACGTTCACAAAGATATGTCCAAATCATCAAATATGATATTGGATCTAGGACATATCTACTATATCTCTAACACTTGAAATATATATATATATATATATATATATATATATATATATATATATATATATATATATATATATATATATGCACTAGATTGTATAATGCTCATTGGAAGCAACTGTATGAAATAAATCAATAATAAAATTTATCAAATAAAAACCTCGGTTCTACAATTTAGAACTCAGGGATGGAGTCATGAAGTTTTGTGATTTTATAGTTAAAATCTTAAAGGTAGTATCATGGAGTACCTAGTTCTATATATGAGAATCAAGGATATTCTCATGGAGTTCGTGGTGTCATAATTGAGAAATCAAGGATAGTGTCTTAAAGTATTTCTACATTTGATAACTCACAGATAGTGTATGAAGTTTGTACTTCTACAATTGAGAACTCAAGCATATAGTCATAGAGTTTGTGTTTCTAGAATTGAGAACTCAAGGATAGAGTCATGAAATTTATAATTTTACAATTGAGAATTCAAGGACGGAGCTATGGAGTTTACGGTTATACAATTGTGAACACAATGATAGAGTTATGGAGTTCGTGGTCCTACAATTGAGAACTCAATATTTGAGTCACAGGGTTCATTGTTATACAATTGAGAACTAAAATATGGAGTCATGGAGTTCATGTTTCTACAATTGAAAACTCAATGAGAGAGCCATAGAGTTTGTAGTTCTACAATTGAGAACTCAAGGGTAGAATCATAAAAATTTGTGCTTCTACGATTGAGAACTCAAGAATGGAGTCATGGAGTTCATGTTTGTTGAAAATCAAGGATAGATTCAAGGAGTTCATGTTTCTACAAGTGAAAAATTAAGGATAGCACCATAGAATTCGTAAGTCTACAATTGAGAATTCAAGCATAACATATGCAATTGGTGTTTCTACAATTATGATTTCGCGGTTCTACAATTCTGAATTCAAGGATAGAGTCATGGATCAGAGTTCATGTTTTTACAATTTAGAACTCAAAGATATAGTGGTGAAATTTGTGATTTTACAATTAACAACTCAAGGATAGCGTCATAGAGTTCAAGTTTATGCAGTTAAGAAATCAAGGATAAAGTCATGGAGTTTATAGTTTTACAATTCAGAACTTAGGAATAAAGTATAATTGAGAACTCAAAGATAGAGTCATAGAATTCGTGATTCTAAAGTTGAGAATTCAAGGATGGAGTCATGGAATTCATGGTTCTACAATTGAGAACACAAGGATGAAGTCATGGCATTTGTGATAGAATTCAAGGATAGAGTCATCTAGTTTAACGTTCAACAATTGACAATTCAAGGATAGAGTCATAGAATTTGTTGTTCTACAATTGAGAACTCAAAAATAGCATCATGATATTCGTGGTTCTACAATTGAGAACTCAAGGATAGCAGTATGGAGTTCGTGGTTAAGCAATTGAAAAACCAAGGATATCTTCATGATTACACAATTGAGAAATCAAGGATATCATCATGGAGTTAGTGTTTCTACAGTTGAGAACCCAAGGATAGAGTCATGGAATTCTTCGTTCAATAATTGGAAAATCAAGCATAGAGTCATGGACTTGGTGGTTTAGAACTGAGAACTCAACGATATAATCATGGAGTTCATGGTTATACATTTCAAAATTCAAGGATAAAGTTAAAAACTTTATGATTTTATAATTTAGAACTTTAAAGATATAGTTGTGTATTTTGTTGTTATACAATTGGAAGAATACTGACATTAAATAAGAAGGCAAAAAATAAACCTTGGCGAACCTCAGAATGTGAAACAAAGGTGTAAGCTTATTGAATGTGACGGGAAATCAATAATATTATGTTTTTGGGCATGTTTATCGGTAAAATGGAAATGTTAAATTTGTAACGTAGTTTATAAATACGTGAATTAACTTGATCCAAGAATATGAAAAAACAATAATGAAATCATAAAAGTAAAAATAACATAAAGAAATACAAACATGGTTGTATGATGAGCTTCTCTGGAAGCAGTAATATGAACAAGAACAAAAACCAGTGAGAGATTTTATAGTATGATAGCAAATTTAACATTTGAGTGAAATAATTTTTCCGTGTCCCTTAATGGATACTAATTTTTCGATTTATCACTCTATTGAGGGAGACAAGATCCTCAAATCAAGCTCATCTTGAGTGAGAATAAAACTGCCATTGGTGGCTGCATACAGTTAGCTATTAATACAGAGATTCTCTGTAACGACTACTCATTGAATGTCGTCCAATGTCCTCCCTTAAAATCTTCTCTATTGGTTCCCATGCCTTCAGAATTCACATAGCACCGATCACATGCTTATATCAGATGCTAATTACTTGCTGACTCATATCTTAACTATCTTCAGTTTCACGTGACTTCTCATTATTTTTCCAACTGTCGCTAACCAATTTTACCCCATACAGATAGTCCCCCTACTTTCCAGTAACAATACTTTAGTGTTGTTGGGATGTAGATAAAACTTCTTTTTTTAGCGGGTAAGTTTCTGATTAGTTTCTGACTCTTGAAAGTACACACATTTCTTTGCATTTAATAACCCGAATACGTGTTATCCTATGATTTGGCAAATATTTTTTCCATTTTCCAATGTAATCATGACCACAAATTATGCCACTTATTGCACAAAATACGGTTATTGAAGTATGGTATCGTCCCTAGCTAGATCAGAAAAACCACTTCAGATGTTCCCCGAAGAGACATGATCCCTAGTGACAATGTATTACGTAAGATATTTCAAGTTATTAGTGGTGGATGATAGATCAACACCAAGGTGAATCAACAATAGATGAATAAAAATTCTAAAGTATGAGAGGAGATAATGATGTCATTCTTTAAATGAACAGAAATAAGAAAGCATTAAAGGGATTAGATTTATACATATAAGATAAGCAGTGAAAGAGTAACCTTGAGTTGGATAGCAAACCTCGGTAATAATAAACCAAAGTAAGAGATAAGGTATAGTATGACCTACTTAGATGTAGTAAAGCCATAAAGGTAGATAACTGAGGCTATGAAACAAAATATAGCAATAGTTGTAAGTTCAACAAAATATCGAGCAAAGAACTTCAGTAAACCTATAAATGCCCAGGGAGACAACTTGTCAAGTTCTATATATGTTCCCAGAGTGAGTCCTAGAGATTGACTAAAAGCTAGAGGAAAAAGAATGGAAGAACCGCATATACGCACATACTAGGACAAAGTTGTACTGACTGCATGACGAAAGGTAGCAACAGTGACGAGATTGGAAGAATTATGACAACAAGTCATGGTGTGGGAAAGAGGCCTGAAGGTGGGGGAATGCCTTGGCCTTTGGATTTATTCACAGAACAGTTGCCTAGATGGCAAGGAAAAATTAAAAATATTCATATGAGGTATGGGTTATGAGACTGATAACCGCATCAGTCAACACTCGAGGATGAATGTTCCAAAGGGGGGAATGATGTTACACCCCATATTGTTGTATGTAAGAGTACGTCATAAGTCAATTGATGTAACCTCAGAAATAAAAAGAAATATCAAAAATTTGAGTGGAAATCATCTTTGAAAAGTTTATAAAGTAAGTTAATTATGTTACCGTGGTGGTTACAAATATTTAATATACTGAATACCAAGTACCAAGTACCAAGAGGGTTTGGAAGGCTTAGAAGCTAAACTAATTGAAGAAAAGAAGTTTTGTCGAAAGTCGACAAGTTAGAATGTTATAACATGTACTTTTGGGTGAGACCAGGGTGATTAAAATTATAGGGAGGTTATGTTATCAGTTTTTTTAGTCGTATGATAGTGGTATGTTATTGTTTGAAGTCAAGTGAATTGTGGAACAAAATTTGGCAAAGGTCATCTCAAGTTACATTCCATAAATGTGCTGAAAATTATGTCTAACATAGCTGAGATTTTCTCTAAATATACTTGGAATTACGAGATGATCTTCCTACCAAATTGAAGAACTATAAGTGTAGTTTCTATCACATTATTCCATTCGTCGATACACCATCTAAGTAGAGAGATATTTACATTTTCACGAGACTGCGCAAGCAATTCCCAATGGGACCCACTTAGGCGGTAGTCGACCTACTTCACTTTATTAACGATTTGGATGCCTAATTTTTGTTCATTTTCAACTAGACTTCATCTCCAAAATTCTCCTAACCATCCTAAATAGATACCATAAGGGTTTGAAGTGATTACACCATATTTCAACATCAAACGTTAGTTCTAGTGAAGAATAATACCTCTTTGAGGTTGTGTTGTCATTGAGGATAGTTGGGGATTGTGTTTGGCTGAAATTTCAAGTTGTTTCTACTGGCTTAGGAATAGCCTGCTAATTGTTCTTAAGCTTGCTTGTATGTTGGTTAAGTTGTTAGGATGATAAACTACAAGATAATACTTGGATTAGTTTACGTCACTTCTATGGTGTTGTACTACCATTAAGGGCTGTTGTAAGCTAAATATAACTTGGATTTTGACTAGAGATTCTGGAGTGGAAATATGAGCGGATCATTATGGATTTTGTTGTTGGGCTTCCACGGACTCAGCAGAAGGTCGATGCAGTTTGGATGATTGTGGATAGCTGACCAAGTTAGCTCATTTCATTCCAGTGATGACTACTTATTCTTCCGAGAAGCTAGCTCGAGTTTATATCCATGAGATTATCAGGCTCCATGGCGTGCCAGTATCTATCATCTCTAACCGGGTACACAGTTTACATCGCGGTTATAGAGGGCCGTACAACATGAGTTTGGTACTCGGGTTGAGTTTAGCATAGCATTTCACCCTCAAATAGATGGGGACAGTCCGGGAACACTATTAAGATACTGGAGGATATGCGCCATGCATGTGATATACAGTTTAGAGGTTCTTGGGATTAGTTGTTGCCACTTATGAAGTTTGCCTACAACAATAGTTATCAGCCGAGCATTCAGATGGCACCGTGTGAGGCTTTGTATAGTAGGGGGTGTCGGTCTCCAGTGGTTTGGTATTAGCCGGGCGAGGCTAGGCTATTGGGTATAGACTTTGGTCAGGATGCTTTGGAGAAGGATAAGGTGATTTAGGATCAACTTAGCACAGCCCAGTCCAGACAGAAGAGTTATACAGATCGGAAGTTTCGTGATGTTGCATTCATGGTTGGAGAGCGGGTCTTGCTCCGGGTTTTGCCCGTGAAGGGCTCTATGAGGTTCAGAAAGAATGGAAAGCTGAGCGCAAGGTTTATTTGCCGATTCGAGGTGTTGCGGCGAGTTGGGGAGGTTTCTTATGAGCTTTCCTTGCCTCCAAGTCTACCAGGAGTTCATCCTATATTCCATGTTTCTATTCTACGGAAGTATCATGGTGATCCGTCTCATGTGTTGGATTCTAGTTGAGTTCAGTTGGACAAGGATTTATCTTATGTTGAGGAGCCAGTAGCTATTTTGGACAGGCAGTGTTACACCTTGTGCATCCCAAGGCAATGTATAATGATTATGAGACTTGTTAACAACGATTTAAATGATTTTAAAGTCATAATATGGCTATATATATATGATGTTTTGATAAAAAAAAATAAATTTGGGAAAAATCGAATTTAAGTTGCGGAAAAACTGACTAATGATTTGCCTTGCAATAGATCTTTCTGAGAAATACATTTAGTGTGGTATATGAGGTCTTTTTGGAACATATTATATACCAAATTGAAGGTCTTGGAATATAGTTTCCAATGCACTTAACCGTTCATTTATACGACATCCGGATAAAAAGATATAAGCATCGGAAGATGGGCCAATGCGAGGGTACACAACTAGCACCTCTTAGACTTTTGAAAAGTTTATATATAGGTTTTAGCTCGTCCCTCTCTTCACTTTTACATAGAGACCGACCAAATAACACCATAAATCCTATACTTAATCTCTCCAATGGGTCTCAAAGAATACTAATATCCAGGGTACGAAATCAAGAAGCGATAACATCAGAACGATCCCTGATGTATGTATCATTATACTGTCTCTCTTTTTTCTTTGTAGTTCATTTTTCCAAGATAATTCATTGTTAAGAAACTTGTAACTTCTGCAATTAAGTGTTTAAATATCAAGGAAGGTTGATAAATTGGTTTCCTAATAGTTAGAACTCACAGGACGGTGATTAAAAACCGTGAGTTCGATTTTTTTCCCACTTTTAGTGGACTGTATTTTAATCCATTTGTGTTGGCCTATTTTACTGCTTATTTATGGAGTTTTAAAGGATAAAAAGTCATGGAGAAACACCACATGTAGTAGGGTAATAGTTTGGTCACACGTCGTTGTAGTTTCATGCTAATTGATAACTTGTTGGTTGGGTGTGTTATGGTATATTTGAGTTTTTTGTTGTATTGAAGGTCCCAAATTGAAATTCGGTTGGTTTTGAGTTGCTTATTGTATTGTGTTTGTATCTCACCTATCGTAGGCTTGAGGGAGCAGTAAAATCAGGAAAAATGCTGCCCGTTTTATTTAGTATCTTTGGGATACGTAATATACTAGACACATCTAAGTCGTACATGTATTTCTTTGTTATAGGGTTGGCGCACTAGTTATCATAAGCTTGTTGTGGAATCACATTGATAACTTGAGGTATGTTAAGGCTATCCCTCTTTCCTTTTGGCATGATCCATATGATACAACGAAACGAGTAAGCACACAACTTTCAGCAATGATTCTATTTTTAGAAGTACGAGGGTTGCCTATGTTTTTGGATTCCCCATATGTCCTACTATCATATCGTCTGTTCATGGGTCTCATGACATTTCGAGATATCTTATTGACTTACTTCATTTTGAATTGGATCCATTTATACATGTATATTGACCCATGACCATATGGCGTTATATACACGTATAGTATATGCATATGGGGTATGAGAAAAGGTTATGGTATTATATACGCATCACCACCTGATCAGCTGGTATACATTTATGATTTAGACCATAGAGGTTGAGATGACATGATGGGATGCCCTCAGAGGCTTGATGATGTTATCTACGCATATACCTATGCATGACATGACATTATAAATGTTTCATGATTTACCGAGATATTCAAACTTACAAGTTGAGACCTTTACTCCATGTTTCTTTCATGTCTTTTATATACTAATTTTTATGCCTTACATACTTGGTACATTATTCGTACTGATGCCCCTATTGCCTGGGGGCCTGCATTTCATTCACGCAGGTGCATGTAGACAGGCTGACGGTCCTATTTCTTAGGATACTTGCTCAACAAGAAATGGTGTGTTCCATTTGATCCAGAGCTGCTATTGAGTTTTGGTGTGATACTTTTGTATACATATGGGTATGATGTGGCTAGTCCCGTCCTTTATATAGTGAATTAGAGGTCTGTAGACATTCATGTGTAGTTAGATAGTATGTGTTCTTATCGGCTCGCCCTGTCGTATTCCGTATATATATGTATATATGTATTTTAGGCATGTTTTTCCGCGTATGTTACTCACATGATTCAGTATTTTATTGCCAGATGTTATGCATGAACTACACTTATTTCATGTTTATATCTTTGAAGTATGCTTGGGGGTATTCGATAGGTAGAACTCGAGCACTCGTCATGCCCCATCGGTTTGGGTCGTGACAAAAGTCGTATTAGAGCAGTTCCATTCTAGGGTTGTCTACAGACCATGTCTAGTAGAGTCTTGTTTATGAGTGTGTTGTGCACCACACTTATAAATAGGAGGCTGCAGGATATATATGATGTTATCCTCCTTGCTTATCTTAGATCGTGCTATATGAGGATTCATTTTCCTAATGATATGTTATGTTTTCAGCGCTGCCCAAGAAGGTTACAGCTGCCCAGAAGGGCAAGTCTGTGCCTAATGAGACTACAAGTCGAGTGCCACGAATTACCAAGGCTCTAGGAGAGTTGCATAGTGAGACTCCATCTCAGACTTTACATACCCTTCCCTCTCCAGAGAAGATCCGAGGGTCAGGAGATGAGAGATGCTATTTAGCTATTAACTCGATTAGTGGTTGCACAGGCTCGATGTCAGGAGGTAGGTAATGGTCATCCAGGTAGGGCCATCAGTAAGAGGGTTCGTGATTTCATTAATTTGGACCCTCTGATATTCACTGGAGCAGACCCAAACAAGGACCCTCAGGTATTTATCCATAGGATGCAGAGGACTTAGAGGGTAATGAAGGCCACTATGACTGAGTCAGTTGAGCTAGCTTCCTATAGACTTTGGGATGTTGCAATTAATTGGTACGAGACTTGAAAGTTGTCTAGAGGTGAGGATGCCCTTCTAGCAGTATGACAGGAGTTTACAGAGGCTTTTCTTTATCATTATTTTCCACCAGAGCTTAGATGGGCCAGAGTTGATAGGTTCTTGACCCTTCAATAGGGTAATATGATTGTTCGGAAATACATCCTTCAGTTTGATTCTTTGGCTAGGTATGATCCCAATATTTTAGCTAAGATGGAGGATCGGGTTCATCGGTTCGTGATGGGGTTGGAGCCTGATTAATGACTATATGTCGGTCTCACTTTATCCAGGCATTGATATTTATCGTATTCAAGTATACGCTCAGGGCGTATAGGAGTGTAAGCAGAAGCAGGGGGCCGATTGTGAGAATGATAAGGGCCAGAGTAAGAGAGTGAGATCTTTAGGTCTTTTTGGTGAGTTTCTGGGTGGTCAGAGATAACAGTACCCAAGCTATCCAGCCCAGCCATTAGCTAGTGCACCCCCTTAGTTTGCTGGTAGGAGATTTGATCGTTCCTCTTATCTAGGGCCCAGTTAGAGTCCCAGGGCCTCTAGTTCTCAATATAGGGGTGAGTCAGGTCAGATGAGGCCACCCTTGCCACGATGTGCTTAGTGTGGTAAGTAGCAAGCCAAGCAGTGCCTCATGGGGTTTGGTGTTTGTTATACTTGTGGTTATCCAGGCCATGTTATGAGAGACTGTCCGACGAGAGGTAGTACAGGTATAGTTCAGCCAGTAGGATCTGTAGTTGGTTCGTCATCATCAGTACACCCCATATGCAAGGTTCACAGGCACCAGCCATTCGTGGTAGAGGCAGAAGTGGAGCATCTAGCTCGAGCGATCCCCAGAATCACGTTTATGCATTAGCGAGTCGATAGGATCAAGAGTTGTCACCTGATGTTGTTACATGTATATTATCAGTCTCCTTATATGCTGTATATACATTGATTGATCCAGGTTCCACCTTATCGTATGTCACTCCATTGGTTGCTAGCAAGTTTGGGATAGAACCTGAGTTGATTAAAGTTTTTGAGGTGTCTACACCTGTTGGGAATCCTGTGATAGCTATACGGTTATATAGAGATTGTATAGTGGTAGTTCTTAGTCGTTCTACAGTAGTAGACCTGATTGAGCTAGATATGGTAGAATTTCATGTCATAAAGGGTATGTATTGGTTGGCTTCTTGTTATGCTAATGTTGATTGTAGATCAGAGATGGTTAAGTTCCAGTTTCTAGGGGAGCCAGTTTTAGAGTGGAAAGGTAATACAGCATTGCTGAGAGGTAGGTTTATTTCCTAACTCAAGCCAAGGAGGATGATCATAAAAGGGCTATATTTATCACTTAGTTCATGTATAGGATGTGAAAGCAGAGTCACTGAACCTTCAATCTATCTATATTTATCACTTATGTCGTTCGATTTGACCAATGCCCCAGCAGTATTCATGGATTTGATAAACAGTGTATTCAGACCTTTTCTAGATCTGTTCGTGATTGTATTTATAGATGATATTTTCGTTTTTTCCCGTTTATAGGCTGAGCATGCAGATCATTTGCGTATTGTGCTCAGAGTTCTACATGAAAGGAAGTTGTACGCAAAATTCTCTAAATGTGAATTATGTAGCTTTTCTTAGACATATTATTTCAGATGAAGGTATCCATGTTGATACACAGAAGATTGAGGCAGTGAAGACTTGGCCTAGACCCACGACACCGACGGAGGTTCGTATCTTCCTGGGTTTAGCAGGTTATTACAGGAGATTTGTAGAGTGCTTTTCTTTTCTTTCAGCACCATTGACAAAGTTGACTCAGAAGGCAACTAAGTTTCAGTGGACTAATGCTTGTGAGCAGATTTTCCAGGCATTGATGGATAGATTGACTTCAACACCGGTTCTGACACTCCCTCAGGGTACCGATGGTTATGCTATTTATTGTGATGCTTCGGGCATTGGATTGGGTTGTGTATTAATGCAACATGGTAATATTATAGCTTATGCTTCTAGACAACTAAGAAACCAAGAGAAGAATTACCCAACCCACGATTTAGAGTTAGCAGCGGTGATTCATGCACTAAAGATGTGGAGGAACTATTTGTATGGCATCCATGTTGATATCTATACAAATCATAAGAGCCTTCAGTATGTCTTCAAGCAAAAGGAATTGAATTTACGTTAGAGGCAATGGTTGGATCTACTAAAAGACTATGATGTTGATATTCTATACCTTCCAGGGAAGGCGAATGTAGTAGCCGATGCCCTCAGCCGTAGATCTATGGGTACCTTATCTTATTTACAGCCAAAAAAGAGTGAGATATCCCGTGATATTCATCAGCTAGCTAATCTTAGAGTTCAATTACTAGATTCAGGTGATACTAGAGTTACTATCCAAGAGACGTCAGCATCCTCTTTAGTAACTGAAGTGAAGGAATGCTAGTTTGAGGATTCTGTGCTAGCTCGTTATAGAGATACAACCCCTCAAAAGCAGAAGACACCACTTGAGATTACAAGAGACAAAGTCCTTAGATATCGAGGTCGATTATGTGTTCCTAATATGGTAGGGCTATGCCAGCAGGTTATGGGAGAAACACACTATTCTCATTATTCTGTTCATCCAAGAGCGACAAAAATGTATCATGATATCATGGAAATATACTTGTGGGACAAAATGAAGAAGGAAATAGTAGAGTTTCTTGCTCAGCACCCTAATTGTCAGCAGGTTAAGATTGAGCATCAGAAACCTGGTGGATTATTGCAAGTTATAGAGATTCTGACTTGGAAATGGGAAGTAATTAATATGTATTTCATCATAGGCTTACCTTGTACCTAACGTAAGTTTGATTCTACATGGGTTGTTGTTGATAGACTTATAAAATCAGTGCATTTTTTGCCTGTTAGGACTACGTATTCAGCAGAGGATTATGCAAGGCTTTACATTAAGGAGATAATACGACTTCATGGTGTCCCTATATCTATTATCTCATATATAGGTACCCAGTTTACAACTAATTTCTGGATGTTCTTCCAAAAAGGATTGGGGACTCAAGTAAGTCTTAGTACATCATTTCATCCCAGACAGACGGTCACGCTGAGCGTACTATTTAGACACTAAACGATATGCTACGGGCTTGTGTGATAGACTTCAAGGGTAGCTGGGATGATCGTCTTCCACTTATTGAGTTCGCATATAATAATAGCTATCATTCCAGCATTCAGATGGCTCCATACGAAGCTCTTTATGAACGGAAGTGTAGGTCATCTATTGGATGGTTCGAGGTTGGGGAAACTAAGTTAGTAGGACCAGATTTGGTACAATAGGTAATTGAGAAGATTAAGCTTATACGGGAAAGGCTATTAGCAGCTCAGAGTCATCAGAAGTCCTATGAAGATAGTCAATGACAAGACTTTGAGTTTCGGGTAGATACTAGGTATTCATAAAGGTATCACCGATGAAAGGCGTTATGAGATTCGGTGCTTAGCCCTCGGTACATTGGACCTTATAAGATCATACCCAGAGTAGGCCAGGTATCATATGAGTTAGACTTGCCTTCCAACTTGGAGTCAGTACATCCATTTTTTCATGTGTCTATGCTCCTTAAGTGTATAACAAATCCTTCTAGAGTCATTCTAATTGATTATGTTTAGGTCATAGAGCATCTATCATATGAGGAAGCTCCTATTACTATACTAGATAGACATGTTTGGAGATTGAGAACTAAAGATGTATCTTTGGTTAAAGTACTTTGGAGGAACAATAATATGGAGGAGATGACTTGCGAAGCTGAAGAAGACATGAAGTCTAGGTATCCTCACTTGTTTCTGCTTCTAGAGGAGGATTAGACTGAGATATCACAACCTTAGGTACGTATATGGTACTTGATTCTTATGTTAGTTATTGTCATTGGTCGTGTGAGGCCATTAGAGTCATTGATGATTGTGGCCTTGTGTGGCTTTGTATTATTGGGTTTTCTATCTGATAGATTGTTAGTGGTACCATTGCAGAGGAGACTACTAAAATTTCTATTGATCTTTGAGAGTTTAACATTCGAGGACGAATGATTCTAAGGCGGAAGATTGTTACACCCTGTGCGTCCCAAGGCGACGTATAATGAATATGAGACTTTTTAACCATGATTTAAATGATTTTAAAGTCATAATATGACTATATATGATGTTTTGATAGAAAATATAAAGTTTGGGAAAAATCGGATTTAAGTTGCGGAAAAACCGACTAAGGAGTTCCTTGTAACATAGCCTTTTGAGAAATAAATTTCGTGTGCTATATGATGTCTTTTTGGGATACATTATATATAAAATTGAATGTCTTGGAATTTATTTTCCAACACATTTAACTGTTCGTTTATACGACATCCGGATAAAAAGATATAAGCGTCGGAAGATGGGCCAATGCGAGGGTGCCAAGCATCTTTGACTTTTCAAAAATTTATATATAGGTTTTAGCTCATATGTCTCTTCACTTTTACATAGATACCGACCATACAACACCATAAACCATATTTTTAAGCTCTCCAAAGGGTTTCAAAGAATACTAATATTCAGGGTATAAAATCGAGAAGCGATAACATCAGAACGATCCGTACGACGTAAGTATCATTATACTGACTCTCTTTTTTCAAGATACTTCATAGTTAAGAAATGTTTAAATTCTGTAATTAGGTGTTTAAATATCAAGGAAGGTTGATAAATTGGCTTCCTAATAGTTAGAACTCACAGGACGGTGATGGGAAGCTGTGAGTTCGATTTTTTTCAAACTTTTAGTGGACTGTTTTGTAATCAATTTGTGTTGGCCTATTTTGCTGCTTATTTATGGAGTTTGAAAGGATAAAAATGCATGGAGAAACACCACATGTGGTAGTGTAGTAGGTTAGTCACTCGTCGTTGCTGTTTTAGGCTTGATAACTTGTTGGTTGGGTGTGTTGTGGTATATTTCGGGATTTTGTTGTATTGAAGGTCCCGAATTGTAATTAGGTTGGTTTTGAGTTGTTGATTGCATTGTGTTTGTATCTCACCTATAGTAGTCTTGAGGTAATAGTAAAATCAAGGAAACTGTTGCCCGTTTTATTTTAGAATCTTTGAGATACGTAATATACTAGCCACATCTATGTCATATATGTATTTACTTGTACTATGGTTGGCGCGCTAGTTATCTTAAGCTTGTTGTGGAATTGCATTGAAAACTTGAGGTATGTTAAGGCTATCCCTCCGTTCCTTTTGGCATGATCTGTGTGATACAACGAAATGAGCAAGCACACAACTTTCACAAATGATTATATTCTTAGAAGTACTAGGGTTGCCTATGTTCTTGATTCCCCATATATCCTACTATCATATCGTCTGTTCATGGGTCTCATGATGTTCCGAGAGATCTTATTAACTTACATAATTATGGATTGTATCCATTTATATATGTATATTGACCCATGACTAGATTGCGTTATATACACGTATAGTATATGTATATGGGGTATGGGGAAAGGTTATGGCGTTATATATGCACCACTACTTGATTAGCTGGTATACGCTTATGATTTCACCCATAGTGGTTGAGATGACATAATGGGATGCCCTCAGAGGTTTGATGATGTTATATACGCATATACCTATGCATTACATAACATCTATATGCATATGCATAGCATTATAAATGTTTCATGATTCACGGAGCTATTCAGACTTACAGGTTGAGTCCTTTACTCCATGTTTCTTTCATGTCTTTTATATATTGATTTTTATGCCTTACATACTCGGTACATTATTCGTACTGATGCCCCTATTGCCTGGGGGTCTGCGTTTCATGCCCGCATGTGCAGGTAGACAGCCTGACAGTCCCCCTTCTTAGGATCCTTACTCAGCAAGAGTTGGTGTTCTCCATTTGATCCGGAGCTACTATTGAGTTTTGGTACGATACTTTTGTATACATATGTGTATGATGTGGCCAATCCCGTCCTTTATATAGTGTACACTCTATTGGAGGTCTGTAGACAGTCATGTGTAGTTAGATAGTATGTGTCCTTATCGGCTCGCCCTTCCGTATTCTGTATATATATGTATATATGTCTTTTGGGCATGTTTTTCGCGTATGTTACTCACATGAATTAGTATTTTATTTCCAGGCGTTATGCATTACCTACACTTATTTCATGTTTATATCTTAGACATATGCTTAGGGGTGTTCGATAGGTAGAACTCAGGCACTTGTCATGACCCATCGGTTTGGATCGTGACAGGCAGGTTCGAAAGCTGTGGTGAAAGAGCATTGCTTCAGTGAAGGTTCAGTGGAGGGGTCCGCTGGTCGAGAAGGCGACTTGGGAGACCGAGCATGTTATGCGCAACCGTTATCCTCATCTTTTTACCACTTCAGGTATGTATATATATTCGTTAGAGGACGAACTATTATTTTAAGAGGGGGAGGATATAATGACCCCGCCAGTCAGTTTGAGAGTATTAGCCCTAATCCCATATTTGCTACTTCCCCCATATCATTTTATGCTTATGTGACTTGCGGAAGGTTTTGTTTTTGGTTTCGGAGTGATTTGGGAAACATAGTCCTTTAAATGGAAGGTTTGGTCCTAGAATTTTGACCGTAGTTGAAACTATGTGAAGACGACTCCAGAATGGAGTTTCGTCTGTTTTGTTAGCTCTGTTGGGTAATTTTGGACTTAGGAGCATGTCCGGTTTGTGAATTAGAGGTATGTAGCTGAATTAGGCTTTAAATAGCGAAAACTGAATTTTTGAGATGTTTGTCCGGGAGTGCACATTTTAATATCGGGGTCAGATTCCAATTTCACAAGTTGGAGTAGGTCCGTAATGTCAAATATTACTTGTGTGCAAAATTTGAGGTCAATCAAACATGATTTGATAGGTTTTGGCATTGATTGTAGAAGTTTGAAGTTTCAAAGTTCATTAAGCTTGAATTGGGGTGCGATTCGTGTTTTTGCAATTGTTTGATGTGATTAGACGATTCGAGTAAGTTTACATGGTATTTTAGGAGTTGTTGGTATATTTTTTGAGGTCTTAGGGGCTTCAGGTATGTTTCAGATCATTTTCGGATTCATTTTGGACTTGTGAGAATTGCTGAAATATTAAAGCTTCTGGTGTCATCGCACCTGCGGTCAGGGTTGACCGCAGATGTGGATTCGCATGTGCGAGTGGAGGATCGCATGTATGGTGTGGTTTGAAGAAGCCTAACATGCGGTCGCAGAGTGTAGACCACAGAAGCGGAGTCGCTTCTGCAGAAGTTGGAACGTAGAAGCGGAAGGCCTGGGAAGCTTGAGGATCGCAAAATCGAAAGTTATCTGCAGAAACGAGTGCGCAGGTGCGGCCCCTTACTCGCGGAAGCATAATTTTGGAATTAAGTGAAGTTCGCACTAGTTATGGTTTTTCTGCAGGTGCGGAACCACAGATGCAGTGATTCCCTCGCAGAAGAAAAATTGCTAGGCAAAAAAGGGGAAATTACGAGGGTTTGATCTCATTTTCACTTTGGGACTTTGAGAGCTCAAATTTATATGATAATTTGAGAGATTTTCAAAGGAAGCTATTGGGTAATAATTCTTAACTTGTTTACGGTTATATTCCACTAATGTATCATTAATTTCATCTTTTAATTAAGGTTTTGGTTGAGAAAATTATGGAAAAAGTAGGAAAGTTCTTGTGACGATCCGACCGGACGTCTTAAGAATTTATGCCCCAATCCCCTATTAACTTCTTCCCACAAGATTATTTCTGGTATTTTGATTTGCCAGGATGTTTGGTTTTGAGTTTCGCAGAGTTTTGGGACACTTAGTCCCTAAATGAGAGCTTAAGTGTTAAAAAGTTGACAGTAGTCGGAACAGTGAGAAGTCGACTTCGGAATGGAAATCTGATGGTTCTGTTAGCTCCGTCGGGTGATTTCAGGCTTAGGGCGTGGTTGGATTGTGTTTTGGAGGTCCGTAGCTAATTTAGGCTTGAAATGTCGATAGTTGAATTTTTAAAGTTTCCGGTTTGATAGAGAGATTTTGATTCGAGGGTCGGAATGGAATTTTGGAAGTTGGAGTAGCTCCGTAGTGTTTAATGTGACGTGTGTACAAAATTTCAGGTCATTCGGACAAGGTTTGATAGACTTTTTGATCGAAAGCGTGGTTTTAGAGTTTTTGGAATTCTTAAGCTTGAATCCAATGAAAAATAGGTGTTTTGATGTTGTTTTGAACGTTCCGAAGATTGGAACAAGTTTGAATGATGTTTTAGGATTGGTTGGTTGGTTTGATTGAGGTCCCGAGGGCCTCAGATGTGTTTCGGATGCTCAACGGGTCATTTTGGAACTTGTTGGAATTGCATAAAATCAGGTATCTGGTTTCCTTAATCGCGTTCACGCTCTTCCCTCCGCGTTCCCGTATTGTAATTTCGGAGGGTGATTAAATTGTTCTTCGCGATCGCATGATTAGGCTTGCGATTGCGGAAGTCTGCCCTCTCCTCATTCGCGTTCGTACCCCTCCTTTCGTGTTCGCGTAGTAGAACTAGGAGTCGGGGGTACAGTGACCGTTTTCCCTTCACGTTCGCATTTCCTCTTCGCGATCTCACATCATTTCTCGCGATAGGTATGTACAAAACACCTGGGCAGATTCTTAAAACCCAAAATCGAGGGTTTAAACCATAATTCATATTTTGGACTTGGGAGCTTGGGAGATTGCGATTTTTGAAGAGATTTTCACCTGGGCGATTTGGGTAAGTGATTCCTACTCGGTTTAGACTAATTTCCATGAATCTACACTTAAATCCATCCTTAATTTCGAAATTTTTGTGGAAATTGGGGGAAAAGTTCTTAGACCAAGAAATTGAGTTTTGATTGGGGATTTGACATTGGATTGGGATAATTTTGATATGGTTAGACTCATGAGAGTGTAAGGATTTTGAAAATATAAATTTTACACGATTCCGAGACGTGGGCCCAAGGGGCATTTTGGTTATTTTACCTAATTTCGCGTATTAGCTTAGAATTTAATTGTAGAATCGGTTACTTGAAGTGTTAATTACATTATGAAATTGAATTGAATAGATTTGGATCATTTGGACTCGAGTACTCGTGGCAAGAACGTGGTCTCGAGTTGATTTTGAGCTGGTTCGAGGTAAGTGGCTTGTCTAACCTTATGTGGAGGACCTTCCCCTTAGGATTGGTATATTTGGTAATTAAAATGCCTTCTACGTGAGGTGACGAGTGCGTACTTGTGCAAATTGTTGGAAATCTGATTTTTTTTAAGTATTTATTAGTATGTTTTTTTCCTGCTTTTATTACTTGTACTATTAAGCCTGTTGTTAGCTTAGGAAAGCATGTCTAAGTGATTTAATTGCATTAATTATCCAACCTGCTTACCTGAATTCTATGCAGCATGCTAGGCTAGAACCACTTGTTTACCTTAATATGAAATTTGCCATTACTGTATAATTTCCTGTTCCTGCTGTGTATTTATTTTGAAACTACGGATGTGGGATTCCAGTAGCCCCCCTTGTCTGTTTATTTTGGGACTATGGATGTGGGATTCTGGTAGATCCCCCTGTATAGTTATATGGAACTACGAGAATGCGTCCGATAGATTCCCCAGTATTGGGTACTTATATTTGGGACTACGGAACGTAATTCCAGTAGATCCCCGCGCACTATGAGTTGGACTACGGGACGGGATCCCGGGAGATCCATTGGATAAGTACATATGGGACTACAGGACGGTATCCTGGGAGATTCCCGATTGTTATTATTGGTGGTGAGTTGTATTTCCTTTCCGTGTTTACCTTGTTTCTGTATAGTTGTTGCTGTCATGTACATCCTGTGTTATTTTACTCCTATACTTATTTATATTGTTTTGTTCTATACTGTTGATCTTTATATTTTATTTAACTTCAGTAGGGCCCTGACCTTCCTCGTCACTACCCAACCGAGGTTAGACTTGACACTTACTAAGTACCGCTGTGGTGTACTCATGCCCCTTCTGTGCATGTTTTTCATGTGCAGATCCAGGTACTGCGACTCAGTCCTATCACCCGTGAGGCGAGGCGATTGCCCTAGAGACTTCGAGGTACATCTGTTGCGTCTGCAGACCAAGGATTCCCTTTGTATTCTAGCTTTTAAACATTTGCCCTTCTGTTTTTCTTTCCCTTGTTAGATATTCTGGAGTTAGACATTATAGATATCCAAAGCCTTGTGGTTCTGTGAGTTTTTGAGTTTTGGGATAGTGTACTTGGTATTGAGAAATGTTGTGTTGTATATGCCGAGCGGCACTTTTAAACACAGTTTTATCGTTCTTCATTCTGTTTTAATTTGTTTTATTCTGCACTTGGTTTATCTTCTGCAATTTAGGCTTACCTAGTCGTAGAGGACTAGGTGCCGTCACGATGGTTCACAGAGGGTGAACCGGGGTTGTGACAAGTTGGTATTAGAGCTCTAGGTTCATAGGAGTCATGGATCACAAGCCGGTTTATTAGAGTCTCGCTGATCGGTACGGATACGTCTATAGTTATCTACGAGAGGCTATGTAACTGTTAGGAAAATTTCACTTTATTTGATTTCCTTGTCGTGCGATATTTTGACATCACAATTCTAAACTTTTCTCCTCTATTCTCTCAGAAATAGTGAGGACACATGCTACCCGAGATGATCAGGAACCCGCTCCCCTACTGCAGTCGTTAGAGGCTAGGGCCAGAGTAGAAGCCGAGGATGTGCATGTGGTGCAGCCAGAGCACCTGCACGAGCTGCCGCCGAGGTACCACCAGCAGTCCCAGCCAAAGTCCAGGCACCTGACACGCCTACTGCCACTACTACTCCAGCTTTTCAGGAGACTCTGGCACAAATCATGAGCATGTACACCACTCTGGCTCAGGCAGGGTTGCTTTCCCTTGCTGCAACCACATCTCAGGCTGGGAGAGGACCATAGACTCCCTCCGCCCGCACTCCTGAGTAGCAAGTGCATGTTGAGCAGGTCCGTAAGATTATTCCTTTACCCCCTTCAGTGCCAGTTCAGACCGAGGACAGGGCAGCAGCTTCCGAGGAGGAGCAGCTGAGGCTTGAGAGGTTCAAGAGGTACAAGCCTCCTATATTCAGCGGTCTAGCATCAGAGGATGCTCTAGGATTTTCAGATGAGAGTTACCGCATTCTCTGTACCATGGGTATATTAGGATCGAGCAGGGTTTCCTTCACGACCTTCCAGCTTCGAGGAGCCGCCTATGAGTGGTGGCGCACCTATGAGTTAGACAGTCTGGATCATGCTGCTTCACTGACTTGGACTCAGTTTTTACATCTACTCTTGAGAGAGTATGTTCCTCAGAGCCTCAGGGATACATGGCGCGCAGAGTTTGAGTATTTACGCTAGGGTACTATGACTGTCTCAGAGTATGCCGTCTGTTACACAAGTTTGGCTAGGCATGCAACAGCCTTGGTTTCTACTGTTCACGAGAGGGTTAACCGGTTTATTGAGGGCCTTATTCCTTGCATCAGGTCTAGCATGGCTCGTGAGTTGGAGATGGATATTTCTTATCAGCAGGTGGTGAACATTGCTAGGAGGATTGAGGGTATGCATGCTAAGGAGAGAGAGGAGAGAAAAGCTAAGAGGTCTCAAGAGTCGGGCCATTTCTCTAGTACCCGTGCCCCAGTAGTAGGTCGTCATGGTAGGGGTTATATATGTCGCCCTGTTCATTTAGCTCTTCCAGCATCCAGTGGTATTCCAGCTCCTCCCAGACCTCAGGAGCCTTATTATGCACCACCGGTATCTAGCGCGCCTTCTGTGCGGGGTGCTTTTAGAGGTCAGTCCAGCAGACCTAGTTCGATCCAGTCATAGCCACCACATCCTCCCAAAACTTGTTTTGAGTGTGGTGATAGACGCCATATGGTGAGGGATTGCCCAAGACTTGGGAGGGGTGCACCCCACAGATTTCTCAACCACAGCGTGCCCCGCAGAGTTCTCACGCTATAGTTATAGCCCCAGTTGCTACCCCACCTGCTCAGCCAGCTAGAAGTAGAGGTCGGGGAGGTAGAGGTCACCCTAGAGGGGGAGGACAGGCCCGATACTATGCCCTTCCTGCCCATACCGGGGCTGTTGCCTCCAATTTTGTCATCGCATGTATTATACTGGTTTGTCACAGAGATGCATCGGTTCTATTCGATCCAGGATCCACTTATTCTTATGTGTCTTCTTATTTTGCTCCGCATTTGGGTGTATCTCAGGATTCTTTGAGTTCCCTATTTATATTTGTACTCTTGTAGGAGATTCTCTTATTGTGGACCATGTTTATCGGTTGTGTTTGGTTGCACTTAGTGGTTTTGAGACCAGAGTTGATTTATTGTTACTCAACATGGTTGACTTCAATATTATCTTGGGCATGGAGTGGTTGTTGCCCCGTTATGCTATTCATGATTGTCACACCAAAATCGTGACACTGGCTATGCCAGGTGTACCGCGTGTTGAGTGGAGTGGTACTATAGATCACACTCCCAGTAGAGTTATTTCTTTTCTTAAAGCTCAGCGTATGGTTGAGAAGGGGTGTGATGCATATTTAGCTTATGTGAGAGATTTTAGTATTGATACCCATTCAGTTGATTCAGTCCCAGTAGTATAGGATTTTCCCAATGTGTTTCCAGTTGATCTTCCGGGCATGCTGCCTGATAGAGATATTGATTTTGGCATTGATCTGTTGCCGCACACTCAACTCATTTCTATTCCTTCGTATCGTATGGCTCCTCATGAGTTGAAGGAGTTGAAGGATCAGTTACAGGAATTGCTTGATAAGGGTTTTATTCAACTCAGTGCATCACATTGGGGTTCTCATGTCTTGTTTGTCAAGAAAAATGATGGTTCTATGTGTATGTGTATTGATTATCGCCAGTTAAGAACCGTTATTCTTTTCCTCGTAATTATGATCTGTTTGACCAGCTTTAGGGCGCACGAGTGTTTTCTAAGATTGATTTGCGCTCAGGTTACCATCAGTTGAAAATTTGGGAGCCAGATATCCCGAAGACTGCTTTCAGGACTCGGTATGGTCATTACGAGTTCCTTGTCATGTCATTTGAGCTGATCAATGCCCCAACAACCTTTATGTATTTGATGCATAGTGTATTCTGGCCGTATCTCGACTCTTTCGTCATTGTCTTTATTAATGATATTCTGGTGTATTCCCAGAGTCAGGAAGATCATGAGCAGCACCTGAGAACTGTGCTTTAGACACTGAGAGAGAAGAATTTATATGCTAAGTTCTCGAAATGTGAGTACTGGTTGGGTTCAGTGGAATTCTTAGGCCACATGGTATCGAGTGAGGGAATTTAGGTGGATCCGAAGAAGGTATAGGTCGTGCAGAGTGGCCCAGACCATCCTCAGCTATATAGATCCGCAATTTCCTTGGCTTGGCAGGTTACTACCGTCGTTTTGTGGAGGGGTTTTCATCGGTTACAGCCCCTATGACCAGGTTGACCCAGAAGGGTGCTCCGTATCAGTGGATGGAGGATTGTGAGGCGAGCTTTCAAAATCTCAAGACAGCTTTGACTACAACCCTAGTTTTGATATTGCCTACAAGTTTGGGGTCTTATACGGTCTATATCGATGCCTCGAGGATTGGCCTTGAAGCGGTGTTGATGCAGGACGATAGGGTGATTGCGTACGCATCTAGACAGTTGAAGATACATGAAAAAAAACTACCCTCTTCATGACCTTGAGTTAGCTTCCATTTTCACGTCTAGAAGATTTGGTGCCATTATTTATACGGGTTTCCTTGTTAGATTTATACTGACCATCAGAGCTTGCAGCACATGTTCAAGCAAAAGGATCTAAATTTGCGCCAGAGGAGGTGGTTAGAGTTGCTGAAGGACTATGACACTATTGGTGATGATGGGGTATTGAGGATGCATGGTCGGATTTGTGTACCCAATGTTGATAAGCTTTGAGAGTTGATTCTAGAAGAGGGCCATAGCTCGCGGTATTCCATTCATCCGGGTGCCGCGAAGATATATCAAGATTTGAGGCAGCACTACTCATGGAGGTGGATGAAGAAAGATATACTTGGATTTGTAGCTCGGTGCCTCAACTGTTAGTAGGTGAAATATGGGCACCAGAGACCGGGTGGGTTGCTTCAACAGATAGAGATTCCAGAGTAGAAGTGTGAGCGGATCACCATGGACTTTGTAGTTGGGCTCCCACGGACTTTGAAAAAGTTTGATGCTATTTGGGTGATTGTGGATCGGCTGACCAAGTCCGCTCATTTCATTCATGTGTGTAATACTTATTCTTCGGAGCGGTTGGCGGAGATTTATATCGGGGAGATTGTTTGTCCGCATAGTATTCCATTGTCCATCATTTTAGATAGAGGTACTCAGTTCACGTCACAGTTCTAGAGAGCCATTCAACATGAGTTGGATACTCGGGTGGAGTTGAGTACAGCATTTCACCCTCAGACAGACGGATAGTCTGAGCGCACTATTCAGATTCTTGAGGATGTGCTCCATGCATGTGTGATTGAGTTTGGAGGGTCTTGGGATCAGTTTTTGCCATTGGCAGAGTTTGCTTACAACAACAGCTATCAGTCTAGCTTCCAGATGACACCATATGAGGCTTTATACGGGAGACGGTGTAGATCCCCAGTGGGTTAGTTTGAGCCGGGTGAGGCTACATTGTTGGGCACAGACCTGGTTCAGGATGCTTTGGAGAAGATTAAGGTGATTCAGGATAGACTCTGTATAGCACAATCCAGACTGAAGAGTTATGCGGATCGGAAGGTTCGTGATGTTTCCTATATGGTTGGAGAGCGGGTTCTACTTCGGGTTTCACCTATGAATGGCGTTATGAGATTTGGGAAGAAAGGGAAGTTGAGTCCGAGGTTTATTGGACCTTTTGAGATATTGAGACATGTTGGGAGGTTGCATATGAGCTTGCTTTACCTCCCAGCTTGGCATGAGTTCATCCGACATTCTATGTTTCGATGCTCCGGAGGTATCACGGTGATCCGTCACACGTGTTGTATTCCAGTTCAGTCTAGTTGGACAAGGATCTATCTTATGTTGAGGAGCCATTGACAATATTGGACAGGCAGGTTAGAAAGCTGAGGTCAAAGAACAATGCTTCGGTAAAGGTTCAGTGGCAGGGCCAGCCGGTCGAGGAAGCGACCTGGGAGACCGAGCAGGATATGCGTAGCTGTTACCCTCATCTTTTCACTACTTCAGGTATGTGGTTATGCTCGTTCGAGGACGAATGAATGTTTAAGTGTAGGAGGATGTGACGACCCAGGCAGTCGTCTTAAGAATTTACACCCCGATCCCCTATTAACTGCTTCCCGCAAGTTTATTTCTGCTATTTTGATACGCCGAGATGTTCGGTTTTGAGTTTCGTAGAGTTTCGGGACACTTAGTCCCTAAAGGAGAGCTTAAGTATTGGAAAGTTGACCGTAGTCGGAAAAGTGTGAATACGTCCTCGGAATGGAAATTCGATGGTTCCGTTAGCTCCGTTGGGTGATTTCGGGCTTAGGGCATGGTCGGATTGTGTTTTGGAGGTCCGTAGCTAATTTAGGCTTGAAATGCCGAAAGTTGAATTTTTGAAGTTTCCGATTCAATAATGAGATTTTTATTCGAGGGTCGGAATGGAATTCCGAAAGTTGGAGTAGCTCCGTAGTGTTTAATGTGATGTGTGTGAAAAATTTCAGGTCATTCGGACAAGGTTTGGTAGACTTTTTGATCAAAATCGTGTTTCTAGAGTTTTTGGAATTCTTAAGCTTGAATCCGATGAAAAATAGGTGTTTTGATGTTGTTTTGAGCGTTCCAAAGTTTGGAACAAGTTATAATGATGTTTTTGGATTAGTTGGCAGGTTTGGTTGAGGTCCCGGTCGCCTCGGGTGTGTTTCGGATGCTCAACGGGTCATTTTGGAACTTGTTGGAATTGCAGAAAATCTGGTATCTGGTTTCCTTAATCGCGTTCGCGCTCTTCCCTCCACGTTCTCGTAGTGTAATTTCGGAGGATGATTAAATTGTTCTTCGTGATCACATGATTAGGCTCGCGATCGTGGAAGTCTGGCCCTTCATCCTTCGCGTTTGTACCCCTCCTTTCGCGTTCGCGTAGTAGAACTAGGAGTCGGGGGTACAGTGACCTTTTCCCCTTCGCGTTCGCATTGCCTGGTCTGCGAACGTGTATGCCTGCCCTTTTCCTCTTCCGCATTCGCGTACATCATCTTACGCGTTCGCGTACATCAATTTTTCATCTTCGTGATCGCACATCATTTCTCGCGATCGCGATTTACAAAACACCTGGTAGATTTTTAAAACCTAAAATCGAGGGTTTAAAACATAATTAGTATTTTGGACTTGGGAGCTCGGGAGATTGTGATTTTTGAAGAGATTTTCACCTGTGCGATTTGGGTAAGTGATTCCTACTCGGTTTAAATAATTTCCATGAATCTACACTTAAATCCATCATTTAATTTCGAAATTTTGGTGGAAATTGGGGGAAAAGTTCTTAGACCAAGAAATTGAGTTTTGATTGGAGATTTGACATTGGATTTGGATAATTTTGATATGGTTAGACTCGTGAGAGTGTGAGGATTCTGAAAATATAAATTTTACCCGATTTCGAGACGTGGGCCCGAGGGGTGTTTTGGTCATTTTATATAATTCCGCGTATTAGCTTAGAATTTAATTGTAGAATCAACTACTTGAAGTGTTATTTACATTATGAAATTGAATTGAATAGATTTGGGCCATTTGGAGTCGAGTACTCGTGGCAAGAACGTGGTCTCGGGTTGATTTTGAGCCGGTTCGAGGTAAGTGGCTTGTCTAACCTTGTGTGGGGGACCTTCCCCTTAGGATTGGTATATTTGGTAATTGAAATGCCTTGTACGTGAGGTGACGAGTGCGAACTTGTGCAAATTGTTGGAAATCCGATTTTCTTTAAGTATTTATTAGTATGTTTCTTTTCCTGCTTTTATTACTAGTACTATTAAGCCTGTTGTTAGCTTAGGAAAGCATATCTAAGTGATTTAATTGCTTTAATTGTCCAACCTGCTTACCTGAATTCTTTGCAGCATGCTAGGCTAGAGCCACTTGTTTACCTTAATATGAAATTGGCCATTACTGTATAATTTCTTGTTGCTGCTGCGTATTTATTTTGGGACTACATATGTGGTATTCCAGTAGATCCCCTTGTACAGTTATATGGAACTACGGGGAATGCACCCAGGCAGATTCCTCCAGTACTAGGTATTTATATTTGGAACTATGGAACGGGATTCCGGTAGATCCCCGCGCACTATGAGTTGGACTATGGGACGGGATCCCAGGACGGTTTCCTGGGAGATCCCCAACTGTTATTATTGGTGCTGAGTTGTATTTCCCTTTCCGTGTTTACCTTGTTTCTGTATAGTTGTTGTTGTCCTGTACATCCTGTGTTATTTTACTTCTGTACTTATTTATACTATTCTGTTCTATACTGTTGATCTTTATATTTTATTTAACCTCAGTAGGGCCCTGACCTTCCTCGTCACTACCCAACCGAGGTTAGGCTTGGCACTTACTGAGTACCGCTGTGGTTTACTCATGCCCCTTCTGCGCATGTTTTTCATGTGCAGATCCAGGTACTGCGACTCAGTCCTATCATCCGTGAGGTGAGGCGACTGCTCTAGAGACTTCGAGGTACATCTGCCACGTCTGCAGACCAAGGAGTCTCTTTCTATTCTAGATTTTAAACATTTTCCCTTCTATATTTCTTTCCCTTGTTAGATATTCTGGAGTTAGATATTGCAGATATCCAAAGGCTTGTGGTTCCGTGAGTTTCCGGGTTTTGGGATAGTGTACTTGGCTTTGAGAAATGTTGTGTATGCCTAGCGGCACTTTTAAACACTATTTTATCGTTCTTCATTCTATTTTAGTTTGTTTTATTCCGCACTTGGTTTATCTTCCACAATTTTGGCTTACCTAGTCATAGAGGACTAGGTGTCGTCACGATGGTTCAAGGAGGGCGAACCGTGGTCGTGGTAGTTCTTCAACATAAATTCTGGGTTTTGATTGATATTTTGGTATCAGATTTAATTAATTTTGGTATGAGTGAACTCGTAGTTGAATGAGTGTTCATATTTTGTGACTTTTACCCTATTCTGAGACGTGGGCCTGGGTCAACCTTTTGGGGCAATTTTCAAAATTATTGATAAAGTCTTGATTTCATTAGTTGGATTAGTTTCTTATATTTATATTTATGGTATGCAATTTAATTTGGATAGATTTGGGCTATTCAGAGTCGGAAAGTCATGGAAAAGGCATTCTTAATGATTGGTTGAGCTTGGTTCGAGGTAAGTGGCTTGCCTAACCTTATGCAAATCCCCTTAGGAATTTGTTTGTTGTGATAATTTTGTGATATGTGAGTGTTGTGTACGTGAGGTCATGAGTGCATACACGGGCTAATTATTGTAAAACTCGATTTTTTCTAAGCATTAACTAGTTACATCTTAATTGAGTTAGAGCAGCATCTGTAGTTATCCCATCGAGCTTAGTTGAATTCCTGTTTTTTCCTTGACTTGTACTTAATTTTAAACTGTAGGATTTCTTGTTGTAACTGTTATTTCCATCGATTTTGAGCAGTGTGTTTACTTTTGGGACTACGAGACGGTATCTCGGAAGATTCCCCACTTCATATTTACTTTTGGGATTGCGGGACGGTATATCAGGAGATCCCCCACTACATATTTGCTTTTAGGACTACGAGACAATATCTCGGGAGATCCCCCGCTTCATATTTACTGGAGATCTCCCACTGCATATTTACTTTTTAGACTACGAGACAGCATCTCAAGAGATCTCCCGTTGCATATTTACTTTTGGGACTACGAGGAAGTACGTCGGGAGATCCCCTATCGTGCATTTATCCCTATGTGTTATGTGGTTATATTCCTATATTCCTCGTTAAATTTTCAGTCTTCCATTATGTTGCTGTATTTCCTGCCTTATTTATCATATACTAGTAAGGTCCTGACCTGACCTCGCCACTACTCTATCGAGGTTAGGCTTGACACTTATTGGGTACCGTTGTGGTGTACTCATGCAACTCTTCTGCATATGTTTTGTGTGTAGACCCAGGTACCTCATACTAGCTCCGCTACTAGCTGAGAGTACATGTTGCTGCTACGGAGACTTCAAGGCATATCAGCCAGCGTCCGCAAACCTCGGAGTCCCCCTCTATTCCCTCCTATGTTGTTTTCTTTCTGTATTTTTCCTTAGACTCTGGTGTACAGAGACACTTAGTTATTCTACTAGAAGGTTGTGACTTGTGACTACCGAGTTTTGGGAATAATGTTTATACTCGAGTGTCAGTTTACTTGTACATGTCGAGCGGCATTTAATCAGATAAATAGTATCTATTGAAATCTAGTTATTAAATTATGCTTTTATTTCCTTTATTCCGCAAATTATTAGGCTTACCTAGTCGTAGAGACTAGGTGCCATCACGACATCTTACGGAGGGAGATTTGGGTCGTGACATCGATGCTAAGATGTTTGGCTTTCAATTTGTATGCATGCAAAATTTAATTAATTTTATTATATTAAAGCAATGCAAGTAATTTGATTTTTAAGTACTTAAGTTTAATTAGATGAAAAACCAATTAATAAATGTATATGCAAACAGATTTCACAAAATAAGCTCCTTTCTTTTTTTGGTCCAAAGTTACCATTTTGAAATTTCATTGATTAGATTTAGATTATCAATTCAAAATATTTATATAGATTTTCATTAAATTTTTCCTTTTTTTAATCCTAAAAATTCCAAGTGGCATTTTCTCAATATGCCACTTGGCTTAACTATAATGCATATTACCCTCCTTTTATTATAATATAGATTATCTAATGTTATTTAATTGGTGTTGCACTTTAACATACTTATCATAAAATGTTAGATCCGTCCTTGAATATTGATATTGACTGTGTTTAATCCCAAATTTTTATTAATTTAATTGTATAAAATCAAAATCTATTTTTTTTGGGTCGTACAGATACGAGTGCTGGAATTCTGCTAAGAAAATTGAAAATTATAATAAAAAGAGCTATAAAAATATTCTAAATTTTTGCGAGATATTCTGTGAAAAACTTATATGTATATTGTATCAACTAATATGAGACAAAAGGACTATAATATTGAAGCTATGCCATCTTCCATGTCTTAAATCTGTTTTATTGTATATTTTGAGAAATCAAAATCTTACTTTTTTCTCCAGATCTGTCCACGAACTCCGGTCAAAGTATTCGAAGTTGGTTGACAAAATCCAAAATGTATCCCACATCCTCACTGTCTTAGTGTCGTGTCGAGGTGAGTCGGCATAAAAAATGAAGTGTCCGTACAAGTTAGGTATAAACACTTGATGCGAGTAATACTTTCTTATGACGACCTTCCATCTCTCAATGTCATGATCCAAAATTCAATTAGTCGTGATGATACCTAACCCAACCCGCTACGTAAGCTAACTAATAATAATCCAATTCAAGTGAGATTTACTGAGAAAGTAAATGATGAAATAACAGAATTTCTATACAATATCCCAAGGACTGGTAGTATAATTCATTAGCTTCTAAGACTTAGAATTTACAAACCTGGTACGAAATAAATACATCATTTGTTCGAAATATACATAAACAGATTTATACATCTAAAGCTAGCTATAACCGGAACATAGGTACATCTTTAATACCATCTCTCACCATACGCAGCAACATCATCTCCAGAATGTGCAAGCAAGGTGCAGAAGTTTAGTATGAGCACACTGACCCATGTACTCAATAAGTAATGAACTTAACTGTATGTTGAAAGCAGTGATGAGCTCGGAAAACACTATCAGAGTCCAACACCAATAGCGGAAAATAACTCGTAATAATATAATGAAAGCAGTACAAGTAATAACTCAAAAGATCTCATGCTCATCTCGTTCACAGTTACAGACCAATAGACATGTTTTCCAGTATAACAGGAAAAAACCAAATATTTCAACGTAATTACCAAAATATGAGTATATTAGAAAACGGTGATTTTTCCCAAACTTTCAAAAATAGATAATATATTGTACTATCAGATAACATGAAAAAAGTACATTTCTATGCCTACATGTCAATATGCATGTCATTTCATCACTTATCACATACCGTCTACATGAGGAATATACATCTCAATGCCTACATGTCAATGTGCATGTCAAATCATACATGCCACAATACTGTGCAACATGAGAAAAAATGCATCCCTATGCCTACATGCCATGTATGCATGTCAAATGAATAATTCCATGGTGATATTCTTAGATACTCTCACCCTCAACATACTCAAGATATCTGTCTCAAATGACCACTTCATTATGCACACACACATACAATCACTCAATACTATATTGTACCTGCAGTCACTGTAGTATGTCAAACTGCGGAGGGGTGGATCCTGCCCAAGTGCTAATATAAAGCCAATATGGCCTGCTGCGACATGTAGCCTAATCTCATAATGATAAATAAGCCGATAAGGCCTACTTCAGCGTGCAACCCGATACTATAAATAGCCAATAAGCCCTGCTGTGGCATGCAACCGATCCCATACATAGCAAATAAGGTCTGTTGCAGCGTGCGTCCCGCTCTCATAAATAGCACTCACAATCTCGCTCTCAGACCCCAACTAAGTCATCAATCTCTCAAGTCTCAAGGGATCACAATCTTGTACCACTCAGCTCAAACAATGATAACATGTGATGTAACAATGAATAATGAACAGAGACTGAGATATGATATGCAAATGAAGAATCATGATTGATTATATAATTAAAATTAGAGCAGATAACTCAAAACAATAGAGATAGTCTCATTAGGTCTCAACCGAATAAGCACATAGCCTAAACATGATTTCAACCTGATTCACATATCATATAATGAAACAAGTAGGGAGAACATGGTTTTAACATGATATAACAACAAAACAAGTCTGGTCATAGTCTAACAGTCAATTAGGATCATGATTTTCCTGGTGCATGACCACACGCTTGTCACCTAACATTTATGTCACCTCAATACATCCCTTATTATATAGTTTCCAGGGTTAAATACTCTCAAATCCAAGTTTAGATTTGTTACTTACCTCGAACAAGCCAAATCGAATACCAACCAAGCTAAACAATACTCTAGAAATGTCATCCAGTGTGTAACAACCTCCGAACGGTTCAAAACTAACAAAAAGCAACTCAAATACATCAAATAATGCCTAAGGAAATAATACCAAATGATAAAGGTTGCATCTTTACACATTTACTCAAAGTCAACCAAAACATTAAACCTGAGCCTACACCTCAGAACCTAACAAAACTCATAAAATCCGACAACCCATTCTATTACGTGTCCAACCATAATAATTTCACTCAAATCATACTCTGAATCAATGTTCAAAAATCAAATATCCACTTTAGGAAAGTTTAAACAACCCCTCCCCCCCCAATTTCTCTTTATAAATCATTAATTAAATGCCAAAAATGAAGATGGAATCACGAAATATAATCAAAACAAGTATAAAACCCTTACCCCAATCAATAGTGAAAATCACCTGAATCCGAGATCCTCAACACAAAATATGACCAAATGAACAAACCTTCGATATTATATAACACCTGCCCAGCATTTACGCATTTTTGAACAACACACTGCGCCTGCGGCGTTGCTTCTTTAACCAAAAAATTACATTTTTGCAAAAACACCTTGACCCGGCACTCATCGCATCTGCGATAGCAAATTAGATTCTGCGACATTGCGTAGATGCGCTTAGCTCCCCGCACATGTTGCTTCTCTCTTTCCAGTATGTATTCGCTTCTTCGATGAAGAGCCTACATTTGCGGACTCGCTTCTACGACCAAGCTTCTCCAGATGCGGCTATACCAGCACCAGAAATTCCTACAGTCATGTTGCATGAGATAAAATGATCTGAATCTCGCGCGAAGCACACTCGAGCTACTCGAAACCACGCCTGAACATACCAGCAAGTTCCAAAATACAATGCAGACCTACTCGTGGCCTCAAATCACTCATAACAACACAAGGATTTGCACCTCATATCGAACTTAATGAACTTTTGAACTTGCAACTTCTAAAACTCATGCCGAATCATATCAAATCAACTGGGAATGACTTCAAATTTTGCACGCTAGTCCCAAATGACATAAAGAGCTATTCTAATGCCTGGAACCACAATCCAAATCCGGTATCATCAAAGTCAACCCCTGGTCAAACTTATGAACATTCCAAACCTTCAAATTGCAAACTTTCGCTAAATAGCGTGGAAACCTTCTAGAAACATCCAAATTAAAATCCGGGCATATACCCAAGTCCAAACTCTGATCCGAGGTCAAATACTCAAAAGACAAACTTGGTCAACCTTTTCAATTTAAAGCTTCCTCGTTGAAAATCATTATTCCAAATTTATCCCGAATCACCTAAAAACCAAAACCGACGATTCACACAAGTCATAATATATAATATGAAGTTACTCAAGACTTCAAAAACTGAATAGAGAGAAAATGCTCAAAAGGACAGGCTGGGTCGTTATATTCTCCCCCACTTAAACATATGTTTGTCCTTAATCATGCCAAGAGTCATTCCAAATCCATCAATTCACTGTGTAACCTTACCATGCACATACCCGGGGGTGATGCCATGGTACCCTAATCCATATAAGCCTGACAACATAACATCACTGAAGATCATTACTTCAACCTTAGTCCATAAACCTTATAACCCAATTTTCAACTTTCGGAATTCATTACAGGATCGAAATCTCGCATCCACACATTGTATTGCTATAACCACAACCCAAGATGAAATAACATAATATGCCACATAACTTCATACTCGTAGTAATAATTTTCGATCACAATAGTTGCTCATAAACAAACCCGGTACCGATAATAAACCTCATATAAAATAAAACATCATTCAAAACCTTCGCACACTGCTGACGATAAAAGAAACACATAGAAGTCATAACCACTCATAGATCAACAAGTCACAGGGCTCCCTCTCGTCAGGTAAGAACCGTATCCAAATTCTAAGCAGATTAGTGACATTATCATTACAAATATATCGCAATCAAATTTGATAGTACTCGTTCCGGGTACAATGACCTCATCCCATGAAATATGTATGTGGAAAAATCAGAGGACTTGATTTCTTGCTATCAAATAATTTTAGAAGAACGCCTCGAGACCCCGAGGACGGGAAGCCACGACCGAGTTCCCGACCTCGGGGCTCGTCGAGGCCCGACTCAGAGAAGATGGAGATCAAAGCCAAGATAGAAGGGGAAGCTCCCAAGGCACACGGCTAAGTCTGACAGGGCCAGCCTATCCAGAGCCTATACTGAGGCGCGACGTCAAACCATCCCATCTCCATACTTTGTAATTAATCTCGACGTACTTGTAGCTGAGTTCCCCTCCTATATAAAGGGGACTAACACTACCTTGTAACGGACTGATGTTTCTCCATTTCTCCATAAGTGCAATAATATCTCTCTCTCTCTCTTCTTTCTAACTTCTTCGTTCTCACTGCCCCGAAGCCACCTTGATATTCATTGCTTTCTTACTAGTTCGTCATCGTATAGCTTAGTATTGGCCGTGAAGAGCGTTGTTTAATTATATCCTCAACTATTATCCCATCCCTGACTATTCCTGATAGCTTGAGCTCGACCCTAACGTCGACCCCGAGGTCCCCCACCGACCAGACCTATACCCGGGCAGCAGGCTACTTGGTTCGATTACTATGTCGCTTTAGCTTGAATTTTATCTTTAAAATCATTATTATCAGCATCAAATGCTCTAACAACTAGCTCGGGAATAGATTACATATTTTTAGAATCCCATCTACAAATTTAATTGTTGTTACCATTTTTACGGTAAACAGTTTGGCACCCACCGTGGGGCTAAAAATAATAGTGATTATTATCTTGCTGGTTTCATTGCACAAACACACATTATCGTTCATACTTTTTCTTGTCCAAAGATCTCTTGATTTGAGTTCAAAATATCTCTCTCGGTAAACGGAGTCGAGAACAAAAACCTCAAAAATCAAGGGGAAAATGGCGTGTCTGTACCAGCCGACGGAGCACCACTACAAAATCCCGATAACGCATCTGGGCTAATTCCAGCGAACGCAGGTTCATGAGGCACGCAGCAGGTCGGCGAGGCCTCGCACACCGATGGGAGCATTCAACATATCCACCAATAGGAAGCAACAAACCCCAACTAAGGAAACACATGAAGTTAGTCTTCATGACATTTTTGAAATATTGCAGGCACAACAGTTGGCTATCACTCAGTTGCAGAGCCATCCGAGGATCCCCAGCACAGTAGCGCAGAAAATGACTCCCTGCGCCGAACGAGTACTCAAAAGATCAAGCAACAATGGATCGATAACAGACCCTACCACAACAAAGACGCTAGAGGACCTCTCCAAGAGAAGCAAGTCAAGTTCATGGAGGCTCATGCAACAGTTATCCCCCGGGAAGCGGTCCCAGAACACGCTCCATGAAAATACGGAATGCCGAAACTCTCAAGGTGCGACAGGACCTCGGATCATGATGAGCGCACCACCACTTACACATGTGCGGAAAACGGCATCGACCTTCAAGATGATGAGTTCGAGCCCGTCCCGTTGAAAAAGTTCAGGGAAACACTCTCGAGAGAAACCATGATGTGCCGCCGCAGCCTAGCGCCTGACTTCACAAACTCGCTTACCATGTCAGCAAATCCCCCCATAGGAGCATACACCGATGTCATCGACGCAGTAACGGAATATCCTAACACATCTGAGGCCAAACAAAGAGAGAGTGAAACACCATAGGAAGTCGCGCCTCATTCCTTGATAGGACGAATGAGATCGCTCCCGGTTTCGGATGACTGGGTGGCCTAGGCCTTCGCCCAAAGTCTAAACGAAGCATGCCCGATGACTCCGGGTAATTTCAAACGAAGCTTAATTAGATACCCAACCGAGACTTGGTCGGATGACCGTACCTGGCCCCGGCCAAAAATCAGGGCCATGGACAACCGTCTAGGAGCCTCTACAGGCCCCGTATACCCAAGCAGGCTCATAGCAAAGAAACTAATGCCCAACAGATGGAGGTACCATCCATGCACCGCGAATGGGAGGAACGCCACAAGATGCAACATAGCTCGCAATGATAGGGAAACAGTTCGAGGGCAACGCCCTCGAAGAACCTTCAATGGAACCGGATCTGACGAGGCACCACCGGTAGAGGAACCCCGCCCAACAGAGTAAGATTTCGACATTTCCATGCCAAACATCGTGATCACCATAAGCAAAACCAGGGATGCCGAACGACTCAGACCTATTTGACCACGACCCCTTCAAAAGAACCACAACCCGGTGCGGGAACCACAGAGAGCGCGCTGCCACGGGATCAAATATAACCACCAGCTTAGAAGGGCGACAGCCATGCTGCTTAGTAAAAATCACCGTCAAGTACCATCGAGCGGTCAGGCTCGAGTCCAGCCCCAAGGGAGGAAGGCAACCGGGAATGATGAAGTGAACGAGCCATGACGTATTTCCACAACAGTGAAGGAGCGACAACACCCTCCGAGGACTCATAAAATGGGAAGTGAAAATGTTCGCCTTTAGGGAAAAATGGGTCCAAGGAAATATTCTGGAGAATACCCTTATATCCAGGGAAAAGGGCACTGATACCCCACCTCGGCATCACACTGACGCATCGGTAACCCTCTCCCTCATTTGATCTATTTTGAATAAAACATGTGTTCAAGTGGTTCAGTCACGTGCAACAACGATGTCGGACCAAAGTCAGTGGGGTAGTCCAGACTAATGGACCAAATCGCTCCAGTATCCCGAATCTCTGGTGAATCCCCAATGACAATTGTCACAATGACCATTCTCTTAATACGGCCCATCTGAGCTCGGGCCAGGATATCGAGCTCTGTACCATCAAAGGAAGCGCAAAGCACGGGCGTCTTATTTATATGACCACCGGCACACCACTCGGGGACAGCATCGGCCCCGTTTCACTAAAAGAATGAAACCCCTCATAAAGGGCAAGACTAAAATAAGTCGACAAAAAGCAATATGCGACAAGAGGAAATTCTTCACCATCCGGCGCGTCGCCGGCATCAATACCCCCACCTTTGGAAGGATCAAAGGGTAAGAAAACCACATCTTCGGCCAAGCCTGATAAGACACAGCGGGGGGCTGTATCGGGATTCATTCCTCAAAAGGGTAGGAACATACCAAATCTCAAAATGTCGCCTACACATCCCGCGGCGAGGAAAAACTGCTTTACTCCCTTGTTATTTTTTCACTAACCTGTATGCAGACAACTGGCCAGGATATTCAAAAGTTATAACTCTACCCGGAGATCCATAGGCCATGAAAAAGGGTTCGTCGTGCTTTTTTCCCTCAATCGGGCTTTTGCCCTGAAGAAGGCCTCGTCAGAAAGATTATTAGCGGAGCAACGTACCCCCTAGAGGAGGATCCGATAAGGTCGTAGGGCTTCTTCTACAATCCAACGACAAGCGATGATCTTCTTCTAAGGGCACCGTCCCCTCGAGAGGACCGAGAAACAGCAGACTATGACACAATCGGGTATTATGTACCGGATCGAATGGTCCGAGGAGCAGCACCCACACGGGCCGAGCTCACGACAATAAAATAATGTATGATTACACCAAGCAATAAAAGGACATCTTTTCAGCATCTTATTCTCCAAGCAAGGGAATCTCGAGTATACTCCCAGCGGGGACCACTCCACCAAACATATCCCAAAATACTCGGAGACTTAATGTCAACAATTTGGCTCTCGCACGACCCCAGGGTCGGAACTCCAGGCTCATAAAGCCCCTACAAGGCAACTTCGAGCTCACGAAAAGCGATCTTCACGCTTAAACAAATTCGATGACTCGGAGACTATCATTCATCGCCAATCGCCATGCGCTGGAAAACCTGAAACTATAAGACCCCTAGCAGGCAGCTCGGCATAACCAGATCTATTCTACATTGCAAAAAGTGTAAGACCTCAATAGGCATGACAAACTTTAAGACCTCAACATGCATGAAAATCCCAAAGTTTAGGCTATACGTCGTATTTGTAAGAGTCCCGAAAGGGCATACCCTTGGTGTAGACGCCTAAACTATCACTCGGGATCAAAAATGGCGCTGGCCAAATGCATATGACTAAAGTCAAAACGGCTGATACAGCCAAACTAACATGACTCGGGGATACCCGATCGTTGCTAAACAAAAATCACAGGCCACTACTTCGAATATACTTCGAAAATAACCGGTTAAAACAGGCTTCCCTCAACAGGCAAAAACGAGCTTCGACCATGTCAGCTCCAAATCACAAGGCTTCAACCTACTTAGCCTACGAGCTATAAACCTTTTGAGGTGCTCAAATATCGCCGATAACGACTTGAAAGCGAGGTTCTTCCAGAACCGACGACGGGTCAGGCAAAAATCTTTCAAAAGACCTTAACGAGCGGAAAACAAAGCCTACAAAAAGCCCATGGGAAAAAATAGTGTAAGAGCCATTGTCGGCAGCTAAGTAAGCCTCCGGGACTCATATTGAAAGGTCTCTACGACCAAACAGCGTAAGAGCCATTGTCTCTAATAAAAATTGACAACTTGAGGATTAAAATGAGCTCGAATCGTAACCTGATTCGGAGACCAGATCCAAAATAGTTAACTATGCAAGCCTCTAGGCCATATATTGAAAGGTCTCAACGACCAAAACAGCGTAAGAGGCACTATCGCTGGTCTGAAAAATACTTAAGGGTCAATTAAAGCACAAATCGCAATGCGACTCGGAGATTGGACCCGAAATAATTAAACTAAAAACATGCCTAAGGGCACGGCATAAATGCCACTATCGCCAGTCGAGTGAGCCTCCGGCACCCACCTGTAAGGTCACTTTGACCCGAAGCCGAAAAGGCCATCGCCATTCGCCCATGCAGGCAGGATAATACTTAAGGGTCAATTAAAGCTCGAATCGCAACGCCACTCGGAGACTGGACCCGAAATAGTTAAACTAAAAACATGCCTAAAGGCACGACATAAATACCACTATTGCCAGCCGAGTGATCCTCCAGGCCACCCACCTGTAAGGTCACTTCGACCTGAAGCATAAAAGGCCATCGTCGTCTGCCCATGCAGGCAGGATAAAACTTGAGGGTCAATTGAAGCTCGAATCGCAATGCAACTTGGAGACTAAACCCAAAATAGACGAAACACCAAATGCCTAAGGGCAAGAAATGGGAATAGTTACTGCGTGCCCACACGGACATAGATGATTTAAGGAAAAGAAAACTCGAGTCAGGGCCTGACTCGGAGACTAAGCCTAAACAGCTGGGCAAAGCACGGAAGCCCCAATGCTTGCTCACGTCAAGGATCGCACTTAAGAGCTTCCGGGCCTGCCCGATCAGTTTCAGACCTACGAGGATCCCACCAAGCACCGGAACCATTCCGCCTGGTCGAAAGAAATAACAAAAAGAGATGCAGAAGAAGTAAAGTTTCAAATTTCCTCTTATCTTACAAAAGCAAAAAAGGCGCACTCTCCATATATAGACATGCTGTACATATATCAAATACAAAGCGAGAAAATGGCGAAATCTACACTCTGCTCCAAAGGGCTACAGCTTGCTGGTTTCGCTCTTTGCGTCGTCAGCAAGAAATGACCGCGCGTCATGCTCGATTGCCCTTGCTCGAGCCAATTCCTCTGAGAGAACGAAGCCCCTCGCACCGATCTCCTCGAGTACCTCTCTTCGTGATCTGCAATGAACATATTCTTCGACCCTCTTCTCCCGGTCGAGGGCTCACTTTAGTTCGGCTTGAGCATCTGCACGTCTTTCATATGAATTGCCATCTCCTGATCAGCGTTGGTTCGGCTTAGTGCCGCTTCAACCTGGGCATCAATTATCTCAGCCCTGATCTTTGAGAGATCAGATTCACGTTTCCCGATCATGTCCACTTGAACTTTGGCATTGTCACAAGCCAAGCAGAGTTGGGCTTCGAAGGCAGGGACCATGGACGAGGCGTTTGTCTCCTCTAAAGCTTGATCTTGCACCTGAGCCCTTAGCTCAACACAAGCAGCTCTGACAAGGTCGATGTCGCCCTTGAGGTACTCCAAATCCTCAGTCTTTTTCTGCAACTAATACAACAAAAAAGGGGTTAACCTTAAGGGTCAAAGAGAGCAAAGCGCGAGCTGCAAAAAGTTACTTGCTCCATCAAATAGCTCTCATAATTGGAGGTCCAGTACGCCTCATATTACCAATACTAAAACTCAACCTCTTTCTCCGCGCTAAGGAGCCTAAGGGACTCGCCCACGTCTAGAATTTTCTGAAGCCTGGCCCCTTGACGGAGTAGCTCGGACATAAGCCTATCATAGGGCTACACAAGAAAAGTTCAATAGAGGGAGGAAGATGCGGAATACAGGAAAACTGCGCCTGAACAGACTATGAAGTGAAGCCGACGAACTTCCTCGAAGTCAGAATATACTCCTGTCCATCCTGCCTCTTCGTCCACAGAAGAACCGACCTCTGGAAAAGCATATTCACTCGGAGGAGCCGCCGACCGGGAATAAGATACTCCGGGAGCAGCAGAGTCGGACATTGCCTTCTCCTTGAAAACACGAGCCTGTTCAGCACCACTAAAAGCTCCATCACACTGTGGGTGTCAATCCCGTTTATCGCCATCGTCCCTCGGCTCAGAGGCCGATGCCTCTTTTTCCCCTTCGGAAGAGGACTACGTCATCCCGAAGAACCGCCCAATACCTACAAACGGCAAAACTGACACAAAAGAAAGGAGGGAAATGTTACCTCAAATATACAAAGGCCAAGGCAAAGGCAGCGTGCGTGCATACCATGGTATTTCACTCCCTATCTGGCATTGAATACAACTCGCCACTGACGCTCATCGAAGGTCGAATGGATCACCAGCCTCCGGACCCAGCCGGGCAGGTCAAGGACCTCGCCCGGCATCCATGAAGTTGCCGCAACAAGAGAAAATGCTATTATTCAACTAATTTTTACTATAGGAAAAATATTAAAAGGCACCAGACGCTCCGCTCACATGCATAATTACACCTTTCGGGAAATGGAAAAAGCTCCATAGGGATAATGTTGACCGTCCAGTCCGGGATAAACCAACTGGCCCACTCTCGATCCCCGTCCTCTTTGTCATCAACTACAAAGGGTGTGGATGAATGACACCTCAGGGTCAGTAGGCCCTGGTGATGAAAGGGCCGGTATAGCCCGACGAGGGGTTAAGCATGAATTCAAGCCCAGCCTTCTCTACAAAGAAGCTCATCATCAGCACCACTCGCCAAAATGACGGATGTATTTGTGCCAAAGTAACACGATACCTCAAGAAAAAATCAGGCACGACCCTATCAAGGGGACCAAATGCGAAAGGATAGAGGTATACGCTCAAGAATCCATCAATAGAGTCCGTAACACTCTCATCCGAGGGAAGCACCTGCAGCCCTACCCCCACACTCCATCCATAGTACCTCCTCACCATCTTCAGATTTTCCCCTCTTATCAAAGGCACCATCTTCAGAGCGAACTCCGGATGTTCCTGAGCACCGGGGGCAGCACTCTCAACTCCCTGCCGGGCCGGCCCAAGTGCTTGCCATTATTATGGTAAAACTAATAGATCAGAGCAAGGGCGCGCCAACACTTTTTGAGCCTGAAGAAATGAATAACCCTATGCCAAAGCGGAAGGGCAGCTGCCTGAAAATAGTGAGGTCTTGCGAAGAAGCCAAAGCCGGCCCACATATATGCGAGAAGGGCAACGACTCGCCTACCGGAATGAACCGCGGGAAGCCAACAACCTCGATACAGATCGACGGAGTGGGACCCGATCCAAGAAACATCCTTCGAAGAGAAGCCAATACTTGAGGAACTGTCTGTAATATCTCCAATCTCGAGGCAGCATTCTACCTCGAGAATCCCCGCCCAAAAGAAGTCGAATTTCGGGAAGCTTTAAATGCCATCACTCGATGCGAGGTAGTACCTGATCCCATGGTTCCCTTTCTAAAAAGGGGAATAAGCACAGGAAGCTTCGATCATGAAAGCTCCTCAAAGGTTCGAGGAAGCACCCGAGTACAGGCAACTCCTCAGCAGAAGTTCATCCTACACGTTTTAAGAAGGCTATCTGTATCAAGATCAAAAAGGGACCCCCAGGTGCCCAAAGTTGACCTTTATTCAGGATAACATCCTCAAAGGCCCCGGAATTCGGTGTACCATTTTGTTAGCATTTTCACGGTAAACAAAATGCAATTACTCTACCAATATGTTACACCAATACCACTTCAACCAACATATCGTGCAATCCGTGCACTAAATGAGCAACAACTTAAAGTTTCCCAGTAATGGAATAGGAATCAAATGAGAGAATTGCCTCGCAAGCTCATCAAGTACCAACACGTGCACAACGCTATAAACCCATCACCGAGGGAGAATCAACATACATGAAACTAGTCGGAAGGATCATAACCCAATATAACTCCGCCTGCAATGCGTCACCCAATCCCTACACCGGTACACTTGAAATACTTCGAGTCGTAATGCTTAAAATCAACAACCTTACGCAAATCAACATCAAATACATGAAGTGCATGACCATAAACATGGAAAAACAAATACAGCAATATACGCAGCAGCATTAGCTCCAGAATCTGCACTCAAGGTGCAGAAGTGTAGTATGAGTACAATCAACCCCATGAACTCAATAACAAATTTAACCTTATGTTGAAAGTAGTGACGAGCTTAAAAAATAGTCAGAGTTCAACACCAATAGATAAAAACAACTTGTAACAATATAATGAAAGCAGTACAAGTAATAACTCACAAGATCTCATGCTTAGCTCGTTCACATTACAGAAAAAATAGACATGCTTTTTAGGTATAACAGAAAAAATCCAAATCATTCACCGGAATTACCAAAATATGAGTGTAACAGAAAATTGTGATTATTCCCAATCTTTCAACAACATATGAGATATTTTATTATCAAATAGCATGAGGAATGTACCTCTCTATGCTTACATGTCAATATGCATGTCAAGTCATCACTTATCGCATGCTGTCTAACATGAGGCATATACATATCAATGCCTACATGTCAAATCATGAATGTCACAATATTGTAGCATGAGGAAAAATGCATCTCTATGCCTACATGACAAGTATGCATATCAAATGAATGATTCCATAGTGATATTCCCAGGTACTCGCACCCTCAACATACTAAAGTTGTCTATCTCAAATGCCCACATCATCACTCACACACACACACAAAAAATCACTCATCACAGTACGGTACATGTGCTCACTGCTGGTATGTCAGACTCCGGATGGGCAAATCCTACCCAAGTGCTAATATAAAGCCAATATATCCTACTGTGATGTGCATCCCGATCCCATAATGATAAATAAGCCGATAAGGCCTGCTACGACATGTAACTTGATACCATAAATCGCTAATAAAGTATGATGCGGTGTAGCCCGATCTCATAAATAGCCAATAATGATAATTCATTATTATCATTTATGACCATCGTCATTCCACCCTTTTAGGCACACAATGTACTGGACATATCCACTTGCTGTTAGAGATGGGAAAGATAATACATGCATCTAGCCACTTGATGACTTCCTTTCTTACCACTTCCTCCATGACTGGATTCAAGCGGCATTGGTGTTCCACACTTGGTTTGTGCCCATCCTCCATGAGAATTTTGTGTATACAAAAAGCTGGGCTTATACCACGAATGTCAGCCATGGTCCATCCAATCGCTTGTTGTGCTCTCTAAGCACATGAAACAACTTTTCCTCCTGCAAAACAGATAACTCATAAGACACAACAACATGTAAAGTTTCATTAGCAACCAAATAAACATAATTAAGATGAAATGGTAAGGACTTGAGCTCCAATTTGGGAGCTTCTACGATGGACGACTTGGGTGGTGGCCCAGTTGGTCTATCTAAAGGCTCAAAATTGATCACTCTTTTGATGTAAGCACATGCGTATCTTTAACCTCATCATCCAAGTCAATTTTGTCGAACAACATAACTGATGTCTCTAAAGAATCAACTAGATATGAACCCACATCATTTTTTTATTTCCTTTTCAACCACAAAATTGATAGCTAGAATCTCATAGTGACTTGTAAGCTAAATTGCCTTGTACACATTAAAGACTGCTTCCACATTATCAACCCGGAGAATCATTTTTCCTTCACGAACCTTTATCATTGCATCGGAGGTGGCTAAGAGGTATCGTCGAAGATGTTAGGGATGTGTTCATCAGCTTCATAATACAATATAATAAAATCCACTAGAAGAATAGATTGTTCAATCTTTAGTAGCACATCTTCTATCACCCCCTCGGGATGGAAAATAGATCTACCAGCAAGCTACAACATGATAGTGGTTGGCCTTCGCCCCCAACCCGAATTTACTAACAACCGAGAAGGGCATCAAATTTATGCTAGCCCCTATATCTCCCACATCTACCTCACAAATTCGAACTGGTATGGTGAAGCTCCATGATTGTTCAATTTTTGGGGCAACTTTCTTTGAATTCGTGATGTGCACTCTTTAGTAAGTTCCACTGTTTCAAAATCTGTCAATCTTATTGTTTACTGTAAAAATGGTAACAACAATTAAATTTATTTATGGGATTCTAAAAATACATGATCTATTCCTGAGCTAGTTGTTAGAGGAGTTGATGCTAATAATGAGTTTAAAGATTAAATGGAAGCTAAAACGAGATAGTAATTGAAGCGAGGGACCTGCTGCCCAGTATAGGTCTGGTCGATGGGGGACCTCGGGGTCGATGTCAGGGTCGAGCTCAAGCTATCAGGGATAGTCGGGGACGGGATAACAGTTGAGAATATAATTAAACAAGGATCTTCACGGCCAATACTAAGTTATACGATGAAGAGCTAGTAAGAAAGCATTGAATATCAAGGTGACTTCAGGCCAGTGAGAACGAAGAAGTTAGAAAGAAGAGAGAGAGAGAGAGAGAGAGAGAGAGAGAGAGAGAGAGAGAAATTATTGCACTTGTGGAGAAATGGAGTAACATCAGTCCATTACAAGGTAGTGTGAATCCCCTTTATATAGGAGGGGAACTCGGCTACAAGTACGTGGAGATTAATTACAAAGTATGGGGATGGGATGGCTTGACGCGTTACCGCAGCATCGGCTCTGGATAGGTCGGCCCTTTCAGACTTAGCCGTGTGCCTTGGGTGCTTCCCCTACTATCCTGGCCTCGATCTCCGTCTTCTTTGAGTCGGGCCTCGACGATCCCCGAGGTCGGGAACTCAGATATGGCTTCCCGTCCTCGGGGTACTGAGGCGTTTTTCCGAAATGACTTGACAGCGAGAAATCAAGTCCTTTGATTTTTCCTAGTACAGATAGTCTCCGCATTTCCCATAACGAAGTGGTGGGAAATGATTCTGATACTTGACTCCTTGATCTTCTTATGGCAATTTCATACCGATGATGCGACTCCTGGCATGAATTTTATGACAACCGGTCATCCATGGGTTCGTGTATTTTTGACTTCATTCAATGCACTCCCAATTCCTGCTCGCCAAGGTGAAGGTACCGTCATCGATTTAGTTTTCCAAGGATTCATTAATTGTGTCCGTCGGTCAATCTTTCAAGGCCTCAACGACCGTGTCGTAATCCCCTATAAATGGGGGTGTTTTGGCGTTGTTTCTCCTATCCTAGTGCCTTCGTTGGCTTGCTTGCCTATTCCTTCTTATCATCTTCTTCTATCCTTGAACATCATGCTTGGGGCTCATGGCCTCAAGGCCATTTGGAGGAGCTTCCTTATATCATGTCGTGGACCTTTTCCAGGACTTCCCTATGTCAAGCGTAATTGTGCTATCCCGCTATTGTTGTGGTCGTTGATATGCTGGCCTTTGCTACTGTTATTGGCCTAAGGTGATGGCGGACGGAGAGTCGGTTTCCCCCTTATATAGACAGTTGTTCGGATTATGCACCATTGCTCATTCTCCTACCTAGGCCTGGGGCGGCACTTTATCCCTAGGGTTTTTTCTTTCCCAAGGGATAAAGTGGCACTACCGGCCATTGAGGCTGAAGCCCGCCGAATCTTCAATCTTTGGATTCAGTGGGCCATGTATCTTTTCTCTGCCTCCTCTGCGTCCCCTCCTTTTCCTCTTCTTCATCTTTTCTGGTGGGGATCCCTCGAGGGATTGATCTGGGAGCCTAGAGGAGGTGGTGGTCGAAGGAATCACCTCGAGGGGGTGACGCTTAAGGATGCTGATACCGGAGATGGATCTTCGAGGGTGGACTGGGCTCCCGGGTTTCATCACATGTACATCCTTTCGTTCCTCTGCTTTAGGTGTAGACTTTCGTAGGCTTTTGTAATTGTATGTAATGACCCATCGAGGGCTGTTGTACATGGGTCTTTATGAAAATGAATATATTCCATTGACTTCTGCTTTCGATTCTTGCTTTGTAATTGCATGTTTTCATGCCATTCGAGGCCTTTTGGATGTCTTCTTTTATTTGTCGACCGCCGATATCTGACTTGGGCGCCAGCATTCTTTCTGATGCTATGCTGATTGACACGGCTCTCTTTCGAACCCATGGTCGTACCTCGGACCAATCCTGGATTGATCTAATAGGCCCGGGCTGCCGGGGCCCTCCGAGTTATTTGGAGATAATACGCCGAATTTCGAGGCCTTCGAGGACGTTATCCTGAATGAAGGTTAGCTTCGGGTACCTGGGGCTCCTTTTTGATCTTGATGTAGATAGCCCCTTTAAAACGTATAGGATAGACTTCTGCTGAGGAGTTTCCTGTACTCAGGCGCTGCCTCGGACCTTCGTGGAGCTTTTGTGATCAGAGCTTCCTGTGCTTGTTTCTCTTTTTTAGAAAGGGGGAACCATGAGACCAAGTACATGCCTTGTGTCGAGTGATGGCGTTGAAAGCTTCCCGAAGTCCGACTTCTTTTGGGCGGGGATCCTCGAGGTAGAATGTTGCCTCGAGATTGGAGATTGTACGGATGGTTCCTCAAGTCTTGGCTTCTCTTCGAAGGATGCTTCATGTATCGGGTCCCACTCCGTCGATCTGTATCGAGGTTGTTGGATTCCCGGGGCTCACTCCGGGTAGGCGAGTCGTTGCCTCTTCTCGAATATATGTGGGGCGGCTTTGGCTTCTTCGAAAGACCTCACTATTTTCAGGCAGCTGCCCTTCTGCTTTGGCATATGGTTCTTCATTTCTTCAGGCACAAAAAGTGTTGGCGCGCCCTTTCTCTAATCTATTAGTTTTACCTTAATCATGGCAAGCACTTCGGGGCTGGCCCGACAGGGAGTGGAGACTGCTGCTCCCAATGCTCAGGAACAGCGGGAGTTCGCTCTGAAGATGGTGCCTTTGATAAGAGGGGAACATCTGGAGATGGTGAGGACGTACTGTGGGTGGAGCGAGGGGGTAGCGCTGTAGGTGCTTCCCTCGGATAAGAGTGTTATGGACTCTACTAATGGATTCTTGAGCGTATACCTCTATCCTTTCGCATTTGGTCCCCTTGATAGGGTCGTGCACAATTTTTGCTCGGAGTATCGGGTTACTTTGGCATAGATACATCTGTCGTTTTGGCGAGTGATGCTGATGATGAGGTTCTTTATGGAGAAGGCTAGGCATGAATTCACGCTTAACCACCTCATCAGGCTATACCGACCCTTTCATCACCAGGGCCTACTGACCATAAGGTGCCATTCGTCCACACCCTTTGTAGTTGATGATGAAGAGGACGGGGATTGAGAGTGGGCTAGTTGGTTTATCCGGGTCCGGACTGTTACAACCCATATCCACATGTGTTAGTTCATGCCATATATTAGTTAACATAAATCCAAGAAGGAATTATCTTTGAGATGATAATAAGTCAATCCTATTGGTCTTAAGTGATACAAGAGTGTATAAGGGTGATTAACCAGTATTAGAAGTTAAACGAATCAAGGATGTTGTAACTCGTATTTTCAGGTAATCTAGCGGTGCTTAATACACTCAAGAGGTCATTTATTAAGTTATTTTAATCATATAATATCCGTATCATAAGTCTTGAAGTCAAACGAGTGATGAAACAAAAGTCGACAAAAGTTGTCGCAACTTAGGTTCATAATTTTACTTAAACATTAGGTCAAATGTTTCTAATCTTTTCTCATAATTTACAAGGAATTACGGGGTGATCTACCCACCAAATTAAAGATCTATGAGTCTAGTTTCCAACGCATTAAACCGTTCATCGATACGATCTCGGAGTAGAGAGATATTCGCGTTTTCGCGAGACTGCGCCAAGCACCTCTCTATGGGGCCCACTAAGTCGGTTTAAGATATTTGGACCTATATAGGATGACTACAACCCGTTTTAAGTCATTTCTTTTCACTATTTTCAGACCTTAGAACCCTAGGAACATCCTCTCAAGGTTCTCTCAAGATTCAAGACCCAAAAAAAGGGCAAACAACACAAATCAAGTGTCGGGAATTCCGTGGCGCTAGTAAGTCTCTTGTTCTTCTTGTTGTTGCTCATTTTTGTGTCATTCCAGCCCGTGTGGGAGGTTGTTTTAAAGGGTTTATGTTCTGTAAATACTCCCTCATGTTCTTAATATCAATCCTAGGTGATTTCAAGCCTTCTAAAGTGATTCTAGTGCCGAAAAACACTAATTGATCGCTAGTTTCGTTTTTTTTGTTGTGTGGCAGCATTGGAGGGATATTTCATGGAAATTTAAGGTCAAATTGGAGTTGTTCTTTCTGTATAAAGGTAAGGAACCTCTTACTCTATATGTATTTAAGATTATCCAAGTTGCGGCTAAGCCATTGAAGCTAGAACTTGTGAGATATATATCGAAAGGTTTGGTAGTAATGTTATTGTTTTGTGGACTGTTTTGCGTTGTTGTTGGGCTGCGTATTTTACTACTATCTTGTGGAGTTTTGGAGGAGGAAGGGTGTGGGGAAACACCATATATATGTAGGGTTATGGGCTGATAGTTATTCGTAACATTTCCAGATTGTTTGACACGACTACGGTGGTCGTCGTATGTATGGAGTGATTAGGCTGTGTGTGGACTATATTGGGAGGCTCAATATGTTTATTATTGATGTTGTTTGGGATGTTTGGTGACTATTTTGAATGGTGTGAGGTCATATATATAGGGGAGGTGCTGTCCGTTTCATCGTAAAATAGGTTGTGGTCGATACATAATAGTTATGACGCTTAAATGATAACGATAGTATCGTTTCTCTTATTGTAGACTAAGGAGTTTTGACAATTGCATAGCTTGAGATTGGGGAAGTATATACAAGGTATGTGAGGCTATCCCTTTCCTTCTTTTGCACGACTCCGATTGCACATAATGTAATGAACGATCTTCCAAGATACTCTACTCTTAGAAGCTAGCAGTACTTACATTGTTTTCCCTCTTATGGAACGATTGATGTTAATGTTGCTTCTCTTAGTCTTATGTTATCAATGTTGTTGGTACTTCCTGATTCTTATAAGGTTCATAGTGAAGAGTTAGTCCTAATAACGTGTACAGAGGATACCGACCTTACGTCACTCCGAAAGGTTTAGAATGTGATTCCATGAGTCGAGCATGCATTATATATATGTATCTATTTTACTCTACCGAGCCACGCTATAGTTGGCCGGGTACGGCACCTATTGTGCAACCACTGATCAGTTGGGTTTTACCGAGCTCCACGTGGCCGGGTACGATTCTACCGAGCCTATTATGGCCGGGTACGATATGATGATGATGATGCCCACAGAGGCGAATGCTTTAAAGGTTTATGTATTTATACATATGTATCATGCATTTCATGTAAGTAGCCCTCAGAGGTACTAAGATGTTACAGGTTGTATATTCTCTATCCTTGCTTACATTACTAATCGTATTTATGGTTCCTTGCCTTACATACTCAGTACTTTATTCGTACTGACGTCCTTTTATTTGTGGACGCTGCATGTCGTGCTGCAAGGTCCTGATAGATAGACAGGTGCAGCTCCCCCACCACAGTAGACTGTCCAGTTCAGCGGTGATTGGCGAGATCCCTTCTCCGGACTTGCCTTGGTCTTGGTATGCAATTTTTGTTATAGACATTATGGGTATGTCGGGGCCCTGTTCCGGCTATGTTGCAACACTTATGTTCTTTTAGAGGCTCATAGACAGGTGTCGGCTCATGTATAGTTTGGTATGCCTTGTCGGCTAGTTTTTGTTGTATAGTCTTTCATAGTAGCGTGGTAGCTCATACCTTACATGTAGTTTCTTGATTGTCTGGTCATCCCCTGCTATGTATATTCATGCCATCATATTTTATTGCTGGTTGTCCATGATCTAGGTCTACCATTTATATTGATCTCGTCAGCCTTAAAAGATAATAATGAAGGTTAGATGAAATGTACGTTGGTGCTCGGCAAGTGTGGTCGGGTGCTAGTCATGGCCCTTCAGTTTGGGTCGTGACAAACTTGGTATCAGAGCAAGTCTGTCCTAGGGGTTGTCTATGAGCCGTGTCTAGTAGAGTCTTGATTATGGATGTGTAGCGCGCCACATTTATAATCAGGAGGCTACATGACATCTAGGGTTGTTACCTTCTTCCTGAATCTAGATCGTGCGTAGAGTTGAGTCGTAAGTGTTTGTCTCTAATATTCACCTTGTTTTTTTTCAGTGATGCCTTCGACTAGGAAGCAAACGATTAGTAGACGGCTTGATACAGCAGCGGGAGAGGGTACCAGTCAGGTGCCCCAAGTCAGAGCAGGACAAAGTGAGGCTCAAAGTGAGATGCCCTCTCATACCTCATCTACTCCATCTCCTCCAGAGGATATTAGAAGGCACCCAGCGCCTCCAGTTCCTCCGTCTGGCACTCCAGACCAGGATATGCAGAGTGCTTTGCAGTTATTGACTAGCTTGGTAGCTGCTCAGGCTCAGAGGCAGAATACAAGTGCTGCTGAGAAACCAGTTAGTACAAGAGTTCGTGATTTTATTAATTTAGACCCTCCAGTGTTTACCGGATCAGACCCCAAGGAGGACCCACAGACTTTTATTGACTAGGTTCATCGTACACTTCGGGTTATGCATGTTAGTGATACAGAGGCAGTAGAGTTGGCTTCTTATCGGCTACGGGATTTAGCAGTTCTCTGGTATGATAGTTGGGAGAGATCCAGGGGTCCGAACCCTCCTCCAGCTGTGTGGAAGGAATTTTCTGAGGCCTTTCTTCGTCACTACTTGCCAGTTGAGATACGACGAGCTAGAGCTGATAAGTTCTTGAACCTTAGACAAGGTAATATGAGTGTGCGAGAGTACAGTATGCAGTTTGATTCTTTGGCAAGGTATGCTCCCCATATGGTGGCCGAGATGAGTGATAGGGTGCATATGTTCGTGAATGGGTTGGGACCACATCTAATAAATGAGTGTACGACAGCCTCCTTGGTGGAGGGCATGGATATTTCCCGTATTCAAGCTTATGCCCAGACCCTAGAGGATCGTAAGCGCCAGCAGAGGGCAGTTAGGGAGCAGGATAGAGGCCAGCATAAGAGGGCGAGATTTGCAGGGTATTCTGATGACTTCAGAGGCCGCATCAGGCCACAGTTTTCGAGGAGTTCGGCGCCACCTGTAGCTAGTGCTCCTCCACAGTTTCAGAGGCCTCGATATGATCGATCCTATTCTGGTCCAGGTCAGAGTTCGCGGGCATCTGGCTCGCAACATCCCAGGGATACTAGTCAGATGAGACCCCCAACACCACATTGTGATCAGTGCGGCAAGGCCCACTTTGGACTGTGTCGTCGAGGTTCTGATGCATGCTATTCGTGCGGGCAGCCTGGCCATATGATGCGGGATTGTCCTAATAGAGGAGGTGATGGTATGGCTCAGCCGACTGGATCTGTGTCTGGTTCTTCCTCATCAGTTCGACCTCCAGCACGGGGTTTTCAGCAGTCGACAGGTCGTGGTAGGGGTAGAGGTGCAGTGCCGAGTTCGAGTGGTGCTCAAAATCGAACCTATGCTCTAGTAGGTCGACAGGATCTCGAGTCGTCTCCAGATGTTGTTACAGGTATTATATCTGTGTTTTCTTATGATGTATATGCGTTGATTGATCCGGGATCTACATTATCATATGTTACACCCTTTGTGGCTAATAAGTTTGGCATTGAACCTGAATTGATAAGTAAACCCCTCGCGGTATCTACTCCGATAGGAGATTCTGTGATTGCTAGAAGGGTATATAGAGGTTGCACTGTGATGATTTGTAGTCGTCAAACCTCGGCAAATTTATTTGAGTTAGAAATGGTTGATTTTGATGTGATAATGGGAATGGACTGGTTGGCCTCATGCTATGCAAATGTTGACTGTCGTACGAAGATGGTTAGGTTCCAATTTCCGGGTGAACCCGTCATTGAATGGAAAGGAAACATTGCTACACCGAAAGGTAGGTTTATTTCCTATCTTAAGGCAAGGAAAATGATCTCAAAAGGTTACATTTATCATCTCGTTCGCGTTAGGGATGTGGAGGCGAAACCGCCTACTTTACAATCAATCCCTGTGGTCAACGAATTCCCAGATGTTTTCCCAGATGAACTCCCAGGCCTTCCTCCTGAAAGGGAGATTGAGTTTAGCATTGATGTGTTACCTGACACTCAACCGATCTCTATTCCTCCATACAGAATGGCCCCGGCAGAGTTGCGAGAGTTGAAGGTGCAGTTGAAGGACTTGCTGGATAAGGGCTTTATTAGGCCTAGCACTTCACCTTGGGGTGCACCAGTCCTATTCGTGCGGAAGAAAGACGGGTCGTTACGGATGTGTATCGACTATCGACAGTTGAATAAGTCTACTATAAAGAACAAGTATCCACTTCCAAGAATTGATGACCTGTTTGACCAACTCCAGGGTGCCAAGTATTTCTCTAAGATTGATTTACGTTCAGGGTATCATCAGGTGAGGGTTAGGGAGAAGGATATTCCAAAGACGGCCTTCCGGACAAGATATGGGCACTTTGAGTTCTTGGTGATGTCGTTCGGGCTAACAAATGCCCCAGCAGCTTTTATGGATCTCATGAATACTATATTCAGGCCCTATCTTGATGTGTTCGTGATTGTATTCATTGATGACATTCTAGTGTATTCTCGTTCGGAGGTGGAACATGCGGGCCACTTGCGGATAGTATTACAGACGCTTCAGGATCGTAAGTTATATGCTAAGCTCTCCAAATGTGAATTCTGGCTGAACTCAGTAGCATTCCTTGGCCATGTGATATCTGATGAGGGTATTAGTGTCGACACTCAGAAGATCGATGCAGTAAAGAATTGGCCGAGACCTACAACACCATCAGAAGTCCGCAGCTTCCTAGGGCTAGCAGGATATTATAGGCGGTTTGTAGAAGGATTTTCCTCTATATCATCACCATTGACTAAGTTAACACAAAAAGCTACCAAATTCCAGTGGTCTGACACTTGTGAACATAGTTTTCAGGAGCTGAAGAATCGATTGACATCTGCACCAGTGCTCACTCTTCCTGAAGGAACAGAAGGTTATGTGGTATATTGTGATGCCTCAGGTATAGGTTTGGGGTGCGTATTGATGCAGCATGGGAATGTGATTGCTTATGCATCAAGACAATTGAAGAAGCATGAAAAGAATTATCCAACCCATGATTTGGAATTGGCTGCAGTAATATATGCTTTGAAGATATGGCGGCACTACTTATACGGCGTCCATGTTGACATCTACACAGATCACAAGAGTTTACAATACATCTTCAAGCAGAAAGAGTTGAATTTGAGGCATCGTAGGTGGCTTGAATTATTGAAAGACTACCACGTCGAGATATTGTATCATCCCGGTAAAGCCAATGTTGTGGCAGACGCTCTCAGCCGTAAATCAATGGGAAGCTTAGTACATATTGAGGCAGGTAGATGGGGGTTGATTAAAGAGATTCATCAGCTAGCCAATATGAGAATCAGATTGTTAGACTCTGATGACGGAGGTGTTACTGTACAGAATACATCAGAATCATCTTTGGTAGCCGAGGTAAAAGCACGACAATATGAAGATCCTATCTTAGTACGATTAAGAGAAAGCATTCAACAGTGTAAAAGTATGGCTTTTAGGATCGGAAAAGATGGGGCACTGAGATACCAGAGCCGATTGTGTGTGCCTAATGTGGCAGGGTTGCGAGAGAAGATTATGAATGAGATTCATCAATCCCGATATTCCATCCATCCCGGCTCGACAAAGATGTATCATGATGTCAAGGAGCAGTATTGGTGGGATAATATGAAGAAGTCTATTGCTGAATTTGTAGCCCAGTGTCCCAATTGTCAACAAGTAAAGATAGAACATCAGAAACCCGGTGGATTGCTTCAAAATATAGAGATTCCGACCTGGAAGTGGGAGGTGATTAATATGGACTTCATTATTGGATTACCTCGCTCTTATCATAAGTTTGACTCCATCTGGGTGATAATTGATCGACTTACAAAATGTGCCCATTTTCTGCCAGTGAAGACAACTTACGCGGCTGAAGATTATGCAAAGTTGTATATCAAGGAGATTGTTAGGCTTCATGGTGTGCCCATATCTATTATATCAGACCGAGGAGCTCAATTTACGGCTAACTTTTGGAGGTCTTTCCAGAAGGGTTTAGGCACACAGGTAAATCTCAGCACTGCATTTCATCCGCAGACTGACGGACAGGCTGAACGTACCATTCAGACACTGGAAGATATGCTACGAGCATGTGTTCTAGATTTTAAGGGGAATTGGGATGATCATCTTCCACTCATAGAATTCGCCTATAACAATAGCTACCATTCCAGTATTAAAATGGCCCCATATGAGGCACTATACGGGAGGAGATGTAGATCACCAGTTGGATGGTTCGAAGTCGGTGAAACAGAATTATATGGGCCAGATTTGATTCACCAAGCTATTGAGAAGGTGAAAGTGATACAGGAGCGATTGAGGACGGCACAAAGCAGGCAAAAATCTTATTCTGATGTCCGACGTCGTGATCTAGAGTTTGAGGTTGGTGATTGGGTTTTCCTGAGGATCTCACCAATGAAGGGTATTATGCGTTTTGGGAAGAAAGGTAAGCTGAGTCCAAGGTATATCGGGCCGTATAAAATTCTTCGACGGATTGGACAGGTTGCTTATGAGTTAGAATTGCCATCCGAATTGGAATTTGTCCACCCGGTATTCCATGTATCTATGTTGAGAAAATGTATTGGAGACCCTTCTCGAGTCATCCCTATCAAAGATGTACAAGTTACAGAGGACCTATCATATGAAGAAGTGCCAGTGGCGATATTAGATCGGCAAGTCCGCAAGCTGAGAACAAAAGATGTAGCTTCCGTCAAAGTATTGTGGAGGAACAAAAATATGGAAGAAATGACATGGGAAGCAGAAAAGGAGATGAAGTCAAAATACCCTTACTTATTCCAGAATGAAGATAACAAGGATGCTGGTGGAAGACAGGATACATTGGAAGAAGAAACGGCTCTATGAGGTAAGCAATAATTTGAGAATACTCCTCCTTAATACAAAATGGTGATATGTAGATAATGTAAATACGCATAATGCTTTGTGTAGCCTTGTGAAGCCATATGTTGGGATTAATTACTTGCAAGTTTTGCTAGTGACCATTTTATAGGGGAAAATTGATCGGAAATTTCCATTGGAATCCACGATGATTTAAACTCCCCATAAACCCTTACATTCGAGGACGAATGTTCCTAAGGGGGGGAGGGTGTTACAACCCATATCCACATGTGTTAGTTCATGCCATATATTAGTTAACATAAATCCAAGAAGGAATTATCTTTGAGATGATAATAAGTCAATCCTATTGGTCTTAAGTGATACAAGAGTGTATAAGGGTGATTAACCAGTATTAGAAGTTAAACGAATCAAGGATGTTGTAACTCGTATTTTCAGGTAATCTAGCGGTGCTTAATACACTCAAGAGGTAATTTATTAAGTTATTTTAATCATATAATATCCGTATCATAAGTCTTGAAGTCAAACGAGTGATGAAACAAAAGTCGACAAAAGTTGTCGCAACTTAGGTTCATAATTTTACTTAAACATTAGGTCAAATGTTTCTAATCTTTTCTCATAATTTACAAGGAATTACGGGGTGATATACCCACCAAATTAAAGATCTATGAGTCTAGTTTCCAACGCATTAAACCGTTAATCTATACGATCTCGGAGTAGAGAGATATTCGCGTTTTCGCGAGACTGCGCCAAGCACCTCTCTATGGGGCCCACTAAGTCGGTTTAAGATATTTGGACCTATATAGGATGACTACAACCCATTTTAAGTCATTTCCTTTCACTATTTTCAGACCTTAGAACCCTAGGAACATCCTCTCAAGGTTCTCTCAAGATTCAAGACCCAAAAAAGGGCAAACAACACAAATCAAGTGTCGGGAATTCCGTGGTGCTAGTAAGTCTCTTGTTCTTCTTGTTGTTGCTCATTTTTGTGTCATTCCAGCCCGTGTGGGAGGTTGTTTTAAAGGGTTTATGTTCTGTAAATACTCCCTCATGTTCTTAATATCAATCCTAGGTGATTTCAAGCCTTCTAAAGTGATTCTAGTGCCGAAAAACACTAATTGATCGCTAGTTTCGTTTTTTTTGTTGTGTGGCAGCATTGGAGGGATATTTCATGGAAATTTAAGGTCAAATTGGAGTTGTTCTTTCTGTATAAAGGTAAGGAACCTCTTACTCTATATGTATTTAAGATTATCCAAGTTGCGGCTAAGCCATTGAAGCTAGAACTTGTGAGATATATATCGAAAGGTTTGGTAGTAATGTTATTGTTTTGTGGACTGTTTTGCGTTGTTGTTGGGCTGCGTATTTTACTACTATCTTGTGGAGTTTTGGAGGAGGAAGGGTGTGGGGAAACACCATATATATGTAGGGTTATGGGCTGATAGTTATTCGTAACATTTCCAGATTGTTTGACACGACTACGGTGGTCGTCGTATGTATGGAGTGATTAGGCTGTGTGTGGACTATATTGGGAGGCTCAATATGTTTATTATTGATGTTGTTTGGGCTGTTTGGTGACTATTTTGAATGGTGTGAGGTCATATATATAGGGGAGGTGCTGTCCGTTTCATCGTAAAATAGGTTGTGGTCGATACATAATAGTTATGACGCTTAAATGATAACGATAGTATCGTTTCTCTTATTGTAGACTAAGGAGTTTTGACAATTGCATAGCTTGAGATTGGGGAAGTATATACAAGGTATGTGAGGCTATCCCTTTCCTTCTTTTGCACGACTCCGATTGCACATAATGTAATGAACGATCTTCCAAGATACTCTACTCTTAGAAGCTAGCAGTACTTACATTGTTTTCCCTCTTATGGAACGATTGATGTTAATGTTGCTTCTCTTAGTCTTATGTTATCAATGTTGTTGGTACTTCCTGATTCTTATAAGGTTCATAGTGAAGAGTTAGTCCTAATAACGTGTACAGAGGATACCGACCTTACGTCACTCCGAAAGGTTTAGAATGTGATTCCATGAGTCGAGCATGCATTATATATATGTATCTATTTTACTCTACCGAGCCACGCTATAGTTGGCCGGGTACGGCACCTATTGTGCAACCACTGATCAGTTGGGTTTTACCGAGCTCCACGTGGCCGGGTACGATTCTACCGAGCCTATTATGGCCGGGTACGATATGATGATGATGATGCCCACAGAGGCGAATGCTTTAAAGGTTTATGTATTTATACATATGTATCATGCATTTCATGTAAGTAGCCCTCAGAGGTACTAAGATGTTACAGGTTGTATATTCTCTATCCTTGCTTACATTACTGATCGTATTTATGGTTCCTTGCCTTACATACTCAGTACTTTATTCGTACTGACGTCCTTTTATTTGTGGACGCTGCATGTCGTGCTGCAGGTCCTGATAGATAGACAGGTGCAGCTCCCCCACCACAGTAGACTGTCCAGTTCAGCGGTGATTGGCGAGATCCCTTCTCCGGACTTGCCTTGGTCTTGGTATGCAATTTTTGTTATAGACATTATGGGTATGTCGGGGCCCTGTTCCGGCTATGTTGCAACACTTATGTTCTTTTAGAGGCTCATAGACAGGTGTCGGCTCATGTATAGTTTGGTATGCCTTGTCGGCTAGTTTTTGTTGTATAGTCTTTCATAGTAGCGTGGTAGCTCATACCTTACATGTAGTTTCTTGATTGTCTGGTCATCCCCTGCTATGTATATTCATGCCATCATATTTTATTGCTGGTTGTCCATGATCTAGGTCTACCATTTATATTGATCTCGTCAGCCTTAAAAGATAATAATGAAGGTTAGATGAAATGTACGTTGGTGCTCGGCAAGTGTGGTCGGGTGCTAGTCATGGCCCTTCAGTTTGGGTCGTGACACGGACAGTCGACATTATCCCTATGGAGCTTTTTCCATTTCCCGAAAGGTGGAATTATGCATGTGAGCGTAAGATCTGGTCCCTTTTCAGATTTTGCCTATAGCAAAAATTAGTTGAATAATAGCGTTTTCTCTCTTTTTGCAGTAACTTCATGGATGCCGGGTGAGGTCCTTGACCTGCCTGGCTGGGTTCGGAGGATGGTGACCCATTTGACCTGTGATGACGTCGGTGGCTGAATTCTATGCCAGATGGGGATTGAAATACCATGGTATGCACACATGCTGCCTTTGCCTTGGCCTTCGTATATTTGAGGTAACATTTCCCTCCTTTCTTTTGTATCGGTTTTACCATTTGTAGGTATTGGGCGGTTCTTCGGGATGACACAGTGCTCTTCCAAAGGGGGGAAAGAGGCATCGGTCTCTGAGCCTAGGGACGACGGCGATAAACGGGATTGGCACCCGTAGTGTGATAGAGCTTTTAGTGATGCTGAATGGGCTCGCATTTTATAGGAGAAGGCATTTTCCGAGTCTGCTGCTCCCGAAGTATCTAATTCCCGGTCGACGGATCCTTGAGTGAATATGCTTTGCCCGAGGTCGATTCTTCTGGGGCCGGAGAGGTAGGATCGACAGGAGTATATTCTGACTTCGAGGAAGTTCGTCGGCTTCACTTTGTGGTGAGTTTAGACGCAGTTTTCCTGTATTCCATGTCCTCCTCCCTTTATTGAACTTTTCTTGTGCAGGCCTATGATAGGTTTATGTCTGAGCTGCTCTGTCAAGAGGCCAGGCTTTAGAAATTTCTGCACGAGGGTGAGTCCCTTAGGCTCCTTAGCGAGGAGAAAGAGGTTGAGTTACAACATTGGCGATATGAGGCATACAGGACTATTTGATGGAGCAGGTAACTTTTTGAAGCTCGCACTTTGCTATCTTTGGCCCTTAAGGTTAACCCCATTTTTGTTGTATTAGCTGCAGAAAAAGACGGAGGATTTGGAGTACCTCAAGGGCGACATCAACCGCATCAGAGCTGCTTGTGGTGAGCTAATGGATCAGGTGCAAGCTCAAGCTTTAGAGGAGACAGGCGCCTCGGCCAAGGTCCCTGCCTTCGAAGCCCAACTCCTCTTGGCTCGTGACAATGCCAAAGTTCAAGAGGACATGATCAGGAAACTTGAATCTGATCTCTCAAAGATCAGGGCTGAGATAATTGATGCCCGGGCTGAAGCAGTACTAAGTCGAACCAAGGGTGATCAGGAGATGGTGATTTGTATGAAAGACGCTTTGGATGCTCAAGCCAAACTAAAGTGAGTCCTAGACCGGGAGAAGAGGGTCGAATAATATGTTTGTTGCAGATCCCGAAGAGAGGTACTCGAAGAGAGCAGTGCAAGGGGCTTCGTTCTCTCGAGGAATTGGCTCGATCAAGGGCGGACGAGCGTGACACGCATTCATTTCTTGTTGATGACGCGAAGAGCAAAACCGGCAAGTTGTAGCCCTTTGGAGCGGAGTGTAGATTTCACCGTTTTCCTGCTTTGTATTTAATATATGTAATGTGTTGCATATGTAAGATAAGAGGAAATTTGAAGCTTTATTTCTTCTGCATCTCTTTCTATTATTTCTTTCGTCCAGGCGGGCTAGTTTCGGTGATTGTCGGGATCCTCGTAGGTCCGAAACTGATCGGGCCAGCCCGGAGGCTCTTAAGCGCAATCCTTGATGTGAGCAGGCGTTGGGGCTTCCGTGCTTTGCCCAGCTGTTTAGGTTTAGTCTTCGAGTCAGGCCATGACTCGAGCTTTCTTGCCTTTAAATCATCTATGCCCGTGTGGGTAGGTAGTAACTGTTCCCATTTCTTGCCCTTGGGCATTTGCCGTGTCGACTATTTTGGGTTCAGTCTCCGAGTTGCGTTGCGATTCGAGCTTGAATTAACCCTCAAATTTTATCCTGCCTACATGGGTGGACGGCGATGGCCTTTTGTGCTTCGGGTCGAAGTGACCTTACAGGTGGGTGGCCCAGAGGCTCACTCGGCTGGCGATAGTGGCATTTATGTCGTGCCCTTAGGCATGTTTTTAGTTTAACTATTTTGGGTCTAGTCTCTGAGCCACATTGCGGTTAGAGATTTAATTGACCCTTAAGTATTTTCAGACCGGCGATAGTGCCTCTTACGATGTTTTGGTCGTTGAGACCTTTCAATATGTGGCCTAGAGGCTTTCATAGTGAACTATTTTGGATCCGGTCTCCGAATCGGGTTACGATTCGAGCTCATTTTAATCCTCAAGTTGTCATTTTTTAGCTGGAAACAATGGCTCTTATGTTGTTTGGTCGTAGAGACCTTTTAATATGTGGCGCAGAGGCTTGCTTAGCTGGAGACAATGGCTCTTACGCTATTTTTGCCCGTGGGATTTTTGTAGGCTTTGTTTTCCGCTCTTTAAGGTCTTTTGAAAGATTTTTGCCGGACCCATCGTCGGTTCTGGAAGATCCTCGATTTCAAGTCGTTATCAGCGATTTTTGAGAACCTCGGAAGGTTCATAGCTCGTAGGCTGAGTAGGTCGAAGCCTTGTGATTTGGAGCTGACATGGTCGAAGCTCGTTTTTGCCTGTTGAGGGAAGCCTGTTTTAACTGGTTCTTTTCGAAGTATATTCAAAGTAGTGGCCTGCGATTTTTGTTTAGCGACAATCGGTTGTCCCCGAGTCACGTTAGTTTGGATGTATCAGCCGTTTTGACTGTAGTCATATACATTTGGCTGGAGCCATTTTTTATCCCGAGTGACAATTTAGGCGTCTACACCGAGGGTATGCCCTTTCGGGACTCTTACAAATGCGATGTATAGCCTAAACTTTGGGATTTTCATGTCTGTTTAGTTCTTACAGTTTTTCATGTATGTTGAGGTCTTACAGTTTGTCATGCCTGTTGAGGTCTTACAGTTTTTGCAATGTATAATAGATCTGGTTACGCCTAGTCTGCCCGCTAGGGGTCTTATAGTTTCGGGTTTTCCATTGCATGGCGATTGTTAATGAATGATAGTCTCTGAGTCATCAAATTTGTTTAAGCGTGAAAACCGATTTTCGTAAGCTCGGAGTTGCCTTGTAAGGGCTTTATAAGCCCGGAGTTCCGACTCTGGGGTTGTGTGAGTGCCAAATTGTTGACGTTAAGTCTCCGAGTATTTCAGTATGCATTTGGTGGAGTGGTCCCCGCCGGGAGTATACTCGAGATTCCCTTGCTTGGAGAATAAGATGCTGAAATGATGTCATTTTATTGCTTGGTGTAATAATACAATGTTTCATTGTATGAGCTCTGCTCGTGCAGGTGCGGCTCCACGGACCATTCGATCCGGTACATAATTCCCGATTGGGTCATAGTCTGCCGTTTCCCGATCCTCCCGAGGGGATGGTTCCCTTGGAAGAAGATCATCGCTTGTCGTTGGATTATAGAAGAAGTCATGTGACCTTATTGGATCCTCCTCTTGGGGGGTACATTGCTCCGCTAATAATCTTGCTGAGGAGGACCTCTTTGGGGCGAAATCCTGATTGAGGGGAAAGAGCGTGGCGTACCCTTTTTCAAGGCCTATAGATCTCCAGGTAGAGTTAGGACTTTTAAATATCCTGGCCAGTAGTCTGCATAGAAGTTAGTGAAAAAATAACGAGGGAGTAAAGTAGTTCTTCCTCACCGCGGGATGTGTAAGCGACGTTTTGAGATTTTGTATGTTCCTACCCTTTCGAGGCATGAGTCCCGATACAGCCCTCCGCTATGTCATATCAGGCTTGGCCGAAGATGTGGTTTGCTTACCCTTTGATCCTTTCGAGGGTGGGTGCATTGATGCCAGCAACGCGCCAGATGGTGAAGAATTTCCTCTTGTCGCGTATTGCTTTTTGTCGACTTATTTTAGTCCTGCCCTTTGTGAGGGGTTTCATTCTTTTGGCGAAACGGGGCCGATGATGTCCCTGGGTGGTGTACCGACAGTCATCTGAATAAGACGCCCGTGCTTTGAACTTCCTTTGATGGTACAAAGCTCGACGTACCGGCCCGAGCTCAGATGGGCCGTATCAAGAGAATGGTCTTTGTGATGATTGTCGTTCGGGATTCACTAGGGATTCGGGATATTGGAGCGATTTGGTCCGTTAGTCCGGACCGCCCTACTGACTTTGGTCCGACATAGTTGTTCCACGTGACCGAACCACCTAAATTCATGAATACACGTTTTATTCAAAATAGATCAAATGAGGGAGAGGGTTACCAATGCATCAGTGTGATGTCGAGGCGAAGTCTTAGTGCCCTTTTCCTTGGATATAAGGGTGTTCTCCAAAATATTTCCCTGGACCAGGTTATCCCTAACGGCTAACATTTTCACTTCCCATTTTATGAGTCCTCAGAGGGTGTCGCCGTTCCTTCATTGTTGTGGTAATACGTCGTGGCTCGTTCGTTTCATCCTTCCCAGTTGCCTTCATCCCTTGGGGCTGGACTCGAGCCTAACCGCTCGATGGTACTCGGAGGCAATTTTTACTGAGCAGCACAATAGTCACCCTTCTAAGCTGGTGGTTATTTTTTATGCTGTGGTCGCGCGCACCCCGTGGTTCCTGTGCCGGGTTGTGGTTCTTTTGAAGGGGTCTTGGTCGAATAGGTCTGAGTCGTTCTGCGTCCATGGTTTCGTTTATAGTGATCACGATGTTTGGCATGGCAATGTCGAAATCGTACTCCGCTGGGCGGGGTTCCTCTACCGGTTGTGCCTCGTCAAATCCGGTTCCATTGAAGGTTCCTCGAGGTTGCCCTCTAATTGTTTCCCTACCATTGCGAGGTAGGCTGCATCTTGTGGCATTCCTCCCATTCGCGGAGCATGGATGGTACCTCCATTTGTTGGGCATTAGTTTCTTTGCTGGGATCCTGCTTGGGTATACCGGGCCCGTAGATGCTCCCGGATGTTGTCCATTGCCCTGATTCGTGGCCGGTGCTGGGTACGGTCATTCGACCAGGTCTCGGCTGGGTATCTGATTAATCTTCATTTGAAATGACCCGGAGTCAATGGGTATGCTTCGTTTAAATTTTGGGCGAAGGCTTGGGTCGCTCAGTCCTCCTAAACCGGGAGCGATCTCATTTGTCCTATCAGGGAATGAGGCGCGACTTCCTATGGTGTTTCACTATCTCATTGTTTGGCCTCAGATGTGTCGGGCTCTTCCGTTACTGCTTTGATGGCCTCTATGTGTGCTCCTACGGAGGGATTTGCTGACATGGTAAGCGAGTTTGTGAAGTCAGGCGCTAGGCTGCAGCGTCACATCATGGTTTTCCTCGAGAGTGTTTCCCCGAACTTTTTCAATAGGATGGGCTCGAACTCATCATCTTGAAGGTCGCTGCCGTTTTACGCACATGTGTAAGCGGTGGTGCACTCGTCGGGATCCGAGGTCCTGTCGCACCCAGGGAGTTTCGGAGTTCTGTATTTCTGTGGAGCGGGTTCCGGGACCGCTTCCCGGGAGATAACTGTTGCATGAGCCTCCATGAACCTGACTTGATTCTCTTGGAGAGGTCCTCTAGCGTCTTCATTGTGGAGGGGTATGTTATCGATCCATTGTTGCTTGATCTTTTGGGTACTCGTTCGGTGTAGGGAGTCTTTTCCGGCGCTATTGTGCTGGGGATCCCCGGATGGCTCTGCAACTGAGCGATAGCCAACTGTTGTGTCTGCAACATTTCAAAAATAACATGTATACTAACTTCCTGTTCTTCCCGGGGCAGGGTTTTTTGAGCTTCCTGTTGGTTGCTGTGTCGTATGCTCCTGTTGGTGTGAGAAGTTTCGTCGACTTGTGGTGCGTCCTGTGAGTTCGCATCCGCTAGAATTTTTCCGGGCGTGTTATCGGGATTCTGTAGTGGTGCTCTAGCGGTCACGACAGCCACACCATTTTCCTCGTGATTCTCGAGGTTGTCGTTCTCGACTCTGTTTACCGAGCAATACATTTTCACCTGAAATCAAGAGATCTTTGGACAAGAAAAAGTGTGAAAGATAATGTGTGTTTGTGCAATGAAACCAGCAAGAAAATAATCACTATTATTTTTAGCCCCACGGTGGGCGCCAAACTGTTTACCGTGAAAATGGTAACAACAATTAAATTTGTAGATGAGATTCTAAAAATACGTGATCAATTCCCGAGCTAGTTGTTATAGCAGTTGATGCTGATAATAAGGAGTTTAAAGATTAAATGCAAGCTAAAACAAGATAGTAATCGAACCGAGGGGCCTGCTGCCCGGGTATAGGTCAGGTCGATGGGGGACCTCTAGGTCGACGTCAGGGTCGAGCTCAAGCTATCGAGGATAGTCGGGGATGGGATAACAGTTGAGGATATAATTAAACATGGCTCTTCACAGCCAATACTAAGCTATACGAGAACTAGTAAGAAAGCAATGAATATCAAGGTGACTTCGAGCTAATGAGAACGAAGAAGTTAGAAAGAAAAGAGAGAGAGAGAGAGATAGAGAGAGAGAGATTATTGTACTTGTGGAGAAATGGAGCAACATCAGTCCGTTAAAAGGTAGTGTGAGTCCCCTTTATATAGGAGGGGAACTCGGCTACAAGTACGTGGAGATTAATTACAAAGTATGGAGATGGGATGGCTTGACGCGATGCCTCAGCATAGGCTCTGGATAGGCCGTCCCTGTCAAACTTAGTTGTGTGCCTTGGGAGCTTCCCATTATGTCATGGCTTCGATCTCCGTCTTCTCTGAGTCGGGCCTCGATGAGCCCCGAGGTCAGGAACTCGGTCGTGGCTACCCGTCCTCGGGGTCTTGAGGCGTTCTTCCGAAATGACTTGACAGGGAGAAATCAAGTCCTGTGTTTTGCCGAGTACACTTATTTTATTGGCCACAATATCATTGTTGTACTTGGCATATTTTGGAATTTCACGTAAGACATCAACCAATGAGAGATTTAATTAGATTTGGCTCAGCATATCAAGAAATTTGCTGAACATTCTGTCATCACTTTTCCTCTTCAATCTTTGTGGGAAGGGAGGTGGTAGCGTTGCAACTGGAGTCTTTTCACTTTACTCAATGTCACGACCCAAATTCCACTAAAGGTCTTGATGGCGCCGGACACCGCTGTCTGGCAAGCCAACCAAAATACTTAATTAAATTCACGTTTAAATAATTTTGAAAACTATGATTTTTCCTTCAATTTTACTAGTAAAAGATAATCATTTCAAATCAAATATGAATGTTAAGAAGTTAATACAAGATACCCCATTATCATCCCAGAAACCGGTGTCACAAGTACATGAACATTTACTAGAGGATGCAATAAAATATAGTAACTGTCCGGAATACAAGTGGACAAAAATGAAAAACACTGTAAAATACTATGAAGGGGACTCTGCTGGCTGCGGGTCGTCTCGATAAATGCAACTCACCTAAGTCTCCATATCAACCATGCCGCTATGCCACTAGCCACACTTGAACCTGTGCAACAAAATGCACAGCAAGTGTAGTATGAGTATGAAAACAATGTGTACCCAATGAGTATCCCATCTAATCTCGAAGATGTAGAGACGAGAGGTCGACTTCGATACTTACGAGTGGTCCAATGATAATATACCAATAATTTTATAAATCGAGGATTTTCATAAAAATTACGGTAACTCAAATAGCATGAGGCAAGTAAACAATTCTTTCATTTATAGGAAATTTAAAAATTCATTTTAATCATTTATACATTTATCTCAGGCCAGGGAGAAAACAAATATCAACATCTATGAATTTCAAGGCAAGCAATACAAGTATGCGCAAATCATGCCGAGATCGTACGGCCCGATCCAACAAATATTTAAAATGTTCACTTCCAGAGGGTTGAATGGTGCGAACCATAGATGCATCTATTTAATCTACCGAGGCGTTCGGCCCGTTCCGAAATTAAACACATACAGACAGTTAATCAAGAAGTCAATAGGGAACAATTATCTAAAGAAAAGCCAATTCCCTTTTAACAATTTTATAAAAATGAAGTTTAATCCTTTTAGAATTTCATTTACCAATTCGATAGGATTTAAGCAATTCATATGTCAACAAGGTTACAAATTCCAAGTATAACATGCTTTTGGGTCCTAGACTACCCGAACTTACACATAATAATAGCTACGCACGGACTCTCGTCACCTCGTGCGTACGTAGCCCCCACAAATAGGAGCACATAACCAATTATTTCACCTATGGGGACAATTCCCTCTTACAAGGTTAGAAAGGAGACTCATCTCGCTCTGAAGATCCATAACTGGCATTCCACGCTCTTCCGAAGACTAGAATCGATGCACAATGCTCCGAAACTAGCCAATAATTATGCAAATCCATTAACATATATTTAATTACTCATTACAATCCAATTTATAACAATTCCTAACCCCGATCGAAAAGTTGACAAAATTTCCCTCGGGCCTATGTGTCTGGACTCCAAATTTCTCGAAGATAAAGTTTACCCATGAACTCACAAACTCAAATATATGATTTTATCTTAATTTCATACCCAAAATCGTGGTCAAAATCCAAGAATATAAATTTTCTAGATTTTCCCTCAAACACCAAGTTCCACTAATTTTCATGCTAAAATCTACACATAATCAGTGTATTTAACTCATAATAGGTAGGATTAACTTACCTCCAAGTTGCTAGAGGGAAGCCCCTCTCAAGAAGCTCCAAAATCGCCCCAAAGTAGAGAAAAATGGGTGAAATGAACTCAACCCCGCTTTTTAAAACATTCTGCCCAGCGACTTCCGCACCTGCGGACTCCTTGCCGCTTCAACCAGTCTGCATCTGCGCAACCCTCATCGCACCTGCGCCAATCACCGCTTCTACGGTCCTCCGCCTCGCTTCTGCGCTTGCGCAGATGCGGCTAATACCCCACATCTGCGGTCCTTCCCTTGGCTGCCCCTTTCCACTCCTGGGACTCCCAGGCCATTTCTACGGCTCCGCACCTACGGCCACAACCTTGCAGGTGCGATTACACCAGATACCAACTACTGAAGCCCTTCTTCAAACTCCAAATTTGATCCGTTATCCATCCGGAATCCACCCAAGGCCCCCGGGACTCGAACCAATCACACCAACTAGTCCCAAAACACATTATGGACTTGCTTGAGGCCTCAAATCATATCAAACAATGCTAAAATCATGAATCGACCTCCAATCCTAGCTTAATGAACTTAAGAATTTCAAACATCTAAGTTCGATGCCAAAACATATCAAATCACGCCCGATTGACCTTAAATTTTGCGCACAAGTCATATTTGACGTTACGGACCTACTCCAACTTCTGGAATCGGAATTGGACACACATATCAAAAAGTCCACATCCGGTCAAACTTCTCAAAAACCTTTAATTTCTATCTTTAAACAAATGACTCCAAAATGACCCCACGGACCTCCGAATTCACTCTCGATCGCGCTCCATATACCAGAATCACCATACAGAGCTATTCCCAGACTCGAAACCCAAACGGACAATGATAACACTAAAATGCACTTAAACCCAAACTTATGAAATTCCTCCAAAAATTCTAACTTCCACAATAGGCGCCAAAACATTCCCAGGTCCTCCAAAACCCTATCCGGACATACGCCCAAGTCCGAAATCATCATACGAACCCGGTCCCAGTGTGAGGTCGTTTACTCAACAATCCAACCTTAGTCAATTCTTTCAACTTAAAGCTTCCAAATGAGAATTCTCTTTCCGAATCAACTTCGAACTTTCCGGAATTCAATTCCGAATGCGCGCACATGTCATAATACCTGAAGTGAAGCTGCTCATGGCCTCAAACTGCTGAACGACATGCTAGAGCTAAAAAATGACCGATCGGGTTGTTACACTCAATTTCTTTCTCACTTTCACCCACAACTTTAGGGACAAATTCACCTGCAGGAATGACGTTCTCTTTTTTTTGGTCTATACTATTCCTCAAAGTTACAACATTTACTTGAGGATCTATCTTTATATAACTTGGAAGGGCCCCTGCACAGGGCAAGTATTTTGGTGAGTAGCCAACTGCCCTATCTGCCTCTCTAAATTTCGAAAATCAGTCCTTAGCTGATGGTTTTCAATTGGAAGCTTTTTCAACATATCATTGGTGCTTTCTTCTCCCTGTTGGGGTGCTTATTAGGGCTGATTATAGTTTCCTTGGGGTCTGTATTGATCTTGACTAGCTTGATTTCCACCTATGAGAAATTTGGGTGGTCCCTCCAGTTGGGATTATAAATGTTCCCATATTGTGCATTTTGGTTCATTAGACCTCTACCCAACCGACTCACATAATATATAGAATCTGCATTCATTGGACATTGGTCATCCATGTGACCATCTCCACAAATTTCACAACATATGTCATGACCCACAAACCGATCCGGTCGTGATGTCGTATGTCGTGAAACTAGGCCAGCCGACACAATTTCCAAATCAAACAATTTTTCTATAAAGTCATATTTAAGCTATTAATTGACAAGAAATCTCATAATATAAGTCTAAGTAACCAGTGCAGAATAAATACACAAGCCCGACATCGGAGTATCACAAGTCATGAGCAACTACAACTCTGCCTTAATATAATAAAGTCTAAACAAGACTGGAATACCATACTAAATAAAACTAGGGAAGATATGATTGAAAAGAATAGGGTTGCGAATGTCATGCAGCTACCTTGTCTACTACAAAATCCTACTGAATGGACAATCAATGCTCACTATCGCGACCCGCAACTCCTGGATCTACACACAAGGTACATAGAGTAATGTGAGTATGCCAACTCAGTAAGTAATAAAAGTAAATGAAAGTTGAGCAGTAAGAAAACAATTAATTCCACATCATAACACCACAACAAATACAGTACATTTCACAAAAATAGTTCAGAAATCATTTACCTCGTAAAATAAATTCATTTTCAGTAAAACCCTTCCCTTTAAAGCATATTTCGATAGTTTGAAATGAGTTATGAAAATAGTAAATAAAAATGACAGAAATGCAAACAGCCCCTCGGGCAAAACATGTATCATAAACCGCCCCTCGAACAAAATATCAACAGAACCAGCCCCTCGTGCTACCTCACAATCACTCATAATCAGCCCATCGGACAACAATATGAATCAACAACAGCCCCTCGAGCAACAATACGAATCAATAATAGCCCCTCGGGCTACATCACATCACTCACACTGGGTACATGTGCTCATTGGGCGTGTTAAGAGTCCAGAGGGGCTCCTACAGCCCAAGCGCTATAACAAGCCATCTTGTGGCATAATCAATCAGGCCCTCGGCCTCACATAACAAGTCACCTCGTGGTGTAACAAACTAGTACGACATGATGCGGTGTGCAGCCCGATCCCATGAAATCCTGACAACACAAGCCCTCCGCCTCACTCATTCGGAAACCTCTCAAGCCACTCGGGCTACAGTAAAACAGGATGCTCAGTCGAAATATTATTTAAAGTATCAAAACAGAGTTAACAAGACTGAGTTGTGAAATCAATAAAATATAGCATGACTGAGTACAATTATTAAATCAAAATAGTTAGGAATTTCAGTAAAGAAAGCCCCTAAGGGTCCAAACAGTTGGCACGAGGCCCAAATATGGCATCCAACCCAAAACATAGTAATACTTTCCAAAACACAACAATATCAAATAGTTTTCAATCAAATACGCGACATAATAGACGTACGGGATGGACCAAGTCACAATCCCCAACGGTGCACGACCCCACGCTCGTCATCTAGCGTGTGCGTCACCTCAAAGTAGTGAAACGATGTGAAATTCGGGGTTTCATGCCCTTAGGACATCATTTAAAATTATTACTTACCTCTGTGAGCATGTTATTTTTTTTCCTATTCAAAATACTCCAATAAAATTAAAGAAATGGATTTTTCCCAATTATTTGCAAATTTTATATGATTTTTGAAGGATTTTATTAATTGTTTACATTTTTTGTACACGTATAATTCTGTTAAAAATCATGAAAAAATACCATGCATGGAATTTAGATTTTGTTTTCATATTTTTAGGATTAATTCGTTAATTAATTGCTTTATTAAAATGAAAATCACAAAAAAAAATAATAATACATCATTAATTTACATTTTTAGCCTTTAATGCTAAATTAGTATTTTTCTCTTCTTTATATTAGGATAAACCAATTTTTTAAAATATTGTAATAGATAATTAGTTTAATTTTACAATTTAGATTAATTTAGGAATTTGATTTAGGATATTAATTAAAGAAAAAGAAAAAGAAGAACAAAGAAAAAGGAAATAAGAAAAGGAATTGAAAAAGGGGGTTTTTTTTTAATTTTGAAACTTGGCCAAATTGTATACCCAATTCGTCCAAACCCAAGCCCAAAATCTAAATATACCCGGTCCCATCCCCTTGGACGCGAAACGGTGTCGTTTGATTTTGTTTAATCCCAACCGTTGATCTTCAATGATCTAATGGTTAGGAACTCAATCCCCTTTACTACATAACTCCAAAAAGCCCCCCTCCCTAACCCTAGAGATTAAATTCCCATCCCCCCTGTCTCTAACCTAAACCTAGATGCCCTCAAATGCTCCCAATTCCACATGGCCTAAACCCTAGCCGCCACCCGCCGGAAATCATTTCACAGTGGCGGCCTGTCTCCAAACCACCCCAAAATTACACCATGATATCCTCATCCCCCTTCTTCCCAAATCCATCATTAGTTTTCACTAAACCCTTGCCAAATTCATGTAATTTCAGATCTGAAACCCCAAAAAAGGGAAAACCCTAATTTCCTTTTCCTTTTCTGATTTTCGTAATTTTCCAACTCGTTTTGACCTAAATCTTACGTTAATAGATTTCTATCAACAAGAGCAATTGATTAATGATAGTTTTAAGTCATTCCAAGGACATCAGATTCGGACAAGTTCACCGGAGTCCAGCTAGAATTCTTCAGCTCCCTTCGAGTTCTTTATCACTGTTCTTCTAAGTTACACGGGGTAAAATCTCACCTCCCCCCCTTTTTTCTTTAAGTACCAATTTGATTTCATCACTGATATTCCCATCTTTCGTTTATTAATTGTTTTTTTCTTTCACTGGTTCTGTTTGCTTGATAAAGTAAAATTTAGTTTAATTGTTTATTACTACTTAGTTCATTTTACCATGTTTAGGTTAATTATAATCTGTCTTAGGACAGTTTAATTGAATTTAGTTTGTTAGTCAATTGTTTTTTGCTAGTTTAGTTTGTGCAATTTTACTTTGATTTTCGGTTCTGCGTTGGCCAAGGAGGGCTTGATCAATTGAGGCCTAGGTTGTATTGGGTTTGGGCCTGATTTGGGCCATCTGACCCTGACTTGGGTTTGTCTTAGACCATTTGGCCATAAAAATTGACCTGGATCTAGGAAGAAAGTTCTAGAAAGTACCAGCTATCCAAAATTAGTATTAAAAAGATGCTGAAAATGGACAGCCGGATATTATTCTCTATCACAACATCTGTACTACCCAAAGAATTAGTGTAGAATATTCTTTGATGCTATTTTTGGATATACACTACATAAAGAAAAGCACTCACTCACTCTCTCACATACTGATCAGATTTCAAAACCCTAAAAACACTCTAAAAAGGCTTCATCTACTGTTTCATTAGTGGTTGCTTCTATTTTTATTAGATTTTTGACCTCAAACTTGAGAAAAATTTTCTATGGTATTTTTGGTTTTTCGATTCCAGTCTGGCTAAATTGAAGTTGTGTACTGATTTGATTTGCTGTTGTTTTTCACCTATTTCTTGCTAAAGTTTCTTACTCCATTCCGTTTCTTTGCTGTATCGAGGTACCTCCGTGAACTTTTGAGTGTCAAAATGAAGCTTTAAAGCATGTGCTTAGTCTCTAATGTAATAAAAAGTTTGGTTTATTCAAGATGTTACATCCTAGTTTCCTGATGTATGTTGTTTGCAGCTTATTTAGTTTTAGCATTTCTATTTTTAATTTTCTTTTGTTGTTAAACATTCTAAAATCTTGATATTTTATGCTATTATTTAGTTATTTGTATGAATGTTCAGGTTAGTTTGGTTGTTCCATGTACTGTTTGATAGTCTCAAAAATGTTTAATAGCCATAATAGTACATTTGTTCTTTATGAAAGGTTGCTAGATTCTAGGAGTACTTGTATAGTAATTTAATAGTTCATAACTAATTGCTAGCAATGTTTGTAGCCTGTGACTTTAATTCTAGTAGCTTTTATTCTTAAAAATTGAAATTAGTTGAAATTCCCTCTCCTAGGCATAGTATGTCATGATTCAAGGATGTTGTTTTGTTTAATTAATCTAGCTAATGTAAATGTTTCATACAGTGATTCAACATGCTGATTTTTCCAGAATTTAGTATCGTATTTTATTGTTTGTGTGTTTAAAGTAGTGTGAGTAGCAGATATTTTAAAAGGGCATTGGTATATTCAGGGCCTTCATTTTGGGCCTAATATCAGCCCAAGTGATACGGTGTGGGCAAGATTAGACCTGATGGGGTCTTGGTTCTTCTTTCCTCTTTTGGGCTTAATTTCGATCCCAATCCAGTGGCAACACTATTCTTTGAGGCTTCGAATCAAGACTAAAGTAATGGGCTTGCTTGTTGGCCCAATGCCCTCCAAAACAAATTAAAGGCCTAGCTCGTTACCCAACGCATAATTATAATTAATTGCTTTATACTGAAATTCAATTTAGTTTTAAATATGAACATCTGTTAGTTGATCACAATCCTTTGGAATAAATTAAGGCATGCCATCCAAAATTGAAATCCATAACCCATGGCCCTCACATTAATACAAATTAGTGTGGAAAATACTTCGAACACTCATAGTTTGCTTTAGGCACGTTTATAATAAAATTATCATAACTACGGGTACGATTCCCGTGACGTAGTTGTGATACCTAATTTCCAAATCCAGGGGGTGTTTATATGACCTGACCACAACTTCTAATAACTTTAATAAATTAAACATGTTGTAGATCATGCGTACGGTTCCCGTGACACGATTCATAATGTGTATCAAACATACAAGTGTACGACAATTGTAACTTTTTCAAGAATAATTTCATAAATAGTTAAAAACGGTTATAAAGTTAAAAATGCACACTAGGTTTAAAACATGTAGTAAATCAGATAATTAAGCCAATTTTAATAGTTTAAACGACCGTGCTCGAACCACGGAATCTGGGAATGCCTAACACCTTCTCCCGGGTTTTGCAGACTTTTAAATAAAGTCGATTTTTCTTGATTTGGTTTTTAAAATAAACCGGTGACTTGGAACACCATCATAAATTATTCCAAGTGGCGACTATAAAAATAAAATAAAATAATTCTATTTCGAATCATGTCACTTCAATTGAAAAAACTCTCTTATATTCGCCATCGGTGTATAAAGGAGGTGTGACAGCTCTGGTGACTCTGCTGGGGATCATAACCCAGAACATTTGGTTCAGGGTACAAGAATTCAATCTTAGAATAACTGTTTTATTTGGCTTTATTTATTATCTGGTTTTTATTACATGCTTGGGCCTAATGTGCTAAATGCTGCTTTTTACCGCTTTGATATCAATTGAACTATATATAAACTACTGCGAAACCCTTCTCTTCTAATCTTCTGGGAAGTGCACGCTAGCGTGACTTCTTTTCTGTTAGTTTCATATCCCAATTTCGGAACGAGGTTCGGAAAAGTTGCAAAGTCGGATGATCTTTAGGTTACCGGTACGTTTTCCCCCTCGACTCGAGTTATCCGCTTGGGTAAGCCAAGTCTAGAACAATACACCCAGGTTTTAAACCTAGAATAACATAACCTCAGGCCGGATCCCTAGTAGGAATGCTTGTTTGCATCACGTGCATTTGACTTTGGGGATTCAACAGAGGGATTGGGTCCGTCTAGGACAAGTGTACCCAAATTAAAAAGGCTATCCTGATGCATCTTATGTGCTACTTGTACAGTTATTTGCCTCAGTTTGCATTTTGACCGATTTCTAGAACAGAGAGAAAAATTTTAAAAAACAAATTGAGGTATGAGAGAGATAATTACCCACTTTTGAAAAATCTGTTGTCCAAAATATACCGAAACTCTGTCAAAATTTTGAAAAAAAAGAGAAAAGAGAAAAAGGGAAAAAGAAAAGAAAGGAAAATCGTTTCAAAATATTTCATGTTTTTCTGTTGCGTCAAAACTGACTGAACTACGCGAGTTTGATTTTTACCGAATGTGGGATACGTAGACAACACTCATCGGGTCTAGCCCCGCTTTTGCAAAAAAAAAAACCAAAATTTGATAAGATGTTGTCTTTGTTGTCATAAATAAAGTGGGTGATGCCGTTTTTGTCTAAATAGCCGAACGTTCCAACGGGCGCTGGAAGGCCGTTTTTGCAAGAATAGCCACCGACAGTTTCTTTGCCAATTTTTGGCCACCTATCAAGCACAACCCTAAAATCTTCCCTTTTGAAGTGCTGAAGGGCCGTATTTGCAAAAGTGGTCGTGTTTAATGGACTTTAGAATTTTGTAAAAATGACCCCTTTTATCAACTTTAATAAAGTTCACTTTGTTTTAAATCAATCACCTTAATCTAAATGTGTAGAATGAGCACGAGTCAAAATTTACCAATGAAGAATATGACCAAGATTCCGTTGGAACTACACATGTGGTGGGAAGATCTAGGTAAGCAAGGACGAAACAGGGTCAACTATTACTTGGGGGCGGTCACCGGATTACTAAAGATCAGGCCTAGGGGAGACATAATAAAAGCACTAGTGATATTTTGGGACCCATTTCACAACATTCTGCATTTCTCGGACTTTAAACTCACACCTACTTTGGAGGAGATAGCGGGTTATGCTGGAGTACCGAGGGTCTAAGACATAAATACCTGGTCGCTCCAAGGGCCGTCACCTCTCACAAGTTTCTAGATTTGTTAAAAATAAGCAGGCAGGTCCAGTATGCAGACTTGGCAAGTGTGTTTTCCACTCTATTGTTCATATACCAGCGGTACGGGCATGTAAGAGGATTCGACAACCCGGAAAGTGGAATCTGTAGCAAAGGGAACCGGTCAAAGTGGGAAGAGCATAGATGCTTCGCTTTCATGGTGGCATTCTTAGGTCTTCTAGTGTTTCCCAGGAAGGACGGGAATATTGATCGACGGGTAGCTGGAGTTGTCAAAGTCTTTATTACCAATGCCAAGAGCACCTCGCCCCTATGATAGTATCTGAGATATTCCGAGCTCTCACGGCTTGCAAAGTCGGGGAAGATTTTTTCGAAGGATGGAATTTGCTGCTACAAATGTGGATGGTTGAGCACCTGTGTCATCGGCCTCAATATATGAATTACGGATCTACAGGGAAAAGCTGCATTGAGGAGTTTGGCACAAGGGTCTCAGGTTCAAAATGCTAGAAGGGGTTGGAGATTGAATATCCCGCCTTTGTTCCATAACTGCAGGGCAGATAGAGTGGACACTGGGTTGGCTTCCTGTTGAAGAAATTGTGTACATGCCTTCCACCGGTCCTTACTTCCTCCTAATGGGCCTTCGAGGCATCCAGCCTTATGCCCCATACCAGGTTTTGAGACAATTGGGAAGATGCCAGGTAGTTCCCCAAGATGAAGATCTTAGTGTTCATGTAGTTGAAATCCGCTCTGATGGCCAATTTCATGAAGAAGTGGTTCGTCATATTTGGAACGAGTGCTAATATTTGACAGCAAACACTCGAGTATGTGACCTGTCTAGAGGCGAGGTCTCTCCTGGTTATCTTGATTGGTATAGAAAGAAGTTCACTGCAAGGGTCGAACCTAAAAGGCCAACCAAAAGGCCTCACATCCAAGAATTTTTTGAAGCGTCGCAAGAACAATGGGCCTGGTTGACCAAAGAATATGAATACAGAGCCACCATAAGCAAGTTGGAAAAGCAAGTTAGGGATCTTAAATTTGATAGTGGTTTGCAAGCTGCTACAGATGAAGGTGAAAAGAAGAAGTTGGCCCAAGAAAACGAAGCCCTTCGAGCCCTGATTCAAAGAATGAAGATAACTGCTGAAAACCCGGGAAGGAGCCAAGCAGATGAAAGACTTATAAATGGTCTTACGCGGAAAGTATGTGAGTATAGGACTGACATGAAAAAATCCGAAGGTAGTTTGGCAAGGGCCCGGGCATAATTGGCGAAGGATGCAGAAGGACAGGCAGAGTTTGTTTAGCAATTAAAAGGAAGATATGATAGAGAAGTCGCAAATCTAAAGAAAAAGCTAGCTACCATCGAGAATGAAATGGCTAAACAGACAAAAAACTTTAAGGCAGAGAGAGAACATTGTTATGCATTGATGTCTCGACTGGAAGAGGACATGCAATAGTTGCAGGAGCAAAGCCATCATGACACCCAAGTTCTGGAAGCTAGGTCTCAACAAATTGGGCGCCTTCTCCAAGAGAAAGGCATCATTAGAGAGAGGATTAAAGGAATTGCTGACTACATCATCATGAAATGCCATGAGTGTGAGGATATGACTAGATCCTCTTTCTTCACCGTAGTGATGACTTTTGTTCGCCAGATAATGGATGACCTGTATCGTCTCCAAGGAGATCTTGCACGTAGGTCTGTAGCGAGACCGACTGATGTCCTGCGGGCACCTAAAGTAGTTTTTGAAGCACTCATGTATTCCTGATTTCCTTTTCGAGTATGTCTTTTAGTTCCCTTTTAGAGTCTGTTTTGAGTCTATTTTAGTTTTTCAGTTCTTAAGTATGTATGATGGAGTCATTGTAATAGAGAAAAATTAGAAATTTTTATTTTAATGAAAATTTGAAAAACCCAAGATTGTTTCTTTATTTTTATTTCGCATTTATCCTTTGAACTACGTAATGATCTGATTCACGCAACGTCGTGATACGTAGGCAATCTCCATTGAATCCAGTCATGGTTTTTATATAACTCAAATAAGAAAAAAAGGATTAAAAGAGGACCCAAGAAAATGAGAGAAAACAAGAACAAGAGAGAAAACAATGCAAAAAAAGAGTGCAAGGAAGAGAGAGCAAAATAATGAAAAGCGCAAAATAAAAGAAAAGATTCAAATATCTGGAAGGTCACAAAACCCGGGATGAGACACGTAACCGTTGAAAAATATGTAGAAACACATTTAACTATCCAGGTGTATTGCATTCCCCAATGTGCGATTCCCTATGTGTTAATTGTCTCAAACTAACCAGTTTGTTGTGTATACTGTTGAGACCAGATTCTATATTTTTAAGGTGGTTGGTTTTGTGGTAACCTGGGTTCGCACCCTTACTTTACAAGATCCAAAGGAAGTGTCGAAATGTCGTTAGAGAGTCATCTACCAACAATTCCTATCCCAGAATACAGTCTGTTGTCGGTTATCTCAACGTTAGAGTCAGTGGCTGCTGAAGAGAACATGGCACTATGCCTCCGCATGTTGGAAATGTGGGATGCTTGGTCTAACGGTAGAGAGCCGCCTAGTGCAATACCTGGTTTCCCCAAGCTGATTCCCTGAACAAGTGGAACCTCTAACATCCCTATAAATTACCCGAACACCCCACTCGGATACCCCACCATGTCAGCGCATTTCGCTAGAACACCTTTTGAGGTTCTCTCCCCAGGCACTGATTTCGGGAGTGTCTTCTAACATATTCACCCCACCACCAACCTCGGCTACAACACAACCAACATTTCCTAGGCCAAGCTTTGAGTCATGATCCTTTACTTTCCAAATACCACCATTTCCATCAGACACAAACCATGTAACTACAAATTCCTACCCTCAACAACCTCAGTATGAGTTTACCAAGGGACAAGAGAGAACTGTTAAGAATCCCAAGCAAGAGGAGATCACTCGGAAAATGAAAATCATAGAACAAAGTCTCAAGAACATACAAGGCCTGAGTGACCAGAAGAGTGTCTCCTACGCCAACTTGTGCATGTTCCTGCATGTTCATCTACCCATTGGTTTCAAGACTCCCAATTTTGAAAAGTATGACAGACATGGGGGCCCCATAGCTCACCTAAAGAGGTATTGCAATCAGTTAAGGGGAGCGGGCGTAAAAGAAGAGCACCTAATGGCTTACTTCGGGGAGAGTTTAGTCGGAATTGCATCTGAATAGTATATGGACCAAGATATCTCCCGCTGGCACATATGGGATTACTTGGCTCAAGACTTTATCAGACAATTCTAGTACAATGTGGACATAGGTCCAGATAGAAACTTGTTGTCCAATTTCAAAAATAAGTCTTTGGAGAGCTTCCGAGAGTATGCTATTAAGTGGAATGAACAAGCTGCAAGGGTGAAACCCCTAATGAATAAGACTGAGATGGTCAGTGTCTTCTTGCAAGCCCAAGAGACTGATTACTTCTAGAACATGATGTCCGCTATGGGAAAGTCGTTTGCTGAGGCTATCAAAATTGGGGAGATGGTAGAGAATGGTTTGAAAACGGGTCGCATCTTGAGCCAGTCAGCTATAAGAGCTACTTCTCAAGCAATCCAGAGTGGATCGGGGGGTGTATCAAACTGAAATAAGAAAGAAGAAGTGGCAATGATGGCCTTAGGTCTGAGAAACCCTCGTCAACCCTGAGGTTACTTCGGTTCCTCTTCAAATAACCCGCAATATTATTACCCTCACCAAGATACAGCATATGCCATGACTCCTCAGCCTTATACAATGATGAATGCCCAGCCATATGCTCGGCCACAACAACAGTATAACTAAAACGGAGCTCCACCTCCCAGAAATAACCCTCCTCACATAACTCCATACAATCTCCGTCCCCCACAGAATAATTTTCCATATAACGCTTGTGCTCGTGAGCCACCTAGAAAAACTAACTTCACAACCATCGGTGAATCATATTCCCGCCTCTTCCCAAAGTTGGTCCAAATGGGTTTATTGCAGCCCGTACCTCCAAACAGGCAAAACCCAGAGTCACTTTCCTACAGACCCTGTACCCATTTGCTTATCATTTTGGGGTAGAAGGTCACGACACTGAGGATTGTTGGACCCTCTAAAGGGCGGTTGAAAACCTAATAGAACAAAAATGGGTAGTGGTGATAGATGAAGAGGTCCCCAATATAACCAATAACCCATTGCTAGCTCACAACAACGGACCAGTTATGGGGATGATTTTTGAGGACAAAGAGTTCGACCCAGCTTTAAAGGCTATCATTACTATTGTCGATGTTGAAAAGAAGCCCAAGGCGGCAGTAAAACAAACTAAGGATGAGAAGAAGAGAAAATCCACTCCTCAAAGCATAAAAAAGGCTGTGGAAACCAAGACAGGGGAAGTACCTCCTAAATATGCCATTCTTTATGTTCCTAGGGCCCCCAGAAATGAACAGTTTGTGTTGAGTCCTCCCAAAAGGTTTGAGCGAAACAAGGTCACGCTTACGATAAAGATGTACATACCAAAGGGGACTTATGTGGCGTGGGGGCCGGTAATTTCACCCAGGCTGACTAAGCCCGTGGTTATCAGCCGCGCACCACAGAAGCCCATGAAGGACCCCACTATCGTCCCCTAGAACTACAACAAAGTAGTAGTGATGTACAAGGGAAAAGAAATCATGGGGGAGGTGAATGAAACAAACCCGTCTGGGAAGTACCTCAATCTGGAAGAATTGAACAAGATCAAACAGAAGTGTTTTCCACTTAAAAATCCAGTAAGTGATGAAGAAGAAGAAGAATTCTTCTGAAAGATGAAAGCCATGGACTACGATGTAATTGACCAACTCCGGAAGTATCCCTCCTAGGTCTTACTTTTATCTCTACTAATAAGCTCGAATGAGCATCAGAAAGTGTTGATAAAAACCCTAAATGAGGCATATGTTCCGGTCTCGACCACTGTTAAGCAATTGGAAAGAATGGCGGAACAATTTTTTGAAGTCAACCAGATATCATTCAACCGAAATGACTTGCCTCCGGAAGGGGCTACCCACAACAAAACTCTTCATTTGACTGTTAGGTGTGAAGGGTACTACGTGAAAAGAGTTATGTTGGATGGCGGATCTGGGGTTGACATCTGCCCTCTCTCGACCTTACAGTGAATGGAAATTGGGACTAAAAGAATTAGACCCAACAATGTTTGTGTACGTGCTTTTGATGGCGTCAAGAGAGATACGATCGGGGAGATTGATTTGATCTTAATCATCGACCCTGTTGATTTTGAAGTAACATTTCAGGTTTTGGACATGGACACCTCCTACAATTTTCTCTTAAGAAGTCCTTGGATCCATACGGCAGAGGACGTACCATCTACTCTCCACCAAATGGTTAAGTTTGAACATGAAAACTAGGAAATTGTGGGCCCACGGATAAGATGAGAAATCAATTTAGAGGCACCCGTCAGTCCCATGTTTGGAGGCTAAGGAAGGTAGTGAGCACATAGTCTACCAAGCTTTTGAGATCGTGGTCACGGACCAGTGTGAGGAAGGAACCCCGTGTCCTCAACCCTTCTTTTCAAACGCGTCAATCATGGTCGCCAGTGAAATGATCAAACATGGCTACAAGCCTGAAAAAGTGCCCGGGGCATCTTTGCAAGGCATTACAGAGCCTATCACTTTGACTGCTAGTGAGAAATTCTTCGGTGTGGGTTTCCAAGCCATAGAAATTGATGTGACATGGGCTAATGAATGAAAGAACAATGGGTGGGTCCTGCCTCAGCCGGTCCCACATCTCTCCAAAACGTTTGTCAAACCAAGATACATAGAGGAAGAAGATGAGGCTTTTACGACCGAAGAAATTGAGGATATATGTGGGGAAATGAGGCAAATGTTATATGAGGCTCACATGGTCCAGCCGGGTGAAGGATCAAGCACTACTAAAGTGCAATATATGGGGCCCGATGCCAAGCTACAAAATTGGAAGGCTACTCCATTACAGTCAGGCGGGAATCTCTGTAGTTTAGTCTTGCCATCTTTTATGCATTTCGAGTTATTTTAGGGTGTAACTCGAATGTTTTTAGTTTACTGTCTTTAAAATTCCAATGTAAACCCTTCGATCTTCAAATTCAATGAAATGAAATCAATATTTCATCATGCATAAATCTCTTTCTTTATTCTTTCTAATTTTATTATTTTTTCTTATTTCTTCTTTCAGTTCTAATAATGCGGACTTAAATAACATGACATGCTTGCGGACTTCATGCCCAGATCCTAACACGCTGTCTAACTGTGAAATAATGAACCAATAACCATAATATGATGATGATGAGGCTTTTACGGAAATAAACCGAGAATTGGAACAATTTGAGAATACGCCTAAGACAAACTTAAAGAAACTGAGCCAGCTAATTTGGGTAGTTCGGAAGAGGTCCGGGAAACCATGATAAGCATTCACACTTATGAAAGAACTAGGGATGCATTGATCCAATTTTTGTTCGAATTCAAAGATGTGTTTGCCTGGTCCTATGATGATATGCCAGAACGAAGTGTTGATTTAGTGGTGCACATATTGCCAAGTTACACCGGATATCCCCCTGTCCAACAAAAGTAGAGAAAGTTTAAAATGGACATCAGTGACAAGATTAAAGAGGAAGTCACCAAATAGTTGAAATTGGGTGTGATCCGAGTGGTACGATACACCACATGGTTGGCTAATGTGGTCCTAGTGCCAAAGAAAGATGGGAAAACCCGAGTATGTGCCGATTATCGGGATTTGAACAAAGCCAGCCCCAAGGACAATATTCTATTACCAAACATCCACATCCTTGTTGACAGCTGTGCCAAACATGAGATACAGTCTTTCATGGATTGTTATGCTAGGTATCATCAAGTTCTGATGGATGAAAAGGATGAAGAAAAGACGACTTTCACTACACCTTGGGGTACTTACTGTTACAGGGTCATGCCGTTTGGTTTAAAGAATGTTGAGGCAACTTACATGAGAGCTATGACTGTCATCATTGACGACATGATACACCAGGAAATTGAGGTGTATGTGGATGATGTGATCATTAAATCAAGAACGCAGGAGCACCTTGTGCGGGATCTGAGGAAGTTCTTTAAGCGTCTGCGTAAGTATGACTTGAAATTAAATCCAGCTAAATGTGCATTCGGAGTTCCGTCTGGGAAACTTTTGGGGTTTATAGTTAGTCGGAGGGGAATTGAGCTAGATCCAACAAAGATAAAGTCTATTCAGGATTTGCCTCCTCTAAAAACCAAGAAAGAGGTTATGAGTCTGCTGGGTAGGTTGAATTACATAAGCAGGTTCATTGCTCATTTGACTTCCACTTGTGAGCTTATATTTAAGCTGTTGAAAAAAGATGCGGTGATTAGATGGACAGATGAGTATTAGGAAGTTTTCGACAAAATCAAAGAATATCTGTCAAATCCGCCAGAGTTGGTTCCACCCGAGCCTGGAAGGCCTTTGTTTTTGTACTTGACAGTGTTGGAAAACTCTTTTGGATGTGTTCTCAGGAAATATGATGTGACCGGCAAGAAAGAACAAGCCATATACTATTTGAGCAAAAAAGTTCACTAGTTATAAAGCCAAGTACACTTTGTTAGAAAGAATTTGTTGTGCCTTAACTTGGGTTACTCAGAAGCTTAGACATTACTTGTTGGCCTACACCACCTATCTCATCACCAGATTGGATCCTTTGAAGTACATATTCCAAAAGTCGATGCCCACAGGAAGGTTAGCAAAATGGCAAATCCTGCTCATCGAGTTTGACATAGTCTATATCACCCGCACGGTAGTGAAAGCTCAACCCTTGGCGGATCATTTAGCTGAAAATCCTATTGATGATGATGTCACGCCCCGAACCTGGGGGCGAGGCCGGTACCTGGTGCCTCACCTAACCTTGTGTACCAACTTGTAACTAAGGGACTCTGAACATATAATGTTATAATTTGGCCATGGGGCCACATTGCAAGACAAACCGCAAAGCAAAATATAAAACTGAATGAAAACTAATCCTGACTAAACATTAATATAAAGCTGGGCCGATAAGGCCGTCATAACTACTACAGCTGACAAACCAACAAAATATACATATAAGGCCTACAAGCCCAACATACTGCACTAACTGACATGATATGTCTACAAGCCTCTACTGATGGATGTATTGTGATCAGAACAGGGCCCCGACCTACCCATAACATATATACATATATACATAAGATGTACACAAAACTCTAGACTCGGCAACTCCGAAGGACGTAGAGCTTACCGATAAGGCTGAACTCGGGACACACCTACTAAGGAGGTCTACCCGTCTGTCTGTTTGAACCTACATTCATGAAATGCAGCGCCCAAGAAAAGGGACGTCAGTATGAAATAATGTACCGAGTATGTAAGGTGATAAAATAACCGAAAGCTGAAACTGAACTGATAACATAATGACTGAAAGTAACTAGAAGTCAAAGATGATCTGGAGACATACTTACCTGCTGATACTGACTCAACTCTCTCAATATAGTAAGTAAAATAAATGTCCGGCCCTATAAGGCTCGGAACATGTAACTGCTCTACCATAGTAGGCTCGCTCATAGGTGCTCGACCATACTAGGGTCTGTATCTCGGCCATTCTAGGATCGCTCATTGGCGCTTGGCCACAATAGGCTTGGTATATAACTTACCATCTGATCAGAGGTTGCCATATAGGGGCCTGCCCATCGATTATAGCTCGATGGTAGTGAAAATACTGTAATACTATGTATATATATATATATATAGAGAGACCCTCTGCTCTCTTGACTGGAAGAAGACAATACTCAATTGAATATAAAGTTTCGATAAGGGAAAATAGTGTAACTTATGATACTAGGATAATGTACATAAATTCGGGAGTATAAACTTCTCTTTATGCCTCGTCATCAAACACATGTAGTTATGAGATCATGCCAAAATGAAGGAAGGGCTTAGCCTTAACATAACTTATCACAATCTTTCCAATAACCAAGTTTAAATCACCTCTTCGCACTTTATTCTACAACAACGATAATAATAATATCATTAAGTTGTGAAAGGTACAACTATCGCACAACAAACGACAAGCTTATTTTGTATAAAAACGAGCAGCATCTCCCTTATAATCCTTACTTCCTCCAAATTAAAGATAACACCAAAAACACAAGAACACAACAACAACAACAACATATATACATTAATTTCCATCCTTATATACACCATAAAATAATACAAAACATCCCAACACACTGCAATCTATTCATACACAAAACGACCACCGTAGTAGCGTCAAACTACCCAGGAATGTTTCGACGAACGACCATCCCACCACCCTACATCTCTATGATGTTTCTCCACACCCTTACTCCTCGAAAACTCCACAAAACAGTACTAAAACACACAGCCCAACAGCAACATAAAACAATCCAAAAAACAGTCTGCTACAAGTGAATAACTCGAACTCACGGCTTCCGATTACCGTCCCGTGAGTTCTTGCAGGTATAGAACGAATTACCATGAATTTACAGCAGAAAAAATTGATTAAAGAGAGCAGTAAACTTACCTTCTTTGTTGGATAACTCAACCCTTATATTGGTTCTTCAAACTTTAGGTTTTACCCCCAATTAGAACTTGAAAGGGAGAGAAATTCAATTAGGGTTTGTGGGTAATTTTTGGGAGGAAGTTTGCAGGGGTTTAGGTCTATTTATTTGTGATATATAATGAGGTTTATATTTTAGTAGATAAGCCCTTAAAAGGGCTCTTTGGATGACCCGAAATTGCCTCTTTTTGGGCTCTCATTTAACCAAGTAGGTGACACACCTACTTGTCACCTAGCAGCCTGCGCAGTCTTGCAAAAATGCATATATATCTGTATGACAAGGTCGTATTGACAAACAGTTTAATGTGTTAGAAAATAGACTCATAGATCTTCAATTTGATGGGTGGAACAGCCCATGACTCTACGTATATTGGGAAAAAATTGCAATTACATTTGACCCAAAGTTTCAGTAAAACTTATGAATGTAACTTGTGATGAATTTCAGCGACTTTTGTTCCACAACTCGCTTGACATCAAAACATAACACACGACTATCATACGACTAATATAATTCATAACATAACCTCCTTATCATGTTAAGCACCCTAGTATGACCCCAAAAGTACATATTATACATTCCCATCTTGTTGACTTTCGACGAAACATTGTTTTCTTCCATTCCTTTAGCTTCTGAACCTTCTAAACCGCTTTGTACTTGTTGTTCATGATCTTCAATATTTTTAACCTCCGAGGTAACATGATTTACTTACTTTATATACTTTAAAATATTATCTCATTTTTTGTCCTACATTAGTTTGCTTACGACACACTTTTACCTATGCAAATATAAGGTGTAATAGATGAATATCAGCCTTTGAGTACATACTTTCCAGACGAGGAAGTAAATTCAGTTGAGGTAATTACAGAAGACACCAATGCTTGTAAAATGTTCTTCGACGGAGCTGTAAATACAAAAGGTGTCGAGATTGGGGAAATTTTATTTTTGCCCACTGGTCAGCACTATCCGGCCACATCCCGGCTTTGATTTTTCTGTACGAACAACATTGCTGAGTATGAAGCCTGCATCATGGTCATGAACATGACAGTCGATCAGGATGTGGAAGAATTGTTAATCGTGGGAGATTCTGACTTGATTATTCGACAAGCTCAAGGTGAATGGGGTACTCGAGATATCAAGCTTATCCCATACAGGCAACATGTGGAAGATCTTAGCAAGCAGTTCAAATCCGTCGAGTTCAGGTACATTCCTCGGTTTCACAATGATTTAGTCAATGCACTAGCTACTTTGGCCTCAATGCTTCCATATCCAAGCAATGTCCACATTGACCCACTGGAAATCCAAATTCGAGAAAGACATGGTTATTGCAAAGCAGTTGAGATAGAACCAGATGTTCATCCATGGTATCATTATATCAAAAGATTCTTGAAAACAAAGGAATATCCCAAACAAGTTAGTGGAGACCAAAAGAGAACCATTAGAAGGCTCGCTAGTAGTTTCATTTTGAGCGGAGAAGTCTTGTATAAAAGGACTCTAGATCTGAACCTTTTAAGATGTGTGGATGCCCAAGAGGCAAGAAGGATCATGAATGAAGTGCACACATGAGTGTGTGGACCCCGCATGAATGGATATGTCCTTGCAAAGAAAATCCTTCGGGCGGGTTATTACTGGATGACTATGGAAAATGATTTCTTCAGTTTTGTCCGAAAGTGTCATCAGTGACAGGTACACGGCGACTTGATTCATGCACCTCCTTCAGAACTGCATCCTATGTCTGCACCGTGGTCGTTCGTTGCTTGGGGCATGGATGTCATTGGGCCAATCGAGCCGAAAGCTTCAAATGGGCACAGATTCATCTTAGTTTCCATTGACTATTTCACGAAGTGGGTTGAAGAAGTCACTATCAAAGCTGTCACCAACAAAGTAGTGGTGGACTTCGTGCATTCTAACATTATCTGTCATTTTGGTATTCCTAAAACTATCATTACGGACAATGCCACAAATTTGAACAGTCATTTGATGAGGGAGGTATGCGATAAATTTAAGATCACGCATCAAAATTCTACCCCTTATCGGCCCAAAGCTAATGGTGTTGTTGAAGCAGCGAACAAAAATATCAAGAAGATCCTTAGGAAAATAATCCAAAGTTCTAGACAATGGCATTAAAAGTTGTCGTTTACATTGTTAGGATATCACACAATTGTTGCGCACATCAGTTGGAGCAACACCCTATCTATTGGTTTAAGGCACTAAAGCTATAATACCCGCAAAAGTTGAAATTCCATCTCTTCGAATCATCGTCGAAGTTGAGATTGAGAAAAATGAATGGGTCAAGACTCGTCTAGAACAATTAACCTTGATTGATGAAAAGCGGATGGTCGCAATTTGCCACGGGCAATTGTATCAACAAAGAATGGCCTGCACCTACAACAAAAAAGTATAGCATAGAAACTTTGAAGTAGGGCAACTCGTTTTGAGATGTATTCTCCTACATCACAAGGAAACAAAAGGAAAGTTCGTCCCAAACTGGAAGGGTCCGTACATTATAAGAAAATTGTTGTCAAAAGGGGCATTGTACTTGGGAGAAATTGAGGGAAATGACCCTGAAACAACTGTCAATGCAGACGCGGTCAAAAGGTATTACGTTTAACCCTTCTGCGGTATAGAAATTCTCCGATTGGGATGATGAAGGCTTTCATTCTTGCTACCCAAACACTTTTATCCTTTTTCAAACCCTTTGAGTCGGTTACCTTTCTTAGACTACACTCTTTGGAACTCGAAAATGTTTGGAAAAAAAAGAAGAAAAGACAAAACAAAACAATAAAAACAAAAAGAAAATCAAAAACAAAGTTCTCTGAATTACGTTTAACTTGATTCTGAAATGATACGTAGACAGCCTCTCTCTGGGGTTCAGTCACACCAAAACAAAAATCCACATTTTCCCAAAAGTTGAAACTGGGGCAAAATTTATAATGGTTCGACGACGGTTCGCCTGAAAGTTTCCAAAGTTGTAATTCAATCCAAACTCTTTTTAACCTAAATCTTGTTCAAAGTCCTTCTTCTCAATTGTTGAATAAGATGAATTGGATGATGTTGGTTACTTGGATCTGATACAATCAAATAAGAGAAATAAAATGAGAGAGTCTTATTGGTAAAAACCCACATGGGCACGGTAAGGCAATAGTGAGCAGAGAAATTTAAAATGAGAGAGTCTTGTTAGTGAAAAATCACAAAAGAGCACTATAAGGAAATGGTGAGAAGAGAAATGATAGAGGTCGGTTGGTGAAAACCCACAAAGGGCGCCACTGATCGAAAAAGGAATCCCTTACAACTATCGGCACTGATAGAGTCCTGGCAAGGTTTCTCAGTTTTGAGGTATGGGTTATGATGGTTTTATGAGAGTCTGGATGGTTTGCGCACATCGGTTATCCAGTCCAAGAAGCATGTCATGTCTATTAATGTCTGCATGCATTCCAGATAACTCCTCTTTTCCTTTTACCGAAAGGGACACTTCTCGTTTAAATTCATTATCCTGTCCGTTGTTTACTTTTCTTTGAATCCCTTTCGGTCTAATTCTCCTCCAAAAAGAATGCAAAGAAAAGATGGCAAGATTGGTATTACAGTGCTTTGTCTAATAGAAAGCTAAAATTCCACAAAAAGAACCAAGCCTCAGCAGGTGCATCAAGTCGATCTCGACTAGCCATGTTGGCCGATTGTCCAGAGTGAAAACTCTTGAAAATAAAGGAAATCAAAGTCAAGTGCCCATAAAGATAAAATAAGAAGGAAAAAGGCCAAGCCCCACCTGGGTTAATCAATAGGTGGAATTTGGGGAAAATCAAGTCCTCCGGGGTTTAGAAATGAAACCAATTTCCAGAGAGTCAGCGAGCAATGGAGATTTTTATTGAAAGAGTTGGGCCGAGATCAAGTGATTGAAACAATCAAGGCCACAAAACCAACCACCGTTTTAAACTGACAAATTGTTCTTTGATTTGAAAACAGGAAAAATAGGTGCAGCCCAAAGCGACATTGCAAGAAGCAGGTGCAATAAAAGCAAGGTGCGCAAAAACCAAAACAGTTCTGCAGCAAAAGTTAACCGAAAAAGGGAAGTCCCTTTTCAAAGTCTTCTTTTATTCTCCTAAATAAAATGAAAACTGAAAATAAAAAAAGAAGAAGAAGAAAGATTCAAAACCAGGGTAGTATAGGGTCTCCAATATCTAGCTAAGTTTTTCCAACATAGAGTCTCATTCCCTAGTTGTTGCCACCATAACCTGGTAGTCTTTTCCAACATAGGGTCTCACCCCCTTGTTAATCCCCGACATAACTCGAGTAGCTTTCCGACATAACCCGATGACTTTTCTGGCATAACCCAAGGACCTTTCCGGCATAACCCAATGACCTTCCCCGGCATAACCCGAGGACCTTTCCGGCACAACTCGATGACTTTCCCGGCATAACCCGAGGACCTTTCTGGCATAACCCGATGACCTTCCCCGGTATATCCCGAGGACCTTTCCGGCAACCTGATGACTTTCCCGGCATAACCCGATGATTTTACCGGCATAACCCGAGGACTTTCCGGCATAACCCGATGAATTTCTCGGCATAACCAAGATCTTTTCCGGCATAACCCGATGACTTTCCCCGTCATAACTCAGGGACCTTTTCCGGCATAACCCGATGACCTTTTCCGGCATAATCCGATGAATTTCCTGGCATAACCCGGGGAACTTTTTCGGCATAACCCGATGACTTTCCCGTCATAACCCGAGGACCTTTTCCAGCATAACCCGATGACTCTCCCGGCATAACGCGATGACCCTTTCCGGCATAACTTGAGGACCTTTCTGGCATAACTCAATGATTTTTTCAATATAACCAGGTAATCTTTTCCAACATAGGGTACCACTCCCTAGCTGATTCCAGTATAACCTGGTAGTTTTTTCTAGTATAGGTTCTCACTCCCTAGTTGATGCCAGCATAACCTGGTAATCTTTCCAACTTAGGACCTTGGATCCCCATTTGATTTCATTTTAGATATAGGGCTCCACTCCCTAATCTCTTTTCTCCCAAGGAAATACAATCCTGATTTTGTTGCTTTCAATAAAGAAATAGTTTAGATTTTTGTTGTGATAACTCACGAAATTTTCCTAGTGAAAACTGAGGCAGAAAAATTTTGTTAGTTTGTTTATTTTGGTGCCTGAACAGGTTGCTACCATAAGGAATGAGGTTGAGATGACCAAAAGAAGAAGTCTCAATCCGAATAAAAGAAAATAAAACAAGAAAAGAAGTTGAACTTTATGTGTGGAAGCGGAAGAAAGATGCGGACTGCTCAAGATACGATTGAAGTCACAAGTTTTGCATGTCCCGCCTTGATCCAAAAAGCTGAAGAAGAATGAACTAGTGGTTGCAGCTAATGAGCATCAAGATTCAGATCAGAGTCTGCAGGAAGAACCAGCCAAGACTCGAGATCAAGCTTTAGATGGTTTATCGATAGGAGTCTTGTAACTCATAGTTAATAGGCTTAGCTAGTTTAGTTTTTCATCTTTCATTTTGGTGTAATAAGGAGCTCAGCAAGTAGAAACAACAGTGAAATCACAGTTTCTCGGTAGTCCCAGCAAACAAAACTTCTAGAACTACACTGACGTAATTCCTTTATAGCCAATGATATGTAGGAAACCTCCGAATCAAGGTTCGGTCTGACTTTTTCCAAAAACAATGCTTCCCATGGAGTTTCAAACGGTCAAAAATCGGGCGTAATTGCTCATTTTAATTTTTTCCAAAAACCCTTCGTGCTTTCGAGCAAAGAGGGGCAGCTGTAAGCATGTGATTTTTTCCCTATTCAAAATACTCCTATAAAATTAAAGAAATAGATTTTTCCCAATTATTTGCAAATTTTATAAGATTTTTGTAGGATTTTATTAATTGTTTATATTTTTGTACACATTTAATTCTGTTAAAAATTATGAAAAAATACCATGCATGACATTTAGATTTTGTTTTCATATTTTTAGGATTAATTAGTTAATTAATTGCTTTATTAAAATGAAAATCGCAAAAAATTAATATATCATTCATTTACATTTTTAGCCTTTAATGCTAAATTATTAATTTTCTCTCCTTTAATTTAGGATCAATCAATTTTTATAAATATTATAATAGATAATTAGTGTAATTTTACAATTTTGATTAATTTAGAATTTTAATTTTAGAAAAAGAAAAAGAAGAACTAAGAAAAAGGAAATAAGAAAAAGAATTGAAAAATGGGGTTTTTATTATTTTGAAACTGGGCCAAATTATATAACCAATTCGTCCAAACCCAAGCCCAAAATTCAAATATACCCGCTCCAATCCCCTTGGTCGTGAAACGGTGTCGTTTGATTTTGTTTAATCCCAACCATTGATCTTCAATGATCTAACGGTTGGGAACTCAGTCCCCTTTACTCCATAACTGTCCGAAAAGCCTTCCCCCCCAACCCTAGAGATTAATTCCCATTCCCCCCGTCTCTAACCTAAACCTAGCCGCCCTCAAACGCTCCCAATTCCACACGGCCTAAACCCTAGCCGCCGCCCACCGTAAATCATTTCATGGCGGCGGCCAGTCTCCAAACCACCCAAAAATTACACCATGCAATCCTCATCCCCCCTTCTTCCCCAATACATCATTAGTTTTCACTAAATCCCAGCCAAATTCACATAATTTCGAATTTGAAACCCCAAAAAAAGGGTAAACCCTAATTTACTTTTCCTTTTCTGATTTTCATACTTTTTTGACTCGTTTTTACCTAAATCTTACGTTAATAGATTGCTCTCAACAAGAGCAATCGATTGACGACAGTTTTAAGTCATTCCAAGGACATCGAATTCGGACAGGTTCGCCGGAGTCCAGCAAGAATTCGTCAGTTCCCTTCAAGTTCTTTTTCTTTAAGTACCAATTTGATTTCATCACTGATATTCCCATCCTTCATTTCTTGATTGTTTTTTTCTTCACTAGTTCTATTTGCATGATAAAGTAAATTTTATTTTAATTGTTTAGCAATACTCAGTACTGGGTTGTTGTTGTTGTCGTTTTTTGTTTATCAGTATTCAGTTCATTTTTAGCAAGTTTAGGTTAATTATAATCTATCTTAGGATAGTTTAATTGAATTTAGTTTATTAGTCGACTGGTTTTTGCTAGTTTAGTTTGTGTAATTTTACTTTGATTTTGGGTTCTGGGTTGGCCAAGTAGGGCCTGATCAATCGGGGCCTAGGTTGTTTTGGGTTTGGGCCTGATTTGGGCCATCTGACCCTAACTTGGGTTTGTCTTAGACCATTTGTCCATGAAAATTGGCCTGGATCTAGGAAGAAAGTTCTAGAAAGTACCAGCTATCCAAAATTAGTTTTAAAAAGATTCTGAAAATGAACAACTGGATATTATTCTCTGTCACAGCAGTTGTACTACCCAAAGAATTAGGGTAGAATATTCTTTGATGCTATTTTTGGATATACACTCTATAAAGAAAAGCATTCACTCACTCTCACATACACTGATCAGATTTCAAAACCCTAAAAACACTCTAAAAAGGCTTTAGCTACTGTTTCATTAGTAGCTAGTTCTATTTTCTTCAGATTTTGGAGCACAAATTGAGAAAAAACTTTCTATGGGATTTCTGGTTTTCTGATTCAAGTCTGGGCTAAGCTGAAGCTGTGTACTGCTTTGATTTGCTGTTGTTTTCCACCTATTTCTTGCTAAAGTTTCTTACTCCATTCCATTTCTTTGTTGTATCCAGGTACCTCCATGAACTTTTGAGTGTCAAAATTAAGCTTTAAAGCATATGCTTAGTCTCTAATGTAATAAAAAGTTTGGTTTATACAAGATGTTACATCCCAGTTTCCTGATGTATGCTGTTTGCAGCTTATTTAGCTTTAGCATTTCAACTTTTAGTTTTCTTTAATTGTTATACATTTTAAAATCTGGATATTTTAGGCTATTATTTAGTTATTTATATGAATGTTCATGTTAGTTTGGTTGTTCCATGTATTGTTTGATAGTCTCAAAAATGTTTAATATCCATAATAGTACATTTGTTCTTTATTAGAGGTTGCTGGATTCTAGGAGTACTTGTATAGTGATTTGATAGTTCATAACTAATTGCTAGCAATGTTTGTCGCCTGTGACTTTAATTCTAGTAGCTTTTGTTCTTAAAAATTGAAATTAGTTGAAATTCCCTCTCCTAAGCATAGTATGTCATGATTCAAGGATGTTGTTTTGTTTAATTAATCTAGCTAGTGTAAATGTTTCATATAGTGATTCAGCATGCTGATTTTTCTCGGATTTAGTGTCGTATTTTGTTGTTTGCATGTTTAAAGCAGTGTGAGTAGCAGATATGTTAAAAGGGCCTTGGTATATTCAGGGCCTTCATTTTGTGCCTGGTATCAGCCCAAGTGATACGGTGTGGGCAAGATCAGACCTGATGAGGTCTTGGTTCTTCTTTCCGCTTTTGGGCTTAATTTCAAGTACAATCCAGTGGCAACACTATTCTTTGAGGCTTAGAATCAAGACTAAAGTAATGGGTTTTTTTGTTGGCCCAATGTCCTCCAAAACAAATTAAAGGCCTAGCTCTTTATCCAACGCATAGTTATAATTAATAGCTTTATATTGAAATTCGATTTAGTTTTAAACATGAACATCTGTCAGTTGATCACAATCATGTGGAATGAATTGAGGCATGTCATCCACAAATGAAATCCATAACCCATGACCCTCACATTAGTACAAATTAGTGTGGAAAATAATTCAAACATTCGTAGTTTGCTTTAGGTACGTTTATAATAAAATTATCATAACTACGGGTACGGTTCCCATGACCTTGTGATAACTAATTTCTAAATCCAGGGATACATTTATGTGACCCGGCCACAACTTCTAATAACTTTAATAAATTAAATATGTTGTAGATCGTGGGTACGGTTCCCGTGACACGATTCACAATGTGTATCAAACAAACAAGTGTATGACAATCGTAACTTGTTCCAGAATATTTCCATAAATAGTTAAAAGCGGTTATAAAGTTAAAAATACACACTAGGTTTAAAACATGTAGTAAATCAGATAATTAGGCCAATTTTAATAGTTTAAGCGACCGTGCTCGAACCACGGAATCTGGGAATGCCTAACACATTCTCCCGGGTTAACAAAATTCCTTATCTAGAATTTCTGGTTTCGCAGACTTTTAAATAAAGTCGATTTTCCTCGATTTGGGATTTAAAATAAATCGGTGAATTGGAACACCATAATAAATTATTCCAAGTGGCGATTCTGAATATTAAATAAAATAATCCCATTTCGAGTAATGTCACTTCAATCGAAAAAACTCCTTTATATCCGCCCTTGGTGTAAAAAGGAGGTGTGACAACCTCAAACCGGTCCAAACTCTAGCCCGCGATGCCTTTGCCCCTCAAATCGGCCACCAAATGCTCCAAATGTAACCAAAATCAAATTAATGCCGTCAATATAAGCTAAAGGAACATAGCCCACGCGAAAATAACCAAATTACATCCAAAATCCTGAAATTGGCCAAACTCGACCCTTGGGCCTACATCTCAGATTTTGATAAAAATTACATCACTAGAATCCTTATCCTCCCACAAGTTCATACATACCAAGAACATTAAAATCGGACCTCAAATGGCCCCTCAAATCTCCAATTTACACTCTCCCATTTCAAGCCTTAATTCCCCAATTTTAGGCTTTAAATTTCACAAATTTCATGTCTAAATAGTTAGAAATCATCATAGAATCGAGTATTGAGTTCAAAAACCTTACCTCCAAGTGTTTCACTTCGATTTCCTCTTTAATCCTTCACAAAAAGCTTCAAAACCATTCAAAAATGGTGAGAAATGGGCTAAAAATCGCGAAGATGGGTTTTTTTTTATACATTCTGCCTAGGGATTATTTCCTTTTTCGCGACCGTGAACGCCCTCTCGCGTTCGCGTAGACCAAATTATACTGCCTCTCCACTTTACTCTTTGCAAATGTGAACACTGCCATGCGAACACAATGCTTCGCCACCCCAGGCTTTCGCGAACGCGATCCTAACCTCGTGAATGCATAGACCAATGACCTGGGGTCCCCAATGACCTCACTCCTCTTCGCGAATGCGATCCCAATCAAGCGTCCACGATGCACATGCTACCTTAACTTTCGCTTTCCCGTCATCTCCTTCGCGAATGCATAGAAAAAAATCACCACCACAAAAGACACCCCTCGCGAACGCGATGAACAAAATCTCTGCAACAGAAAACCGGCAAAATCTGCAACTCTCAAAACCAAGAATTTGGTCTGGTAACTACCCGAAACTCACCCGAGGCCCTCGAGACCTCAACCAAACATGCCAACACATCCCATAATATCATTCAAATTTAGTCGATCCTTCGAATAACTCAAAACAACACAAAACACCAAATCAACCTTGGATTCAAGCTTAAGAACTTAGAAACTTTCAAATTCCTCAAATGATCAAAACGTCTATCAAACTTCACCCGAATGACCTGAAATTTTTCACACACGTCAAAAATGACACAACGGACGTACTCCAATTTCTGAAAATTTCATTCCGACCCCGATATCAAAATTTCCATTGCCGATCGAAAAATGCCAAATTTTCAATTTTGCCAATTCAAGCCTAACTCTACCACGGACCTCCAAATCACATTCCGAACGCGCGCCTAAGTTCAAAATTACCTAATACAGCTAACCAAATCATAAAAATTCAAATCCAAGATTGAATACTAAAAAGTCAAAACTTGGTCAAACCTTTCAAATTTAAAGCTTTAAACTGAGAATTGTTCTTCCAAATCTATTTCGATTATCCTGAAAACCAAAACGATGATTTACATAAGTCATAATACATCACGCGGGGCTATTCATGCCTGAGACCTGGCGAGCAAAGTGCAAAAGCTCAAAACGATCGGTCGGGTCGTTACATCCTCCCCCACTTAAACATACGTTCATCCTCGAACGTGACTAAAGTTCTTCCGAAAGCCATCAAATAGCTGTGTAACCTTACCATGCACATACCCGAGGATGATACCACATCACCCTATCCCATATAGGTCCGATAACACAACATAACTGAAATTTCACAATCCAAACAAGCCCATGAACCATAGAATCAAATTTTCACTTCTGAAATCATCTATAAGATCATAATTTTACATATATACTCTGAATAAGTCTGAACAAGGTGTAAAAAACCATACAAGTAACCTTAGATGCAACACTCGTAGCGATGACTTCTAATCACGGCAACTGCTCAAAACAACCGAATACCAATAATAAGTCTCTTATCTAATAAAGCCTCATTCAAACACCTTCGTATACTGCCACTGATGAAAGAAACACGCAGAATCATAATCATTCCTCAGATCAACCATTCATGAATCTCCCTTTCCTTTGGCAAGGACCATAGTAAATTTCTAAGCCAGATCCCGATATTATCCTTCCAATATGCTGAATCAAATACGATAGTATTCATTCTAGATCTCAATGACCTCATCTTATCCAACATGACTACTCTAGCGACATGACACATCGATACAATCTATATCCACAACTCGTGCGACCCGTGCACCAATAAGCAGCAGTCCAAATGTACTCAATTCATGGAAAAAAATGACTCAAATGAGAGAGATGTACTACAAGATCACCAGTACCACCACCACACAATGCTGAGAACCCATCACACATCGTAGAACCAGAACACATGAATCTAACCCGAGATCATACCTCCACATCACTTCGCTGCAATGCGCGACCCTATCCTAACACTGATCCACATGAACGCCTCAAGTCATTATGCCCAAAATTAACAACCACGTGCAATTTGATGTCTAGTACCAAAAGAAATCATCATAACCACGATGAAGCAAGTGACATAACACCACACAAACCCGAAAGGACACAAGCGATATGCCATCCACCGAGCAATACCCCCTACTCTTCCTGCTCGAATTCCACTAAGAAACCCCAATATAACCGCACCATATGTGCCTATAATCCACAAATCATGACGCTTCGCAACACGGAAAGGTAAATCATAGATCACCCCAGAACACTAATAAGCTCAATAATAACTGAATCAACACATCCCTCAACAATATCAACTCGAAGTCAACAAAGCCGACTCGATGCGGAACATACATCCATATAGGACTACCAATGAACCCCTTATTAAGGAGTTCCTGAAGCTGCTCCTTCAACTCCTTTAACTTCGTTGGTGCCACGCAATATGGTGCCCGACACCAAATCAATATTGAAATCAACAACCTTGTCTGGCGGCATGCCCAGCAGTAGGAAACACATCCGAAAAATCCCTCACGAAGGTCAAATAAGAAAGACAACCCTTCCCAACCATCCGTTTGGTATTCAAAAATAAAATCACCCTACCGGGAACATAATTCGTCAAATCTTGCCACTCAATCTGTGGCATCCCTGGTATAGCCAACGTCACGGTCTTAATGTAACAGTCCAGAATAGCACGACACAGAGACAACCGATCCATACCCAATATCACATCAACATCCACCATGCTAAGCAACAAAGGATCCACTCCAGCCTCCAAACCCCCAATAATCGCCATATAAGACCGATATACACGGTCTACAACCACGACATAACCCGTTTATGAGAACTCCCAGTCTCCAAATCCATAAAGCACACGAATCACCATATCCAATCCCAACTCCACTGTCTGAATATATAACACACCTCTAATTACCCAATCATTCCATGAGGGATACTCATATAATTCTTCTGTGCCATCAAGCAAACTCGAATATCAGTAGTCGATCAAAAAAGAGAGTGTCGCAATACCAATGAAGTATCATTAACTCAATCACATTTCCTTTTCTGAAATATATACCCTCATCAAGCCACACCAATTAGTAATATCATTTGCCTAGTCATCTGAAACTATCGTGGTGCATAAGAACTTATGTCCTTCCTTCCAGAACTAAACCATGACCTTACACAAGCAAATCTCAAGACTACACAACATACTACATATACCATGACATCATATGATAAATATAAGAGTTTCATAATCCATTTCGGGTCACAAGCCACTACGTACTCAACTAGCCAAGAACTTTCCATCTGATCCCATCTAGAAGTAAATCACTATACATCACATGCTCCTCCCGCCAGTAGGAAATATACATCTTTAACCGTGGTAGAAACCATCAAAAACTCTCCGAATTCCATTTGTAGAACACCAAACTGTTAGGACTGAATCCTTATAACTCAACCAAGCTACGCTGGTCACTACAACCCAAGAGCGCTGCTGCAAAACACCCGTAGAAACTCATTACCACATAAGCACCCAAAGAAATAATCATATCCCTTACCATGCCAATCTGACCTACTACCAAGCTATCATATTTATCCAAGCTTCTTCTGAATTGCCTTCGGATTGATACTTTCCCTTGCCATAATACCACAGTCCTCAACACATGAGGCCCAAGCATAAACCACACCGCCTAAGGCTCATAAGCCGCTAAATACTCCCTTAAATGTCCCCAGAAGCACCACATCTCAAATACTTACCCTGAAGAGACTTCTTATGAATCTAAATCCATTACCTTCACCTTCCTAATACTAACATGTAGAATCTATAATGATGTAGAATGCCACATATCTCGAGACCCTCTAATGTAAACCTCAACTTATAGCCAAATACATCTCCTGAAGATCTCTAAGTACTACATATAAATCTTGAACCCTTCAAACCATTCTCGGGAGTCATCCACTATGCTCAAACCTCAATTAGACTGATCAAAATGACTGAATGACTTGTGCTCCATCAGCACTCCAACACCCCAAAAAGTAACCCCACCTTAATGCGACCAAATGATTTTCCTGCTTCATGCACATTACATCCTTCACCAATAACAACTCAAATCATTCTATGATTCTCATATACTCATAAAACCTAATACAACTCGTATCAAGAAATTCCGTTTACTCGAGTCATCCTTGATCTCAACCTCTACAAGTCATAACTGATTCACCAGTATACCTCAAATTGCAACTAATACGACAATTAGCCATGCAATCAACTTATCAATAGCAGATTCCCCCACTTGGCTCAAAGCCATAGATCAAAACACACAAAAACTCACAATGCCAATACTCTATTACTGCCATAATACCATAATGAGATTAAACTAAATCCTTTATAAGCTCATGCAACACCAACCATCTAGTATTTCAAATCATCTGCAAATCTCTCATTCACCCTCGTAATAGTCAAGCCCACTCTCATATGCGATCCAAACTCAATCTATAGCACATATAATTCACTAGTAAAAGGGGACTCCCAACAAACAACATAGGGATCAAACAAACCTCATAACACTTCCCAGAAGATAACCCACCTGCTTTACCTCAAACTAACATCTCTTCATACCCTTTCACCGTCATAAACATCACGCAATCACTTCATCTTCCTAAGTCTGAACTCATATCGTAACATGAAATCTATTCCACTCCCCAACTAGACAACATGAAAAGATCTTTAACACACTCATAACTCGGGACTATACGTAAAATCAAGATGGAAATCTAGCACCAAATAGTTCTTTCTATCCTCAAGCAGACCCTTCTCATCATATTCAAATCATATGAACACATCTCGCAGTCACATCGTACTCATCACATAGCCATCTAGTCATCACTTCTACTAATAGGGACACTACCGAACATTTAAATCCAGAAGCATGTGCTCACATAATCAACACCTCAGTGCTCAAGCTACATGCAAAACCCGGCCTCAAGTCCTCCAGACTGGCCCAACATCAACACACAGAAGTCACATCTTGCCCCTCGATCAGAGAATCACAAGCTGTCGATGCACAATTGATACCGAGCGCTCATGTGTGCATACAAACGCGTGGAAGGAATTTCAAGAGTTACATTTCAAGCTTAATAAGGGTCGCACTGTAAGAATTTAGGAATGTGGGATTTCCTAAAGGTTCTGCAGCCTACCGAGGATGAGTACAGACCTCCCCATACCGATCCGCGAGACTCTACTAAACCTGCTCATGACTCGTGAGACCTATGTAACCTAGGCTTTGATCATAACATATGTCACGGCCCTAAACCGATCCGGTCGTGATGGCGCCTATTGTGAAAGTAGGCCAGCCGGCACAATTTCCAAATCAAACCATTTTTCTATAAATTTATTTTTAAGCCATTAATTAACAAAAGATCTCATAATATAAGTCTAAGTAACTAGCGCGGAATAAATACACAAGCCCGACATCGGGGTGTTACAAGACACGAGCAACTACAACTCTGCTTCAATACAATAAAGTCTAAACAAGACTGGAATACCATATGTCACGACCTTAAAACCTACCCGGTCGTGATGGCGCCTATCGTGAAACTAGGTCAGCCGACACAATTCCGGAATTAACCATTATTCACTAAAAGTCATTTTTAAGCCTTTAATTAATCAAATATCTCATAATGTAAGTCAAAATAAATAGTGCGGAATAAATACACAAGCCCGGCATCGGGGTGTCACAAGTCACGAGCATCTACTAAGGTCTGAATACAACGAAGAGTCTAAAAATATACTAAAAACAATCTAAAGAAGACAAGAGGGAGAAGAGCGAGGTTGCGAACGCTGGTAATTACCTTGCTAACTCCGATGGCTCTGCCACTGACCAATCAACACCCGCTACCGGGTTCAAAAATACTTAAATCTGTACACAAGGTGCAAGGAGTAAGGTGATCACGCCAGCTCTGTAAGTAATAAAAATAAATTAAAGCTGAGTAGTAAGAAAACACGTAAACTACATTACAATGCTACAACAAATACAGTACATTTCCAAAATAGTATAGAAATCATTTACTTCATAAATCAAGCTCAGTTTCAGTAAAACCTTTTAAAACAACTTTCAATAGTTTCAAACGAGAGATAAAATAGAGAGTAAAAATGGTAAAAACTTAAACAGCCCTTCGGTCAAAACATGTACCATACACCGCCCCTCGGGCAAAATATCAACAGAACCAGCCCCTCGGGCTACCTCACAATCACTTGTAATTAGTCCCTCGAGCATAACATGAATAAAGAATGCCCCTCGGGCAAAACATGGATTGAGAAAAGCCCCTCGGGCAACAATATAAAACAACAACAGCCCCTCGGGCTACATCATATCACTCACACTGGGTACCTGCGCATACTTGCGGTGTACAGACTCCTGGAGGGGCTCCTATAGCCCAAGTGCAATAACAAGCCATCTCATGGCATAATTAAATAGGCCCTCAGCCTCATAACAAGCCAACACATGGCATAACAAATTAGGCCCTCGGCCTCAAATCATAGATCAGTACAACACTGCTGCGGCGAGCAACCCCATCCTATAGTATCCTCAAAACATAGGCTCTCGACCTCACTCTGTCAGAAATCTCTCAAGCCACTCAGGCAACAGTAAAACATGATGCTTAGCCCAAAATATCATTTAAAATATCAAAAAAATGAGTAAATATGGCTGAGTTATGAAAACAGTAGAATACAGCATGACTGAGTACAAATATGAAATCAAAACAGTGAGGAATAATAGTAAAATCCCCTAAGGGTCCAAAACAGTTGGCACGAGGCCCAAATATGGCATTCAGCCTAAAACATGGTAATAATTTCCAAAACACAATGATATTAAACAAGTTTTAATCAAATACGTGACTTAACAGTCGTACGAGACGGACCAAGTCACAATTCCCAATGGTGCACGACCCCACGGCCGTCATCTAGCGTGTATGTCAGCTCAAAGTAGCATAACGATGTGAAATCCAGGGTTTCATACCCTCAAGGACAACATTTACAATCATTACATACCTCAATCCGATCAAAACTCTAGCCCTCGATGCCTTTGCCACATGACTCGGCCTCCGAATGCTCCAAATCTAACTAAAAATAGATTCATACCATCAAAATATGCTAAGGGAACAAGGCCCACTCTAAAATAACAAATTTACACCAAGAAATCCCGAAATTGGCCAAACCCGACCCCCGGTCCCACATCTCAGAATCCGAAAAAATTCATATCAATAGAATCCTTATCCTCCCACGAGTCTACCCATAATAAATTTATCAAAATCTGACCTTAACTGCCCATTCAAATCCCCAAAAGAATTCTCAAACTTTTCTTCCATTTTCCCCAATTTCCACTCTAATTTCTCAAATTAAATGATGAAATTCAAGACTAAATCATGGAATTAAACCAAATATGAGTAAAGAATACTTACCCCAATTACACCACTGAAAATCTCCTCAAACTTCACCTTCTCCAAAGCTTTCTAATGGAATTTTGAAGTTATGAACCAAACCCTCGTTTTTAGAACTTAATATTCTTCCCAGATATTTTCTTCATCGCGAACGCGGCAGTACCCTCGCGTTCGCGAAGCACAAAGCTTCTCTGACCAAATTCTCTCTTTTGCGAACACGAGGGCACACCAGCGAACGCGAAGACCACATAGCTCGACCCTATGCGAACGCAATCCCCTGCTCGCAAACGCGTAGCTTGATCTCCTGAACCATCACGAACGCAAAGAACAAACCTGCAGCCTCACTCAACGACCCTTCGCGAACGTGAGGGCCTATTGCGAACGCAAAGAAGGGTTTTCTGCAACAAAAACACCAGCAAATTTTGCCAACTTTCAAAACCAACAATTGATCCGTTAACCATCCGAAACACACCCGAGGCCCTCGGGACCTCAACCAAACATGCCAACACATTCCATAACATCATTAAAACTTGTTCCAACCCCCAGAATGCTCAGAACAATATCAAAACATCAATTCATCATCGAATTCAAGCCTAAGAATCCCAAGAACTTCCAAATTCGATCAAAAAGTCTATCAAACCTCGTCAGAATGACCTAAAATTTTGCACACACATCACAAATGATACAATGGACCTACTCCAACTTCGGAATTCTATTCCAGCCCCGATATCAAAATTTCCAATGCCAACCGAAAAATGCCAAATTTCCAATTTCGCCAATTCAAGCTTAAATCTACCACGGACCTCCAAAATACATTTCGGACGCGCTCCCAAGTCCAAAATCACCTAATAGAGCTAACCAAATCATAAAAATCCAAATCAGAGATCGAATACTAAAAAGTCAAAACTTGGTCAAACCTTTCAAATTTTTAAGCTTCAAACTGAGAACTGTTCTCCAAATCTATTCCGATTATCCTGAAAACCAAAATCGACGATTTACATAAGTCATAATACATCACACGAGGCTAGTCATGCCCGAGAACTGGCGAGCAAAGTGCAAAAACACAAAACAACCGGTCGGGTTGTTACATCCTCCCCTACTTAAACATATGTTCGTCCTCAAACGTGCCCAAAGTTGTTCCGAAAGCCATTAAATCGCTGTGTAACCTCACCATGCATATACCCGGGGGTGATCTCATGTCACCCTATCTCATATTGGTCTGATAACACAATGTGACTGAAATTTCGCAATCCAACCTAGCCCATAAACCTTAAAACCACATTTCCACTTCTGAAATCATCCTTAAGATCAAAATCTCCCATCTATACACTAAATAAGTTCGAACCAGTTGTGACGAATCATACTTGCAACCTCGGATGCAATTACATGATATACCATATAACTGAAACACTCGTCGCGATAACTTCTAATCACAGTAGTTGCTCAAAACAATCGAATATCGATAATAAGCCTCTTATCAAATAAAGCCTCATTCCAACACTTCTATATACTATCAATGATAAATGAATCATGTAGAAAGTCATAACCATTCCTCAAATCAACCATTCGGGAAGCCACTTCCCCTTTGGCAAGAACCATAGCAAATTTCTGAGCCGGAAATTGATATTATCCTTCCAACACGCTGAAATCGAATCTGTTTGTATGCATTCTAGATCCCAACGATCTCATCTAATCAAACACAACTACTCTGGTGACATGACACATCAACATAATCTAAAACCACAACTCGTGCAATCAGCACACCAATAAGCAACAATCCAAACGTACTCAAATCATGAAAAATGACTCAAATGAGAGAGTTGTACTGCAAGCTCACAAGTACCACCACACACAATGCTGAGAACCCATCACACCTCGTAGTAACAGAACACACGAATCTAACCCGAAGGATCATACTTCCACATAACATTCGCTGCAACACGTGACCCTATCCAAACACTGGTCCATATGAAACACCTCAAGTCACTATGCTCAAAATCGACAACCACGCGCAATTGATGTCTATAACCAAAGCAAATCATCATATCCACGGCGAAGCGATTGACATAACATTACACAAACCCGAAAGGACACAAACCAATACGCCATCTGCTGAGCAATACCCAATGCTCTTCTTGCTCGAATTCCACTGATAGACCCCAATAAAACTGCACCACATGGGCCTATAGCCAACAAATCCTAATGCCTCACAACAAGGAAAGGTAACTCATAGATCTCCTCAGATCACTAATAAGCTCAACAACAGTCGAATCAATACATCCCTCAACAATACAACTTGGAGTCAACAAAGCCGACTCGACATAGAACAAACATCCATATTGGCTTACCAATAAACCGCTTATTAAGGAGTTCCTGAAACTACTCCTTAAACTCCTTTAACTCCGCCGGTGCCATATGATACGGTGTCAGGCACTAAATTAACACCAAAATCAATAACCCTGTCCGGTGACATGCCCGGCAATAGGAAACACATCCGAAAAATCCCTCACCACCGGAACTGAATCAATGGTAGGAGTCTCTACATTGACATCCATCACGAAGGCCAAATAAGAAAGACAACCCTTCCCAGCCATCCATTGGGTCTTCAAAAATGAAACCACCTTGTTAGGAACATAATCTATCGAACCTCGCCACTCAATCCGTGGCATTCCCGGCATAGCAAACGTCGTCGTCTTAGCGCAACATCCCAGAATAACATGACACAAAGACAACTAGTCCATACCTAATATCATACCAAAATCTAGTATACTAAGCAACAAGGATCCACTCGGGTCTCCAAACCTCCAATAGTTACCACACAAGACCAATATATGCGGTCCACATCCACCACCTAACCTGTTTATGAGAACTCTCAGCCACCTAACCTGTTTATGAGAACTCCCAGTCTCCAAATCCAAATAGCACACGAATCACCATATCTGATCCCAACTCTACCGTACAAATATACAACACACCTCTAATACCCAATCATCCCATGAGAGGTGCTCCTATAATTCTTCTGTGCCACCAAGCAAACTCCAATATCAGCAGTCAATCAAACAAGAGAGTGTCGCAATACTAATGAAGTATCCTCAACTCAAAGTCATCGCCCTTTCTAAAATGTACAAGCCATGCCAGTTAGTAATATCATTTACCTAGTCATCAGAAATTGCCCATGTTGTCTAAAAATTTATGACCTGCCTTTCAGAACTGAACTCTGACCTTACACATGCAAATATCAACCCTACACAACATACCGCATATACCATGCCATCCCATGATAAATATGAGAACTTCATAATCCACTCCGAGCCACAAGCAACTACGTACTCACCTAGACAAGAACATTCCATTGATCTCATCTAAAAGAAAATCACTATATATCTCATGCTCCTCACGCTCGTAGAAAATATACATCTCTAACCGTGGTCGAAACCATCAAGAACTCTTCGAATCCCCTTTGCACAAAACCAAACTATCAGGACTGCTTCCTTCTAACTCAACCAAGTTACGCAAGCCATCAAAACCTAAGAACATTGCCACGAAACACTTGTAGAAACCCACCGCATCATAGGCACCCAAGAACCGATCATATCCATTATCATGTTGATCCAACCTGTTACCAAGATGTCCTAATTCTCTGAGTTCCTTCCAAATTACCTTCAAATTGATACATTTCCTTCCTAGTACACCACCATCCTTAACTAAAACTTGCCTCACGAACATTAACATAAAACCACACCGTCTAAGGCTTATAAGTTGCTTAATACCCTCGTAAATATCCTCAGAAGTACCACATTCCAAATACTTACCATGTAGAGACTTCCTACGAATCTAAAGCCATTACCTTCACCTCCCTGATACTAATGTGTAGAGTCCATAATGATATAGAAATACTACGAGTCTTGACACCCTCCAGTGCAAACCTTAGTTTTCAGCCAAATATATAGCTTGAAAATCTCCAATTATTACATGTAAAATCTTGAACCCATTAGAACCATTCTCGAGAGTCACCCACTCTTCTCAAACCGTAGTTAGACCGATCAAACGGACCGACGACCTGTGCTCCATTAGCACTCCGACACCGTAGAATGTAACCTCACCTTAATGTAACCAAGCAACTTCCTGTTCTATGCACCGTACATCCTTTACCAATAAAAACTCAAGTCATTCCGTGATTCTGATACACCTATAAAGCATAACATAACCTTTATTGAAATTTCCTTTACTCGAGCCATCCTCGGTCTCAACCTCCGTAAGCCATAACTGATTCACCAGTACACCTCAAACTGGAACCAACATAGCACATAACCGTTCAATCAACTAATCAATAGCAGACTCCCACACTTGGCTCAAAGCCATAGATCAAAACACACAATAACTCATAATGCATATACTCTATCACTGCCATAATACTATAGTGAGATTAAACTCCATCCTTCATAAGCTCATGCAACATAGACCACCTCGTACTTCAAATCTTCTGCAAATCTTGCATTCACCCTCGCAATAGTCAGGCCCACTCTCTTAAGCAACCCAAATTCAAATTGCATACATATATTTCACTGGTAAAAAAGATCTTCCAACTAACAACGTAAGGCTCACACAAACTTCAAAACACTCTGAAGGAGATAACCCACCCGCTTCGCCTCAAACTAATAGCTCTTCATACCCTTCCACCGTGATAAAATTCCGCAATCACTTAATCTTCCTGAGTCTGAACTATTATTGTAACATGAAATCTACTCCACTCCGCAGCTAGAAAACATGAAAAGATTCTTCACACATCCAGAACTTGGCGATATACATCAAATCAAGATGGAAATCAAGCACCAAATAGTTCTTTCTATCCTCAAGGAGAACCTTCTCATCACATCCAAGACATATGAATACATCTCGCAGTCACATTATACTCATCACATAGTCATCCAACCATCACTTCCACTAATAGGGACATTACCGAACATATAAATTCAGAAAGCACGTGCTAACATAATCAACGCCTCAGTGCTCAAGCTATAGGCAAAACCCAGCCTCAAGTCTTCCAGACTGGCCCAACATCAACACACAGAAATCACATCTCGCCCCTCGATTAGGGAATCACAAATCCTTTATGCACAACTGATACTAAGCGCTCATACGCGTATACGAATGCATAGAATGAATTCAAAGAGTTACATTTGAAGCTGAATCAAGGACGCACGATAAGAATTCAAGAATGTGAAGTTTTTCCTAAAGGTTCTGCAGCTCTCGAGGATAAGTACAGATGTCTTCATACCGATTCAGAGACTCTACAAACAATACTGAATCAACCAAATATCATCGGATTCAAGCCTAAGGTTCCAAAAACTTTCGAATTCCGCTCTTGATCAAAAAGTCTATCAAACATTATCCGAATGACCTAAAATTTTGCATACACGTCACAAATGACACGATGGACCTACTTAAACTACCGGAATTCCATTACGACCACTATATCAAAATCTCACCCATCAATCGGAAAATGCCAAAATTCCATTTTCGCCAATTCAAGCCTTAATCTACTCCGGACCTCCAAAACACATTCAGATCACTCTCCTAAGTCCCAAATCACCTCCCAAAGCTATCCGAACCATCAGAACTCATATCCGAGCCCTTTTTCACATAAGTCAACATCCGGTTGACTTTTCCAACTTAAGCTTACTCAAAAGTGACTAAGTGTCTCATTCCTTTCCAAAACCTTTCCGAATCTAAACCAACCAACCCAATATCGCATAATACGGCTAAACAAGACTATAAGAAGTAGAAATGGGGAAAACAAAGCAGTAACTCATAAAACGACTGGTCGGGTCGTTACATGCTTCCCTATTAAAAAAATGTTTGTCCTCAAACGAGTCAAGAAACATACTTGAAGCCTCAAATAGGTGAGGATATCTTCTCCACATCCCCCGCTCGGTCTCCCAAGTAGCCTCCTCCACGGGCCAATCTCTCCACTATACTTTCCTTGAAGATATATCCTTTGACCTTAACTTTCGAACCTGACGCTCCACAATATCTACTAGCTCCACATTATAAGTCAAATCATCATCTAACTGGACCGTGCTGAAATCCAAAACATGAGACGGATAGCCAATATACTTCTGGAGCACAGAAGCATGAAATACCGGATGCACACTCGATAAGCTGGGTGGCAAAGCAAGCTTATAAGCCACCTCCCCAATCCTCCGAAGTACCTCAAAAGGCCCAATGAACCGAGGACTCAATTTACCCTTCTTCCCAAATCTCATAACACCCTTCATGGGTGAAACCTTCAGTAGGACCTTCTCACTATGTAGGACACATCCTGAACCTTCCTATCAGCATAACTGTTTTGTCTCGACTGTGTTGTATGAAGCCTCTCCTGAATCACCGTCACCTTGTCTAAAGCATCTTGTACCAAGTCTGTACTCAATAGCTAGCATCACCTGGCTTAAACCAACCGACCGAAGATCTACACCGACTCCCAAATAAAGCCTCATATGGAGCCATCTAGATACTCGACTGGTAGTTGTTGTTATAAGAAAATTCTGCGAGTGGTAGAAACTGATGCCATGACCCTCCAAAATCAATGACACAAGCATGGAACATGTCCTCCAATATCTGAATAGTGTGCTCGGACTACCCGTCCGTCTAAGGGTAAAAAGTTATGCTTAACTCAACCTAAGTACACAACTCTCGCTGACCGACCTCCAAAACTGTGAAGTAAACTGAGTGACTCTATCTGAAATGATAGAAATTGGGACACCATGCAAACAAACAATCCCCCGGATGTATATCTCTACCAACTGCTCTGATGAACAGGTAGTACATATAGGAATGAAGTGCACGGACTTGGTCAGCCAATCCATAGTCACCCAAATAGCATCGAACTTCTTCAATGTCCATGGGAGCCCAACTACAAAGTCCATGGTGATCATCTCCCACTTCCATTCTGGAATATCCATCTATTGAAGCAAGCCACCTGGTCTCTGGTGCTCATATTTTACCTACTGACAATTGAGACACCGAGCTACAAATCCCACAATGTCTTTCTTCATTCTCCTCCACCATTAATGTTATCTCTGATCTTGATACATCTTCGCGACACCCGGATGAATGGAATACCACGAGTTATGGGCCTCGTCCAGAATCAACTCCCGAAGACCACGCACATTGGGCACACATATCCGACCATGTATCCTTAATACTCCGTCATCACCAATAGTAACATCTCTGGCATCATCATGTTGCACTCTGTCCTTTAGGACAAGCAAATGAGGATCATCATACTGGTGCTATCTAATGCGATCGAATAAGAAAGAACGAGAAATCACACAAGCCAATACCCGACTGGGCTCCGAAATATATAACCTCACGAACCGATTGGCCAAGGCCTGAACATCAACTAAAAAAGATCTCTCCCCAATAGAAATATACGCCAAACTCCCCATACTCATCGCCTTCCTACTCAAAGCATCGGTCACCACATTGGCCTTTTCTGGATGGTAAAAGATAGTAATATCATAATCGTTTAGCAGCTCCAACCATATCCGCTGCCTCAAATTGTAATCCTTCTGTTTGAAAGTGCTGGAGACTACGATGATCGGTAAACACCTCGCAAGACACACCATTCAAATAATGCCTCCAGATATTCAATGCATGAACAATGGCAGCCAACTCTAGATCATAAATGGGGTAGTTCTTCTCATGAGGTTTCAATTGACGAGAGGCATAAGCAATAAATCTACCCTTCTGCATCAACACATACCGAATACCAACTCTCGAAGCATCACAATACACTATATATGAACCTGAAGCTGATGGTAAAACCAATACTGGAGCTGTGGTCAAGGCAGTCTTGAGAATCTGAAAGCTTGCCTCACACTCATCCAACCACCTAAATAAAGCACCCTTCTAAGTCAACATGGCCGAGGGTGATGCTATAGAAGAAAATCCATGAACAAACCGACGGTAATAACCTACCAATCCAAGAAAACTATGAATCTTTGTGGCTGAGGACGGCCTGGGCTAACCTTGAACTGCCTCTATCATCTTCGGATCAACCTGAATACCCTCACAAGACACCATATGCCCTAAGAATGCCACTAAACTAAGCCAAAACTCACATTTGGAGAAATTTGCATATAGTTTCTCCTCCCTCAACCTCTGCAACACAACTCTCAAATGCTCCGTGTGCTCTTCCTGACTACGAGAGTATACCAGAATATCATCAATGAAAACAATCACGAATGAGTCAAGATAAGGTCGAAACACGTTGTTCATCAAACACATGAACGCTGCTGGGGCATTAGTCAGCCCAAAAGACATCACAAGGAACTGAGAATGACCATATCGGGTCCTGAAAGTTGTCTTAAGAATATCTAAGTCTCTGATCTTCAACTGGTGATACCTTGAACGGAGATCAATCTTGGATAACACCCTCGCTGCGGGAAGTTGGTCGAATAAATCATCAATGCGAGGCAACGGGTACTTGTTTTTTATTGTAACTTTGTTCAACTACCTGTAATCAATGCATATTATCATCATGCCATCATTCTTCTTCACAAATAGAACAGGCACACTGAACGGCGACACACTAGGCCGAATAAACCCCTTATCAAGGAGTTCCTAAAGCTGCTCCTTCAACTCCGCTGGTGCCATACGATATAGTGGAATAGAAATGGGCTGAGTGCCCGGCACCAGATCAATACCAAAATCAATATCCCTGTCCGGTGGCATGCCCGGCAGGTCTGCAGGAAAAACATCGAGAAAATACCTCACAATACGAATAGAATCAATGCTGGGAGTCTTTGCACTGACATCCATTGCAAAGGCTAAGTATGAAAGACAACCTTTCCCAACCATCCGCTGGGCCTTCAAGAATGAAATCACCCTACTGGGGAAAAAATCAGTCGAACCTCGCCACTCAATCTGTGGCACACCCGACATAGCCAATATCACTATCTTAGTATGACAGTGCAATATAGCACGACACGAAGATAGCCAATCCATGCCCAATATCACATCAAAGTCCCCCATACATAGTAACAATAGGTCCAATTGGGTCTCCAAACCCCCAATAGTCACCACACACGACCAGTATACACGGTCCACAACTATAGTATCGCTCACCAAAGTATATACACGAACAAATGAAATAAGAGACTCACAGGGCGTATCCAAATAACGAGCAAAGTATGATGACACATATTAAAAAGTTGAACCAGGATCAAAAAATACAGAGGCATCTCTGCGGCAGACTGAGACAATACATGTAATCACAGCATATGAAGCAATAGCATTGGGCCTAACTGGGAGTGCATAGAAATGGGTCTGACCACCACCTGATCGACTTCCCCCTCTAGGGTAACCACTAGCTGACTGACCCCCACCCCTGGCTGCCTGAGTGGGTGGTGAAGTAACTAGAGCTGAAGTCGAGGGCTGACCCCTCTATTGAGACGAACCCTTAAGAAGACGAGGACATTGCCTCCTCATATGCTCAAATTATCCACACTCGTAATAACTCCCCGGTGTTGTAGATGGGGACTGAAGGGAACCCCTAGCACCGGGATGACTAGCAGATGCACCTGGCATAGAATAGCCCTGAACTGACAGAGCACGGGATGAACTTTGGGCTGGAAGGGCACTGAGTGATGAATGGCCTTGATGAGAACTGTGAGAACCATGACCCGATGATGCCCCACGATAACCAAAGCGAGCTGACTGAGCATGCCTGAATGAATGGCCTCTGACATTCTAAAACTGACCCCTCGAAGGAGCGCTACCAAAGCTACTAGATCCCCGAGGCCTCTTAGCCTCCCTCTCATCTCGCTCCTGGCAACGAAGTGACTCAATCTCGTAGGTGATGTCAACAACTTCCTCAAAAATAGCACCTGACACCCTCTCCCTAGTCATGGGAATCTGAAGCTTATATGTAAGGCCATCAAAGAACCTCCTGATCCTCTCTCGATCTATGGGAACCAACTAAACCGCATGACGAGCTAACTCAGAGAACTGCATCTCATATTGTATCACAGTCATATCTCCCTAAAACAACTGCTCGAACTGCCTGCGCAATCCAAAATGAGAACGGAGAACTGCTGCCAGGTAAGGGGCGCTGCATCAACAGGCCTACGCCTTACATAAGCCTTCCACCAAGTAAAAGCAGCTCTAGAAATTTGAAAGGTAGTAAATGCTACACCACTAGTCTCCAGAATACCCGCTGTATAAAGAATCATCTGACACTTGTCTAAGAAACCATGGGCATCATCGCCATTTGTACCAATGAAAGTCGGAGGCTAAAGTCTACCAAATCTCTCCAATCGATGCTGTTAGTCGTTAGGCATAACTGGTACCACATACTCCTGAGCTGGTGAAACCAGCTAGGCTGAATGTGCCTCCGGTGTCAGAAGTCCCTGCACAACCTGCTCAGGTGTGCGAGCAATGGGAGTCTAAGTACCTCCCCCGTCCTGAGAAGTAGTTGCGACCATAGTAGCTGCGACCGCCTAAGCTAGGCCAGTGCATACTGATAGAATCTGAGCCAAAGCCTCTTGAAGGCCTGGAATCATAATAGGCACAGTCAATGCCTGAGCTGGTGCTGTTGGAGCGTCCGCAATTGGGACCTGATCCTGAACTGGGGCGGCTGGTATATCTACAGGTGCTGCCCAAGCTGTTGTGTGGGCTACACCCCTGCCCCTGCAACGGCCTCGACTGCGTCCACGACCTCTAGTGGCCCCAACTGGTGGTACTGGTGGTCGTCCATCCCGACCGGTAGCACATGTCCTCACCATCTGTGAGAGAATAGAATAACAAAAGTTTAGTAGTAGAATCAACAGTTTCGCACGATAGGAATTCAAGAATGAGAAGTTTTCCTAAAGGTTCTGCAGCCTCCCAAAGATAAATATAGAAGTCTCCAAACCGATCCACGAGACTCCACTAAACCGGATCATGACTCGCGAGACCTATGTAAGCTAGCTCTGATACCAACTTGTCACGACACTAAATGCCCCGGTCGTGATGGCGCCTATCACAAGACTAGGCAAACCTACCCAACAAGTAACCACAGTGAATTATTTTTATAAAAAACCATTTTCTAAAATTGATTAAGTCTCGAATTCTCATATGAAATATAATAATCAACTGAAATGTGTGGAAAACAGAAACAAAATAAGCCAACACAACCCAACCATCCGGTGTCACAAGTCAAGAGCCTCTAAATACAACCCAACTAACAGAATAATACATCATAAGTCTAAAATAGCAAAAACTAAGATAGGAAGAAGGAAAGTAGGGCTGCGAACGCCGTACAGCTACCTTGCAGTCTCCGGTAAAGCTCTGAGAGTGTTGGAAACCAGCACAATACTGCTCGGGTGCCTAGATCTGCACACAAGGTGCATGGAGTAATGTGAGTACGCTAACTCAGTCAGTAACTAAAGTAAATAAGGACACTACAGTGACGAGTAGTAAAAATCATATAATAAGTCTCAACATAAATGTCAAGTCAAATTCTACAATTTAAAAGCCAGTCATCTCATAAAACTTCAGTTTCAATTAAAATACTTTGAAATCATTTATTTAGAAGTTTTCAATAGAGGCTCAATATAAAAAGAAGAGTGAATGCAACAAAATGACATAAACGAGCCCCTCAAGCAAGGTATCACTTATAGTATAGCCTCTCGGGCAAGCCTCTCAGTCACTTGTGATTCAACTCTCGTCACGCAGTACTCACACTCAGCACTCCGGCTCAATAATATGTCATAATAGTAATAATCATAATAATCGCTGCGGCGTACAGCCCGATCCACAGTTTATAGTCGACTATGCTCATTGGGGGTGTACAGACTCCGGAGAGGCTCCTACAGCCAAGCGTTATATCGCCGCGGCACGCAGCCCGATCAAATATATATATATATATATATATATATATATATATATATCGTTGCGGCGTGCAGCATGATCCATATAAGTATCGTTGCGGCATGCAGCCCGATCCATGATATATATATATATATATATATAATATTGCTATGGCGTGCAGCCCAATCCATAATATACATAATCCTCACCTTTAGATCCTCAACCTCTCTCAGTCATTTACCTCATAGCCACTCGGGCATCTCAGTAGAAAATCAGGGAACTCAGCCCAAACAGTTTTCCTATATTAAGAGGTAGAGTGATAAAATCGGATTTAAACAATAAACAGGTAAAACATGACTGAGCATATGTTTTCAACAAATAGAGCGAGGAAAATAGCAAAAATACCCCTAAGGGTCTAAACAGGTTGGCACAAGGCCCCAAACATGGCATACCGTCCAAAATATAGTATCAATTTCTAAAATGCAGGATATCAAAAGATTGTAAATAAAAATATGCAGCTTAATAGTCGTTACGAGACAGACCAAGTCACAATCCTTACCAGTGCACGCCCATACGCTCGTCACCTAGTATGTGTGTCACCTCATTTGTCAAAACAATACGAAATACCGCGGTTTTATACCCTCAGGTCTAGATTTACAATGGTTACTTACCTCAAACCAGATGAAATACTACTCCGCGATGCCCTTTCCTCTCACCTTGGCCTCAACTCGTGTCGAATCTATCCAAAATAAGAATTATAACATCAATATAAGCTAAGGGAACGAAGCCCATGCGAAAATAACAAAATTATACTAAAAGTCCCAAAATTGGCCCAACCCGACCCCCGAGCCCACGTCTTGAAATCCGATAAAAATTACATCAATAAACTCTTCATCCTCCCACGAGTTCATACATACTAAGAATACCAAAATCAGACCAAAAATGGCCCCTCAAATCCCTAATCGAAGGTCTCCAATTTCAAGGCCTTGTTCTTCAATTTCTAACCACATATTACCATAAATTTCAAGCCTAATCCGTGAAATAACACCATAGGAACGAGTTTTAGGTTCAACAATCTTACCTCAATGAAGCTCCCTTGAATTCCTTTTTCAAAATCCCCAAAACAGCTCTAAAACCTACTTAAAAATGGAGAAGAAAGGCTGAAAATCGCGAAGTCCAAAATTTATATGTTCTGCCCCAGCTAAGCCGCTTCTACGATCAAAATCATGCACCTGCGGACCCGCACTTGAGATCCTAGGTGTGCATCTGCACAAATCACTTAAACGCCGAAAACCGCACCTAAGCTATTGCAGGTGCGCTCGAACAACCGCTTCTAAGGTTCCAGCTCCCATGTCCATTCCCGCATCTCCGACCCTCTGGGCGCTTCTGCGAGCCCGCACCTGCAGTCCCCAAGCCGTAGGTGCAGTTATGACAGACTTCAGCAGCTTTAGCTACAAATTCCCAACTCCAACTTTCCGTCAACAATCCGAAATCACCCCGAGGCCCACGAGACTTCAATCAAAAGTACGAACAAGTCATATATCACTATCCAAACTTATACCAATCTTTGAAACAACTCAAACGACATCGAATCAACCAAATAACATCGGATTCAAGCCTAAGGTTCCAAAAACTTCTGAATTCCGCTTTTGATCAAAAATCTATCAAACCTTGTCTGAATGACCTGAAATTTTGCATACACATCATAAATGACACGAAGGACCTACTCCAACTTTCGGAATTCCATTCCGACCCTTATATCAAAATCTCACCTATCAACCGGAAAATGCCAAAATTCTATTTTCGCCAATTCAAGCCTAAATCTACTCCAGACCTCCAAAACACATTCCGATCACACTCTTAAGCCCCAAATTACCTCCCAAAGTTATCCGAACTATTGAAACTCACATATGAGACCTTTTTCACATTAGTCAACATCCGGTTGACTTTTCCAACTTAAGTTACTCAAAAGAGACTAATTGTCTCATTCCTTTCCAAAACCTTTCCAAATCTAAACCAACCCGATATCACATAATACAGCTAAACAAGACAATAAGAAGCAAAATGGAGAAAACGGAGCGGTAACTCATGAAATGACCGGCCGGGTCATTACATACACCCTCTGCGAATGCGATGAAAAAAATCTCTGCAACAGAAAACCAGTAAAATCAGCAACTCTCAAAACCAAGATTTTGGTCCGTTAACTACCCAAAACTCTCTCGAGGCCCTTGGGACCTCAACCAAATATTCCAACACATCCCGTAACATCATCAAACTCAGTCGATCCTTTGAATCAGTCAAAACAACACCAAAACACCAAATCAACCCGGATTCAAGCTTAAGAACTTAAAAACATTCAAATTCTGCAAACGATCAAAAAGCCTACCAAACCTCACCCGAATGACCTGAAAATTTGCACAGACATCACAAATGACACAACGTACCTACTCAAATTTCCAAAAAGTCCATTCCGACCCCGATATCAAAATTTCCACTGCCGACCAGAAAATGCCAAATTTTTAATTTCGCTAAGTCAAGCTTAACTCTACTACGGACCGGCAAATCACATTCCGGACGCGCTCATATGTTCAAATTCGCCTAACAAAGCTAACGAAATCATAAAAATCTAAATTCGAGATCGAATACTAAAAAGTCAAAACTTGGTCAAACCTTTCAAATTTAAAGCTTCAAACTAAGAATTGTTCTTCCAAATCTATTCTGATTATCCTGAAAACCAAAACCGACGATTTACATAAGTCATAATACATCACACGGGGCTAGTCATACCCAAGAACTAGCTAGCAAAGTGCAAAAGATCAAAACGACCGGTCAGGTCGTTACAACATATGGCCATCCCTTGCACCTGTTGTATCTGATGCGCTTGACCTATTTCCATTTTAGAAACTTGGTTGGTTAGGTTGGAACTTTCTGTATGCATGACTGGAATCTCATCCAACTCAAGTGTACCAACTGCTTTCTATCTAATCATTCTTTTTAGTTCACCCTTAACTTGCCAGTAAGATCGTTTGCAGTGAAATTGTTCAACAGAGTCTAAATCCCATTGTATGCCTTTTGCTTGCAACTTCTTCCACAAGCTAAGTTTAGATTCAATTTGGAGGTCTCATCCAACCCAGCCATAAAAGTATATCCCAACGTTCATCACTTTGATAGTGGTGAGGACAATCTCAAAGTAGCAAGTTATATCTCTCCCAGGCCTAACGCAGAGTATCTCCATCTTTTTGTTGAAATCCCAGGATTTAGCTTCTTAGTGACTTTGTTTTCTTTGTGGGAAATAATTTAATGAGGAATTTTCGTGCAAGGTCATCCCATGCGCGGATTGAGTTTGCTGGCTCTTTGGTTAACCGTTCCTTTGCTTCCCCTATTAGTGAAAAGGGAGACAAAGTTAGTCTGACATAGTCCCTGGAGAAACTCGAATAGTTGTATGTATCCATAATCTCTAAAATATTTTATATAAACCTTTGGGGATCTTCACTCGACTTAGCCTCGTGGGTTGAATCAATTGCACCATGTACTGTTTTAGCTCGAAGTGACCAGTTATATCAGGTTTCAAGATAGCCCGAGTTATGTTCGAGATATACGCCTTTTAGTGTCAATCACCGGTCTCTAATCATTTCTTGCCATCTTGATTAGTTGTGGTTGTACTATAATACCTAACTCTACAATTCTTGCTCTTGCTTCTGCCTCCCTCCTTTACGTAGGTCGATTCTTTTGTGTTTAGGATCAAAAAGAGGAAGATTGTTAAAACTATTAATTTTTCTTAGCATTCAATATGAACACCTATAGAGCCTGAAACAATAAAAGAAATTAAATCTCAAACATAACAAATAAAAACTTATTTCAGACAAGTAGCTAATTTCTAAATCTCCGGCAATGGCGCCAAAACCTTGTTGAGTCCAAACACACACACAAATATACGCGATCAACAAGTAATAAAGTAATGAAGAAGTATCGTTCCCATGAGGATTTATGATCAACTATTGTCCAATCTAAAATAATTATAAATTTATTGCTCAAGTTTTTGTGAAGAAGATGATTGTGATTTGTATGATTAAAAATTACTAAACAAGCTAACAATTCAATAGAATATTCAAAGTATGTAACAAATAGTAAACCTAATACTCTGGCGACTATCGATTTGCGAAGAAAAGTAGTCGAAGCTTGAGCAGGCCATTCATGGCTTCTCTAGCCAAAGGCCAGCCTCCTAGTGCGGTTGGTCAGTCATCGCTACCATCTCCATAGCCCTAAACAACATCAATAAACCCTAGTCCACTCCAGAACTACACACAATTATTACAACCTCAAGCATTAAATGCGCCCATGCAAACCCTAGCCAAAATTTCTATTAAAACAGTCAAGCATCTGTATGGTGAGCCTATCATCAGGTGGAAGAAGTAAGAAGTTAAGCAATCAATGGTTCAACAAGGTCTACAACTGGCAGTTCTTGGCAAATTCTCTTATGGGAAGCCTGTGATAAGTGAACTTCATAAAGTTATTTCTATTCAGTGTGATCTTAAAGCTGCTAGTTCAATTGGTTTAATTGAGGATAATAATGTATTGATATAGCTACAATTAATGGAGGATTATGTTCATCTTTTATCAAAGCTTGCATTCTACTTAAAAGCTCAAGGTGAGATGTGGCAGATAAGATGCACGAAGTGGAATCTATAATCTGTTACGTGTTTAATTAGAAACTCAAAATACTAATAGACCTAGTTATGCAAAGGTTAAGGTGGAGGTGAATTTGTTAGCTAAATTCCCTCACAAAATTAAAATTGTAGAGGAAGAAGATGAGTCTAGGCCTGAGGAATTTATGTGGATAAAAATCAAGTATGACTACATGCCAAAATATTGTAAGACTTGCAAGAAGAAAGGTTACAATAAACTGGATTGATGGGTGATTAATCTTCAGTTGCACAAAATTTGATGAATCTAGTGAAGATCAAAGTAAAGTAAAGGAAGTTGTTGGAACTGTACATAACACTAATAAGGTTCTCACAAGTGGTAAGGTGGTTGGGAAACCTATTCCTAACCCTGCAAAGCAATAGTGGATGCAAAGAAGACATAACAAGCACCAAAGGGATAAGAGGGGCTATATAATCGACAATGCAAAGGAACAAGAGGCTGACAAATTGAATGTAAAGATCAATGAAGAGGTAGTGGCTACAAAAAATAAATTTGATGCATTGGAAGTTGAAGAAATTGAACAACAAACTTTGATACTCACTGATGGCAAGGGAGATGTGAATGTTAAAGAGAAGGAGAAGAATCAAATAGAGAATGAGGACTAGGAGAAGAAGAAACTGGAGAATGTTCAAAATTCCAGCTCCACTCCTAAGACAGTTGGGACCACTATAGCGGCAAAAAATTGTAACCCTCATCTTATTTCTATAGGGATTGAGGTGTAGGCTAGTAAGGAAAGGATATTTGATTTGGTGCAAAGAAGGTTTGGGTCTCTTTAAGATATATTGAATGTCACCATGATCCTGTTGTGTTATGATGTACCCTCACAAACGATGGAAAAATCATCAAAGGCCTTAGAGCACACTGGAGCAAACAATAATGGCAATGGTTTGTGGAGTTATGAAGTGGAGATTATGGAGAATATTTCTAGTGTGAATTCAAGTGCTAGGACCAAATATGAAGGGAAAAATACACAGGAAAAACAAACTAACACTATTGAGGACAGTGCTATAGTATACCCTAGTTTTTTTTAAAAAGCTAAGGTTTATGTTATTCAAGGAACAGGAAACAACAATGAAACCAAGTGTATTTGAGAAAGGAGTACTAGGGGATGATATAATCATAGGTGGATCAGTTGTTGATGCATCTGGGAAGAAGAACACCACATTCCTTAGTGGAATTGTTAAGGTTTTTGCTACTTCTGGAGGTGATCCAGTGGATTTTTCAGGTGTTGATCAACTTGTTAATGGTAACATTGAGGTCTTACGGGATATAGTGAGATCAGACCAATAAATAGCTTATGTCAAGACCATTGATCTCAATGAAATAGTAACTCCTGCAAGTGTTGCTATAGTGAACCCTAGGAATATTATGCAGAATTATGCTTCAGTTGCAGCTCAAATGATGGACGGTAAAGGTGTTAGACCTACTAATAATTCTCAAATAATAATCTTACATTATATAGTGAGGTCTCATAACCAAACATTTGATGGCAAGGCTCATAAAACTAATGGAACAGTAATTCTTACATCCAATGCTACAGTGAAACCTAGCTTAGGGACAGTGTATGATTTACAGTTTAAGGTGGTGCATGAGGCACTGGGTGGCAAGTAACAGAATGCACTGGTGTTGAATGAGGTGAATAGGTTGTCACATGATAAATGGAACAAGCCATTGTCCCTAAGACTTCAAGAACAATAGAGGTAATCCCAATGGCCTGTGTTTTAGGTATTGGGCAGACTATGCAACTTCAAGTTAATGTGCTATTGAAATCACCAAACCAAATCCTGCATAATATTGTCACACACAATGTAACTCCTGTGGAAATTCAGAATGCAGTAATTGAACAAAGTCAACTTGAGGAGGAAGGAGAGGATGAATCAACTGCAGGTAACTTCAAGTCAGTGGCAAGAGAGGCAGGCCTATCACCTAGAGCTACTAGTAGAAGTGCGAAAAAATGGAAGAAACAAGGTCAGACTAAACAAGTACGTCAACCTACAAGAATCTTGCCTATTGGGACCAAATGCACACACAAGTATACGTGATCGACAAGTAATAAAGTGATGAGAGAGTATCATTCCCACGAGGATTTATGATCCACTACTGTCTAAACTAAACTATTTACGAGTTATTTGTTCAAAATTTTTTGAAGAATATGATTGTGGTTTTTACTAACTAAATTACCATGAACTAATAACCAAATAAGAGAATAAGATAGCAAGTATCACAAACTAACACTTTGAAACATTCAATGAGATGGGAAATATTCCGGGGTTATGGGATTAATGTCTCTCTAATTGTGTTTTTTGATTGATTTAATCACTTGATTTATCTAATTTGTTGATTAGTAGGGTTGATTTTGCTCGCAAAATACTTTCGACGCTTCGCTTGCCTATTCAAGCCAACCTAAGACTATATGTCTATAGAATCAGAATTAACAAGAATGGATGTGTATTTTCTGCAAAAATAACCAATTAAGGCAACTAGAATATGTCTATTCTAATCGCAAATCTATTCTCCGATGCCCGGAATAAAAAACGTACACTATTCAATCTTATATATAATCTATAGTTCCCACTTTCGAGTTCAACTATAGATTCGTAGATAGTACTATATTGTTAGCTACACAATAGTATAATTAAGTGCAAGATTGAATAAACATATTAAGATGATAAAATCAAGAAATATTATCAACCGTCAAACTATAATAGTCAGTAACAACTCATAACCCCCAGAATAATGAGGTTCTTAGCCACTGATGTACCTATCAATACTCAAAATATTATTTTTAAATATAAAAACTATGAATACTAGATGGAAGATGGAAGAATGATGAATTATGTACTCCGTTTGTGTTTCTTTGCCTTTGCTTGCCTCCAAAATTGAACAACCCCTTACTAATCACGTTTAAGTGGTATTAATAGGTTAGGGTCGGAGTCCTCAAGCCCAAATCCAACTAGAAAACTTCTGTAGGAACTAGGAAAGGACCAGGCCTTAGAGCTTGCAAGGCCTGGTGTAGAGCGTGCAACATAGCCCATTCCAGCGCCTGGTATACCGCGCCTAGGACCAGGCGTTGCCTGGCTTGATGCCTGGTTCTGGAGTTCTTCCATTTTTTTCTTTTTCGTGCTCTTTTTGTGTATCTTTGACATTCTTGTGTTCAACCTTTATGGATTTTCATCCTCCGATGCTCCTACACATAAAAATGACACAATTAAGCCCAAACACCGCACATTTAATCATTAAAATATTAAAATATAAGGTAAGCAATGCATTAAAAATATACATTTATCACCAAACATCACTACCCCACACTTAAACGTAACTTGTCCTCGAGTCAACCAATAGATTACACTATTCTTGAGCACTTTATATTTATATGATCGAAGCACACTACACCAATGACTACAGTTGATAGTAACAATTATGCTAGAGCATATGCACTTACAAACACTCCCCTTTCTTATGCCATTTTTCAAAAGCTACTAATCATCACCTTGGTAAGATATTGCCTCACCAACTAGCTAATTAGACGCGAACCCCTCCTCAGGCGGATTCCTCCTTTTGCTCCTCAGCCAATGGGGTATTAGCAGCCGTTTCTAGTTGTTGTTCCCCTCCCAAAGGCTAGTTCTTACGCGTTACTCACCCGTCCTCCATTGGAAACACCACTTCCCATCCAACTTTCATATGTTAAGCATGTCGCTAACGTTCATGCTGAGCCAGGATCAAACTCTCCATGAGATTCATAGTTTCATTACTTATGGCTTCCTTGTTCGTAGACAAAGCGGATTCAGAATTGTCTTTCATTCCAAGGCATAACTTGTATCCATGCACTTCATATTCGCCCAAAGTTCGCTCCCAAAAATATATCCATCCCTGCCCCTCACGTCAATCCCATAAGCCTCTTATACATTCTCATTGAACGACGGCAGGGGAGCAAATCCAACTAGAAAAACTCGCATAGTCTATCACTCTCACAAAGAAGTCACATGCATGCAATTGGTACCATAGGCTTGCCCATAATATAAATCTCGCCAAACGTAGGCTCACTCGATCTAAAATCAATTAAGACTTTTATGGTTGTATTGTGGGCAATGAGATAGGTAGGATATATTTAGGGTTAATGGTTCACCCTCCTAAGCAATTTACACATCACATAATAACTTTAAGTGCAAATTATTCAACCCACTTTAATTTTGTAAACAAGATCACTCCATAAAATTATTCCCTCGTTCTTTAAGCACTACTTTACTTTATACACCACTAGCACGAACAAGACAACAATTTATTCACCTATATTTTTCCTTCTCCCTTTTTCAGAATTTTCTTTCTTTCTATAATTTTTTCCTTTTCATTTTCCGCTAGTGGTGTATTATTTTACAAAGTAAGTGCATATTTTTTTCTTTCAATGGTTTCACTCAAAAACTACCTAAATTTCCTCCTTACTTCTTCTAGCGCTCATTTCATAATTAAAATACTTTAAGAGGTAAAAATATCAAAATAATGTCAATTAAGAAACAAAAGGGATATGGGCTTGTAATTTGGGTTCCAAAATAAAAGTCTATAGGATTAAAAGGGTTTATTAGGGATAGATATTATTTTTGATAAGCAATTAAGCTCGAAAAGTTCAAAGAAGGCCTAAAATCATTTTTCAAACTGAGCTTTACCTAAAATTTTGCTTCAACTCACATATCATACAAGTTCTATACTCAAGCATAATAATATGGATTACACAAAAACCTCACCACACATGGAACATGACTCACTAAGGACGGTCTCAGTGCGAGTCTCAGACAATGCAAGTATTCACAGAGCCAGATGATATTAAGCATTAAACACAAAGTGAATAATAGTCAAGTAAAAGAGACATAGGTATCACAAGACATGCTATTCAATATATAAAGGCATCATGCTCAATTTCAAAATATAGGGAATATATTATACATCCAAAGCCTAAATATGCTACTATCAAACAAGCCAAAAGCGCTTAGGTTCATCATTCTTCCTCCATTTATTTCCTAAATTCTAACCTACTCAAAATGATTAACAATATTACTACCCGGTTCAAACTACATCCCATGAAAAATAACCGAGGCACAAAGAAAAACCACGGAGAATTATTACTACCTAAAGAAAACAAAAGACTTATTTTTGGATTTTCTTATTTTCCAATTTTTTTTTTGTAAACTTTAATCCCTCAAGAAAACCACCTAAGATATCCAGCATCGGGAAAAGTCCGAATATTTTAAAAAAAAATCATTATCATTAAGCTATTAAAACTACTACTAAGATACTACTTTACTACAAAAAACCAAATAAGAAGCTAAAAGATACTAATATACTAATGTACAATCCACAGAAAATTTTCCACCCCACACTTAAAGTATGCAACGTCCGCAGTGCATATAAAAGCAATTAAAATCCCTAAGGGTGGTAATAAACTCCCTGGTCATCTTTTGTGATCCTCCTCATCAGCTCAACATTTGGTCATAACGACCCTACACTTAAGATTGTAACAAACGGTCCTTCAACTAAATCAATATTACTCAGACTTCACCTTGCACAATTTAAGCATGTTAGTGTCATACAATCAACTCATTCACATTTAAGCACAATGAATTCACCACACTTTTAACAATATACCCCGACTCCAGTGAACCCCCCACACTTAAACTTCCCTGTTAATTAAGCTCACAATCTCCTATTGTATCAATCTCGGAGACTCGACTCCAATTGGGACAAATCTTACCTTTGAGGCCTTCTAGTAACCATATGGTACATACTAGTTAGATGTCAATTCTTGTGCTGGTGAGGGATTGCCCCACCCTCCCAAATAGACTTGTGATTTTTGAGTGTAAACACTTATGTCCTCACGAGCTGGGACGCGAGGTGGAGCGCGCGACAGGGTAGGCAACATTGAGTGGGGAACAATGCAGGCCTGGAGATGCCAGGTGTAACACGATAAGGACCGTACAATGGGATGCGAAATGCCAGCTCCGTAGTGAGATCTTTCATGATTTTAACTTTGTTATCAACTTATTTGACCTCCCAACACGCTCCCGTACATATTCAAACACAAAAATTCAACCAAAAACTTGTTGGTACCTAAAAATACGAAAACAAAAATCTAATTAAGCTAACTAAACGATGTATTGGCTTGCCTCCCACCAAGCGCCTTAGTTAACGTCACGGCATGACGCAAAATGTTCCATCAAGCATCCAGTAAGTCTATCGAAGTTTGGTGATAATGAACGCCACCACTCCAATAGTGTTTGATTCTTTGCTCTTTGACGAAAAATGTGTCACCCTGTGTGGGATCCCTAAGTTCCATATTTCCATGGCTTGTAGAACAACCTACCTCAAATGGACCACGCCATCAAGGCTGGAGGTTTCTAGGGAAGAGCTTCAATCTCGACTTAAGCACAAAAATGGATTGACCCAGCTCAAACTCACAATGCGTCATGTTCGTCTCATGCAACTTCTTTATCTTGCTCTTACACAATTTTACATTTTCAACCAGCTAAAAATTTTCAGGCTCACTTCTCTTTGTGACGGCGACAACATTCACATCAATCTTGGGTTCTATTGCCTTTAGTTCAATTACCTAAATCAAGAAAAAGTCCTCGTATGTTTGGGCAGGTTGAGCGCCTTGTACCTATTAAATGCAACTTCTTCATCATGCACTCTCATCTTTAGATTTCCTTACCTCTCATCAATAAGTGTTCCTCCAGTGGCCAAGAATGGTCTCCCCAAAATAATTGAAACTTCCTTATGGTCCATATATTTAAGAATAATAAAATCAGCGTGAAAGATAAACTTCCCCACTCGCACCAGCACACTTCAATTATTCCTTCAGGTGGTGCTAATGACCGATTTGCTAGATGTAGAGTTATAGTAGTAGGCCTAGGTGCTCCCAATGAGAGCTACTTGAAAACAGATAAAGGCATCAAATTAATGCTCCCTCCCAGATTGAACAAGGCTCTACCAACCTCATATATTTTAATCGCCAAGGGAAATGTGAAACAACCTGGATCCTTCAACTTAGGCGGGAGCTTAATCTATAGTCTAGCACTGCACTCCTCAGTAAGTGCAACTATTTCAAACTCTGTCAACTTTTTTTTATTAGCCACAATGTCTCTCAAGTACTTGGCATATTTAGGAACTTCTTGCAGCACTTCTATCAAAGGTAGATTCACTCGCACCTGGCTCAAGATATGTAAGAACTTTTTGTACTTTGACTCATCTTTCAACTTTCGCAACCTTTAAGGAAATGGTGGTGGTGGCCTTGCCTCAATCTCTTGCATTTGTTCATCATCTTTCTTTTCTACTTCTACCTCTGGTTCACGTACCTATCTTTCAAAAACTTCATTAGGCACATACTTTTTAGGTGGCAACTCCTCCAGTGCTTTCCCATTTCTTAGTTTAATTTCTTGTACATATTTAATGAGATTTTTCTTAGTATCTCTTGGGAGTGCTCCAGTAGGTTGGGTATTTTGTTGTGTAAATAACGTCCTAATCGGCCTTTCTAAGTTTTTAAAATAAGTCATCAACTGCTGGTTGTCAATTAATAGCTTTTTTAACATATCATTAGTGTTTTCTTCTACCTGTCGAGGTGGCTTTTGAGGATGAATATAGTTCCCTTGAGGCCTATATTGATTTTGAGTGGCTTGATTTCCACCATATGAGAAATTCGAGTGATTTCTCTAGTTGGGATTATATGTGTTCCTGTATTATGTGTTCTGTTTCATTGAACCTCTACCTTGCTGGCCCACGTAATAAATAGATTCAGCATTCACAGACATTGGTCACTCATGTGACCTTCTCCACAAAATGTCACAACGTGTAGACATTTGTTGCACCTACTACATTGGTTGCGCTTATTGCATCATCGTCTTATTTAACTGATTGGCTAACTTTGCTATATCAGCTCTCATAGCTAAAAACTCATCAAGCTCAATAACACATGCTGCCTTTTTTTTTAAGTGCTCTTCGTGGTTCCCTATCTCATTGCCAATTGTTATGTTAGCCATGAAATATTCAGCAGTATCTGGAATTCAGTATACGGCCTAACCATGCAACTACCTCTACAGGATAAATCAAGATGCATCTCTGATGCTTCGTCTAACCCGTCAACAAAAGTATGACCCAGGACTTCATCAGTCTGATAGTGATATGGGCAATCTCTGAGTAGTTTCTAGTTTCTTTCCCAATCTTGATGAAGAGTCTCACCATCTCGTTGTTGAAACCCAAGAATCTGGCTCCTCAATTCCTTTATCTTTTTCGCGGGAAAAAACTTGATTAAGAATTTTCGTGCTAGATCATCCCAAGTATGGATCAAGTTTGCGGGCTCTTTGTTTAACCATTTATTTGCTTCCCCCATTAGAGAAAAGGGAAACAAAGTTTGTCCAACATAGTCCTTGGAGACGTTCGGATAGTTGTATGTATCCGTAATCTCCAAAAAATTATGTATATGCCTTTTGGGATCTTCACTTAACAACCCCGCAAATAGCCTTATGGATTGAATAATTTACACCATAATTTTTCAGCTCAAAGTGCTCAGTTATATCAGGCTTCATAATAGCTTGAGTCATGTTCGTGAGACTAGGCCGTGTGGCTTCAATCACCAGTCTCTCTTTGTTTGTTGTCATGTCGATTGGCTGTGGTTGGACTACAATGCCCAACTCTGCAATTCTTGCTCTTTCTTCCGCCTCCTTCTTTAACATGTGGAGGAGTCTTTCGGGTTCAGGAGGAGGAGGAGGAAGATAGTTCAAACTTTTACTTCTTCTTATCATTCAAGGTGAACAACTGTAGAGTCAGAAAAAGTAGAACAAATTAAAACTCAAACAAAAACAAATAAAAGCTATTTTAGACAAATAGCTAATTTCTAAATCCCCTGCATCTGCGCCAAAAACTTGTTGGGTCCAAATGCACATGCAAGTATACGAGATCGACAAATAATGAAGTAATGAGAGAGTATCATTTCCACGAGCATTTATGATCAACTACTGCCTAAACTAAAATAGTTACGAGTTATTTGTTCAAGATATTTTGAATAAGATGGCCGGGGTTTTTACTAACTAAAGTACTATGAACTAAGAAGCAAATAAGAGAATAAAATCGTAAGTAGAGCAAACAAACACTTAGAAGATTTCAATGACATGGGAATATTCTGGGGTTATGAGGTTAATGTCTCTGTTATTGCATTTTTCGATTGATCTCATCAATTAATTTATCTAAATTGTTAATTAACAAAGTTTATTTTGCTCGCAAAGTTCTTTCCACTCTTCACTCGCTTATTCAAGACAACGTAAGACTATATGTCTATAGAATCAGAATTAACAAGAATGCATGTGTATTACCTGCAAAAATAACCATGTAAGAAACAAAAATATATCTATCCTAATCTCGAATCTATTCTCTGATGCCCATATTCATGAGGATGAGAAGATTGGTGCGTTGCCAGTTCATCCTCCAAAGTATGAGGACTTTGCTTTTTATGTCAACTCTAGTAGATTGTTTGATCGAGGGTCCAAGGGGAGTCCTTTCACTTGGTGGAATGATAGAACTAATGTTGAGTGCATTTTCAAAAGATTGGACAAGATATTTGTGAACTTTTAATATTAGAATCTTTTTCCTACAATTGAAGTGGAATACTTGACAAGAACATGCTCTGATCATACACCTTTGTTCTTAAGCTATGGACAACATGCCACAAATTATGTCAAACCATTGAGGTTTTTGAACTTCTATACCAAGCATGGATCATTCAAAGAGGTGATGAGGTAGAATTAGAATGCTGACTTTATAGGTTATCTTTTTCTCATGTACAAATTCAAGTTGAAGAAGGTGAAAGTGCACATATGGAGACATCTTTAAGCAATTAGCAATACTGGAGGATATTGTAAAGGTAAAGGAGATGTTGTTTGAGGAGGAACCAACCATTGACAATAGGATTGCCAAGAGAAGAACACCTGATTGATGAAGCAGTTCCAGATGTTTTTGCCTGTTTTTGCTCTTGTCTTTGACTGTACATTGTCATGTTGTTATCCAGTGTATTAGCATGGTTTTATGCTCAATCTGGAGATGACATGGCAGTGTATGGAATGTATATGAAAATCAAGCAATTGAAGGGTATTCTAGCAGCTTTCATATGGGATCCAATGTATAAGTTTGTCACAGTGTATACTATAGGTGATGTCTTAGTACTTCTTTATTACACATTACTGTCCAGTGGGGTTAGCATGATCATACGCTCAACCTATAGAAGTCCACGTGTCACACCCCTTCTCAACCATACGCTAAGCTTTAAGAAAAGAAATAACTCTACTGGGAGTATGATCTAAAGTACCCCTCCACTTAACATGCGGTACACTTGGCATAGCCAGCATCACGGTTTTGGCGTGACAATCAAGAATAGCACAATGGGGCGACAACCAGTCCATGCCCAAGATAATATCGAAGTCAACCATACTGAGTAACAATAAATCGGCTCTGGTCTCAAAACCACTAAGAGCAACCAAACACGACCGATAAACGCGATACACAACGAGAGAATCTCCCACAGGAGCAGAAACATAAACAGGGAAACTCAAAGAATCTCGAGATACACCCAAATGCGGAGAAAATTAAGCAGACACATAAGAGTAAGTAAAGCCTGGATCGAATAGAACCGATGCATCTCTGTGGCAAACCAATATAATACCTGTGATGACAGAATTGGAGGCAACAACCTCGGTACGGGAAGGAAGGGCATAGTATCTAGCCTGGCCTCCCCCTCTAGGGTGACCTCTACCTCCCCAACCTCTACCTCTAGCTAGTTGAGTAGGTGGGGTAGCAAGTGGAGCGGTAACCATAGCCTGAGAACTCTGCGGAGCATGCTTTGGCTGAGAAGTCTGTAGAGGTGCACCCCTCCCAAGTCTGGGGCAATCCCTCACCATATGGCATGTATCGCCACACTCAAAACAAGATCTAGGAAGATGTGGCGGCTGTGACTAGCTCGGACTAGGTCTGCTGGACTGAACTATGAAATCACCCCACGTAGGAGGCGCGCTAGAAACTGGAGGTGCATAATAAGGCTCCTGAGGCCTAGGAGGAGCTGGAGCACTACTGGCTGCTAGAAGAGCTGAATGAACAGGGCAACTCATATAACCCCTACCATGACGGCCTACAACTATGTTACGGACACCAGAATAATGGCCCGACTCTCGAGACCTCTTAGACTCCCTCTCCTCTCTCTCCTTAGCATGCATACCCTCAATCCTCCTAGCAATGCTCACCACCTGTTGATAAGAAATATCCATCTCTAACTCACGAGCCACGCTAGATCTGATGCTGGGAATAAGCCCCTCAATAAACCGGCGAACCTTCTCGCGAACAGTAGAAACCAAGGCTGGTGCATGCCTAGACAAACTGGTGTAACGGACAGCATATTTTGAAATAGTTATAGCACCCTAGCGCAAATACTCAAACTCTGCGTGCCATGCGTCTCTGAGGCTTTGAGGAACATACTCCCTAAAGAACAGAACTGAAAACTAAGCCTAAGTCAGTGAAGCGGCCTCATCTGGACTGTCTAACTCATAGGTGCGACACCACTCATAGGCGGCTCCTCGAAGCTGGAAGGTAGTGAAAGAAACCCCGCTCGATCCTGAGATACCCATGGTACGAAGAATGCGGTAACACTCATCAAGAAATCCCAGAGCATCCTCTGATGCTAGACCATTGAATACAAGAGGCTTGTACTTCTTGAACCTCTCAAGCCTCAACTGCTCATCCTCGGAAGCCGTTGCCCTGTCCTCAGGCTGAACCAGCACTGCAGGCGGTATAGGAACAATCTCAGGGACCTTCTCAACATGCACTCGCTGCTCAGGAGTGTGGGAGGTGGGATTCTGTGCTCCTCCCCTGGCCTAAGATGTAGCTGCAGCAAGGGGAAGCAACCCTGCCTGAGCTAGAGTGGTGTACATGCTCATGAACTGTGCCATAGTCTCCTGAAGAGCTGGAGTAGTAGTAGCACTAGGCGTATCAGGTGCCTGGACTCTGGCTGGATCCGCTGGTGGTACCTTGGCGGCAGCTCGCGCAGGTATTCTGGATGCACCACGTGCGCGTCCTCGGCCTCTACCCCGGCCCCTGCCTCTGACGGCTGAAGTAGGGGGTGCGGGTGTCTGATCATATTAGGTAGCACATGTCCTCATCATCTATGAGAGAATAGAAGACAGGTGTTTAGAATTGTGATATCAAAATATCGCACGACAAGGGAATCAAATGAACTGGAATTCTCCTAACAGTTACATAGCCTCTCGTAGATAAGTACAAACGTCTCCATAGCGATCAGTGAGACTCTAATAAACCGGCTTATGATCCATGACTCCTATGAACCTAGAGCTCTGATACCAACTTGTCACGACGCCAGTTCGTCCTCCGTGAATTGTCGTGATCGCACCTAGTCTCTACGACTAGGTAAGCCTAACATGTGCAGAAAATAAACTAAACTTGCGGAATAAAAAATTAAAAGATAAAAACAACCCAAGGAAACAATATTTAAATGCCTCGGCATATACAAATAACTTCTCAAAATCTGATACACTATCCCAAAACCCGGAAACTCATGGATCCACAAGTTGAGAAAAACACTCCATAGCTCTAACTCCGGAATGTAAAATAAGAATAGGAAAGTACAGGAGGGCTAAATACTAAAAGCAGGAATAGAAAGGGACTTCTCGGTCTGCGGACGCGGCAGATGTACCTCAAAGTCTCTAGAGAAGTCGCCTCCTCAAGGATGATAGGCCTGAGTAACGGTACCTGGATCTGCACATGAAAAGCATGCACAGAAGGGGCATGAGTACACCACAGCGGTACTCAGTAAGTGCCAAGCCTAACCTCGGTTGGGTAGTGACGATGAAGGTCAGGGCCCTACTTAGGTTAAATAAAATATAAAGATCAACAGTAAAGAATAGAACAATATAAATAAGTACGGTAGTAAAATAACACAGGATGTACAGGACAACAACAACTACACAGAAACAAGGTAAACATAGAAAGGAAATACAGCTCAGCACCGATAATAATAATAGAGGATCTCCTAGGATACCGTGTTGTAGTCCCATCTGTACATGTCTAGTGGATCTCCCAGGATCCTGTCCTGTAGTCCATCTCACAGTGCACGGGGATCTACCGAAATCCCATACCGTAGTCCCAAATGTAAATACCTAGTACTGGGGGAATCTATCGGGTGCATTCCCATAGTTCCATATAACTGTGCAGGAGGATCTACCGGGAATCTAACCCGTAGTCCCAAAGTAAACAGACTAGGGGGAGCTACCGGAATCCCACATCTGTAGTCCCAAAATAAATACACAGCAGCAACAGCAGGAAGATATACATAAATGGCAAAAATTTCATATTAAGACAATAAGTGATTCTAGTCTAGCATGCTGCATAGAATTCAAGTAAGGTAGGTTGAATCAAATAAAGCAATTAAGTCACTTAGACATGCTTTCCTGAGCTAACAACAGGCTTAATAGTGCAAGTAATAGAAATAGGAAAGGAAGATGCTAGTATTTACTTAAAGAAAACCGGATTTTCCAACAATTAACACAAGTACGCACTCATCACCTCATGTACAAGACATTTCAATTACCAGACATACCAATCCTAAGGGGAAGGTCCCCCACACAAAGTTAGACAAGCCACTTACCTCGAACCGGCTCAAAAATTAATCCAAAACCATGCTCTTGCCACGAGTACTCGAATTCGAATGGCCCAAATCTATTCAATTCAATTGCATAATGTAAATAACACTTCAAGTAACAAATTCTACAATTAAATTCTAAGCTAATATGTGAAATTAGGTAAAATAACTAAAACGCCCCTTAGGCCTACGTCTCGGGATCGGGTAAAATTTATAGTTTCAGAATCCGCAAACTCTCACGAGTCTAACCGTACCAAAATTATCCAAATCTGATATTAAATCTCCAATCAAAATTTAATTTCTTGGTCTAAGAACTTTTCCCCAATTTTCATACAAATTTCGATATTAAAGGATGAATTCACGTTTAGATTAATGGGTTACAAGCAAAAAGGAGTCTAGAATCGTTACCCAATCAATATCTCTGAAAATCCCCCAAAAGCTCGCTCAAATCCGAGCTCCCAAACTTAAGTTTTGATAAAAATGGCTATACACTCAATTTTGAAATCTTATATTTTTCCAGGTAATTCCTTCTTCGCGAACGCAAGGCTACTATCACGAACGCGATGCACAAAAGTCCTGCTGGCCAAATTCCTCTTTCGCGAACGAGAGGTCCACTCACGAACGCGTAGCTTACACGTGCAGACCCTACGCAAACGCGAAGACCAACGGGTCCTTACCTTTGTGAATGCGGGACATCATCGCAAATGTGAAGCACATTCCAGCTGCTTCACCCAGATACTCTACACGAACGCGATGAAGGTTTTCTCTGCATCGCAACAACAGAAAATCTGCAATCTTTCCAAGTCCAAAAATGGTCCGTTGAGCATCCGAAACACACCTGAGGCCCCCGGGACCTCAACCAAACCTGCCAACTAATCCTAAAACATCATTCAAACTTTTTCCAACCTTCGGAACGCTCAAAACAACATCAAAACACCTATTTTTCATCGGATTCAAGCCTAAGAATTCCAAAAACTCTAAAAGCATGCTTTCGATCAGAAAGTCTATCAAACCTCGTCCAAATGACATGAAATTTTGCACACACGTCACATTCAACACTACGGAGCTACTCCAACTTCCGGAATTCCATTCCGAGCCTCGGATCAAAACATCACTATCCGACCAGAAACTTCAAAAATTCAACTTTCGGCATTTCAAGCCCAAATTAGCTACGGACCTCCAAAACACAATCCGAACACGCCCCTAAGCCTAAAATCACCCAACGGAGCTAACACAACCATCAGATTTCCATTCTAAGGTCGTCTTTATACTGCTCTGGTATGGTCAACTCTCCAACACTTAAGCTCTCATTTAGGGACTAAGTATCCCAAAGCTCTCCGAAACTGAAAACCGAATATCCTGGCAAATCAAAATAGCAGAAATAAACTCGGAGAAAGCAGTTAATAGGAGATCGGGGTGTTAATTCTTAAGACGACCGGCCGGGTCGTCACAGCTTAATTCTTAAAATGGTAAAAAAAGATAACCTTCTTTTCTTGTGAAAAAAAGAATTGCTATCTTTACAATAAAGAAAATCTCATAAAATTTCTTATATTATGTGTATAATTTAAAGCATATTCGGAAGTAATAATATTAAAAATTATATTTTTCAAACTTCCTTTTCCACAATAAATGTTCCACTCAAAATAAATATCATATCAAAATGTATCTAATGGTATCAAGGTTGTTAAACTTACGGGGTGTTACATCCTTCCCTACTTTAGAACATTCATCCTCGAATGTTAACTGTTACAAATTTACAAAATTTTCACTAGGGTCTCATGTGTAAATTAAACTAAAACCCAAACTATATATGAAATCTCGACTATTCACAACCTTTTGTAGTTGAGTATCTCATATATTCTTCACCTTTACCTCACTTATCTTTCAATCTCACATCATATCTTCTATTTCTTTCATAACCTCCCTTTCCACATTACGCCTTAAAGATCTACTGCGATATCCGCACCTCTAGTGCATACAAAATTTGGTGAAATATTCATACTGACTTCTTACGACTCAGATTTATGGTGCGATCTAGAAACAAAAGGGTAACATATCCTAAATGCCCTATAGCCTCTCAATTATAAATGTGGCGCACAACACACCCATAAATGAGACTCTACTAGGCACGTCTTTGTAAACTTCCTAGGACACGACCCGCTCTGATACCACTTTCTCACGCCCCAAACCTGAGTAGGTGTGGCTGGCACGTGGTGTCGTACTAGCCTGAGCTAACCAATCTGTAACTCTCTCTTTTTTGTAACTATCATGGGCCAACATGGCCACACCTCATAATGTATAGCTATAAGTGGGAAAATACTGTATCAATGAACCATCTTTCTTAAAACATGAATACATATGGGCTGTCAAGGCCTCTGACATACTGTACAAAATAAACTTTTGTCTATAAAGCCTCTAACATTATTTGACATCAAATGGGATAGGGTACTGGCCTACCCATAAGTCTATAGCAAAACTTTGACACGATGACTCATAGACTCGGCTGCACTCTGAATGAGGTGGAGTCTTATCGATCCTTCGCTGAATGCCAATCTCATCTACTATGAGTGCTCGTCAAACTGATTATCTATACCTACATGTATGAATATAGCGTCCCCAACAAAAGAACGTCAGTACGAATAATGTACTCAGTATGTAAGGCATGTAAATAAATATATAAAGAGCATGGAAGAAACATTGAGTAAAGAACATAACTTGTAAGTCTGGATAGCTCTGTAAATCATAAATATTTATAATGTCATGCATTTGCATATAAATATCATATAATGATTAGGTTTGTCCGTACATAACATCATCAAGCCACTGAGGGCATCCCATCATATCATCTCGACCACTGTGGGCAAATCATCAATGTATACCAGTTGATTAGGTGGTGATGCATATATAACTCCATAACCTTTTCTCATATCCCATATACATATATATACATACATATATATGCGTATATAACGTCATCTGGTCAAGGGTCAATGTGCATGTATGAATTCATGAAATGCATATGAAATACGTTAATAAAATATCTCAGGATATCATAAGGCCATTATGCCATTGAGTAATATCATGAAGTAAATTTTATCAACTTACGTATTTTGTGAGAGCCGCGAACAAATGATAGAATAATAGAACACATGGAGAATCAAGAACATAGGCACTTCTAGTACTTCTATGAATAGAGTCATTTATGAAAGTTGTACATTTGCTCGTTTTGTTTGTGTTGTATGAATCATACCAAAAAGAAAGAAGGGATAGCCTTAACATACCTTATACCTACCACATCTCACAAATCCAAAAATCAATATATTCCATGCGACCGAATCCCTGTGAGGCATTTCAATCAAACACTTTGTTCAAACTCTCCACACCTCCAGCCAGACCATACATAATCATTACAGAATTACCAACATAATTATCAAACCAAACACCAGATTTCAACACATAGCCATGAATCTTTTCACCTTCCTTAACCATTTTCAACTCACCAATAGCTTTAAACACAAATGGATAAGTAAACTTATCAGGACACAAGCCATATATTCTCAATTCATCAAACAAGAAAAGGGGTTGGTTAAATTGACCATTTTTCACATATCCTTTAATCATTACATTGTACATGAACAATGTACGGTTGTGACAATAAATGAAGATTTCTTGGCATAATTAAAGTCTCCTCCTTGGAGTGTATCTAGTGTTTTCCATAAACTTGAGAATATTTCTTGAATCAAAGAACAACGAAGTAGCTTTCTTTATTCTACAAGTGAACCAAGACTTTAGTGAAGATGAGGAAAAGACGAATATACACATTATCTAGGAAAATAGCGAACTCTTCTTTATTAAATGGAACAACTCACGATCTTAAAGATTTTGTCAAATATTACATCTCTAAGATTGCCACATAACATAATGACTCTAAGAGTCACTATTACCATAAGGTAAGGCTGCCACGTTAATCTTTATCCCAAAGACTTTAATTTCCTAGTTAATCTTACCACCAAAATCATTAAGTAACCCTAATTATTCACATTTACGAATTATCTTAACTTACTTAAAATACTACTCACTTTTGAGACACTTTATATAACTTACTATCATGGTCGTGTGGTACCATATAAAATAAGTACATATGCTATTATCGATATAAAAATACATATATTTTCTCAACTTCTAATTTTCCTAATCTCATATAAAGAGTACAAATTTTCGTACGCTTAGTTCTTTAAATGGTAAAAAAATAACCTTCTTTTCTTGTGAAAAAAAGAATTTCTATCTTTACAATAAAGAAAATCTCATAAACATTTTTATAATATTTGTATAATTTAAAGCATATTCGGATGTAGTCATATTAATAACTATATAAAATTATATTTTTCAAAATTGTTTTTCTACAATAAATATTCCACTCAAAATAAATACCATATCAAAATGTATCTAACGGTATCAAGGTTGTTAAAATTACGGGGTGTAATAGAAGGGATCCCCTAGCACTAGGATAACTGGTAGAAGAACCTGCCATAGATGAGCCCTGAACCGATGGAGCAAGGGACGAACTCTGAGCTGTAATGATAGTTAGAGATGAGTGACCTTGCTGAGAACTATGAAAACCCTGGCCCGATGATGTACCACGGTGAACTGGACGGGTCGTCTGAGCATGCCTATAGGGACGACTCCTACCGTGGTGAAACTAACCTTTAGAAAGAACACCATCAAAACTACCGGATCCACGAGGCCTCTTGGCCTCCCTCTCAACGCGCTTCTGGCGGCGAACTGACTCTATCTCTCGAGCAATGTAAACAACCCCCTCAAAAGTAGCACCTGACACCCTCTCTTTAGTCATAAGTATCTGCAGCTAATATGCGAGACCATCAACAAACCTCCTGATCCTTTCCCTACTGTGGTAACTAGCCAAACCGCATGACAAGCCAACTCAGAAAATCTCATCTCGTACTGCATCACAGTCATATCATCTAACACAACTACTCAAACTGTCTACGAGGCTCCTCTCTACGAGACTGCTGCATATACTTCTCTAAGAAGAGAACAAAGAACTCTTGCCATGTAACTGGTGCTGCACCAACCGGCCCACGCCTCTCATAAGCCTACCACTAAGTGAAGGAAGCTCTAGTGAACTAAAAAGTAGAGAACGAGACCCCACTGGTCTCTAAAATACCTGTTGTATAGAGAATCTTCTGACATCTATCCAAGAAACCCTGGGCATCCTCTCCCTCTGCCCCACTGAAAGACAAAGGCTGGAGTCTCCCGAACCTCTCCAATCTACACTGCTCATCATCAGGCATGACGGGAACCATATAGTCCTGAGCAACGGCAACTGGCTGGGCTGGTGGTGCCCCCGATGTCTGGAGTCCCAGTGCCACCCGCTCGGGTGTGCGGGCGGTAGGAGTCTGAGTGCCTCCCCCGGCCTGGGAAGTGGTTGTTATAGTAAACATAGAGACTACATGAGCAAGGCTGGTGCACACTGTCAAAATATAAGCTAAGGCCTCCTGACGGCCTGGAATCTCGATGGGCGCAGTTGGTTCCTAAGCTGGTCCTGCTGGGGCATCTACAACTGGGACCTGATCTTGAACTATGGCAACGGGTGGATTTGCAAGTGCTTCCCTAGTTGCGTGTGTGTTGCACTTCTTCCCCTACCACGGCCTCTACCGTGACCTCGGCCCATCGCGGCCCTAACTGGTAGTACTAGTGGTTGTCCATCCTGCCTAGTACCAGGTGTCCTCATCATCTGTGAGAGAATCAAATAACATAAATTTAGTTACTAGTATCAACAGATTCACATGATAAGAATTCAAGAATGCGAAGTTTCCTAAGGGTTCTGTAGCCTCTCGAAGATAAGTAGAGACGTTTCCATACCGATCCGCAAGACTCTACTAAACCTGCTCATGACTCGTGAGACCTATATAACTTAGGCTCTGATACTAACTTGTCATGACCCTAAACTCCAACCTGTCGTGATGGCACCTATCGATGGTACTAGGCCAGTCAACTTTCAAATACTCTGATATTTCGTTAAAAGATAAACCAAAAGCCTTTTATAACAAGATTATTTTAAAAAGAGGAGTTAAACTCAATATAAAATGCGGAAAGATATCCCCAAACATAGGGGTGTCACTAGTCATTAGCATCTAAACATATTCGGTCCGACAATAACACGACTAACATAGTCTGGAATCCAAAACAAAACGAAAGAAAAGATAGGGAAGAAGAAAGCAAGGCTGCAAACGCTGGGCAGCTACCCCGCTATCTCCAAAAATCCGCTACGAGAACTATCAACACTCTCCGCATCCAACAACTCCGGGATCTACACACGAGGCACATGAATTAACATGAGTACACCAACTCAGTAAGTAACAATAACAAATAAGGAACTGAGAGGCAGTAACGAGCTATACAAATACAGTTCAGTTCAAAAAAATTCAGTACATAATAGGCATGCTTTCAAATCCGGAAATTCAAGTCAAACTAGCTTGTTTAAGTCTGGTTCAGGTAAAAACCGGATAAATATTTTTCAGATGTTTGCAAAATGATAATATAGGGCATCTGTGCATAAATAATAAAATCATATACAGCCTCTCAAGCAATCATCACTCACTCCTTCCATTCACTCCAACCTCACAATCACTCATTCCTAACAATTACTCATTCCTCACGATCACTCAGCGCTCGGCACTCGACACTCGACACTCGCACTCACTAGGTACCTGCACTCACTGGGGGTGTGTACAGACTCCGGAAGGGCTCCTTCAGCCCAAGCACTATAAGAAGCCAATCATGGCATAAATCAATAAAACATGTTGCGGTGTGCAGCCCAATCCCATAATATCCTCACAATCAGGCCCTCAGCCCCACCCAATCATCAATCTTTCCAGTCTCCAAGGCTCTCAGATATCAGGAAAACAGCCCAAATAGCAATAACATGATGCATCAAATAGAGTAGCAGAGACTGAGATATGATATGCTAGTAAAACTGCAACTAAGTACAATTAGCATTTAGCAGGCAATTCGACATGTAATGTGGCCTCTATAGGACCCAACAGTACCAATACATAGCCTAAATATGGTTTCTAACATGATTTATAGTCAATTTTCTATAACACATAGAGAGCATATAGCTAACAATAAGTTGTCAACTTTACAGTTTTCACGAGAAGGACAAAGTCACAATCCCCTCGGTGCACGCCCACACACCGTCACCTAGCATGTGCGTCACCTCCAAAATAATCACATGACATCAAATCTTGGGTTTCATACCATTTGGACTAGATTTACAACTGTTACTTACCTCAATTCGAGCAAAACTCTACTCCAAAATGCATTTGCTTCGCGAATCGGCATCCAAATGTCCTGAATCTAACCACAACCAGTACAATACAATTAATATTGTCAAAAGGGATCAATTCCACAAGAAATGTACTAAATTATAGCCAAAAATCCGAAATCGGCTCAAACCCAACCCCGGACCCACGTCTAGAAATATGACAAAAGTCACAAAATCCGACAACCCATTCAATTACGAGTCCAACCATACTAGTTTCACTCAAATCCGACATCGGATCGACATTCAAATCCTAAAAGTTTATTTTATAAAATTTCTACAATTTTTCCCAAATTTCCATATCAAAATACTAATCGGATGATGAAAACAACGATATGTTCATGTATATTAACCAAATCCGAGTTAGAATCACTTACCCGATTAATTTCTTGAAAAACCGACAAACAATTATCACAAACCGAGCTCTCTATGTCTCATTTATATAGTACACCCTCTAACCTCCGAATGTGTAGTCCACACATTTCCATGTGCGGTCGCACATTTCTAAGTCATGCGGTCGCACCAAAATTGTGCGGCCGCACTTCGCAACTTCTCTACTACCAGGCTTCAGTAAATTGCCCATAACTTTCTCTACATATATTCAAATGATGATTTCTTTATATTTGTTTAATCTAGACATGAAGGGATACAACTTTTGTTTTTGTATCATCTCCAAATTCCTTATGAATCAAAAGATATAAGCTACCGAAACTTGAACATCGAATCTACGAAATCCCTTATGTGCGGCCGGAGACAAAATTGTGCGGTCCGCATAATTTCATCTGCTGTAGCACTTTTTCATATGCTACAACATTCCAAAAATGGGCCTCATCACATGAAATTATGTGGTACACACTTCCAAAGTTCCAGAATAACATCAGAGTGCTGAAATGTCCAGACTCGCTCAAAACTGACCCCAAAACTCACCCGAGGCCCCCGTTGGACCTCAACCAAAGATACCATCAAGTCCTAAAACACCATATGAACTTGATCGAACTCTCAAATCACCTCAAACAACATCAAAAATATAAATTACACTCGGATTTAAGCTTAATGAACTTTGAAATTTATAACTTTTACAAACAATGTCAAAACCTATCAAATCACGTCCGATTGGCCTCAAAATTTGCACACATGTCATAAATGACACTGCCAACCTATTCCAACTTCCTAAAATTCAATCTTACCCCGATATCAATAAGTCCATTCCCGATCAAACTTCCTAAAATTCAAACTTTAGGCAACTAAAGCCTGATTCTACTACGGGCCTCCAAATCACAATCTGAACGCGCTCCTAAGTCCAAAACCACCTAGCGGAGCTAATGAAATCATAAGAATTTAAATCTGATCTTTTTTATACATAAGTCAATATCCGATCAACTTTTCCTACCTAAGCTTTCAAATAAGAGACTAAGTATCTCAATTCACTCCGAAAGCACTCCGGTCCCGAGCCAACTAACCTGGTATGTTATAATACAGATGTAGAATATAAAAGAAGTAGAAAAATGGAAGAACGGGATACAACTCTCGAAATGATCGGTTGGGTCGTTAAATAAAATCATGGGATTTAAAGGGAAAAATTAAACATTTTTGTCAATGATTTGAAAAATACAATTTTGAGATTTGAGAGTCAAAATGGACTGGGAATTGAAAACAAAAAATATATATGAACTCGTGGGACAATGGACAGTCAGTACCTACTCTTCGACTCGGGTTTGATCAGGCAGGCTTGGGATTGACTTTTGTTTACTTTTGGGCATAGTGGAGGTAAATTTTAAAGGAAAAAGTTTTTTTGAGTGATGAACTAGCCTAATTGAGGTAGATATCTTGTCTAACATGGGGGGAGGGGACTACTCCTAAGGAGCTGGGTTGATTATACTATTTGAATTACATGGAAGACGTGTACGTGAGCTGACGAGTGTGTATATAGGCTTATATGTGGTATTTGACAGACTATTAGGCATCTTTCATACATTAAAGTGAAGTTTTTAGTACATGTTTTACCTTTTATTGTCAAGTCTACTCTTATATATTGCAATTACTTGTTGAATTCATGCCTCTATCTGTTACACGCCTTACGTGTTAATTGATTCTTTATAACCGTGTCTTTATTTATGAACTGTTATCACTTGCTATTTGATTTTGTGAGCTATCATATAATTTTTGTATCTGCTTTGTAACTTTTTTATTTAGATCCTTTATTGCATTTAATTTTGTGATACGTCATAGTTGTTTGTAGCCTCTTCATTTAATTCATATTGTTTTGGATTTCGAGCTGTTGGATATTTTTCCGTTGTATTGGTGATTCTTTAAGGTTCTGCATGTTTTACCTTTGTGTGTTAATATTTCGTAAATATTGGTGTTAGGATGTTTATGTTAGTAATTTGATATTGTTGGGATCGGGTTACACACTGCAACGGAATATGAAAAGATATGATATGGAGAGGTAAGGACGGATGGTATGATACAGGTGGGATCATGTTGCACGCTGCAACGAATATAGTATTATTGTGTGGGATCGGATTGTATGTCGTAACTGATAGATATATTATAATTATTTGTGACAATAAAGTTAACCTCGATTGTGATTCTCATGGTAAAATCTATGTTAGAATGGTTTATCGGTTAAACAGTTATTATTTTTTCTTAAATCATTTCATTTATATTTTTTATTTTATTCATTTGACTGTTGTTCTTCTAGTATTGGAATGATAGTGACTTCTTGTGAGAGTCATGCACTCTACGTGATTTAATGTGTTACTTTAATGTGCCAAAATGTGCCTCCATTGTTACTTGATGAATTGATTGTCAAGATAAATTTATTACGGGGAGTTATCATCTCATATTCCATAAAGAAATTGTCAACATGCTTTAGTTTATGTAAACGTGTCATCTCAATCGGTACTTTAATACATTTAGATTGTTATCATGGCTACTTTAAACGGTCCTCAAATCCCACTCATAGCGAATTTGATGTTTTACTTTACTTAAAAGTATTACCACGCTTTACTTTAACAAATTCTATATTTAATTCTTTAATTTATATGATGTTTTACTTTGTTTAAAAATGTTATTTTCCTTTACCTTGTTGACTAATAACTAAACTCATTTGATACTCTATTTTGTATAAATTGTACGTTAATATACTTTATTTAATTTCTAAAATAAACTCATTATCTCATTTGATGTATTACCTTATTCAAGATTTGTTATTATGCATTATTGAATTTAAATAAATCTCTCGAATATTTTATTTGACATTTGACACAGATACAATGTACATGGTGGCATGAGGACTTTTCCATGTGAAGGTGATTGTTAATATGGGCATGAAGTGCCATACGTGTAAGATTTGGAACTGTGGATCATATTATTGTGGTTACAAGGTGTGGAGCTTCGGGGTAATTCTTGTTGTAAGTCATGTGTTGGGAAATATTTGATCCTTGAATTGACATCCGTTTCCTTAATTGAGTTCATCCATATTTCATCTGTGTTTTGAATATGTTGCTGCTTCACTACCCATTTACTGCTTATTTTCAATTGTATTTCTATTATTCCTTTGTTGGTTTTTTATATTAAAAATATCTACGTTGTTAGCTTTACTTTGATGTTCTTTCCATTGTTATATTTATGTTAATATCTTGCACAGGTTTTATGTTTAGTGAGTGTCTCGACTTACCTCGTCATTACTCCACCGAGGTTGGTCTTGATATTTACTTGCTATCGTTGTGGTGTTCTCTTGCTATGTTTCTACATATTTTTGTGCAGATCCAGATACTTCTGATCATGTTGATTTGGAGAGTTATGTCTGCGCGGTTGGAGGCTTCAAGGTATTCCTGCTTGACATTCGCAAGCCCCAGAGTCACCTTCTGATGTCCTTCATTTCCATTGTTTGCTATTATTCCCGGATAGTGATGTACTTCATATTCCTAGTGAAAATCTTATGACTTGTACTAATGGTTTTGGGATTGTACGACTGATGTTGGTTCAGCTATGTTATTTCTGTTATTAACAAATTTTTTGCAGTTAAGTTGATTAAATTCCGTTAATTCTCAGCATGTGTTAGGTTTACCTAATCTCAAGGACTATGTGTCATCACAATTCCTACGGTGGAATTTTGTAGTCGGTACACCTTTAGATGGTGATACGATTAGATACCGTAATAGCAACGAAGGCAGTTCCCGTTTTCATGTCAAGATAGAAATCAAAATACATCCGAGCCTTTTATAATATTTTAAACTATTTTTCAAAAATAATTTTCCAAAAATATTTACAAACTATTTTCAAAAACAATTCTCCAAAAGCATTATCAAATAAAAAATCATTTCAAAATATGTAATATTTAATTTATCTTTACTTCATATTGTTTCACTAACAATTTTTTTCTCTCGTCTTGCGAGGTACTATCATGCGGAGTCACTTTCGAAAGACGCTTGGAGAAAATCTAACACAAAATCTACTCAAATTTCCCACTTCGTACTTCCCATTCTCATTTGTACCCAAAACGCAACTACAGTAAAATAATAGATAGATATCGTATTTGCTAGTTTACTTGATGTTTACATATTTGCCAATACTTAGGGTGAATCGCATCTAGTTAATAATTCGGTTAACCTGCGATGTTGTGCATTAGATAATTCATATATATATATATATATTGGGATTGATATGCATGTTATTACTTAAATTAATTATATATATATAATGAAAGGCATTACATCTTCTTTTTTTAAAATAAATAGCCGTACTTTTTTTTAACAATTATACTACGATGCTTTTCAAACCAATATATCTGTATATTATTCTTTAACTATTACACTTCAAGTAGACATAACTTGTATATTTGAACTGTCACATTTTAAATCTTTAGACCTTATACTCATTTGGGCTTGACTCGAATAATTGGCATCTCAAAATGGTTCTTAGCTACTGTTATGACCCTAATTTCCCTCCGTAGGATGTCGTGATGGTACCTAGTCTCTTAGACTAGGTAAGCCTAATATACATGCGGAATATAACTGAAATAATGATAAAACTCTCAAATTTCTCAACAACTATTATAAAGAAAATTTTGCAGCTCAACATAAATAAACTTCCCAAAATCTGGTGATATCAAGTCACAAGCTCTACGAGTAAGTACTGATCATCCCTATACAATAGTGTCTAAAAAGGGGAAGAAAAAATGAAGTAGACTAGATAAAGGGTGACTCCGAGGCCTGCGGACGCCGATAGGCATACTTTGAGTCTCTGAAGCTGAGCTCGTCTCACTAGTTCCTGGACTAGTAAGAGGTACTTGGGTCTATACAAAAAGATGTGAAGAATCGTAGCATGTGTATATTACAACGGTACCTCGTAAGTATCAAGCCTAACCTCAGTAGAGTAGTGACGAGGTCAGGTCAAAGCCCTACTGAAATAAATAAGAGACTACCGAGGAATGACATGCCAAGGAAACAAGTAACCAAAACCCAAGTGAAGTAATAAAAATGTATCAATACGAATCACTATCGAGGTACTGCCTCGTGGTCTCAAATCACATAACAATTCACAATCTTTCTTTATATCACCGCGAGGGCCTTTCATTTAGTTTTGAAAAATATTTTTACTGAAATATCTTCCCGCATTTTAGCACATCTTATCACACCGCGTATGTAACGACCCAGCCGGTCGTCCCATGAGTTACCACTCAATTTCCTCCATCTCGGCTTCTTTATGTCTTGTTCAGCTGTATTATGTGGTATCGGGTTGGTTGTATCGGGTTCGGAGTGGTTTTGTAGAGGAATGAGACACTTAGTCTCTTAAGTTGGCCTTTTTGTTGAAAATGTCAACCAGAAGTTAACTTGTGAGTAAACGATCTCGGAATTTGGTTTTTATGATTTGGACAGCTTCGTGAGATGATTTGGGACATAGGAGCGTGTTCGGAATGTAATTTGGAGGTCCGTGGTAGATTTAGGCTTGAATTGAAGAAATTAGAATTTGGCGCTTTTCGGTTGGTAGTGAAAATTTTGATATCGGGGTCGGAATGAAATTTCGAAAGTTAGAGTAGGTCTGTTATGGTATTTGAATGTGTGTGCAAAATTTCAGGTCATTCGGAGGTGGTTTGAAAGACTTTTTGATCGTTTACGGAATTCAGAAGTTTTGGGATCATTAGGCTTGAATCCGAGGATGATTTGGTATTTCGGCGTTGTTTTGAGTGTTCCAAGGTTTGGTAAAAGTTTGAATAGTGTTATACGACTTGTTCGTATTTTTGGTTGAGGTCCAGGGGGGAGGGGGGCTCAGGGTGATTTTGGATGGTTATCGGGAAGTTGGAAGTTAGAGTTTTCAGCTGAAGTTGCTGAGTTCCTGTCATAATCACACCTGCGGATTGGGGACCGCAGGTGCATGTTCACAGAAGCGGGAGATCAGTCGCAAAAGCGGCCATATGAAAGAAAGCCAAAAGTCGCAGGTGCGGGTGAATGAGCGCAGGTGCGGTCCTAGGACTTTAAGAGGAAACTGCATATATGGTTGGATAGACTGCAGAAGCGCTACCGCAAAAGCGGGAAAAGGACCGCAGGTGCGGAATCCCTGAGTCAAAAAGTATATAAGGTTCCCTTCGCGAATTTTTGCTACGTTCTCCATTTTTTACGACTGGAAATGAGCTAGGGCAGTGATTTTTCAAGGAAAATCGAAGGTTATTTGTGGGGTAAGCCACTTAAGCTTCATTACTATTGTTTATGGCCTTTTTCAATTGTTTAATCATGGTATTAGTGGAAATTAGGGAAGAAAGTTGGGAGATAAGGGCTTGGAATTGGAGATTTTGATTTAGGGATTTGAGGGGTCGTTTGTGGTCAGATTTTAGTATGTATGAACTCGTGAGAGTGTAAGGATTCTAATTTTGTGAATTTTATCGGAATCCAAGACGTGGGCCGGGGGTCGCGTTTGACCAATTGCAGGATTTGTGATGTAATTTAATTATTTTCGCGTGGGCTTTGTTCCGTTAGCATATATCGATGTTATGGTTCTGTTTTTGGTTAGTTTCGGGGCATTTGGAGGCCGAATCGAAAGGCAAGGGCATCGCGGGTTAGAGTTTGACATGGCTTGAGGTAAGTAACGCTTCCAAACTTGGTTCTGAGAGTTCGAAACCCTGAACTATGTGTTCTATGATTACTATTGAGGTGACGCAAATACCAAGTGACGGGTGTGTGGGCGTGCACCGTGAGAATTGCGGCCTGGGTCATTCCATGGCACCACTTAGTGACTCTTCTTGCTGATATCTGTGTTGTAATTATGTGATTAAGTTAATGAGCTGCAAATCATGCTAATTATCATGTTAAGGTTTCACATCGTTACTGTTGAGACCTGAGACGTCGTTTCTTGCTGTCAAATCATTAATTTTATTGATATTTTGTACTCAGTCTTGTTCATGCATATTATATCATGCCTCAATCTCAATTAATGTTATTTGACACATCATATCATTGTTCGTGCTAGTATCATGACATTTGAGCCCGTGAGTGTGAGACTGGAAAGTAATGACTGAGTGTGGCCGAGAGCCTGATATTGAGTGATAGTGTGGAACCGAACTGCATGCCACAGCGAGATATTGAACATGCCTTCGTTGGCTTGTTATAGCGCTTGGGCTAAGAGAAGCCCCTCTAGAGTCTTTACACCGCAGTGAGCGCAGTTGATGATATTGAGGGATGGATCTTCCCTGGACATGGATCTTGTCCGAAGTATTAATACTTGGAGATGGATCTTCTCCACAGGGCTGGATTGGCCTTCCTTGGTACTGGATGACTGCGGTCAATGATGTATATATATTTCGGGATGGATCTTCCCTTGGCCGGATGGCCATATACAGTACCGAGTGGTTGAGCACTCGTGAGTGGAAGTATTATACGTAACATTGATCATGCTATTTGTGCATTGGCACTTAGAGGTTCCTGAGCTTTATACTCTGTACTGTTCATACTGTATTTAGTCACTGCTGAGAATTTAATTGAACTACAAGCATGTCTACTTTTTTGTACAATTAAATGTTACTACCGGTAGAGGTTTGGTTCGTCACTACTGTCAGTCCATAGTTTGGACTGGTTACTTACTGAGTTGGTGTACTCATGTTACCCCCTACACCCCTATGTGCATATCCAGGCATCTCGGGGCACAGTAGCGGTTGCTAATCCTACCAGTTGGAGACTTTTTTCCTTGGATATTGCGAGGTAGCTGCCTGGCGATCGCAGTTCCGCCTTCTCCTTCCTTATCTTCCTTGAAGTACTTTTGCTGGATATTCTCAGACAATGTAGTCTTGTTTATTTCGAACAGTTGTAGTATTTTGCTCATGACTTAGTGACACCCGAGGTCGGGCTTGTATTTCTTTCCGTTTGTCTTGATTTCTACTTTATTTTATTGGATTTTCTGTTAAAAATATGATTTCCTTAAGTATTTAATTGAAAAATGGAGTATTTGGAAATACATTGGCTGGCCTAGTTTCACGATAGGCGCCATCATGACCGGATCGGTTTTTGGGTCGTGACATGATGATATTAGAGCCTAGGTTACATAGGTCTCACATGTCATGAGCAGGTTTAGTAGAGTCTCGCGGATCGGTACGAAGACTTCTGTACTTATCCTCGAGAGGGTGCAAAACCTTTAGGAAAAACTTCACATTCTTGAATTCTTGTCGTGTGAATCTGTTGATTCTGGAACTAAACTTCTGTTGTTCTATTCTTTCACAGATGGTGAGGACACGTACTACCGGTCAGGATAGACGACCACTAGTACCACTAGTTGGGGCCACTAGAGGCCAAGGACGCGGTCGAGGCCGTGGTAGGGGCAAGGGTGTAGCCCGTACAGCAGCTAGGGCAGCACCTACATATATTCACCAACCACCCCAGTTCATGATCAGGTTCCAGCGGGGAATGCTCCAGCAGCACCAGCTCAAGCACCGACTGTGCCTATTACTATTCTAGGTCTCCAGGATACCTTGGCTCAGATTCTGACTGTATGTACCAGTCTTGCTCAGGCAATCGCAGTTTCTACTATAGCAACTACTTCTCAGGCCGGGGGAGGCACTCAGACTCTCGCTGCCCGTACACCCGAGCAGGTTGTTCAGGGACTCCAGACACCGGAGGCACCACCAGCCGAGCCGATTGTACCTACATGGGATTTTGTGGTTCCAGTTATGCTTGATGACGAGCAGCGTCGATTGGAGAGGTTTGGTAGACTTTAGCCTCCGACTTTCAATAGGGTAGAAGGCGAGGATGCCTAGGGTTTCTGGGACAAGTGTTAGAGGATCTATGTATAGCAGGTATTCTGAAGACTAGTGGGGTCTTATTTACTAGTTTTCAGTTTTCTGGAGCTGCGTTCACTTGGTGGGAGGCTTATGAGAGGCGTAGGCTTGTTGGTGCACCGCCCCTTACCTGTCATCAGTTCTCCATTCTCTTCCTAGAGAAGTATGTACCGCATTCCCACAGAGAGGAGCTACGCTAGCAGTTCGAGTAGCTACGTCAGGGGGATATGACCGTGTCGCAGTATGAGATGAGGTTCTCCGAGTTGGCCTGTCATGCTATCTGACTAGTTCCCATGGATAGGGAGAGGATTAGGAGGTTCGTTGATGGCCTCAACTATCAACTATGGATTTTTCTGACCAGGCAGAGAGTATCTGGCACCCCTTTTGAGGAGGTGGTTGACATTGCTAGAGATATCGAGTTAGTTCGCCGCCAGGAGCGGGATGAGAGGGAGGCCAAGAGATTTTGGGGATCTGGTAGCTTTGGTGGTATTCCTTCGGGAGGTCAGTCTCAGCACGGCAGAGGCTATCCATTCAGAGATGCTCAGCCAGCCCGTTCAGGACACCGTGGTGGGTCATCTGGCCATGGTTCTCACAGTTCACATCTGGGTCACTCGTCTCTCAATGCCCTTCCAGCTCATAGTTCGACTCAGGCACCATCAGTTTAGGGCTCATCTACGCTGAGTTCTTCTAGTGGTTATCCCGATGCGCGGGGCTCCCTTTAGTCCCCACCGCCATTTGATGGGAGAGGTTGCTTTGGGTGTGGAGATTTGGGTCAAATCAAGAGATTTTGTCCCCCCTCTTACAAGAGGTTCATTTAAGCAGAGGAGTCAGCCTTTGGCTTCAGCACCAGTTACTTCCCCACCCGCTCAATCAGCTCGGGGTGGAGGTCAATCAGCTAGGGGTCGCCCTAGAGGGGGAGGTCAATTATATGGTGGTCAGGCCCATTTCTATGCCCTCTCAGTTAGACCAGATGCTATTGCTTTAGATGTTGTGATCACAGGTATTATCTCAGTCTGCCACAGAGATGCCTCTATATTATTTGATCCCGGTTCCACTTTTTCATATGTGTTATCATATTTTGCCCATTATTTGGATACACCCCGCGAGTCTCTTGTTTCATCTGTTCATATATCTATTCGGGTGGGTGATACTATTACTGTGGACCATATACATCAGTCGTGTGTAGTGACTATTAGGGGTTTGGATACCCGAGTGGATCTCTTATTGCTTAGTATGGTTGATTTCGACGTGATATTGGCCATGGATTGGTTATGACCGTGTCATGCTATTTTGGACTGTCATGCTAAGACAGTGACATTGGCCATGCCGGGGCTGCCATGGATTGAGTGGCGAGGTTTGGTGGGTTATGTACCTAGTAGATTAATTTCATTTTTGAAGGCCCAGGGGATTGTTGGGAAGGGTTGTCTTTCATATCTAGCCTTTGTAAAGGATGTTAGTGCAGAGACTCCTACCATCGATTTAGTTCCGGTAAAGAGGGACTTTCCGGATGTATTTCCTGCAGACCTGTTGGGCATGCCACCGGACAGGGATATTATCTTTTGTATTGGTTTTGTGTCGGGCACTCAGCCTATTTCTATTCCACCATATCGTATTTGCCCGACGGAGTTGAAGGAATTGACGGAGCATCTTCATGAAATCCTTGATAAGGGGTTTATTCGGCCTAGTGTGTCATCGTGGGGTGTGCCTATTCTATTTGTGAAGAAGAAAGATGGTACTATGAAAATGTGCATTGATTACAAGCAGTTGAACAAGGTCACAATCAAGAACAAGTATCCTTTGCCTCGTATTGATGATTTATTTGACCAACTTCAGGGAGCGAGGGTGTTCTTCAAGATTGATCTCCGTTCAGGTTATCACCAGTCGAAGATTAGGGACTCGGGCATTTATAAGACAGCTTTCAGGACCCGATATGGTCATTATGAGTTCCTTGTGATGTCTTTTGAGTTGACCAATGCCCCAGCAGCGTTCATGCATTTGATGAACAACGTGTTTCAGCCTTATATCGACTCGATTGTCATTGTGTTCATTGATGATATTTTGGTGTACTCGTGTAGTTAGTAGGAGCACGTGGAGCATTTAAGAGTTGTGTTGCAGAGATTGAGGGAGGAGAAACTTTATGCAAAGTTCTCTAAGTGTGAGTTTTGGCTCAGTTCAGTGGCTTTCTTGGGGCACGTATTGTCCAGTGAGGGTATTCAGGTTGATCTGAAGAAGATAGAAGTGGTTCAAAGTTGGCCCAGGCCATCCTCAGCCATAAAGATTCACAACTTTCTTGGGTTGGCGGGTTATTACCGCCGGTTCATTCAGGGATTTTCATCTATGGCATCACCCTTGACCAAGTTGACTCAAAAGGGTGCTAATTCATGTGGTCGGATGAGTGTGAGGCAAGCTTTCAAAAGCTCAAGACTCCCTTGACCACGGCTCCAATGTTAGTTTTGACATCAACTTCAGGTTCTTATACAGTGTATTGTGATGCTTCGAGAGTTGGTATTGGGTGTGTTTTGATGCAGGAGGGTAGAGTGATTGCATATGCTTCTCGCCAGTTGAAGCCCCATGAGAAAAACTACAATGTTCATGATTTGGAGTTGGCTGCCATTGTTCACGTGTTAAAGATTTGGAAGCATTATCTCTGTGGTGTGTCTTGTGAGGTGTTTATTGATCATTGTAGCCTCCAGCACTTGTTCAAGCGGAAGGATCTTAATTTGAGGCAGCGAAGATGGTTGGAGGTGCTAATGGATTATGATATTACTATCTTGTACCATCGGGGAAAGGCCGATGTGGTGGGAGATGCCTTGAGTAGGAAGGCAGTGAGTATGGGAAGTTTGGCATATATTCCTGTTGGGGAGAGACCTCTTGCAGTTGATGTTCAGGACTTGGCCAGTCGGTTTGTGAGGTTGGATATTTCGGAGCCCAGTCGGGTATTAGCTTGTGTGATTTCTCGGTCTTCCTTATTTGATCACATCAGAGAGCGTCAGTATGATGATCCTCATTTCCTTATCCTTAAGGACAAGGTTCAGCACGATGATGCTAGAGATGTGACTATTGGTGATGATGGGGTTTTGAGGATGCAAGACCGGATATGTGTGCCCAATGTAGATGGGATTCGGGAATTGATTCTAGAGGAGGCCCATAGCTCGCGGTATTCCATCCATCCGTGTGCCATGAAGATGTACCGGGATTTGAGACAGCATTACTGGTGGAGAAGAATGAAGAAGGATATTGTGGAATTTGTAGCTCGGTGTCTCAGTTTTCAGTAGGTGAAATATGAGCATTAGAGGCCGGGTGACTTGCTTCAGCAGATAGATATTCCGGAGTGGAAATGGGAACAGATCACCATGGACTTTGTAGTTGGACTTTGAAGAAGTTCAATGCTATTTGGGTGATTTTGGATCGGCTGACCAAGTCTGCGCACTTCATTCTAGTGTGTAATACCTTTTCTTTAGAGTGGTTAGCAGATATTTACATCCGAGAGATTGTTCACTTGCATGGTGTCCCAGTTTCTATCATTTCAGATATAGGTACTCAGTTTACTTCATAGTTTTAAAGAGCCATGCAGCGAGAGTTGGGTACTCAGGTTGAGTTGAGTACAACTTTTCACCCTCAGACGGACGAGTAGTCCGAGCACACTATTCAGATGTTGGAGGACATGTTGCGCGCTTGTGTCATTGATTTTGGAGGGTCGTGGGATCATTTTCTACCACTCGCAGAGTTTGCTTACAACAACAGTTATCAGTCGAGTATTCAAATGGCTCCATATGAGGCTTTGTATGGGAGACGGTGTAGATCTCCAATTGGTTAGTTTGAGTCGGGTGAGGCTAGGTTTTTGGGTACAGACTTATTGCAGGATGTTTTGGACAAGGTGAAGGTGATTCAGGAGCGGCTTCGTATAGCGCAATCCAGATAAAAGAGTTATGCTGATAGGAAGGTACGCGATGTGTCTTACATGGTCGGGGAGAAGGTTCTACTAAATGTTTCACCCATGAAGTGTGTTATGAGATTTGGGAAGAGGGGTAAATTGAGTCCTCGGTTCATTGGGCCTTTTGAGGTGCTTTGGAGGATTGGGGAGGTGGCTTATGAGCTTGATTTTCTACCCAGCTTGTCGAGTGTGCATCCGATATTTCATGTTTCTATGCTCTGGAAGGTTGTTGGCGATCCGTCTCATGTTTTGGATTTCAGTACGGTTCAGTTAGATGGCGATTTGACTTATGATGTTGAGCCAGTGGCTATTTTGGAGCATCAGGTTCGAAAGTTGAGGTCAAAGGATATAGCTTCATTGAAAGTGTAGTGGAGAGGTCGGCCCGTGGAGGAGGCTACCTGGGAGATCGAGTGGGAGATGCGGAGCAGATATCCTCACCTATTTGAGGCTTCAGGTATGTTTCTTGACTCGTTCGAAGACGAACGTTTGTTTAAGCGGGGGGGGATGTAACGACCCAACCGGTCGTTCCATGAGTTACCACTCTGTTTCCCCCAATTTTGCTTCTTTATGTCTTGTTCAGCTGTATTATGTGGTATCGGGTTGGCTGGTTCTGGTTTAGAGGGGTTTTGTAGAGGAATGAGACACTTAGTCTCTTAAGTTGGCCTTTCAGTTGGAAAAGTCAATTGGAAGTTGACTTGTGAATAAACATTCTCGGAATTTGGTTTTTATGATTCGGATAGTTTTGTGAGGTGATTTGGGACTTAGGAGCGTGTTTAGAATGTAATTTGGATGTCCGTGATAGATTTAGGCTTGAATTGGCAAAATTGGCATTTTGGCGCTTTCCGGTTGGTAGTGGAAATTTTGATGCCGGAGTCGGAATGGAATTCCGGAAGTTGGAGTAGGTCCGTTATGGCATTTGGGACATGTGTGCAAACTTTTAGGCCATTTAGAGGTGGTTTGATAGACTTTTGATCGTTTGCGGAATTCTGAAGTTTTGGAATCCTTAGGCTTGAATCCGAGGGTGATTTGGTATTTCGGCATTGTTTAGAGTGCTCCGAGGATTGGTACAAGTTTGAATTGTATTATATGACTTGTTCGTATTTTTAGTTGAGGTCCCGGGGGGCCTCGGGGTGATTTCGGATGGTTATCGGGAAGTTGGAAGTTAGAGTATTCAGCTGAAGTTGCTGAGTTCCTGTCATAACCACACCTGCGGATTGGGGGCCGCAGGTGCGTGATCGTAGAAGCAGGAGATCAACAGCAAAAGTGGTCATATGAGAGAAAGCTAGAAGTTGTAGGTGCGAGAGGTGTAACGCACCTGCAAGACCGTAGGTGCGGGTGAATGAGCGCAGGTGCGGTCCCAAGACTTTAAGTGGAAACCGCATATGCGGTTGGATAGACCGCAAAAGCGGTACCGCAGAAGCGGAAAAAGGATTGCAGGTGCGGAATCCCTGGGTCAAAAAGTATATAAGGTTCCCTTCGCAAATTTTTACTAAATTCTCCATTTTTTAAGACGGTAATTGAGCTAGGGCAGTGATTTTTCAAGGGAAATCGAAGATTATCATTTTGGTAAGACACTTAAGCTTCATTAGTTGTGTTTATGACCATTTTTTCTTTGTTTAATCATGGTATTAGTGGAAATTAGGGAAGAAATTTGGGAGATTATAACTTGGAATTGGAGACTTTGATTTAGGGATTTGATGGGTTGTTTTGTCGCGACCCAAACCGATGGGCCGTGACGGGCACCCGGTATCTTACTCAAACGAGTACAAACATAACGTATCTTTTTGTATCATACTATTATAGGTAAATGAGCCAGACAGGCTATCGTGAGATATGTAGAATAAAACATGGAGAAATACTCGACATTGGACGATCCAACATGTAATCCAAACTTATACATATGGCGTACAGGCCTATAAGGCCGGCATGATCCTTTATATACTCAAAACATAGGCCGACAAGGCCATACAAGAATCGGTATACATGACAACTGTTTACAAGCCTCTAAGAATACATAATATCGTAAAGGTCGGGACAGAGCCCCGCCATACCAAACAATACATATCTAAACTATACTGACCAAACAACCAGCTTCAGAGCAAATGGAGTACACCAACATCTTCCGCTGAGATGATAGCCTACTTGGAGGACTCTCGATCTGTCTATCAAGACCTCGGGCATGAAACACAGTGTCCCTAGGCAAAAGGGACGTAAGTACAAATAATATACCGAGTATGTAAGGAATGAAAATTAGTAGACAATAGACATGAGAGAAACATGGAGTAAAAGACTCGACATGTAAATCTAAATAGCTCTGTGAAATCCTTTAATATTTAAAATATCATGCATATATATATAAATGTCATGTCGTGCATAGGTACATGTATTCATAACATCATCAAGCCTCTGAGGGCATCCTATTATATCATCTCAGCCACTATGGGCAGAATCATCAACGTATACTAGCTGATCATGTGGTGATGCGTATATAGTGCCATAACCTTTCCCATATCCCATATACATATATATGTATATATACATATATATATATATATATATATATATATATATATATATATATATATATATATATGCGTACATAACACATTTGGTCATGGGTCAATGTACATGAATGCAATGCATGAGAAGTACGTCAATAAAATCTCTTGGAGTGTCATAAGACCATTATGCCTTTGAATAATATCATGAAGTAAACTTTTTCAACTTACGTATTTTTCTAAGACCCATGAATAGAAGATAAAATAATATGACACATGGGGAATCAAGAACATAAGCATCTCTAATATTTCTATGAATAGAGTCATGTATGGAAATTGTGCATTTGCACGTTTCGTTTGTGTCGTATGGATCATGCCAAAAGAAAGAAGGAATAGCCTTAACATACCTAAGCTGATCCTCTAGACAATCCTTCTAACGCACGCCAATCGCGATGAAATATGTAACAACGAGATCGAAATAGAAAACAATTAGTGCGAAATACACGAAGCAATAACGTTGCTATGCAAAGAAAATCTTGGCTGGAGCTTTTCCGTATGAACTTAACAATAACATTTGGTTTTATTTTGGAAAACAATATTTTATTGAACTCTTTTCTTAAGAGAATGGAAATGACATTACAAAGAATGAGTAACATTGGATAATTCTCATAAAAGAACATATTCTGTTCTTTGCTTAAAAGAATTGAAGTTAAATTGTGAAATTGGAAAGTCATGTTTATTTAATATGCAGGCCCCACATGTCTAGCTTGGTGTCACACTTCTTTCTCAAAGTGTGACACCTTGCAACTTTAATACATAGTCATTACATGTAAATGGATGATTTCCGCATTGGGGGAGGGGTTTAATCTTATCCCAAGATTATTAATTAACTAGGTAATGACCTGTTACCCGGTAATTAACCAATTACCCGCATAATTAAGAATTATCTCAACTTACTTAAAATACTACTCGCTTTTAACATACCTTGTACACCTTACTATTATGATCATATAGTACTTTGTATGCAACTATTCTATAAATATTGAGTATTAACGCTCGGCCTGTAGTTTATCCCGATATGCCAAACTTGGACGAAAAATTCATTTTCTTTGACTTGCTTCCCCTCTCAGCTTCACGAATTTACTCATCATTTGTTTAAAATAGCATCATCCTTATAATCTCCAATAATCTTTTTCCTTGGACTAATTTCAATTACCCTACGACAAATTCAACATACAATACTATAGGGTGCAACATCGTCGTAATTTAATACTGCGAGATGTAATATCGATGTAATATTGCGGGGCATAACATCATTACCCCCTTTGGAACATTTGTCCTCGAATGTAGACCGATGCTCTTATCATTCTCATAACTCATAAGTCTTGTGAATACTTTAGTACTCGTCTTGCCATCTAGGCGATTGTTCTGTGAATGAATCCCAAAGGTCAGGGCATTCTCCCCTTTAAGCCTCTTTCTCACACCACGACTTGTAATCGGAATTCTTCTAATCACATAACTGTTGCTACCTTCTATCATGCAGCCTTTACGACTCTAACTTTGTATGTGCGTCTGACTCTTCTCTTCTCTTCTCTCCCAGCTTTTAGCCAATCTCTAGGCTTCACTTTGTGAACATATACAAAATTATGTAAAGTTCTCCCTCTTGGCGTCATTAGCTTTACTAACTCTAAGTAGGCCATACTATACCAAGTTTTTTTTATATCAATTTATAGTTATTGAGGTATGCTTACCAAACTCCCAGTTACTTTTGTTGTCTATCTTTTAGGTATTAATCTCAGTCCTTTAATGCTCCTTCATTACCATTCATCTTAAGAAGGATGGTGTAATCTCATGTCATACTTTGTAACTTGTATCTCTCCATTGTTGATTCACCTCAATATTGATCTACAATCCTCCACTTGAAGATTTGAAACTTCTTATGTAATACATTGCCGCTAGGGCTTACGTTGCATTATGGAATATTTGAAGTGATTTTTCTGATCCACCTGGGTGATACGAAATTATACTTCCATAACCGTATTTCATAGCATCCCAATGTGACTCGCCTTACGTGGCTATTTTAATCCTTTCCAATTCATGAAACCATTCTTTTTTTTTCTTTTTTTTTTTCAAAATCATTATTCAAACGAAGGTCCAAATGTCATTCTTTATCTACCACAATTACACCCTCATCTCTTTCAATTGATATTAGTCTTAGACTCCTTTGAGTTCATTCATGCTATACTGAGCTTTCTATGACTTAGAGAAACCATTAGCTCGCTTGTTTTCATGGGTTTAATCCTGAGGACTTATCCATTCTCGTCACCTTCTCACTCGCTCTTTCGTATCCTTACTTTTTCCTTCGTAAAACCTTGTCGTGTTGCCATACTTAAGCTCGCGACCTACCCATATTTATTTATATTACTCGCAACTTTCCTTCAACTTGCTTGTATCATAGGTTTCCCTATGTCACTCAGGAACATCAAGCGAGACATCACATCGTCTCTAACTCTTCTTTACTGTCTTAATTAGCCTCCTCGATACCTAGAAACCATAGGCTATGAGATATGCCACTGACGATGCCGCTATCATTCCTATATATTGAATCCCTGCGCTTCTAGCCTTCTATTCGAAGTATGGACTATTCACAACTTTCTCCATTTGAGTATCTCGTACGTTGTTCACCTTTACCTTACTTACTTAAAATCTCGCATTATATCTTCTATCTCCTTCAAACCCTCCCTTCTACACAGGTATGATTCACACCACAACTTGAAGCTCTATTATAATACTACAATCCGGTGGGAGCTTCATATTGACTTCTTATGAGGCTATTACTTTTTTTTAACTGACTTTATCATAGAGCCATTATAGACCATGGTTGTTGTAGTATCTCTCTCGTACCTCTAATTTTAAGGGAGATCTTGCAATGTTCTCCATCACGATGTTTCTATTTTTCTGGGTCCAATAATCAAACTTTTGATTTACTTGGGTGATGTAACTCTTTAGTTTCCTCCTTCTTCTGATCGGCCTTTACGTCGGCTTAAGATATCTTCCGATCTGTCGTTCCTGGTATTAATTATTCTGTTTAGCCTTTCATGGGCGCTGAGGAATATGCATGATACAATCCTTTAATAATTTAATCCTTTTTTTATTATGTGGGCTCAATCCTTTCTTTTAACGTATACCAGAATCTTCTACGGCTGTATATGCTGCATGTATTAAACTCTGAACCCTTAAGTGTGTTTATAACATAACCAACTCTGGATCATTGATCGAATAATTCCTTTCGTTCCATCTTAGCTTTCTTTCAACATAAGCTATTACCTTTCCTGATTTTTCTGCCCCCTTGTTGCGTCCATACTTATGTTATCTTAGTGCCCACACATGCCAGAGTTTCCGTGCAACTCATATGATCTCAAATATTACTTTCAATTTTAGTTCCCGTTCATTAGCCATGGTAGGTGCCACTTAACTTTGGAGTGCTTACAATGTTATTGTGAGACTGTTGTTACACGACCATTTCCTCTTTAGGTCGTTGTGCTTAAGTTGAATCCTTCTTCCTTATTTCCTCATCTAGTCTTTCGTTCTAGTACTTAGGGAGAACCCTTGACCCTCGTAAAGTTGTGAGCTTATTACAGAACTTTTGATGTCCTTCCTTGCCTATAATTATCCTTTAGTTGCTTACATCCATGCCCTTGTGCTTGTAGGGTTGCTTCTGAACTGACATTTGATTGCCTTCCCAGTGACACTTTCTTTTATCCCCGTAATACCCATACGGTACCTTTAACTACCCCAACTCCTATTTGAATATATCTCAAGTATTACAATGACATTACTGCGAGGCTGAATTTACTATATTTAGTTTTACTATCTTTATATTGCACGATCTGCTGACTTATCTTTAACCTCCTGCTTAGCCATAACTAGGCTCTTCCCAAATCAATTACTAACTACTCGTTGGCCCATTCTCATATCAATATTCCGCTTAATCATTCTTGGGTTATTTCCTTGTCTTAACTTACGTCCCGCACTGGCTCGTTATCTATCAATAACATCTCGGGCAGGAACCCTTACTTTCTTTCCGTGGCGTCGTGATTACATAATGTTCTGGGATCATAGCATATTATTAGGATTTGTATAAGTGCAATCTCATTCCTTTCTCATTTTTATCGCACACTTCCTTTACCATTCCATAGTTACTAGAACAACTTAATTCTATCTTAATGCCACATTACTCCATATTCCCCCTTTAGGGGAGTACTAAGATTTAGTGTTATGATGATCTACGTATAGATGTTTTACCTCTTCATCTTTGGCATTCTTTCACATCACCGATGAATCTTACTCGCCTTGAGGTAATCCTTCTGTACCAAGGAGAACAAAATTCCTTACTCGCGATGGTAACACTTAGTGTAACTGGCACATACAGCCCCTTAAGCTTAACTTTGCTCACATTTCTTGCTTTAGGGAAGTGTTTTCCTGAATTCTTATGAATCTTCTTCTATTGTCCATTCTATTATCACTGGGACGCAATTTGAAATTCTCATGATGCTGACTATTATCAAATCACTCAGTCCCTAATTCATGTTTAGTTTATCTTGTTCTCCCGCCTATACTGGTTTCTATTATTCTAGGTCTAATTTTTCCTTCTGCTAGTTGCGTTGGAGTCAAGATCTTTTTTCTCGAAATGAGAATATGACTTTATGACCTATACTCTTTTGTTGTCTCAAGACCTATCACCTCTCCTCCTTTCCTTCACTTGACTATAGACTCTGTAATACATTCATATCTGTTTTATCTACCGTTGTCATCTATGTATCACATCTTACTCTTAATGCTTCATTAGCTCTCTTCTCATTTCCTGCTAACATTTTTGTCTATCACTTTCTTGTGAAAACTTCAACAAGACATTCTTTTGCTTTTTCCTCCCCTTGTTTCATCCATCGGCTCTTCGGGTTGCTCAACATCCTTGCTCTAATAGGGACGAGAGTCACACTAAGGTAATATTTATCCCTTCCAGGCTTTTCGTGCCTATCTTCTGAATTTTGATTATTTTTGTTTCATGCTAGTATTCACATCTAATTGTAATATTCTGGAGTGCACCATCTGGGTGTCTCATAAGAAGATCTATTGGCACATTTGTAATACCCTTCAGAAATGTTAACTAACACAAACAATCCATTCACCATTTTGTGTTTCTCTAACCCTAACTGGATCTTGATTTTCCGTCCTTTTCTTAAACTACACTTGTTAGCCCCCATAGGGCATAATTGAGATAGGTACAAACAATTATACATACCTCTATTACTGTTGAATATAACTCAAAAAGCTAATATTCCTCTGCCTGAATTATAAACACTGTTAACCTTCATTAATTGGGTGCTTCGTACTCTTCTTCATCTTACTTCTTTTGCTTGTTGAAACTTGTATTTATCTTTTGAATCTCTCATTGTCTCTCACCATTAAGGTGGATAGGTATTCTTGCCGTAAGGGTTCTTATCAGGAAGCTTACACCTTTCAGTACACCCATGATCTACCAAAGATCTCACATTTACTTATTGTAGGCATCATACAAAAATCCAATTCCTCTGACTCAGCTCTTCCACAACTATCTCTCTTTCCAACCTCCTTTCTGGATGTAGGTATCGTCTTATTACAAATAAAATAGAATTTTGGAATTTGAATTCTTATAAGTGAGCTCTACCAAACGATCTAGAGTAAGAAGAAAGAGTGACAGTCCTAAATGCCCTATAGGCTCTTGCTTATAAGTGTGGTGCATGACACAACCATAAACAAGACTCTACTTGACACGGCTTGTAGATTCTCTAGGACAGGATCGCTCTGATACCACTTTTGTCACGACCCAAACCGATGGGCCACGACAGGCACCCAGTACCTTACTCAACCGAGTACCAATATAAGTATCTTTTCGTATCATACTATCATAGGTAAATGAGCCAGAGAGGCTATCATGAGATAAGTAGAATAAAACATGGAGAAATACTTGAACATTAGACGATCCAACATGTATTCCGAACATATACATATGATATACGGGCCAATAAGGCTAGCATGATCCTTTATATACTCAAAACATAGGCCGACAAGGCCATACAAGAATCCGTATACATGACATATCTCTACAAGCCTGTAAGATTACATAATATCGTAAAGGTCGGGACAGATCCCCCCATACCAAACAATACATATCTAAATTATACTGACCAAACAATGTAACTCCGGAGCAAATGGAGTGCACCAACATCTTCCGCTGAGTTGGTCGCCTACTTGGAGGACTCTCGATCTGTCTATCGAGACCTGCGAGCATGAAACGCAATGTTCCCAAGAAAAAGGGACATCAGTACAAATAATATACCGAGTATGTAAGGAATGAAAATCAATAGACAATAGACATGAGAGATACATGGAGTAAAAGACTCGATATGTAAATTTGAATAGCTCTGTGAAATCATTTAATATTTAAAATATCATGCATATACGTATAAATGTCATGTCGTGCATAGGTACATGTATTCATAATATTATCAAGCCTCTGAGGGCATCCCATCATATCATCTCGGCCACTGTGGGCAAAATCATCAACGTATACCAGCTGATCAGGTGGTGATGTGTATATAACATCATAACCTTTCCCATATCCATATACACACATACATATATATATATATATATATATATATATATATATATATATATATATATATATATATATATATATATATACGCGTATATAATGTCATTTGGCCATGGGTCAATGTACATGAATGCAATGCATGAGAAGTACGTCAATAAAATCTCTTGGAGTGTCATAAGACCATTATGTCTTTGAATAATATCATGAAGTAAACTTTTTCAACTTACGTATTTTTCTGAGACCCATGAACAGAAGATAAAATAATATGACACATGGGGAATCAAGAACATAAGTATCTCTAATATTTCTATGAATAGAGTCATGTATGGAAATTGTGCATTTGCACGTTTTGTTTGTGTCGTATGGATCATGTCAAAAGAAAGAAGGGATAGCCTTAACATACTTGAGTCGATCTTCTAGACAATCCTTTTAACGCACGTCAACCACGACGAAACACGTAAAAACAAGATCGAAATAGGGAACAATTCGTACGAAATACCCAAAGCAATAACGCTGCTATGCAAAGAAAATCTTGGCTGAAGCTTTTCCGTATGAACTTAGCAATAACGTTTGGTTTTATGTTGGAAAATGATATTTTATTGAACTTTTTTTTTAAGAGAATGGAGATGACACTACAAAGAATGAGTAACCTTGGATGAGTTCTCATAGAAGAACATATTCTGTTTTTCGCTTAGGAGAATTGAAATTAAATTGTGAATTTAGAAAGTCATGTTTATTTAATATGTGGGCCCCACATTTCTAGCTTGGTGTCACACAAGTGTGATACCTTGCAACTTTAATACTTTGTCATTACATGCAAATGGATGATTGCCACATTGGGGGAGGGGTTTAATTTTATCCTAGATTATTAATTAATTAGGTAATGACCTGTTACCCGGTAATTAACCAATTACCCGTATAATTAAGAATTATCTCAACTTACTTAAAATACTACTCGCTTTTAACGTACCTTCTACACCTTACTATTATGGTCATGTAGTACCCTGTATGGAACTAGTCCATAAATATTGGGTATTAATGCTCGACCCGTTTTTTCCCGATATGCCAAACTTGGACGAAAAATTCATTTTCTTTGACTTTCTTCCCCTTTCACCTTCACTAATTTACTCATCATTTGTTTAAAATAGCATCATCCTTATAATCTCCAAATAATCTTTTTCCTTGGACTAATGTCAATTACCCTGCGATAAATTCAACGTACAATACCACAGGGTGCAATATCATCGTAATTTAATACTACGAGATATAATATCAACATAATATTGCGGGGAATAACACATTTGTGGTTGTATTTTGGTGTATTTGGTATGTATGAACCCGTGAGAGTGTAAGGATTCTAGTTTTGTGAATTTTATCGGAATTCGACATGTGGGCCAGGGCTCGGGTTTGACCAATTTCGGGATTTGTGATGTAATTTGATTATTTTTGCATGGGCTTTGTTCCCTTAGCATATATTCATATTATGGTTCTAATTTTGGTTAGATTCGGGGCACTTGGAGGCCGAATCGAGAGGCAAGGGCATCGCGGGTTAGAGTTTGTCTTGGCTTGAAGTAAGTAACGCTTCCAAACTTGGTTCTGAGGGTTCGAAATCTCGAACTATGTGTTCTATGATTACTATTGAGGTGACGCAAATGCCAAGTGACAAGCGTGTGGGCGTGCACCGTAAGAATTGCAGTGTGGGTCATTCCATGGCACCGCTTAGTGACTCTTCTTGCTGATATCTATGTTGTAATTATGTAATTAAGTTAATGAGCTGCAAAACATACTAATTATTATGTTAAGGCTTCACGCCATTATTGTTGAGACATAAGAGGTCGTTTCTTGTTGTCATATCAGTAGCTTCATTGATATTCTATACCTAGTCATGTTCATTCATATTATATCATGCCTCAGTCTCAATTATTGTTATTTGACACATCATATCATTGTTCAGGCTAGTATCATGACATTTTGAGCCCGTGAGTGTGAGACTAGAGAGTAATGACTGAGTGAGGTCGAGAGCCTGATATTGAGTGATAGTATGAGATCGGGCTGCACGCCGTAGCAAGATATTGAACATGCCTTCATTGGCTTGTTATAGCGCTTGGGCTACGAGAAGCCCCTCTAGAGTCTTTACACCCCCAGTGAACGCAGTTGATGATATTGAGGGATGGATCTTCCCTGGACATGGATCTTGTCCGTAGTATTGATACCTGGAGATGGATGTTCTCCACAGGACTGGATTGGCCTTTCTTGGTACTGGATGACTACGGTTATTGTTGTACATATATTCCAGAATGGATCTTCCCTGGGCCGGATGGCCATATACAGTACCAAGTGGATGAGCACTCGTGAGTGGAAGTATTATACGTAACATTGATCATACTATCTGTACTTAGAGGTTCCTGAGCTTTATACTCTTTACTTTTCATACTGTGTTTAGTCACTACTGAGAATTTACTTGAACTGCAAGCATGTCTACTTTTCTCTACAATTAAATGTTACTACCTGTAGAGGTTTGGTTCGTCACTACCGTCAGTCCATAGTTTGGACTTGTTACTTACTGTGTTGGTGTACTCGTGTTACCCCATGCACCCATATGTGCAGATCCAGGTATCTCGGGGCACGGTAGCAGTTATTGATCCTACCAGTTGGAGACATTTTTCCTTGGAGATTGCGAGGTAGTTGCCTGGCGATCGTAGTTTTACCTTCTCCTTCCTTATCTTCGTTATAGTACTTTTGCTGGATATTCTCAGAATATATAGTTTTGTTTATTTTGAACAGTTGTAGTATTTTGCTCATGACTTAGTGACACCCGAGGTCGGACTTGTATTTCTTTCCGCTTGGCTTGTTTTCTACTTATATTTTTTGACTTTTTTGTTAAAAATACGATTTTCTTAAGTCTTTAATTGAAAAATGGAGTATTTGGAAATAAGTTGCTGGCCTAGTTTCACGATCGCGTCGGTTTTTGGGTCGTGACAACGTGGCTTTAAGTAGTTCCCCTACTAGCAACATGCGTATCAAGACCACCTTATCTCACCGCATGCATTTCAACCCAAAACCTTATGTGACCGCATGCGTATCAATATCACAACGTATCATAAATCTCACCTCAAGGGCCCAATAACACAACTTGCGAAAAAATCAACAATAATGGTATTTCCATAATAAATAGCTCATGACTCAACCATAATATGCACAAGAGTTTTACAATAACAACCGAAAGTGAATAACTCAACAAGAATGGTATTTCACAACTTTGCCTCAATTTGAATCACGACATTTATAACTCAATATCAAGTTCAACAACAAGATATTCCCAGAATAACAACTTCAAGTAAGGAACTAAATAGTTAAATAATGAATAAGGAATAGAGGAAACAATAACTTCAACTAAACACGTATAGGCAATTAACAAGTAAGAGATAAGATAAGTAAAGCATGTGAAGATAGACTAAAGATGATGAATATAGCATATTGTGGTAACTCAAGTAAAGGCATAAAAAGGATCTACATAGATAGAACCGGTCAATTTTCACATTTAACCCATGTACACGCATGTTACCTTACGTACATGGCTTCCACAAATCACAACTAACACAAAACAACACCAAGCCTAAGGGGTAATCTCCCCACACAAAGTTAGGCAACACACTTAACTTAAAACACACTACTCGATCCATTAGTAAGCCTTTCCCACGATTATCCAACTCCGAACGGCTCGAATCTAATTAAAACAACTTCATACCATAATTATAAACTATGGGAAACTCTTCCGAACAATAAAGTTACGATCTTTAAAGATAAATAAAAAGTCAACCCCGGGCTAGCATCTCGGAACCTGGCCAAAATTAGAAAATCCGAATACCTATTCGATAACGAGTCCAACTATACAAGAATTACTCAAATCCGACCTCAAATTGCCTTTCAAAAGCCCAAAATTTAGTCTAAGAAGTTTTCCAAGTTTTACTCCAAATTTCCAACTCAAATCACTAATTAAATAATGAAAATAATAATGGATTCATGTAATATATCCAAAAACGAGTTAGAATCTATTATCCCGATAATTTCCTTGAAAATCTATCAAAATATCACCACAAACCGAGCTCTCTAGATCAAAAAAACAAAAAATGAAATCAAACCCTTGAAGACCCCTATTATTGCCTAGAGATACTCGCTTCTGCGGGCATGAGATCGCATCTGCGACGCTATACCTATGGAAAATCCATCGCAAGTGTGGTTTCAACTTAAGTCTTGAAGACTCAAACCTGTAGACCCCTTAGCGCACCTACGGACCCCTTCCGCGGAAGACCTGCCGCAACTGCGTGTCCGCTTCTATGCGCCACTGACTGAACCAGCGGTCCTAGCTGGGCAAGGCAAACTTTGCTTCTGAGGCTCGAAGACCGCTTCTGTAGGCCCAAAGTTTGCAGATGTGATTGCACAAGACACAACCAAGTTTCAACAATCACAGAAGTCCAAATTTATTCCGGATTCAATCCGAATAACACTCGGGGTCCCATGAACCCATCCGAATATACCAACAAGTTTCAAAACACATAACAGATCTACTTGAGGCCAAAAATCATATCGAACAACATCGATTCTACGAATCACAACCCAATTTAAGCCTATTGAAACTATGAACTTAAGAAATCCAAAACTAATGCTGATTCGTACCAAAACAACTCTGATTGACTTTAAATTTTTCACACAAGTCATAAATGATATGATGGACCTATTCCATCTTCCGAAATCGAAATTCGACCCCGATATCAATAAAGTCAACTCCCGTCAAGCTTTCCAACTTTTGAAATCTTCAACTTTCTAACTTTCGCCAATTCAAGTTGAAACGACCTACAGACCTCCAAATCAATATCCGGATACGCTCCTAAATCCAATATCACCATATGGAGCTATTGAAACCATCAAAACTCCATTCTGGAGTCATCTACATAAAATTCAAACTATAGTCAACTCTTTCAACTTATGCCTCCAACTTAGGAACTATTTGTCCCATTTCACTCCGAAACTCACCCGAAACCAAAACCAAATACCCCCGAAAAATCACATAACCATATAACAATGTAGAAGAGGCAATAAATAGTGGATCGGGGCTAAAATACTTAAAACGAGTGGCTGGATCGTTACATCTACCCATTATATCACAACCGATTTTATTACAAAAGTTTCTCTTATATTTTTGTACATTCTATATCATATTCATTTTTTACTCATCAGACCAATTCTTTCACTTCATTCATTATACAGTAAGATTATTTGAAGATAATTCTTTCGAAATAATTCTTTCTATTCTTAGCCAATTATTTCGAATTAAGTTTTCTTTCTTTTTAGTCTTTCACTTAAAGTTTTTAGCCTTTGGACATAAATTGAATTCTTTCAAATATATTTTTTAAATTAAAATTCGTTTAGTTTATTTACAAATACTCTACTTTGACTACATGTTGTCTTTACATTTTATCAAGTCATCAACATATAATTCTTATATACTTTATTCACCCCTCTTGTGTATAATCTGTTATACATAGATATTTATATTTTATTATGTGATACTCTTGTTCAATCACTCTTCATTGAAACTACTTTACCGGTCTTTGTACATATCAAATTAATCTTTTTTTACTTAATCCCTCTTTTATTTGATTGAGACAACCGGAACCACATTTTGTGAATCTTGAGGGATGCCTAACACCTTTCCCTCGAGATAATTTGAACCCTTACCTAGAATCTTGATGGTCTTGCAGACCAAAATCAAGTGTACATTACACAGTGTAGTATAGGTGTCCTAGTATACCTTAAATACTAGGTTGTGACTCAAAAACTCTAAATAACCTTGTAGATTACTATAAATTGTATGTTGTTTTGACTTGTGCAAAATAGGGTGTAACAAGCCGGACGCCCAAATTATTAAACCGGTGAACTTCGTTGTCCATTGGCCTTTGATGTTCCTCTGAGTGAGCCAATTACCCATATTTTTTCGGCTAATTGAATCTGCCACGACATTAGCTTTCCTGGCTGATAGAGAATGCCAATGTCATAGTCTTTAACTAGTTCAAGTCTTCTCTTTTTGTCATGACCCAAATCTACAATGTCGTGATGGCGCCTATTGTGGTACTAGGCAAGCCGACACATTACCAAAACCAACCAATATTTTCATTCTTAAGATAAAAGTCAAAACTATTTAACAATAAACCTTCATAAAGTGTTTAAACCAAAACAACAGTGCGAAAATAAAGCCAGACATCGTGGTGTCACTAGTCATGAGCAACTACTAAGAACTGTCTGATGATACTAAGACCAATACAGTCTGGAAACCAACTAATAACAATGATAGGAAGATAGGAGTGAGAAGAGCAGGGTTGCGATCGCTATACAGCTACCTTACTAACTCCAACAGATCCGTGACGGATGAAATCAACACTCACAAGCACGTCCAGCAACCCCCTGGTTATACACACAAGATGTAGGGAGTAATGGAGTGCGCCAACTCAGTAAGTAATAAAAGTAAATAAAGGCTGAGCAATAGTGACAAGCAATAAAACATATATAGTTCATATCATGAAATCTCAGTAGAATACAATAGGCTTTTCAAACTATGGTTTTGAATCAACTCAGCTCATATAAATCCACTTTCAGTAAAACTATTTAAAACATCGTTCAACAGTTTTCAAACAAAGTGATGAAACAATGAGTAAAAATGATGAAAGCATAATCAGCCCCTCCAGCAAAACTCACTCGTATACAGCCCCTTGGGCAACATAAATCATAAACAGTCCCTCGGAAAAATATCACTCGTATACAGCCCCTTGGGCACACATTAATCATAAACAGCCCATTGGGCAAACATCACTGTCACTCATATATAGTCCCTCGGGCATGCCTCACAATCACTCGTTAACAGCCCATCGGGCATAACATGAATCAAGAACAGCACCTTGGTCAAAACATCATATCACGCACTCAAGGTACCCGCGCTCACTAGGGGTGTGCAGACTCCGAAGGGGCTCCTACATCCCAAGCTCTATAATCGACACGGACAACTCACGTGCTGCACGGACAACTCACGTGCTATAACATTAGTATCAGAATCCGCATGGACAACTCTCGTGCCATAGTCTCAATATCTCACAATCAGGCACTCGGCCTCACTTAGTCATGAATCATTAACAACATGATGCGGTGTGCAGCCCGATCCCATAAATATCCTCACAAATTAGTCCCTCGGCCTCACTCAATCATAAACCTCTCAAGCCACTCGGGCTATCAGTAAAAATAGGGTGTTTAGCCTATAATAACATTTTACATTCATCAAATCAGAGTAATAAAGATTGAGTTATAAAATTACTAAGTATAACATGATTGAATATAGATTTTTAACCGAAAACAGTGAGAGGATAAGAAGAAAAAGGCTCGTAAGGGTCCAAACAGCTTTGGCACTAGGCCCAAATATGGCATGCAACCCAATTTATAGAAATTCTTTCTAAACCACATAAGTATCAGATAGTTTCAACCAAATACACAACTTATAGTTGCTAGAGGACGGACCAAGTTACAATCCCCAATGGTGCACGCCCACTTGGCCGTCACCTAGCATGTGCGTCGCCACAAAAATAGTCAAACAATACGAAATCTGGGGTTTCATACCCTCAGGAATAGATTTATAATCATTACTTACCTCACACCGGTCAAATCTCTACTCCGCAATGCTTTTGCCCCACGACTCGGCCTCCAATCGCTCCAAATCTATTCACAACCAGAACATTACCATCAATATATGCTAATGGAATGAATTCCACAAGAAAAACTATCAAATTAGGCACAAATACCGAAATCCTCTCAAACCCAGCCCACGTCTCGAAATCTGATAAAAATCACAAAACTAGAAAGCACTTTCACTCACGAGTCTATATATACAAGATTTACTAAAATCCTACTCCATTTGACCCTTCAAATTCCCAAATCAAACTCTCCAATTCCCAAGCCCTAATCTCTTCACTTTCATCCCTAATTTCTACTAATTACATGCTTAAACAACTGAAAATCACCAAAATTACGAGTATTAGGGCTCAAATTACTTACCTCAATGAAAACCCCCTTGAATCCCTCTTCAAATATCTCCCAAAAGCTCCAAAAGTGGATAAAAATGGTGAAGAATAACCCAAAACTCGTGAAAGGTTTAACTTATACTCTCTGCCCAGCAAAACCGCATCTGCAATAAAAATATCTGCTTCTACGATGCTGCACCTGTGGAAAAATCATCGCAGGTGCGGATTCCACTTATTCCTAAAAGTCTGCATCTGCGGCCAATATATCGCACCTGCGGTCTCGCAGGTGTGCTCCAATACTCCCACCTGTGCATACAGATCAAACCACTCATGCTTGCTTCTACGAAACTCCACCTGCGGGCTCCCTTCCACAGGTGCGGAAACACCAGCAGAATCACACCAGTAGTCTTTATCAACTCTCAAACACTAAAAACCAATCCTTCAACCATCTGAATCACAACCTAGGCCCTCGGGACCTCAACCAATAATACCAACGAATAACATATCAACATACGAACTTAGTTGAACCTTTGGAACACTCAAAACAATATCAAAATACCTACATACCTTTGGATTCATGCCTAAGAACTTCTAAACTTCCAAATTCCGCAAACGATGTTGAAACTTATCAAACCTTGTCTGAATGACCTCAAATTTTGCACACACACCACAAATGATACCACGAATATACCCCAACTTCCTAAATTTCATTCTGACCCAAATATCAGAATTTCTACTGCCGCCCGAAAATCGCCAAATTTCCAATTCTGCCAATTCAAGCCTAATTCCATCACGGGCCTCCAAATCACATTCCGAACACGCTCCCAAGACTAAAACACCTAACGTAGCTAACCAATTCATAAAAATCCAAATCCGAGATCGAATATTAAAAGGTCAAAACTTGGTCAAACCTTTCAAATTAAAGCTTCAAACTGAGAATCATTCTTCCATATCTATTCTTATTAATCTGAAAACTATAACCGATGATTTACATAAGTCATAATACATCATATAGGTCTAGTCATGCCAGAGAACTGGCAAGCGAAATGCAAATGCTCAAAATGACCGATCGGGTCGTTACCTTTGCCTCAAGTTCAACGCCTTCTGCTTGAAGATATATTGAAGACGCTTATGGTCCACGAATATGTCCACTAGATCCCATATAGATAATGATGCCAAATTTTCAATGCAAACACCACTGCTGCAAGATCTAAGTCATGTGTTTGGATAATTCTTCTCTTGGTTCTTGAGTTACCTTAAAGCATATGTGACTACCTTACCATGTTGAATTAATACACACAACTTGAAGCATCACAATATATGGCAAACCCATTTGTAACTTCTGGTAGGGTAAACCCAAGTGCCATGGTGAACCTTCACTTCAACTCCTGAAAGATCCTTTCGTAAAAATCTGACCATTGCAATTTAGCTGCCTCTTGGGTTAATTTAGTCAATGTAGAGGCGAGAAAAGAAAACCCCCTCCATGAATCTCCTTTACTACCCATCCAAGCCTAAGAAACTACGGATCTCTGTCGATATCGTACGTCTAGGCAAGTTTCTCACAGGTTCTACCTTTTGAGGATTAGCCTTAATTCCCTCGCTAGAGACCACATGACCCAAGTAAGTCACTAACTCGAGCAAAAACTCGTATTTCAAAATTTTTGCGTAAAACTTGTGTTGATCCAATGTTTGCAAAATCTCCACGAGAAGATCGGCATAGTCCACTCGGCTTCATGAACAAACAAGGATATCGTCGATGAACACTATCACAAACGAGTTGAGGAAAGGCTTGAATACTCAATTCATAAGATCTATAAAAGTTGTTGGAGCATTTGTCAGCCCGAAAGGCATCACTAGGAATTCAAAGTGCCCATATCGGGCCTTGAAAGCTATTTTTGGATAATCTTCTTCCTTATCTTCAATTGTAGGCCTAGCGACAAATAGATTTGGAGAAATTCAAGTGCTAAATGCCTCATTTTATTGATAAAGATAGGCGAATCCCAAAACGACACTGAATAAGCAAGAAATAAAAGCCACTAATGGCCATTGGCCTTATTACATTCATAAAGCAAAAAAGTAAATTCCTATCTATTTGGTCCCAAAAGGACCTTCCCCAAATTCGACATCCTTGGCTCCGTCGAACGGCTTCCCCAATTTGCGAAGTCCCAGCAACAGGTATGCTCTACCTGGATGTCTACCTTCGGTCCCTTCAGCATTTTGACAATCTTCAACCCTTTTGAGAAATTTTCCCTCCAGTTCTACTATGCCTTGATCCAAGTATCCTAGCCTTTTGTTGGCACTGATAGCCATGTGTTTCCATTCCTCAATCAGCTTCTGGTTGGACTCTTGTATCTCACGATGTTCGCTCTAGCATTCACAGATCCTTTTGCGCAGCTGGTTGTACTTGACTTGCGCCTCGGCCTTTTTGTCTATAATTCTGTGACCTCGAACGAACCCTGACTGGCCCAGACTATCCCAATTGTCTTCCAACCAACATAAATAGAAAGGGGTACAACCGGCATGATATCTGTCTGGCTCGATGGTGTTTTTCCCTATTACGATCTTGTAGTGCCACATGTGCTGGGCTTGGAACTTGTGGGGACTATCATCATTTTGGAAGTCAGCTCGAAGATGGCTCATCTTGTCGACCCTGGGTATGACTTGCTTCCTACCTGCTTGCCTCATAACTCGAAGAGGGATGTAAGGGTATGTTCCTTCTAGATCAATCAGTATCAGGAAAGGTGCATCTCTGGATCGGGCGTTGAACTCCTCTGTCAGAAACCACTCGAACATCCATTGAACCTGTTCTTCAGTCATATTATCAAAGAGCTCAACCCATCCTTTAGCATTCTCAAGCTGAGCAAACATGTTGGGGATGTAATCCATTCGGTTTGGATGGTGGAAAGCTATGTGATCATCCCAGGCCCTTTGCTGAATTTCTTGTCGGTATTCCCCCTTTTGGAGATGTTCCATGAGCCAAAGCTGAAGTAGTAGATTGCTGCCTTAAAGGGTCTCGCTCCTTGTTGACACTTCTCTAAGGCTCAATATATGTCTGTGATGATCATGGGTACAATGTTGAATGTCTGCCCACCAATCCCCTCCATTAGGGTCTTGGTTACCATAGATAGACTAGTATGGATTCTCCCTTTCTTCATTTGAAACACAATCATACCTAGGAAGCAAAAAATATAGACAAAAACCCTACGATGGATATGTCCCTAGGATGTGATGGCAATAGAGTTGTCAATATAGGCCGGGTCGGGCTAGCCTAGCCCAGCCCACGTGGGCTTTAGCAATTGATGGGCTGGGCTGGGCTAGTCCACCATTTTGATGGGCCTTATAATGGTCAGCCCACCCCAGCCATATGTGAGCCAAGAGCCCCCACGGGTCGGCCCATCATTTTTAAAAATATAATTTTATATTTTTTCTTTAAGTTCTGACCTAAAAAAGATAATTATTCAAAAGTTAAAAAAACTCTTATTGGAAATTCGCAAAACTTAATAACTTTTTATATTGTTCCAATATATCACAATAAATACTAAAAAAAAGTAAAAGACAGAACCTTATTTCATTCACTAAAAGTCAAAACTTAAAACAAACTATTGAAGAGAATGTTCATGATGCTTATGAGATATCCAACACATCATCTTCATCAAACACATTTGAATCCGCTTGTGACAAGGTTGTCTTAACATCTTCACTTTCATCTACAATTCATACGCAATATTAATTAGTTAAATATTAAAAATAATTAAATTTTAAAAATTAATAATATTTAAATTCACATAAAAAAATATTACCAGTTTGAGTTCGGGAAAACCTGTGCAACCAATTTCAAGTAGTAACAAGTGTTTGGACATTTTCATAATAAATGCAACTTCTGTACTTTAAAGAACACGCCACCAATGCTAAATGTTGATTTCGATGGTACAATGGTAATGAGAATGCTAAGTACACACACACCATCATTGAAAGATCGGGATATTTTCTAGAATGGTCCTTCCAATACATGACAACATCATCTCTTGAAACTTCTCAAGATCAAGTTTTGGTTCCTCTTAGTAAAGATCCAATTCTGACTTTCCATCTCTAAAGGCAGTATACTTTTTATTTTTTATATATTTTAAATAAATATTTTATTAGCGTCATGGGCCGGCCCGGCCCAGCCTCATTCAAGCCTTACGGGCCACGGGCTTACTCGGACCGGGCTTAAAATCCTCGTTTTAAACGGGCTCCAAAAATTCTAGCCCAGCCCTGCTAAATCACGGGCTGGGCTGGCCCAACGAGCCACACCCATATTGACGACTCTAGATGGCAAATTCGTCATGGTAGGTACGGTATGATTTGTTGTGACTGTACCTTTCATACATGTAGTCAAAAGGGATGTATGATTCCTTCAGGCATACCAATTTTGCATTCTTCTTCAAACCCATCATTTTTAGGAAACCCTTACCTGTGCGGTTCTCAGGTATTAGCAAACCCGGAGTTTCCCACACTAGACCGGCCAGTCCTCCTATATCCTCTAGCAAAGGCGTCATCTCGATGTCCCCACAGTAGAACACGACCCTTTCACAATCCCAAAATAAGGTAGCAGCTTCTACTATCATGTTGTTAGGCTGGATCTCCAGGAGGGATGGCAGATTACCCAGATATGTTCTGACGAGGGTTTTGTCACTAGAATGTAAATCTTCCCACAAACTTAGCAATCTTGGGTGGATATTGGTGACCATGCCAAATCTGGGGACTTCGTGCCTCATATTTCTGCAAGACAAATAAGGTTAGGCCCTTACCCACCAGTCTCGATTATTTAATATCAACAATTAGCATGAAGCACTTAGTTCTCCAAATAAATGCACAGAACGTGATGATGTCCATTTGGGTTTAGGGAAACCCAGTGGACTTTTGGACAAGGCTATCTTAAAGGATCATTATGTGGACAACATAACTAACCTGGCTAGGTTTGACCGTGATGCATGCGCAATTTAAATAGAGTAAGGTTTCTATGGGTCTTTAGACTGGTACCCTTGAGTGGACAACTCATGGGGGAAGGCACGGAACTGTCGACTGCACCGCTGATCGACTAGTTTTACCGCAAATAAGCCTTTTCGAATTAAGGGGGTAATGATATAGGAAGGGCGCAACCAATCATCAAGCGTTGCTATAGTATTTGTTTGGCACGAGTGGAGTATGATTTTAAGCATGATTATGCAATAACTAAAAGCATGTTGACATGTATTTGCACATTAAGAAAGCGATAAATACAACAGTTTTATAATTTAAAGCAGTTATAAAGGAAGGAAATAAGAAAGATATGTCAGTTTTTCTTTTGAAAAAGAATTAAATGCTTAAAGAAGTTAAACAAATAATTTCACATAGGGAAGTTTACAAATTCATAAAAACAGTATGAAATGGTAAAAGCCTTAAGGTCCTCAGTAGAGTCGGCATGCTGTCGCGCCCCTTTTTTCCTTCGCGGAATCGGGTTTATGACATTTTTGGGTTGGGACAACTCTTTCCTTTTGGGAATGGGGTTTTCATTTTTGAAGAGTCACCACCTAACGATTTAAGGTGTGTTAGTACATCTATAGGGTCCATTTATAACTACGTTTGGTAACCAGAGATAGGGTAAGGGCTTGAAATTATCCTAAGGGGAAGGTGTTAGGAACCCCTCAGGATCCACTAGTGTGGTTCCTGGCCAAACAGTTTTTGTGAATTTGTACAACTATCAAGTATGGCTCAAATAGCATGGGATTTATGTTTAAATACATAAGTGCTTGAAAAAAAACAATTAGTGAAAAGCGAAATTTTGAAAAGAATTACAATCTAAGCAGGTTTATGAATGTAAAAGGGGGGGAGTATCCTAGGTTTGTTTGTAATATGGATCATGTCTATGCAATACCTGATATGACACTCCTCAAAGAGGGGCTACACGTGGTATTAACGCACTGGTCATCATGTCCATATCTACCCTTTCCCGCCCCGTGAAGGTAATTAAAATGAGGGTTGGTCTCGACCCTTATTGCATGTTGTTATCCGTCCTTTCCTATGATCCTGGAGGAGTTTAGGATTTCTATCCTATGAGGGAGGTTCTAGGAAGACCCTCAAGTTTAAAGGCAAAATACTAGGCGACAAATAAGAACACATAAGACTGCATTTAGGGGAAAACACAGAAAACGGATAGAAGGCTCAGATATACCTCCACAAGTAATGCACATAGACAGCACAACGCATACACAGATAAGGTCTAAATTCAGATCCTAACAAGGTATCTAAGCATAACCAGATTTATTGCATGACTAAAAAAAGAAGTCTGAATCAGGCTTGCCTACTGATTTTAACATGTTGGCAGTTAAACAAAGACAGTTCTAGTTTTTATTTAAGTTATTAGCTAAGGCTTGCCTAGGCGTAAAATAACATGCAGTAGTTACCAGAATTATTGAAACAGTTTGGAAGTTGTTTATACCTGAAACATGTTGTTCTAAACGTTGCAAAAACATGTAGGGATTGTGACCAGTTTCACTCAAACAAGATAATCAAACATGAGACTGTTTTATATCTCTTTTCATGCATTATTGGTTTAACTAGGTGTGACTGAGTGAGTTCCTAAAACAGGGTATCTAACGTGCATATACGAAAAATGCAGAATGATTGCAGAATATGCAGAATTCCTAAAGCATGGTTGCTATGTGCAGGAGCAACATTACATATTAATGTTGTTATTAGCATAAAGCATGATTTCTAAGTGGCAAAGTGATGCCAAATGAGATGCTAAAATAGTAAAACCTAAGAAACATGGTATCTAGTGCATGACATACTTTGAATGGGTTAATCTTACACATGGATTCTAATGCACACATAGGAAATGTAAACCTAAGACATGGTTTCTACCCATTGATGTTGATAACATGTATAATTACCCTCCCATTTTCACTAGCCAGCCCCAATACTTGTTTACAACAGATTATTACAGACCAATATTGAAATGAATTACATAAGTAGAAAAGAAAGATAAAAGTTACACTATAGAGAGCCTGAATTTAGTTCCAAACTTTCAGCATCTAATTTGGACTTCCTTCCTGAGTTATGCACTAAATCACCTCAGGTGCCAAGATTGTTTCATAGCTTTTCCTCATATTTGGGTGTGTCAAAGTTCCCTAAGGACTTCAAGGGATCTCGGGCAGTGCTCACACCCAGATTTCATAGCCAAGACAGAGTAAGTGCAGTGTGGAAAGGCCAGCTTTCATACGTCCAAGTTCATAGGGAGCTCAAGGGTCCCAAGGCAAGGCTCAAACAAAAGGGGCAGACTTAGTGGTCTAAGAGTAGAGTGAGAGTGCTTAACATAGTATTGAAAAGGTTGGATTGGAAAACAGTTTTGAAACAGAATGTTTGAAATAAGTTTGCAAAATAGCAAAAGAGTTGCTTAGGGAAAAACAGTTTTGAAAGGAGGAGGGAATAGGAGCAACAACAACTTGGAACAAACCAGCACACACAGAACCAGTTCAAAGAATAGTATCATGTCAACATTCACAAGCAGGGAAGTAAGGGGTTGGGGACATAGAGAGCCCAAATCAGAAACACATAAACCTGGATGAGAAGAGAAGCATATAGATCAGTAGGTACAAGGAACAAGTAGCAACTGATTGGCCTCCAGAACACAAAACCACTACTTCAAAGTGTTAACAAGGGAATCATGCTCAAAATTAGAATATTAATAGGCAATAAGACATAGAGACAGGGTATGGGAGTAGTCATGCTGAGGATAGGGGTCTACTACACGTAATTAGTCATGCCACTTAGTGTTAATTAAGTACATTAGAAGTCTATGATACTAACATGGCATACTAGTTGAGGGAAATAAACAAGAACTCAAGTATACATATTGATTACCCACTTGAACAAGAGATGGCAAAGCTTAAACATGATGAATAAAGCAGTAAACAAGAAGGGCAATTAAATACATAAGCCATTAAATGAGAGCAGAAGAAGACATGGATTAACAAACATGGAGTACATAAAGTTGAGTTTCAGAATTGAACTAGGAACATACCAGTTAGGGAAGCAAAAATGCAAAAAAGTAAAGCAAGTAGAGCTCCACAGTCTAGCCTTGGCTTGCAGCCGGCTTGAAAAGCAGTTAGCACAAGTAGCAGAGAAAGAAGAGAAAAGTTTGAGTGTGTGTGTGTGTGTTCTTAACTATTGTTCGTGTGTTGAGAGGTAAAACAAGAGTATATATATATATATATATATATATATATATATATATAGCACTTTAGGAGTAGAACCAATAAGGTAAAAGAATCAGAAGGCAGTCAATTAGGGACAATCACAAAATTTCTGAATCAAATCATATAAAAGAGGTTTGAAATAGACCCCCTTAATTAGAGGTAATTGATTCAACGGTAACAATAGGGTTTAATTAAGGCAAGGAGTCCAAATTATTTCAAATAAGGAATCAGTAAGAATCCTAAAATTATACAAGCAATCAATTAAGGCAGAGATGACCAATTAAAGTCATAAACAAGGAAATAAATATAATCTATACACACGAATCTTAATAGAGTAAAGTAATCAGCAAAACCATCAAGAGAATAGTGATTTCCGGAAAGAGTTACTCAAATCCCATAAAAATGGAGATTAAACTAAGTAAGACCTCACAGAAAATATAGAACTTAGCCGAAAAGCAGGTTCGAACTCTAACAAAGATTAATTAGGGCAAAACCACACAAATACTGGATTTAACAAGAAAAAATGTTTAAGTCCAAAAGATAGAGTAAACTAACACGACTGGTACCACAAAGATACCCTAAATCGAAGCGCAGATTGAAGGAACCACGTAGAATCAAATAGGGTTTCATATTCTTGCACAAATCAGTCACGAAGACGAAAGGATAATTAATCAAATACTTAGAAGTCAGAAAAACCCTTTGAAAAACAACTTGGAATGAACCCTAGTTTAGGAAGAGTGATTAAAAATTCGAAATAGTTAGTTAAAACTAGAGGTTTTTAAAGGAAAATGCTTAATAATACTCGAATCAGCTCAGATCTAGAAAGATCTGAGAAGAATCGAACAATAGCGAATCTAGGGTTTTCGGAAAATAGTAGAGACGAAGAAACATCGGTTAAAAACTCATGGATATACCTAGATCTAAGACAGATCTAAAGAAAAGTGGAAAATATCAAGAGTTAGGGTTTTAGAGAACCCAGAGAAGATGAGAGGACCTTAAAATGTTACTGGTTTTAGCCGGAAAAGTCATAGATCTTACTCGAACAGCCATGGATGGCCGGGAAATGGCATGAAAGACCATGGATAGGATTTTACCCGCTCCATGTTCACCTGAGGACCTCAAGGTAGTGTCAAACTAGCGTAGGGTGAAGCAGAGGCCAGGAGATGATAAGAGGCCATGGTTTCCAGCGAGGGAGGTGGCCGGAGAAGGTGGACAGTGATTAGGGTTTGAGGGTGTCTGAGAGAGAAGGTAAGAGGAGAGGATTTAGAGGCGGCGCAAATGAAAGAATGAGGTAGGGTTTGGGGGGTCTTTGGATTAAAAAGGGAAAGAAACGACGTGGACCGTTGATTTTGGAGATCAACTGTCGAGATTAAATGAGGTAGGTGGGTTTCGGGTTTGGGTATGGGTTAATAGGGTGTGGGTCGAGTTTTTTAATTGTAACTTGGGCTAGGAATTGGGTCTGATTTGGGCTATAATTGAAAGCCAATTTGGCTATAATTTAAATAGCTAGGTTTTTCTCTATTTAATTTATAAAAAATAGAAGATAGTTTTTGAAAAAATAATTTAAAATGATTTATAATACATAATTAGCAATTTAAAAATACAGGATCCAATTTTATGCATATAAAACATAATTAAATCTTAAAAGGGCTAATATTGCAATTATGTGCAATTTAGCTATACAAATACTAAATGTAATTATAAAATTATATAAAAACTAACTTAGCCATATTTTGGCATAAATATAGAAATCCAATATATAAATTATCAAAACAATAATTTTGGAAATAATTATTTGGGATTTTATGGGTAAAAAGGGAGAAAATAAATCAATTAAAAACCTTAAAATTATGGAAAAAATAATGAAACCTTCGACATGCTTATATATGCATATATATGCTATTTTGAAGGTATTTTGCATATTGAAAATATATAGGGAAAAATTGGGTATCAACAATAATATCTTTAATATAAATCTGAGCCAGTTGCCCTAAAGTGTGGAAAGTCATGACTGGAATGAAGTTTACAAACTTGGGCGGTCTGTCCACAACGACCCACACCGCATCAAATCTCCTCAAGGTCCGTGGCAACCCAACTACAAAATTCATAGTGATATGCTCCCACTTCCACTCCGATATATCTAACCTCTAAAGCAAATCACCAGATCTCTTATGCTCATACTTTACCTGCTGACAGTTCAAACACTGTGCAACATGTTCAACAATATCTTTTTTCACCCTTCTCTACCAGTAATGCTGCCTTAAATCACGGTATATTTTTGTGGCACCCGGATTAATGGAATACAACGAACTATTGGCGTCCTTCAGAATCAGCTCCTGCAATCCATCAACTGGCACATAAATTCAGCCCTGAAGCTACAACACACCATCATCACCAAGAAGATTTTGGGTGTCACTATGCTTGAGACCCGCAAGTGGAAATAACTGGCCCATAAATATGGGTGGAAGGCCAAAATTCATGGTAGGTTGAACTTATCTTGTTTTTACTTTTCGTATAGGAAAATTGGTTGACTTTTCTTTCCTGTTGAATTTAGGTCTTCTGAAGGGCTCTATTACCGTCCCCAAGGAGGACGTTTTGGCCGATCCTACTAATATGGCAAGGTTGCTGCAGAAATTTTTCACCTGAACGGGTGTCATCGAGCCTACTTCTGGTACAAGTGCTTCTCTCTGAGTGCTTGGCTGGAGAACAAGCAACAAAAAAGGGGACGTTTCTCCACAGCCGAGGGCAAAAATAAAAAGGCGAAGAGTGTCACACCTGAGACAGCCATAGACACTATTGTGATCGATGATGATGGAGGACCAGTGATGAGGGGGCTCTTTATATAGAAGACGACGACCATCATCAGCTCAATAGAATGCTCAATATGTTGAGCTAGTTGTGCCAACCGAGGACGATGTTGAGGCACTCTTTGGGGAATATGATATAGTGGAAGATGCCAACTTTCACTTCCGAGTCCCAATCATTATTCTTGGTACAGTGAGGGTGGGTACCAAGTCTCTTTCGTCTTTGGTTGATGAAAAACCAATAACTAGCACTGATTTTACCCTAGCTGCTCCCCAACCTAAAACGCCATTAGCTTCATCTCCCTCTTCACCAACTTTGCCTTCGCCACTAGCAACTGCTACATCATCTCCACTGACTGCAGTTGTCTGAGGGGAGGATCTTCCTCTTCCCCAGTCCCTGGTTAATTAGAATTTGGGGCATAATTATTCTGCTCCCTCTGAAAATCCTCGGAGGAGGAGGAGTGTTTCCCTCTCGGTTTCTACTAGATGTTATTTGATGGCCCAGCTGGTGGAACTTGCTAATTAATTTAAAGCCTCTGGCTTCAGAAAAGGATAGGAATAAAATACAATCTCTCTTGGGAGAGTGTATAGTGAACACTGCCATGCACAACACAGTGGCGATACGATATTTGTTCCCTTTGTTGTTCCTTCTATCTTTGTTATAGCTGGGTTTTTAATTTATACTTCTGTTTTGTAGGCTAACTTCCTTACTTCTAAGGGTCTTCCAATATTTATCCTTGACAAAGAGAAACTCACCTCGGAGCGGGTTCAATTGTTGGCCAAGCAGGATCAAATTGCTTCTCGCCTTCCGGAACTTGAAGCACAAGCCGCTGAGGCCATTGAGTTAGAGGCTCGGTTGCAACATAATAAGCAAGAGGTATTGACCCTCGGCCAAGAGGCCTCTATGTTAAGGGTACAATTTGAAGAAGTTAAGGCAAAGTGGGTGAGGGCCAGAATGTCATTCTTGCTGATGCCGATCATGAGGCTACCTCTACTGAAAGATTGAATGACTTGGAGGTAGCATTCAACTCCAAAGCTGAATAAGCTATTGCTGCTAAGGTAAAGTATGCTCAGTTGGAAGAGAGTCATAGAGCATAATAAAGCTTTTAACTCCATTATTTGTGACCTTGGTGTCAGCCTTCAAGCCATTAGGTCTAAGAGGAATAACCTTTCAACATATGTTGACTAGCTTAAGGAAGAGCTTCACCACCAAGTGGCTTCCCTCATTGTTGAAAAACATACTCTATGTACAACACGAGGAGAAAACCCTTAGAAAAGGCTAAAGCGGGTGTCATTGATTTTGATATCGATATCGCCAAGGCCCGTGAGTTAGAGTCAACTGCCCGAAGGGGTCTCCTGATTCAACCTGATACAACAATGGTAAAGGCAAAGATCTTGAGTCGGCGACAGATCCGTCTTCTTCTCCTAGGGGTGCAGATGCTTCTCTTCCCTCGGATTTCGAGGATGCGGTAGCTTAGCTCTTTTTTCTTTCTTTTCATACTTTTCATTTAAGTATAGAAAAAGTTTTTCTCTTTGCGTACTTTTCATTTAAGTATTGTACAAGTTTTTTGTTTTGCGTCGAGTTATGCAAGGATTCGGGTGCATTTTGCCCGATAACATTTGGATTCCAAGCATAGGTTCTTCCGGAATCAACCCTTTACCATGAGGGTTTCATAAGAGACGTCCCTCTTATGTTTACGGTGCTCTTGAAGAGGACGTCTCCCGTTCATTATGGCACTAGCATTTGAAGTACTTGTTTAACTTTCAAATGATAAAATTAATTTATTGTTCGGACAAGAAACAAGATAAAAATAAAAGGAATTTACTTTATTCCTTCCATTTTCAAAAGTACATAAGCATTTGTTGTGCTAAAAAGAAGTTGTCATTACTTGTGGCTAACTTGTACAACTTGTTTCTATGGGGCTGGTTGCACAGTCCTTGTTCCCAATTGTACAACTTTATTCATAGATTTCGTAATCCTGATTGATGTGGCCATCATGTTTCCATATTCTAATATCATTAACCCCCCCCCCCAGTGTTTGAATGCGAAGAATGCAAATTTGAAGACTGGAAGTCTTGCTCCTTTGAAGATTCCACTAGTGAATGGTTGGATAATCTTTGGTTTGATAGCAAACATCATTTCCTATTAGGAACTTTGCTACAAAGCCAAAGATTACCTAACCACTCCCTAGTGACTTGCACTTGCGAACGGTTAGGTAACCTTTATCCCGATAGCAAAATTTGGTTCCTGGTAGGAACATCGATATCGAGCAAATAACTATCTAACTGCTCCGTTGTGGCTCGTTGCCTGCACGCCTTGTCACTTAAAGGCCTTATTTCTGCCAGCGAAGTTCCTTCGTAGTATGCTTTCCGTTGTTGCCTCGTTAAAATCTTCTTGAAAACCCCAATTGGGACAAAACTAGATAAAGGGAAAAAGAGTGCAACACATACTTTTAGTATAGGTAATGCTCGTCAACAATAGTACCTTTTGAGGTCTGCCACATTCCAGTTGCTCGACAACTTTACTCCGTCTTAATTTTCTAATTTGTATGATCCTTTCCTGGTGACTGCTGAAACCTGATAAGGGTCTTCCCACGTCGGACCTAGCTTTCATGTGTTGAGCTCTCGGGTGTTTTGAGTTACTTTACTTAAAACCAAGTCTCCTACTTTGAAATAACTAAGGTTGGCTCTTCGATTGTAATATCTATCCATTCTCTATTTTTGGGTTGCCATCCTTATATATGCCAAGTCCCTACGTTCGTCGAGCAGTTCTAATTTGACCAATAATACTTTGTTATTTGTTTCTTCATCCGCCCAGAGGTATCTCAGGGTAGGTTCTCTTATTTCCACCAGGATCGAGGCTTCTGCTCCGTATACGAGAGAGAAAGGAGTCTCCCATGTATTTGGCCGTTGTCCAGTACACCCATAATACTCCTGGTAACTCTTCGGGCTATTTTCCTTTGGCTGCCTCCAATCTCTTTTCGAGATTTTGGATAATCACCTTGTTTGTTGATTCTGCTTGGCCGTTTGCACTCGGGTGATAAGGTGATGATGTGTTTCTTTTGATTTTCAGGTCTTCAAAGAATTTTGTGACCTTTGCGCCTATAAATTGTGGTTCGTTGTTGTAGGCTATCTCTATTGGTATCCCAAATCTGAAAATTAATTTCTCCCACAAGAAATCTACCACTTTGCGCTCACCGATTTTCTGGTAAGGATCTGCTTCAACCAACTTAGAAAAATAGTCAGTTAAAATCTAAAAAAATCATACCCTACTAGGGGTAGGAGCAGCGGACCGACTATATCCATTCCCTACTTCATAAATGGCCAAGGCAACAAAATGGAGTGCAAGAGCTCTACCGATTGATGTACCAACGATGTGTGTCATTGGCATTTATCATATTTCTGAACATAAGCCTTGCCGTCTTGTTCCATCCCGGGCTAGTAATATATTTCCCTAATTAGCTTTCACACTAAAGAATCCATGCTTGAGTGATTTTCTTAAATCCCTTCATGAACTTTTTTCATGACATAGTTAGCTGTGGAAGCTCCCAAATATCGGGCCAACGGGCCTTGGAAAGATCTTCTATACAATCGACCTCCCTTGAACCTGTATGCTTTAGTGCGTACTGCCCGAAATGCCTTGGGATCCTCAGGTAGTTTCCCATGCTAGAGATAGTTAGTGATCTCATTTCTCAAGTCCCATACCAAATTGGTCACGTTTACTTCGTAGTAGCTGTCTGCGTCCAATACTAAATGCATAAGCTGCACGACCCTACTGGAGTTTGATCCTTTCATTTTTGTGGATGATCCCAGATTGGTTAGTACGTCTGCCTCCGCGTTTTCTTCTTTTGGGATGTGGGTAATTGACCATTCATGAACTGTGCGAGCAGAGGTAGGACTTTCACGACATATTGTTGCGTGAGTTCCTCTTTGGCTTTGAGGATCCCGTAGACCTGATTTACTAGTAATTAGGAATCACATTTGATTTCTATAACCTCGGGGTCCAGTCCCCTAGCCATCTCGAGTCTTGCAATCAAAGCTTCATACTTTGCTTCATTGTTAGTCAGAGGAATAGTTCTTATGGCATGCCTCAAGGTTTCCCCTGAAAGCGTGATTAGCACCACGTTGAGCCCGGACCCTTTCACATTAGAAGCTCCGTCTGTAAACAAGGTCCAAACTCCGGATATCAATTCTGACACCATCACTACTTCTTTGGTAGACAAAGGTAATAGTCCCGGACTGGAATCAACCACAAAGTCGGCCAAAACTAGTGACTTAATCGCAGTCCTACATTTATACTCTATGTCAAATTCACCCACTTCGACTTCCCATTTGGCCAGCCGACCTAAAATTTTAGGTTTATGAAGGATATTCCGCAGGGGAAAGTTTGTCATCACGGCTATCAGATGACATTGGAAATAAGACCTAAGCTTTCGAGCAACGACTACAAGAGCTAAGGCCAATTTTTCGAGATGTCGGTAGCAAGTTTCTACTCCCATTAAAATTTTACTAACATAATAGATAGAAGATTGCGTACATTCATCCTCACGGACAAAAATGACACTTACTTCTACCTTCGAGACTGCTAAGTAAATCAATAGTTTTTTGCCTTCCTCTGGTTTTGATAGCAATAGAGGGCTCGATAAATATCTTTTCAAATCCTTCAAAGATTGTTGTCGTTCTGGAGTCCACTCGAAGTTGTTATTCTTTTTGAGGAGTGAAAAGAAATGATGGCATTTTTTCGAAGACCGGGAAATGCATCTTTTTAAAGCGGCCAGTCTTTCTATCAACCTTTGTACCTCTTTCACATTTGATAGCTAGTCAAGGATGTCTTTGATGGATTTAATTTATCAGGTTTGACTTCGACCCCCCTTTGCAACACCAAAAATCCCAAGAACTTGCCGAAGCTGACTCAGAATGCACACTTCTCGAGGTTAAGTTTCATGTTATGCTTCCTTAGGATGTCAAAGGTTTCTTGCAGGTGTTTAAGATTATCACCTGCATTCAAAGATGTAACCAGCATATCATCTATGTAAACTTCCATGGTTTTACCTATTTGTTTCTCAAACATTTTGTTTATGAGCTGCTGATAAGTGGCTCCAGCATTTTTTAGCCTAAAAGGCAACATATTATAGCAATATGTGCCAAATTTGTAATGAACAAAGTTTTTTCCTGATCCTCCGGATCATCTTGATTTGGTTTTACCCAGAGTAAGCATTGAGGAAACTCATTACTTTTTCCCGGTTGTTGCATCAATAATTTGATCAATATTCGATAATGGGAACGAGTCTTTTGGGCATGACTTCATTAGATCCTTATAGTCTACGTACATGTGAAATTTATTGATCTTCTTTGGAACTACTACTATGTTAGATAGCCAGTCAGGATACTTTACCTCTCAGATTAAACCGATATCAAGCAAACACGCTACCTCTTCTTTGATGAATTTATTCATGACCTCGGCAATAGGGCATTTTTTTGCCTCACTAGAGGGATGCTAAAATCCAAGCTTAGTTTGTGCACGACCACTTATGGCGGAATACCTGTCATATCCTTATATGCCCACACAAAACAATCAACGTTAAATTTAAGAAATTCTATGTGTTTACCGTGAAAATGGTAACAACAATTAAATTTATAAATGGGATTCTAAAAATACGTGATCTATTCACGAGCTAGTTGTTAGGGAAGTTGATGCTAACAATATGGAGTTCAAAGATGAAATGCACGTTAAAATGGGCCAGTAATCAAACCGAAGGATCCTGTTGCCCGGATGCGGAACCGGTCGATGGGGACCTCGAGGTCGTGATTCGAGTCAAGATCGAGCTGTTGGGGTCAGGAGAAAATTGGATAACAATTGAGGATACGATTAAGCAAGGCTCTTTACGACCAATATTGAGCAATATGGTGAACAACAAGTAAGAGGACGATAGATATTAAAGCAACCTCGGGCCAGTGAGAACGAGCAAGTTAGAAAGAAAAGAGAGAGAGAGATATTATTGCACTTGTGGAGAAATGGATCAACATCAGTCCCTTACAAGGTAGGGTGAGTCCCCTTTATATAGGAGGGGGGACTCGGCTACAAGTATGTGGAGATTAATTACAAAGTATGGAGATGGGATGGCTTGACGTGATGCCTCAGCATAGGCTCTGGATAGGACGACCCTGTCAAACTTAGTCATATGCCTTGGGAACATCCCCCTCTGTCCTGGCTTCGGTCCTTGTTTCCTCTAAGTCGGGTTTCGACGAGCCCCAAGGTCGGGAACTCAATCGCGGTTTCCCATCCTCGGGGTCCCGAGGTATGCTTCAGAAATGACTTGACAATGAGAAATCAAGTCTTCTGATTTTGCTGCATACAGATGGTCTTCGCGTTTCCCATAATGAAGTGATGGGAAATGATTCTGACACTTGACTCCTCGAGCTTCTTTCGACGATGACATATCGATGATGTGACTCCTATCGTGAGCTCTGTGGTAACCGGACATCTACGGGCTCGTGCTTTTTGACCTCATTCATTGCACTCCTGGTTCTCGCTTCCCAAGGTAAAGGTATCGCCGTCGGTTCGGTTTTCCATAGATGTATTGACTATGCCCGTTGGTCAATCTCCCAAAGCCTAGATGATCGTGTCTTAACCCCCTATAAATGGGGGTGCCTTGGCTTTGCCTTTCCTACCTCAGTGCCTCTATTGGCCTGCTTGCCTATTTCTTCTTATCATCTTCTTTCACCTTTGAACATCGTGCTAGGGGCTCATGACCTTAAGGGCATTTGGAGGAGTTTCCTTGGACTGTGTTGTGGCCTTCTACTAGGGCTTCCCTTTGTCGAGCATAACCATGTTGTCGTGCTACTGTCGTGGTCGTCAACATGTTCGTTGTGGGTGTTGTTGTTGGCCCGAGGTGATGATGGACGGGGAGTCAGTCTTTCCCTCATGTAGACGGTCGTTCGGATTATGCACCACTGCTCAAAAGGGGGCTCGGATTATACACCGTTGCTCACCTTCATACCCCGGCTTGACGTGGTGCTCCGCTCCGAGTTGGGGGCTTGCACGGCTAGACGTTCCAAGAAGTGGATTCTAAGTAGTCGTGGAAGCAGGACTGAGGATTGTTCAGTCCGCCGTCTCTCAGAGGTTCCCTTGGCCAAAGAGGGTCCTCGAGCTTCGAAGAGCTATGGTGTTTTTTCATCCCTCCCTGCCACTTACCTTGTCCCTTGGGGATATCAGTGTGGAAGGTTGGGATGAAACTTCCGAGGATGCACGTCCGGAGGCACCTGTTGCGGACCTTCGAAGGTAGGCCGGTTTTTCGGGCTATCACTCTACGTGTGTATCCCTTTGTCTCTTCCTTTAGGCGTAGAGATCCTCCGTAGGCTTTTGTAATTATATGTAATGTCCCCTCGAGGGATGTTGTACATGGATCTTTTATGAATATGAATATACTCCATTGACTTCTACTTTCGATCTTTACTTGTTTCTGTATGATCTCATGCCCTTATAGGCCCTTTGAATGCCCTCTTTTATTCGTTGACTGCTGATATCTGACTTTGGCGCGGGCGTTCTTTCCAATCCTCTACTAATCGACATGCTCTCTTTCGAACCCATCGTTGTACTTCGGACCAATCCTGGATTGATCTGATAGGTTCGGGCTACCGAGGCCCTCTGAGTTGTATGGAGACAATGCGTCGAATTCCGGAGCCTTTGGGAATGTTATCCCAAATGAAGGTCAGCTTCGAGTTCTCAGGGGTCCCTTTGATCTTGATGTAAATTGCCCCCCCCCCTTTTTTAAAATGTATAGGATAAACTTCTACTGAGGAATTGTCTGCTGCCTCGGACCTTTGTGGAGCTTTCGCGATCGGAGCTTCATGCATTTATTCCATTTTTTAGAAAAAGGGAATCACGAGACGAGGAACTTGCCTTGCATTGAGTGCCGGTGTTAACAAACTTCCCGAAGTCCGACTTCTTTGGGTCGGGGATCCTCGAGGTAGGTTGCTATCTCGAGCTTGGATATAATATAGACGGCCCCTTGGGTCTTTAGTTCTTGTTAAAGGATGTTATCTAGATTGGGTATCGATCCGTCGATCTATATCGAGGCAGTCGGCTTCCTGGGGCTCGCATCGGGTATACGAGTCGTTGTTGCTTCTCGCATATCTGTGGGGCGGCTTCGGCTTCTTCGCAAGACCTCGCTATTTTTAGATAGCCACTTTTCTGCTTTGGCACAGGGTACTTCATCTCTTCAGGTGCAAAAAGTGTTGGTGCACGCCCTTGATCTGACCTGTTAGTTTTACCATAGTCATGGAAACCACTTCGGGGCCGGTCCGGCAGGGAACAAGGGGGTGTTGCTCCCGGCGCTCAGGAATCGAGGGAGTTTGCTCTGAAGATGGTTTTCTTGATAAGGAAGGAACACCTAGAGATGGTGAGGAGATACTGCGGGTAGAGCGAGGGGGTAATACTGTAGGTGCTTTCCCCAGATGAGGATATTACAGACTCTACTAATGGATTCTTGAGTGTATACCTATATCCTTTCGCATTTGGCCCCCCTGATTGGGTTGTGCTTGATTTTTTCTTGAATTATCGGGTTACTTTGGCACAAATTCATCCATCATTTTGGCGAATGGTGTTGATGATGAGGTTCTTCGCGGAGAAGGTTGGGCTCGAATTCACGCTTAATCACCTCATTAGGCTATACCGGCCCTTTCATCATTGAGGCCTGCTAACTCTGAGGTGTCGTTAGTCCATGCCCTTTGTTGTCAATGACAAAGAAAATAGGGACCGAGAGTGGGCCAATTGGTTTATCCGGGTCCGGACGGCTGACATTATCCTAGTAGGGCTTTTGCCATTTCCCGAAGGGTGAAACCATGCATGTGAGTGGGCCGCCTGGTGCTTTTTCAGATTTTTCCTATTGCAAAAGTCAGTTGAGTAATAATGTTGTCTCCTTTGTTGCAGCAACTTCGTGGATGTCGGGCGAAGTCCTTGACCTGCCCGGTTGGGTCCAGAAGCTGATGACCCATTCGACTTGCAACGAGCGCAGGTGGCGAGCTGTATTTCGTACCAGATGGGGAGTGAATTACCAAGGTATGTGCGTATGTTGCCTTTGCCTTGGTCTTCGTATATTTGAGGTAATATTTTCCCCTTGCATTTGTACTGGATTCGCAGTTTGCAGATATCGGGTGGTTCCTTGGGATGAGGCAGTGCTCTTCCGAAGAGGGGAAGGAGTCGTCGGGCTCCGAGCCGGGGACGACAGTGATAAGGGGGATCAGCACCCGTGGTGTGATGGAGCTTTTAGTGGCTTTGGGCGGGCCCGTATTTTTTAGGAGAGGGCATCATCCGAGCCTGATGTTCCTGGAGTATCAGATTCCCAAGCGACGGTTCCTCCGATTGAATATGCCCTGCCCGAGGTTGGTTCTCCTGGGGCTGGAGAGGCAGGATCAATAGGAGTGTGTTCTGACTTAGAAGAAGTCTGTCGGCTTCCCTTCGAGGTGAGTTTAGGCGCGGTTTTTCATGTATATTGCGCCCTTCTCCCTTTATTTAGTTTTCCTTGTGCAGGTCTGTGATAGGCTTATGTCTGAGCTGCTCCGTCAAGGGGCCAGGCTCCAGAAAATCCTGAACGAGGGTGAGTCCCTTAGGCTCCTTAGCAAGGAGAAGGAGGCTGAGTTGGCGCCTTGGCGATATGAGGCATATCGGAGCTCAAACTATGAGAGCTATTTAATGGAGCAGGTAACTTCCTGTAGTACGTGTTTCGCTCCTCTCTATCCTTAAGGCTAACCCCTTATGTTATATCAGCTGCAGAAAAAGGCGGAGGCCTTGGAGTACCTCAAAGGCGACGTCAACCGTGTCAGAGTTGCTTGCGGAGAGCTAAGGGCTCAAGTGCAGGCTCGAGCTTTGGAGGAGATAAGTGCCATGGCCAAGGTCCCTGCCTTCGAGGTCCAACTCCGCTTGACTCGTGTAATGCCAAAGTTCAAGCGGACATGATTGGGAAACTCGAATCTTATCTCTCGAAGGTCGGAGGTGAGATAATTAATGCCCAGGCTAAAGCGGCGCTAAGTCGAACCAAGGCTGATCGGGAGATGGCGATTCGTATGAAGGATGTTGTTGATGCCCAAGCTGAGCTGAAGCGAGCCCGCGACCGGGAGAAGAGGATCGAGGAATATATTCGTTGCAGATCCCGAAGAGAGGTACTCGAGGAGGTCGATGCAAGGGGCTTCGTTCTCTCAGAGGAGTTGGCTCAAGCAAGGGCGGACAAGTGTGACGCTCGGTCACTTATCACTGACGTCGCAGAGGGCGAATTTGACAAGCTGTAACCCTTTAGTACGGAGTGTAGATTTAGCCGTTTTGCCACTTTGTTTTTGATATATGTAGAGCATGCCTGTAGATAGAGGATGTGCCCTTTTCGTGCGTGTAATATATAGGAAGACACTTGAAGTTTTATTTCTTCTGTACCTCTTTTTTGTTATTGCTTTCGACCGGGCAGGCTGGTGTTTGGCAGGATCCCGTAGGTCCGGAACTGATCGGACAGACCCGGGGGATCTTAAATGCGATCCTTTGCGTGAGTAGGTGTCGGGGCCTCTGCGCTTGGCCCGGCTATTTAGGCTTAGTCTTCGAGTCGGGTTTCGACTCGAGCCTTCTTGCCCTTGAATCTTCTATGCTCGTGTGGGTAGGTAGTAATTGTTCTTATTTCTTGCCCTTGGGCATTTGCCGTTTCAACTATTTTGGGTCCAGTCTCCGAGTCACATTGCGACTCGAGCTTCAATTGACCCTCAAACTCTTTCCTACTTGCATGGGCGGACGATGATGGCTTTTTGTGATTTGGGTCGAAGTGACCTCACAGGCGCATGGCCCGGAGACTCGCTCGACTGGCGATGGTGGCATTTACGTCATGCCCTTAGGAATATTGTAGTTTAGCTATTTCGAGCCCAGTCTCCAAGTCGCATTGCGACTTGAGCTTTAATTGACCCTCAAGTACCTTTGGTTTTCAGAATAGCGATAGTGCCTCTTACGTTGCTTCGGTCGTTGAGACCTTTCAATATGTGGCCCGGAGGCTTGCAAAGTTAACTATTTTGGATCCGGTCTCCAAATCGGGTTACGATTCGAGCTCATTTTAATCCTCAAGTTGTCAATTTTTTAGCTGGCGACAATGGCTCTTACGCTGTTTGGTCGTAGAGACCTTTTTATATGTGGCCTGGAGGCTTGTTTAGCTGGGAACAATGGCTCTTACACTGTTTTTGCCTGTGGGCTTTTTTGTAGGCTTTGTTTTCCGCTCGTTAAGGTCTTTTGAAATATTTTTGCCAGACCCGTCGTCGGTTCTTGAAGAACCTCGATTTCAAGTCGTTGTCAGCGATGTTTTGAACACCTCGGAAGGTTCATAGCTCGTAGGTCGAGTAGATTGACACTTTTCTATTTGGAGACGACATGGTTGGAGCTCGTTTTTTCCTGTTGAGGGAATTCTATTTTAACCAGTTCTTTCCGAAGTATATTCGAAGTAGTGGCCTGCAATTTTGTTTAGCGATGGTCAGGTGCCCCCGAGTCGCGTTATTTTGGTTGTATTAGTCGTTTTGACCGTAGTCATATATGTTTGGCCATTTCCATTTCTTTGATCCCGAGTGATAGTTTAGGCATCCACACTGAGGGTATGCCCTTTAGGGATTCTGACAAATACGACGTATAGCCTAAACTTCAGGATTTTCATGCATGTTGAGGTCTTACAGTTTGTCATGCCTGTTGAGGTCTTACAGTTTGTCATGCCTGTTGAGGTCTTACAATTTGTGTAATGTAGAATAGATCTGGCTACGCTGAGGCTGCCCGCTAGGGGTCTTACAGTTTTGGGTTTTCCAGCATATGGCAATTAATTGTAGTCTCCGATTCATCGAATTTGTTTAAGCTTGAAGATCGCTTCTCGTGAGCTCGGAGTTGCCCTGTGGGAGCTTCATGTGCCTGAGTTCCGACCCTGGGGTTTCTGAGTATCTCGGGATGCATTTGGTGGAGAGGGCTTTGCCGCGACTATGCCGAAATTGCCTTTTCCGAAGTTTGAAATGCCGAAAAGGTACTCTTTATTGCTTGGCGTAATATATGCTGTAAATACATGTTGTCTCGTTGTTGTGAGCTCAGCCCGCGGGGGTGTGGCTCCTCCGATCATTTGATCTGTTTACACGATTCCCTATTGAAACTCACCCTGCCATTTCTTGGCTCTTCCGAGGGGATGGTGTCCCTAAGAGAAGGTCATCGAACGTCGTCTGATTGTATAAGAAATGCCTGCGATCCCTACGGATCCTCCTCTGGGGGTATGCCGATCCGCTAATAATCTTGCTGGCGAGACCCTCTTTGGGTTGGAAGCCCGATCGAGGGATGAGAGCACGGCGGGCCCCGCTAAGGCCTTGGATCTCCGAGTGGAGTTAGAACTTCCGAATACCCCGGCTGATTGCCTGCATATAGGTTAGTGAATAAATAACGAAGGAGTGAAGTAGTTCTTCCACACCACGGGATGTGTAGGTAAATTTTGAGGTTCGGTATGTTTCTGTCGTTCTGAGGCGCGAGCCCTAATACAGCCTTCTGTTTTGTTCAATCAGGCTTGGACGAAGATGCGGTTCTGCTTACCCTTTGATCCCTTTGAGGGCGGAGGCATTGATGCCGGCGATGTGTTATGTGGTGAGGAATTTTCTCTCATCGCGTGTTGCCCCTTGCCGCCTTATTTTAATCCCGCCCTTTGCGTGGGATTTCATCTTTTCGGCAAAGCGGGGTTGATGCCATCTATGGGCAGTGTGCCGGTGGCCATTTGAATAGGACATCTACGCCTTCCCTGATGGTACCGAGCTCGGCGTCTCAGCCCGAGCTCAGACGGGCTGTATCAAGAGAATGGTTTTTGTGGCGATCGTCGACTAGAATCTGTCGGGGAATTTGTTGGGGATTCGAGATGCGAAAGCAATTTAGTTTGTTGGTCCGGACCGCTCAATTGACTTTGGTCCGCATTGTTGGTGTGCTTGATTGAATCTCATGAACCCATGAACATACATTTTATTGAAAATGGATTAAACGAGATGGAGGGTGCCCTCTGGAATATTTCCTCAGACCCATTTTTCCTTGGCGATGAAGATTTTCACTTTCCATTTCATGAGTTCTCGGGGGGTGTCGCCGCTCCTTCACTGTCGTGGTAATACGTTGCGGCTTGGTTGCTTTATTCTTCCCGGTTGCTTTCCTCCCTTAGGGCGGGGTTCGAGTCTGACCGCTCGTTGATACTTGGTGGTGATTTTAATTGAGTAGCACGGCTATCGTCCTTTTGAGCTGGTGGTCGCTTTTGACCCCGCGGCCACGTGCGTTCTGCAGCTCCCACGTTAGGTTATGGTTCTTTTGAAAGGGTCTTGGTCGAATGGGCCTGAGTCATTTGGCATTCCTGGTTTCGCTTATGGTGATCACGATATTTGGTATAGCAATGCTGAAATCGAACTCCGCTGGGTGGGGTTCCCCTGCTGGTTGTGCCTTGTCGAATCTAGTTCCACTGGAGATTCCTCGAGGATGTTGTCTTCAGGAAATTTCCATATTGTTGCGAGGTAGGTTGCATCTTGTGTCGTTCCTCCCACACGTGGCGCATGGATGGTACCTCCACTTGTTTGGCATTAGTTTCTTTGTCGGGAGTCTGCTTGGATATACCGAGCCCGACGAGGTTCCAAGGCAGTTGTCCAAGGCCCTGCTTTATGGTTGGTGTCGGGTGCGGGTATCCGACCAGATCTCGGCTGGGTGTTTGATCAAGCTTCGTTTGAAATGTCCTTGAGTCTTCGGGCATGTTTCATTTAACCTTCGGGCGAAGGCCCGAGTTGTCTAGTCATCCAAAACCGGGAGCTATCTTACTCGTCCTATCAGGGAACGGGACGTGACTTCCTGTGGTGCTTCACTCTCTCTTTTGTCTGGCCCCAGGTGTGTCGATCTCTTTTGTCACTGCTTCGATGAAATCGGTGTGTGCTCCTGCGGAGGGGTCTGCTGATATGGTAAGCGGGTTTAGGAGGCCAGGTGCCAGGCTGCAACGCTGCATCATGGTTTCTTTCGAGAGTGTTTCCTCGAACTTCCTCAACGAGACGGACTCGCACTCATCATCTTGGAGGTTTCTGCCTTTAAACGAGCACGCATAAGTGGTGGTGCGCTCATAGGGATCCAAGGTCCTGTCGCACCTGGGGAGTTTCGGCGTTCCGGATTTCTGTGAAGCGAGTTTCGGGACCGCTTCCTTGGGAGACGATTACTGTATGAACTTCCACAAACCTGACTCGATCCTTTCGAATAGATTCCCAAGCATCCTTACTACGGTGGGGTCAGTTACCGATCCGTTGTGGCTTGTTCTCTCGGGTACTCGCTCGGCATAGGGAGATGTTTCCGGCGCTACTGCGCCGGGAGTCTCCGGGTGACTTTGTAGGTGAGCGATAGCCAACTGCTATGCCTACAACATTTCAAAAATAATATGAAGACTAACTTCCTATTCTTCTCGGGCCGGGGTTTTTTGAGCTTCCTGTTGGTCGATATGATGTACGCTACCATCGGTGTGCGAGGCTTCATCGACCTGTTGCGCGTCTTGCAAGCCCGTGTCCGCTTGAATCGATCCAGATGCATTATCGGGGTCCTGCGGTGTCGAGCCAGCCGCTGGAATAGCCACACCGTTTCTGTCGTGATTTTTGGGGTATCCTCTCTCGACTTTGCTTACCGAGCCGGACATTTTAACCTGAAATCAAAGGATCTTGGACAAGAAAAAGTGTGAAAGATAATGTGTATTTGTGCAATGAAACCAGCAAGAAAATAATCACTATTATTTTTAGCCCCACGGTGGGCGCCAAACTATTTACCATGAAAATGGTAACAACAATTAAATTTGTAAATGGGATTCTAAAAATACGTGATCTATACCCGAGCTAGTTGTTAGGGCAGTTGATGCTAACAATATGGAGTTCGACGATGAAATGCACGTTAAAATGGGGTAGTAATCAAATCGAAGGGGCCTGTTGCCCGGATGTGGAACAGATCGATGGGGACCTCGGGGTTGTGATTCGAGTCGAGCTCGAGCTGTTGGGGTCAGCCGGAAATGGGATAACAATTAGGGATACGATTAAGCAAGGCTATTTACGACCAATATTGAGCAATATGGTGAAGAACAAGTAAGAGGACGATAGATATTAAAGCGGCCTCGGGCTAGTGAGAACGAGCAAGCTAGAAAGAAAAGAGAGAGAGAGAGAGAGAGAGAGAGAGAGAGAGAGAGAGAGATTATTGCACTTGTGGAGAAATGGAGCAACATCAGTCCCTTACAAGGTAGGGTGAGTCCCCTTTATATAGGAGGGGGACTCGGCTACAAGTATGTGGAGATTAATTACAAAGTATGGAGATGGGATGGCTTGACGTAATGCCTCAGCATAGGCTCTGGATAGGCCGGCCCTATCAGACTTAGTCGTATGCCTTGGGAGCATCCCCCTTTGTCCTGGCTTCGGTCCCCATTTCCTCTGAGTCGGGCTTCAACGAGCCCCAAGGTCGGGAACTCAATCGCGGCCTCCTGTCCTCGGGGTCCCAAGGCATGCTTCCGAAATGACTTGACAGTAAGAAATCAAGTCTTCTGATTTTGCCGCGTTCACTATGAATCCTGACCTAAGCTCAGGGTTGAATAATGTCCGAAATGGAACATCCTCTCCAAGAACTTTTTGAACAACGCAACCTGCTCAAGTTCTTCCGCTGTGGACTTTGTTGTGTCCGTTTCTTCTGGTACCTGGAAATATCTTGGTACCTAATAGGATTTCGACAACTCCTCCCCTTGGTTCACTTCGCTTGGATCGGGAGTAGGCGTCAGTTACTATAATTTCTATGTTACATGCTCCTTCCCTTTGCTATTGGAAACTGAAATTGTGTTCATCTCCCTTACCGTCGATTGGTATCCTCTTATTTGTTTAATTTCCCTATGAGTTGGAAACTTCAGTAATTGATGATATATTGATGGCATAGCCTCTATCTCGTGCAACCATGGTCTCCCTAAGATAATATTGTAGCCCATATCACTGTCTACTACCTCAAAAAAAGTCGTCTTCATTACCCCCGGGCATTCGTGGGCAACGGGATCTCTCCTCGGGTTGTCATGATTACCAAATTGAACCCGATGAGCAGTTTTGTGGCCGGAATGATACTTCCGGTCAGTTTGGCTTGCTCCAACACTCTCCACTAGATAATATTGGCTTAACTTCTTAGGTCTACCAAAACACATTTAATTTTAAAATCTAAGACATTAAGAGAGATTTCTAAGGCATCATTGTGCAGCAACAGCAGTCTATCTGCGTCTTCCTCCGTGAAAGTTATATCATCCTCAGTGACTTCTCGTAGTCTCTTACTGTGGGTTACTAGCACCTTCGTCTTTTTTGCAACTAAAAATCCCCCCCCCCCAAAAAAATCATGTTGATCGTCAAGCGAAGAGGATTTTCTCCTGCTTTCGAAGTTTCCACATTATCACAATTGCGGCCGGAGTTGTTTTTAGTTGGGTCACTTAAGAATTCTCTGAGATGTCCATTTTTCAGCAATATTGTCACCTCCTCGTGCAAATACCGACAGTCCCTAGTCCGGTGACTGTTGGTCCTATGGTATTCGCACCACAAATGAGGATCCCTTTGACTAGGATCAGATCTCATTAGTTTCGAGAACCGTGTTGTTACGCCCTGTAATATTACGTCGATATTACGTCATGAAGTATTATATTACAGTGATGTTATGTTTTGCAGTATTATATTACGACAATGTTACACCCTGCAGTAATGTACATTGAATTTGCAGTAAGATAATTGATATCAGTTCAAAGACAAGATTATTTGGAGATTATAAGTATTATACTATTTCAAACAAGTGGCGAGTAAATTCGTGAAGGTGAAAGGGGAAGCAAGTCAAAGAAAATGAAATTTTCGTCCAAATTTGGCATGTTGCGATAAAATACGGGCCAAGCATTAATATCCGATATTTATGGACTAGTAGCATACAAAGTACTACATGACCATGATAGTAAGATATATAAGGTGTGTTAAAAGTGAGTAGTATTTTAAGTAATTTGAAATAATTCTTAATTATGTGGGTAATTGGTTAATGAGAGATTAACAAATTAATTAAGGAATTATGTACAATTAACTAAGGTCTTTGGATAAGCTCAAGGTCCAAAAAGGTGGCAGCCCCCCCCCCCCATAACAATAATATGACTCTAAAAAGTCTTGCAAGATGTCAAATTTTGAAGAATAAAGTGGCAAGTCACCACTTGAAGTGGTCCCACATCCCATTCAAGCTCACTTTAAGATTATAGGCCATTTTTGCTTTATTTTGGTCTCTTACAATTTCCAGGAGATGCAAGCTAATTGCTCTTTCCATAAGGAACTTACATTAGACCACAATTGAAGAAAATCATAACATGTTCCTACCTCAGTACCATATTACCACGATGGAACACTTAGCAAGCGTTGGTTTTATGTTACTATTGTGAAATTTTGCTATATCAAGGGAGTACGGTATAATCACTCTCAAGAGAATCGACTCAGGTATATTAAGTTTATCCCTTCTTTCTTTTGGCATGATCTATACGATGCAAACGAAACGTGCAAATGCACAACTTCCATAAATGACTCTATTCATAGAAATGTTAGAGATGCTTATGTCCTTGATTCTCCAAGTGTCATATTATTCTATCATCTGTTTATGGGTCTCAGAAAAATACGCAAGTTAAAAAAAGAAAAAGGTTTACTTCATGATGTTATTCAAAGTCATAATGGTCTTATGACACTCTAAGAGATTTTATTACCGTACTTTTCATGCATTGCATCCATGTACATTGACCCATGACCAGATGGCAATATATACGCATATATATGTATGTATATATATGTATATGGGATATGGTAAAGGTTATGGCGTTATATACGCACCACCACCAAATCAGCTGGTATACGTTGATGATTTTGCCCACAATGGCCAAGATGATATGATGGGGTTCCCTCAAAGGTTGATGATGTTATGAAACATATACCTATGCACGATATGACATTCATACGCATATGCATGATACTATAATTATTTCATGAGTTACGAAGTTATTCAGACTTACTGGTGGAGTCATTTACTCTATATTTCCTCCATGTCTGTTATGTACTTATTTATGTGCCTTACATACTCAGTACATTATTCGTACGAATGTCCCTTTTTGCCTAGGGACGATGCGTTTCATGCCCGCAGGTCCCGATAGACAGGTCGAGAGCCCTCCAAGTAGACTATCATCTCAGGAGAAGATGTTGGTGCACTCCATTTGCTTCGGAGTTGCTTGTTTGATCAGTATGATTTAGATATGTATTGATTGGTATGTCGGGGCCCTGTCTCGGTCTTATGATGTTTATGTACTCTTAGAGGCTTGTAGACATATGTCATGTATATGAAAGATTGTATGGCCTTGTCGGCCTATGTTTAGTGTACGAGTGATTATTTTGACCTTATAGGCCCGTATGTCATACATATAAGTCGGTATATCAAATTGAGTATTTCCATCTCATTTACCTATAAGATTATGCTATGAAAATATACGCTACATTGGTACTTGGTTGAGTAAGGTATCGGGTGCCTGTCGCGGCCTATTAGTTTGGGTCGTGACAAAAGTGGTATTAGAGCAGTTCTATCCTAGGGAATCTACAAGCCGTGTCTAGTAGAGTCTTGTTTATGAGTGTGTCGTGCACCACACTTATAAGCAGGAGGCTACAGGGCATTTAGGACTATAACTTTTTCTTCTTACTCTAGATCGTATGGTAGAGCTCAATTGTAAGAACTCAAATTCCTAAACTCTATCTTATTATAATACAACAATGCCTGCATCCAGAAAGACGGTTGGTAAGGGATATAGCTGTGGAAGAGTTGAGTGAGAGGAACTCAATTTTTCCATCATGCTTATGATGAATAAATATGAGGTATTCAGCAGATCATGTGAATGCTAAGACGTGTAAGCCTCTTAATAAGGAACCTTAAGGCAAGGATATCTATCCTCCCCTATGGTGAAAGGAAATGAGAGATTTAGAAAATAGATACAAGTTTCAACAAGTAAAAGAAGAAAGATGAAGAAGGGTACGAGGTGCCCAATTAATGAAGAATTATCAATATTTACAATTCAGGCAGAGGAATATAAGCTTTTTGAGTTACCGTCAACAATAACAGAGGTATGTAATTGGCCACACCAATCTAAGTTATGCCATATGGGAGCTAACAGAAGTAGTATAAGAAAAGGATGGATATCAAGATCCGGCTTGGGTTAGAGTAACCCAAAATATTGGATGGATTGTTAGCGATTAGCGGACATTTTTGAAGGATATTACAAATGAGGTAATAATTCTCCTTGTGAGACACTCGGATGGTGCACTCTAAAAGAGTACATCTGGATATAAGTACTACAAACATAGGCACTAGAAGCCTAGAATGGATAAATATTACCTTAGTATGGCTCTCGTCCCTAGTAGAGAGAGAATATTAGGCAACCCGAAGAGCTCGTGGATGGAGCAAGGGGAGCTAAAATGTGAAAGAATGTCTTGTCGAAGTTTTCGGAATAAAGTGATTGACAGAAATGTTAGCAAGAAATGCGAGGAGAATTAATGGAGCATTATGAGTAAGACGTGATACATGGACGACAACGGTAGGTTAAAAAATGACAATATTGGAGAGTCTATAGTCAAGTAAAGGAAAATACGAGAGGTGACAGGCCTTAAGAAAACAAAAAAGTATAGGCCATGAAGTCATGTCCTTATTCCAAAAAAATAAGTTCGTCATTCCAATACAACTACCAGAAGGAAAATTTAGACCCAAAGTAATACAACCACAATGGATTGGTGAACAAGATAAACTAAACATGAATTAGGGACTGAGTGATTGATAATGGTCGACGTCATGAGAATTTTAGATTGCGTTCCGGCGATAATAGAATGAACAACAAAATAAAATTCATGAGAAATTAAGAGAATGGTCATTCAGGAAGACACTTCTCTAAAGCAAGCGATGCAAGCAAAGTTAAGCTTAAGGGGCTATATGTGCCAATTATACTAAGTGTCACCCTCGCGAGTAAGGAATTTTTTAATCCTTGGTACAGAAGTATTACCGCAAGGTGAGTAAGAGTTATCGATAATCTGAAAAGATGCCAAAGATGAAGAGGTAAAACATCTATAGGTAGATCTTCGTAGCTCGAAATCTTAGCACTCCCCCAAAGAGGGAATATGGAGCTATGTGACAAAAGTGGTATAAGTTGTTCAGTAACTATGGAATGGTTAAGGAAGAATGCGATAAAAATGAGAAATAAACAAGATTACACTTACTTAAATCCTACTGATGTGTTACGATTGCGGAACAGTATGCAAACACAACGTCAAGGAAAAGAAGTAAAGGTTCCTGCCCGAGATGTTATTGATGGATATGGAGCTAGAGCGAGATAAAAGATAATACGAAGGAAATAATCCAAGAAAAATCTCGTGGTATATTGATATAAGAATGGGACAGCGAATAGTTGGTAGTTGATTCAGGAAGATCCTAGTTATGGCTAGACAAGGGGATACAGACAAATCGGCAGATCATGCAAGATAAACATAGTAAAACCCAATATAGTGAATTCAACCTTGTAGTTATGACAATACTTGAAGATATATTTAGATAGGAGTTGGGATAGTTAAAGGTATAATATGAGTATTACGGAAATAAAAGAGAGTCACACTGGGAAGACAGCCAAAACTTCAGCTTCTGAAGCAACCGTACAAGCACATTAGTGCGGAGGTAAGTAACTAAGGATAATTATAGGTGAGGACGAACATCAAAGATTCTATTAGGAATGCGATGTAATAAGCTCGCAGCTTTACAAGAGTCATAGGGTCTTCCTTAAGTCAACAACAAAAGACTAGCTGAGGAAATAAGGAAATAGGCTTCAATATAAACATGGTAACTCGAAGGAGAAAAAAAATGGTCTTGTAACAACAGTCTCACAACAACAATGTATGCACCCCATAAGAAAGTGGCACCTATCATGGCCAATATGTGTGGGCACTAAGATAAACCAAGTATATATGCAATCAGTGGCAAAACGACCAGGAAAAGCAATTGCTCGCATTTAAAGAAAGTTGAGAGGAATTATTCGATCAATGATCCAGAGATAATTACATTATGAATGCACCTAAGATTTTGGGGTATTATGCAGCAAATATGATTGACAATCATACAGCCGTAGAAGACTCCAGTATAAGTTAAAAGAAGGAATTGAGTCCAGGTCATAGACAAAGGGTTGAAATTTGTATCATGGATATTTCATAATGCCCATGAAAGGCCAAAGTAATAACTAATACCAGGAGCCGCAAATCAGAATATAGCTTAAGCCTACATAAAGACTGATCAAAAGGAGGAGGAAACTAAAGATCTACATCAACAAAGTAAATCAGGAATCTAACTATTGGACCCAAAAAATTATAAAAATCATGATTGAGAATATTGTAAAATTACTCTTAATATCAGAGGTATAAGAGATATAGTACAACAACCATATTTTATAACGACTCTATGATAAATCCAGTTAGAAGAATACCAGCCTTATAAGAAGTCAGTATGAAGCTCTCACCGAATCATGTAAATAGGTGCAAGTATTATAATAGAAGTTCAAGTTGTGAATGTGAATTATACCTATGAGGAAGGGAGGTCATGAAAGAGATAGAAGATGTGATGCGAGATTTTAAGGTAAGTAAGGTAAGGGTGAAGAACGTACGAGATACTCAAGTGCAGAAGGTTGTGAATAGTCCGTACTTCAGATAGAAGGCTAGAAGCGTTGAGATTCAGTATCCAGGAATAACAGCAGTGTCATTGGTGGCATATCTTCCAACCTATGGTTTCTAAGTATCGAGAGGTCTAGCTAAGAGAGTAAAGAAGAGTTAAAGACGATGCGACGTCTCGCTTGATGTTTCAGAATAGCACATGGAAATCTATAGTGCAAGCAAGTTGAAGGAAGGTGAAGAATAATAAATATATATGTGTAGGTCGCAAGCTAAAGTTGGGTAAAGCGTCAAGGTTTTAGGAAGTTACGAGTAAGGATAAGAAAAGGGCAAGTAAGAATGTGACGAAAATGGATAAGTCCTCAAGATTAAGCCCATGTGTGAGCACCTAATATTTGACAATATTTAATTTTTTTTTGTAACCCCTTCTATGTAAATATTTTAGGGGGTTTTAACCTACAATTTTTAGCTTTGTTACACTTTTTATTATAGGTTAAAAATACAAAATTTTAGAAGGTGAATTATTACTATTAATATTATTTTATTTTTATTTTTTATTTTTTAAAATAAAATCCGAAAACTATTTTTAAAAAAATTAATTTTTGGGAGAGATTTAAAAAAATAATAAAAAGGAAAGTATGAAATTTTAAAAAAATAAAAGTAAAAGTAGGTGGAATTCTCTTTTAAAAAGCAAAAGAAAGTGGAAAATAAATAAAAAAGTAAAGTTTTTGGAAATTTTAAAAAAATAAAAAGTAAAAGAAAGTTGGAATTAAAAAATAAATATAAAAGTAGATGAAAATTTAAAAAAATTAAAGTAAAATAAAGTAGAATTTTTTAAAAAGAAAAGCAAAAGAAAGTCGATTGTTTTTTTAAGAAAAGTAAAATAAGTGAAATTCTCTTTTTAAAAAGGTAAAAAAAGTGGGATTTTAAATAAGATAAAAGTAATTAAAGTTTCAATTTAAAAAATAAAAGTAAATAAATGTGGGAATTCGTTTTATAAAAAAAAATGCAAAATGTAAGTGGGATTTCTTTTAAATAAAAAATAAAAAATAAAAAAATTTAAAAAAATCTGAAAATTTTCGAAAATTCTCCTATAAATAGAAGAGAAATATTTGAAGAAAAAAAAGAGGGAAGGGGGGAGGAAATTGAGAGAAAACAAATTTTCTTCTTCTATGCTAAAGAGAATTTCTACTAGTTTCATTCTTTCTACCTATTTCTTTCAAAAAAAAAATATAGCCATTCATTATTTTGTTTAAGACAAAAAAAAATACCTCAAAAACAAGAGCTAAATCACACCAAAAATCAAATCCAAAAGCTTCAAACTCAATTTAAAAGATAGCTCAAAAGACTAGCCTGAAGAGGTCGAGTTCGGTTCGAAAGGTTTCCGCTCGTTGCCACTGATTGTGGTTCGTTTGCACATTAAATTTGATGGTTGTTTGCTCCATATGTATTGAATAAGATCTTCATCTATAAAAGGTTCATTCTTTTCTTAACCAATGTTTCCATTATTTTTCTTTCACCGTATTTCCTTTTGATTTGTATATTATATTTTGGTTATCTACCAACTTGAAAGATATGAACAAAAAAAATGAAGGAAGAGCATCAAGAAATAGAATTCGTGAAAGACAGAATGAGTTTCTTCAATGAGATTGTAGTTCATAGGGAAAGATAGGAAAATGTATTCAAAATGGAGAGAGAACGATGTAATAGCTTGGATCCAAATTAAAGGATGTTAAGTCAATAGCAAATTTGATACCGACATGGGTGATTAGGTCCATAATAACTCAAATCATATATTTCTTCAATAATAATTCCATATTCATAAATCATGACCTTGCAATAATCTCAAAGTAGTTTTAGGAAGAAACATAATCATGAATATTTGTAGTTTGCTTTAAATTGAATACAATCCTTTTAGAATAATCGAGGCGCGCCATGCCAAATAAAATCTCAAAACTCATGGCCCTCATTTAATTAATTTTAATCCTTAGAAATCGAGACGTGCCATTTAGTTGAATTTTCCATGGCCCTCGCAAACTTGAAAGCGCGTAGTTGCTTTAGGCACGCAATTTTTAAAAATTAATCCTAAACTCGGGTGTGCATTTCATGTTATCCAAATCTGAATAATGTTAGATAAAATGTGTCATGGACCGCGGGTGCATTTCATGTGATGTGGTTCAAGACGTGTTTTAGATGACGTTGAATTTTCCTAAAATTAATTAAAAGCGGCTAATAAGTTAAAAAATATACCATAGGTTGAAACATGTTTTAAAATCAGATAATAGGCCAATTGTAATAGTTTAAGCGACCGTGATAGAACCACGGAATCCGGGAATGCCTAACACCTTCTCCCGAGTTAACAAAATTCCTTACTCAGAATTTCTGGTTCGTAGACTTCAAAAGGAAAGTCGATTTTTCCTCGATTTGGGATTTAAAATAAACCGGTGACTTGGGACATCAATTAAAATATTCCAAGTGGCGACTCTGAAAAAATTAAATTAAATAATCTCATTTCTAATAATGTCACTTTAATTGGAAAAACTCCCTTATACCCCCTCGGGCGGGTAAAAAGGAGGTGTGACAGCTCTGGCGACTCTGCTGGGGAACATAACCCAGAACTTTTGGTTCAGGGTTCAAGAATTCGAGCTTAGAATAACTGTTATACTTGGCTTGTGTTATCTGATTTTACGTGTTGAGCTAATGTGCTAAATGTTGCTTTTTACCGCTTTGATATTGATTGAATTGTATATAAAACTGTTACGAAACCCTCTTCTCTCTGAGTCTTCTAAATCATCTGGGAAGTGTACACTTCGTGTGACTTCTTTTCTGTTAGAGTCATATCCCAATTTTAGAACGAGGTTCGGACAAGTTGCAAAGTCGGTGAAGCTTCTGTATTCCCGGTACGCTGCCCCCCTCGGCTCGAGCTGTCCGCACGGGTAAGCCAAGTCTAGAACAATATACCTAGGTTTTTAAATCTAGAATAACACAGCCTCATGTTGGATCCGTAATAGGAACATTTGTTTGCATCACGTGCATTTGACTTTGGAGACTCAACATAGAGGTTGGGTCCGTCTAGGACAGGTGTACCCGAATTAAAAAGACCATCCTGATGCATCTTACGTGCTACTTGCGCATCTGTTTGTTTCGGCTTGCATGTTGACCGGCTTTTAGAATAGGGAAAGAAAATCAAAAAAAGATCAAAAATCAAAAATAGGAGTGACAGGTAGGTATTTAGAAAATTCTGAAACTCTACCAAAATTCTGGAGAAAAAAAAAGTCATTTCAAAATGAGCCAAAATTTTCAAGTGCCATGTTTCCCCTATTCTGTCAAAACTGACCGAACTACACGGGTCTGATTCTCACCGGATGTGAGATACGTAGGCAATCCTCATCGGTTCCGACCCCAATTTTCAAAAAAAATCCAAAAATATTTTCTTTTAGTTCCTTCTTTAGAAATATTTCCTTAGAAAAATCAAAAAAAGGGGAAGAAGTTTTTTTTAAACTCAAAAAAAAGTAATTTTCTTCTTTCTGAAGTCTTTCATATGGAAAAAAAAAAGAAATAAAAAAAATCAATCAAAAATCAAAATCCAAAATACGGATTTCCTTTATTTTGAAGTATTGTTTCAAAAAATTAAAAAAAAACAAAAAAAGGGAAAATATTCTTTCTTTCTTTAAAGGTATTTCTTTTATAAATTTCAACAAAAGATTTGAAAAAAATTAAAGGCCAAAAATATTTTTGCTTTTCTTTAGAAATACTTTTAAAAATAAATAAAAAGCTTAGAAATTCAAAACATTTTCTTAAAAGTTCCCTCTATCGAAAAGTAATAGGCAACATCCAAAATCTAAAAAATATTTTCTTCCTTCTTTATAAAGATAAAACAAATGAAAATTCAAACAAAAATATTTTCTTTTTACTTTTGAAATTCCCAAAGTGCCAATTAATAGAAAAAGAATTTTTAGAAGTCTTTCTTTCAAAAAATAAAAGAAAAACAATTCCTTATTCTTTTAAAGCATTTTTTAGAAAATTCTAAAATAAAAAAAAAATAATATGTTTTTCCTTTTCTTAAAGCTTTCATGGTCTGACTTTTATAAAAGTAAACAAAAAAACAAAAGAGTTAGATTATTTACTCCATTCTCAATCTTCCCGAACTACGCCAGTTTGATTCTCACTGGATGTGGGATACGTAGGCAACCCTCATCGGGTTCAACTTCCCTTTTGCAAAAATAGCCCAAAAACAACAAAATTTTAGTTTTTGTCACAAATAAGCAAGGTGATGTCATTCTTGTCTAAAGTAAGCCGAATGTTCCCAAAAGGGCACCAGAAGGCTATTTTTGCAAGAACAGCCACCTCTGGTCATTTTTTTTTCGACCGATTAGTAGGCACAGCTTTAAAATCTTCTTCCCCAAAGTGTTGAAAGGTCGTATCTGCGAAATCGGGTTTTATTTTTAAGTAAAATTTTGAAAAAAATAGTGTTACTCTTTTGAGTCAAAATGAGTTATTAAATCACATTAATAAATGTGCAGGATGAGCACAAATGAAATTGAAGCCTTCACAGCCCTTAAAGAGATCCCCTTACAGCTCCACATGTGGTGGAATGATCTAGTAAAAGGTAGTAGAGAAACTGTGGTAAAGGTTCTGGGAGGCCTCGTCGGACTGTTGAACATCGAGCCAAGTTTGGACATAATTGAAGCTTTAGTACCTTTTTGGGACCCAACTCACAATGTGTTTCGTTTCTCTGACTTTGAGCTTACACCCACGCTGGAGGAAGTTACGGGTTATGCGGGCCTTGATGGAAACCTTAGAAGTCGATATCCAGTGTCACCAAGACCGGTATCTCCCCACAGATTTCTAGATCTGCTGAGTATTAGTCAGGATATCCAGGATGGAAGTTTATTTGAAGGTTATTGCACTCTCCAGTTCTTGTATCAATGCTATGGTAACCCTCGAGGTTTTGAAAAGCCGAACACTGGTCTGACCCATGCCTGGAATAAAGACAAATGGGAGGCAAGGCGGGGTTTGGCCTTTATAGTAGCACTCTTGGGTGTTGTAGTTTGTCCGCGAAAAGATGGTAATATAGAGGTAGGTCTCATAGGAATGATCGATCTTGCAACCAAGAAAGCCAATGGCACTGTGGTTCCTCTGATCTTATCTGAAATCTATCGAGCCTTGACTATCTGTCGAGAAGGGGGAAAGTTCTTCCAAGGCTGCAATTTGTTACTACAATTATGGATGCAGGAACATCTCTGCCACCGGGTTGGGTGTATGAATTACAGTATGACCGGTTTGAGTTGCATTGAAGAATTTGAAAGCCGAGTAGTGGGTATTGAATTCCTCGAGGGGACTGAAGCTTGGCTTGCTCATTTGAGCTCCTTGACTGTCGATAAAATTGAGTGGGCATTCGGATGGTTTCCTATCACCAAAGCAGTATACATGTCAGTTGAAGTGTGTTATCTCCTCCTGATGGGCATCCGGAGCATCCAGCCATATGCTCCCCACAGGGTTTTGCGCCAATTAGGAATATTTCAAGTCGTCCCCCATGACGAAGATTTGAGTAAACATGTCATTGAATTGGGCCCAAAAGCCGTATTTCCAGAAGGGAGAATTCGCCAGGTATGGAATGAATGTTGATTTCTTGAACCTAAGACCATGGTGCGAGATCTAGCTAGAGGTGAAGTGGACCCTAAGTACATTGTTTGGTTCGGTAAAAGATTTCAGATTCTTAAGAGACCTGTTAAGAGAGCCCACGTTCAACAATTTACTAGCGACTCGCAAGAGCAGTAGGGCTGGTTGGCAAAAGAAGAAAGTCATGGACCTTCAGTTTGAAAATGGTTTGCAAGCTGCCGCAGATGAGGGAGAAAAGAAAAAACTAAATCAAGAAAATAAAGCCCTCAAAGCACAAATATGGTAGATAAAAATAGCTGCTAGAAACTCAGAAAGAAGCCGAGCGGATGAAAGGCTTATAAGCAGTCCGAAAAAGAAATCCCTTGAGTGTCAAGATGACCTAGAAAAGTCTGAGGCCAGTCTAGCAAAAGCCCGGGCTCAATTAGCAGAAAATGCAAAAGGTCGGACACAGTTTGTGCAACAAATGAAGAGAAAATATGAAGGGACAATCACCAGTCTGAGAAGAAAGGTAACTACTCTTGAGAATGAGGCAGCCAAGCAGGCTAAAGATTTCAAAGCTGACAGGGAACACTGTTATGATTTGATGGCTCAGATGGAGGAAGGAATACAACAATTGCAAAATCAACACCTTCACGACTCTCAAGTGTTAGAAGCCAGGAATCAGCGGGTCGGGCGTCTGCTTCAGGAAAAGGGTAGAATCCGAGAGAGGGTTAGAGACATTGCCGACTACAATGTCATGAAATGCCAAGCATGTGAGGACATGACTCGAACCACTTTCTTCGCTGCAGTGATGACATTTGTCCGCCAGATAATGAGTGATTTGGAGCGACTTCAAGGGGATCTCGCATATAGGCCCGTGGCGAGACCGAATGATGTCCCACGGGCCCCAGGAGTCGAAGCCTTAATGTATTCCTAATTTTTCATTTATCGAGTCTGTATTTTGGTTTATTTTGAGTCTGTTCGCAGTTCCAAGAAAATGAATAGTTTGAAGTCTTTTGTAATAGAAAGGTTTAGGAGTTTTTATTAATAAAAACCAAAAATTCCAAAAAAAAATTATTTCTTTATTTTTCGCATTTATTTTCTTGAACTACATAATGATCTGATTCACGCGGCGTCATGATACGTAGGCAATCCTTATCGGATCCGGTCATGATTTTGCAAATAACTCCAATAAGAAAGGGATGTGAAAAGAAAGACCCAGAAGAAAACCCCAAAAAGGAAGAAAAGATATCCGAAGAAAAATCAAAGGAAAAATGAGAAAAGAAAGCGAGAAAAGAGATAAAAAAAATGGAAGATTGGAAGTGGAAAGAAGAGAAAATTGGGGAAATTAAGTAAAGCCGGGATGAAACATGCAACCGTTACGATACACGTAGAAACACATTTGACTGTATAGGTGCATCACACCCCAACGTGCGATTACCTATGTGTTATTTGCTTCAAACTGACCTGTTTGTTATCTATTTTAAGTCCAGGTTTTATAGAAAGGTCATTGGTTTTGTGGTAGTCTGGCTTCGCATCCATACTTCACGAGGTCGAAGGGAAGCATTGAAATATCTTCAGAAATGACTCTACCAATAGTTCCTATTACGGATGAGAGTCCGATCTCGGGCATCCCAACTTCAGAATCGGCAGCTACCGAGGAAAACAGGTTATTGCGTCTCCGCATGATGGAAATGTGGGATGCCTGGGCGAACGGAAGAGAACCACCAAGTGCAATCCCTAGATTTCCCGAGATTTTTCCCAGGGCAAGTGGGACCTCCAACATCCCCATAAACTATCCAAATACCCCACTAGGATACCCTACTATTTCCGCCAACTTTATGGGAACACCTTCTGAGGATCGCCCCTAGGTGTTAGATTCAGGTGCAACTTCGAATATCTTCACTGCTTCGCCTTGCTCGGCTACGGCACAGCCTACACTGCCCAGGCCCAGCTTTGACCCATCATCTTTCACCTTCCAAACACCATCTTTCCCGCTGGAACCTACACAGTTTCCCACCTATACTTACTCCCAACCACCCCGGTATGAGTTCACCGCAGGGCAAGAGAAAGACACCAAAACCCCTAAGCAAGAGGAGATTACGAAGAAGATGAGGAGTATGGAACAGAGTCTCAAAAGCATACAAGGCTTGAGTGGACAGAAAAATGTATCCTATGCCGACTTATGTATGTTACCTCATGTGCATCTGCCATTGGGATTCAAAACCCTAAAATTTGAGAAGTATGATGGACACGGTGATCCTATTGCTCATCTCAAGAGATATTGCAACCAGCTGCGAGAAGCCGGTAGGAAGGAAGAACTCCTCATGGCCTATTTCGGAGAAAGTCTGGTTGGCATCACATCTGAGTGGTACATGGACCAAGATATTTCCCACTGGCACATTTGGGATGACCTTGCTAGAGATTTCATCAGGCAGTTCCAGTACAACATTGATATTGTTCCAGATAGGAACTCATTGACAAACTTGAAGAAGAAATCCTTGGAAAGCTTCCGAGAGTACGCAGTTAAATGGCGTGAACAGGCCTCCAGGGTAAAGCCTCTGATGGATGAGATTGAAATGGTCACAGTTTTCCTCCAAGCCCAAGAAGCTGCCTACTTCCAAAATATGATGTCCGCAATGGGTAAACCGTTCGCTGAAGCCATCAAGATTAGCGAAATGGTTGAAAATGGGTTGAAAACGGGTCGAATTCTAAGCCAATCCGCCATCAGAGCTACCTCCCAAGCTATTCAGGGTGGGTCTGGAGGAGTAGCGAAGGGCAAGAAAAAGGAAGAAACATCCCTCTGTTCCTGAGCTAGAGAGGCCTCTGTTCCTGTATCTGACCGTCTTGGAAAATTCTTTCAGCTGTGTCCTCGGGCAACATGATGTGACCGGAAAGAGAGAGCAGGCCATTTACTATTTGAGCAAGAAGTTTACCAGTTATGAAGCCAAGTACACTTTACTGGAAAGAACTTGCTGCGCTTTAACTTGGGTCACTCAGAAGCTGAGGCATTATTTGCAGGCCTACACCACTTACCTCATAACCAGGTTGGATCCTTTAAAATATATATTCCAGAAGCCAATGCCCACTAGGAGGTTAGCGAAATGGCAGATCCTGCTCACGGAATTTGACATAGTCTAAGTCACTTGCACAACAATGAAAGCCGAGGCATTAGCAGATCACCTGGCTGAAAACTCGGTTGATGATGAATACCAACCTTTGAGCACCTAATTCTCGGATGAAGAGGTAAATTCAGTTGAGCCAATATTCGAAGATATTAATACTTGGAAAATGTTCTTTGATGGAGAGGTAAACGTAAAAGGTGTTGGAATAGGGGCAATCTTGATCTCACCTACTGGTTAGCATTATCCAGCTACAGCTCGGCTTTGGTTTTTCTTCACAAACAACATCACCGACTATGAAGCCTGTATTATGGGTATGAACATGGCAATTGACCAAGATATTGAAGAATCCGACAAGCCCAAGGAGAATGGGAGACTCGAAATGTCAAACTTATTCACTACAGGTAATATGTAGAAGATATTAGCAAGCGGTTCAATTTAATAGAGTTCAGATACATCCCTCGTTGTCACAATGAACTGGCCGATGCACTTGCTACTTTGGCCTCGATGCTGCCATACCCAGGCAATGCCCATATTGATCCCTTGGAAATCCAAATCAGGGAAAGGCATGGCTACTGTAATACGGTTGAGGAAGAACTAAATATTCATCCATGGTATCATGACATCAAAAGATTTTTGAAAACCAAAGAATACCCCGAGCAAGCTAGTGGAGACCAAAAGAGAACCATTAGACGGCATGCAAGTGGTTTCTTTTTGAGTGGTGATGTCTTGTAAAAAAGGACCCCGGACCTCAACTTGTTAAGATGTGTTGATGCCGAAGAAGCCAGAAGAATCATGTACGAAGTGCACGCAGGAGTGTGCGAACCCCACATGAACGGGTATGTTTTGGCAAAGAAAATCCTTCAAGCGGGTTATTACCGGAGGACCATGGAATAAGACTGCTTCAATTTTGTCGGGAATGTCATCAGTGTCAGGTGCACGGTGATTTGATTCATGCACCTCCCACAGAACTGCATCCCATGTCAGCGCCTTGGCCATTTGTTACTTGGGGCATGGACGTCATTGGGCCAATCGAGCCAAAAGCCTCAAATAGGCACAGATTCATATTGGTCGCCATCGACTATTTCACGAAATGGGTTGAAGCAATCACTCTCAAATCTGTCACCAAGAAAGTTGTGGTAGATTTTGTGTACTCCAATCTTATCTGCCATTTTGGCATTCCTGCAACTATTATCACAGACAATGCTGCAAACTTGAATAGTCATTTGATGGGGGAGATATGCAAATAATTCAAGATAACACATCAGAACTCTACTCCTTATCGGCCTAAAGCCAATGGTGTCGTCGAAGCAGCAAACAAGAACATCAAAAAGATTTTGAGAAAGATGATTCAAAGTTCCAGGCAGTGGAATGAAAGGTTGCCTTTTGCATTGTTAGGGTATCGCACTATTGTGCGCACATCGGTCGGAGCAGCCCCGTACCTTTTGGTTTATGGCACTGAAGCCGTAATACCCGCGGAAGTTGAAATCCCTTCTCTTCGGATCATTGTTGAAGCTGAAATTGAAGACAATGAGTGGGTCAAAGCCCGTCTGGAACAGTTAACTCTGATTGATGAAAAGAGAATGGCCGCAGTCAGCCACGGGCAATTGTACCAACAAAGAATGGCCCGTGCTTACAACAAGAAAGTACGGCCCAGAAATTTTGAAGTGGGACAACTTGTTTTAAGGCGTATTCTTCCTCATCATCAGGAAGCAAAAGGGAAATTTGCTCCTAACTTGAAAGGCCCATACATTATCCGAAAGATATTACCAAGAGGAGCATTATATTTGGAAGATATCGAAGGAAATGACCCCGAGGCAGCTGTGAACACAGACGCGGTCAAAAGATACTAAGTCTAGTCCTTCTGCAGCAATAGCACTATCCGATTGGGATGACAAAGACTTTCATTCTCGCTACCCCAAACACTCCAATCCTTTTGCTAACCCTTTGAGCCGGTTACTTTTCTTTCATTACCCCCTTTAAAACTCGAAAAAAAAAGGAAAGAAAAAAAGAAAATCAAAAACAAAGTTCCCTGAACTACGTTCAACTTGATTCCGAAAGGATATGTGGGCAGCCTCTCTTCTGGGGTTCAGTCACACCAAAACAAAAATCAAATTTTCCTCAAAAGTGAAACTGGGGCAGATGTTATAATGGTTCGGCGATGATCCCGCCTGAACGGTTCCAAAGTTGTAATTCGATCCAACTCTTTTTACCCAAACCTTGTTCAAGTCTTTCCGATCAATCGGCGAAAGTTTTTCAAAATCAGAGAACGCAGCTGTTTGGATCTGATACAATCAAGATGAGAGAAATAAAATGAGAGAGTCTTATTGGTGAAAACCTACGGGCACCATAAGTCGACGGTGAACAGAGAAATTGAAAATGAGAGAGTCTTGTCAGTGAAAACCTGTAAAAAGCACTATAAGGCGACGGTGAGAAGAGAAATGAGAGAGGTCGATTGGCGAAAACCCGCAAAGGGCGCCGTTGATCGAAAAGAAGAAACCCCTCACCACCATTGGTACTGAAAGAGTCCTGGAAAAGTTTCTTGGTTTTAAAACACGGGTCGTAATGGGTTTATGAGAAGTTGGATAGTTGTGCAGATCAGGTATCCAGTCCAAGAAGCATGTCATGTCTATTGAAGTCCGCATGCGGTCCAGATAAGTCTTTCTTTCCTCCTTGAAAGGGACACTTCTCATTAAATTCACTTTTTTGTCCTTTATTTTATTTTTCTTTGAATCCCTTTCGGTCTAACTCTGTTCTGAAACTAATACAAAGAAAAGGTGGCAAGATTGGTCTTATCAGGTTCTGCTTAACAAAAGCCAAGTCCAAAGAAAAGAGCCCAGCCTCAGCGGGTGCATCAAGTCGATCCCGACTAGCCATGATGGCCGATGCTTTGAAATTAAAGTCATTGAAAATGAAAAGAAATCAAAGTCAAAAGCCTCTAGAGGAAGAATAAGGTGAAAATACCAAAGCCCCACGTGGTTGAACCATCATATGGAAAGTTTGGAAATTTGAGTTCCTCAGTTTTAGGAGAGAGATCAATCTTCAGAAATATTAGCAAACGGCAGAGGTTCTCACCAGGAGAGTTGGGTCGCGATCAAGTGATCAAAACAGTCAAGGCCACAAAACCAACCATCATTTCAAACTAACAATTGTTCTTTGTTTGAAAAATTGAAACAGGTGCAATCCAAAGCAACCGTGCAAGAAGCAGGTGCAACCAAAATGGAAAAAGAAATATGCAAGCGCTAGAAACAGCTTTGCAACAATAATCAACCCAAAAGGGAAGTCTCCTCCAAATTCTTTCCTGCATTTTTTTTACTAAAAAATGAATTGAAATGAAAGAAAATAAATAAGAAGAAAATAAAAAAAAAAGGGTAGTTTAGAAGCCCCAATATCAATATTTTACCTTTTTGCCAACATTAGGGGTCCAATCCCTAAGTTGAGATTTTTAGACATAGGGCATTCATTCCCTAGTCGCCTTTTTGCCAACATTAGGGCTTCAATCCCTAAGTTGAAATTTTTTGACATAGGGCCTCCATTCCCTAGTCGCCTTTTGGCAACATTAGGGCTTCAATCCTTAAGTTGAGATTTTTAGACATAGGGCCTCCATTCCCTAGTCGCATTTTGCCAACATTAGGGCTCCAATCTCTAAGTTGAGATTTTAGATATAGGACCTCCATTCCCTAGTCGCCTTTTTGCCAACATTAGGGCTTCAATCCCTGAGTTGAGATTTTTAGACATAGGGCCTCCATTCCCTAGTCGCTTTTTGCCAACATTAGGGCTCCAATCCCTAAGTTGAGATTTTAGACATAGGGCCTCCATTCCCTAGTTGCCTTTTTGCCAACCTATGGTCTCCAACCCCTAGTTGAGATTTTAGACATAGGGCCTTCATTCCCTAGTCGTCTTTTTGCCAATATTAGGGCTCAAATCCCTAAGTTGAGATTTTTAGACATAGGGCCTCCATTCCCTAGTCGTCTTTTGCCAACATTAGGGCTCCAATCCCTAAGTTGAGATTTTAGACATAGGGCCTCCATTCCCTAGTCGTCTTGTTGCCAACATTAGGGCTCCAATCCCTAAGTTGAAATTTTTAGACATAGGGCCTCCATTCCCTAGTCGCCTTTTGGCAACATTAGGGCTCCAATCCCTAAGTTGAGATTTTTAGACATAGGGCCTCCATTCCCTAGTCGCATTTTGCCAACATTAGGGCTCCAATCTCTAAGTTGAGATTTTAGACATAGGACCTCCATTCCCTAGTCTCCTTTTTGCCAACATTAGGGCTCCAATCCCTGAGTTGAGATTTTTAGACATAGGGCCTCCATTCCCTAGTCGCTTTTTGCCAACATTAGGGCTCCAATCCCTAAGTTGAGATTTTAGACATAGGGCCTCCATTCCCTAGTCGCCTTTTTGCCAACCTATAGTCTCCAACCCCTAGTTGAGATTTTATAGACATAGGGCCTCCATTCCCTAGTCACTTTTTTGCCAACCTAGGGTCTCCAATCCCTAAGTTGAGATTTTAGACATAAGGCCTCCATTCCCTAGTCGCCTTTTTTCCAACCTAGAGTCTCCAACCCCTAGTTGAGATATTTAGACATAGGGCCTAGTTGAGATTTTTAGACATAGGGTCTCCATTCCCTAGTCGCCTTTTGCCAACATAGGGTTTCAATCCATAGTTGTGATTATTTTTAGACTTATGGTCTCCATCCCCTAGTCGTCTTTTGACAACATAGGGTCACCAATCCCTAATTGAGATTATTTTTAGATATACGGTCTCCATCCCCTAGTCGCTTTTTGCCAACATAGGGTCTCCACTCCCTAGTTGAGATTATTTTTAGACATAGGGTCTTCATCCCCTAGTCGTCTTTTCCAACACGGGGTCTCCACTCCCTGTTTGAGTTTTTATAGATATAGGGCTCTACTCCCTAATCTCTTTATCCTAAAGACACACGATCCTTGGTTTATTGATTTCAGTAGAGAAATAGTGTAGGGTTTGTTACAATAATTCACGAAATTTTCTCCTCGTGAAAACTGGGGTAGAAAAATTTCGTTCGTTTGTTTGTTTTTGGTGTCTGAGCAGGTTTTACCTCGAGGCACAGGGTTCGAGACGACCAAAAGAATGAGTCTCAATCCAAACAAAGAAAAGAAGAAAAAGAACAAAAAAGAAGTGAACTCAAGGTGTGGAAGCAGATAAAGATGCGGGTTGCTCAAGATATGATTGAAATCACAAGCTTCGCATGTCCCGCCTTGATCCGAAAAGCAGAAGAAGAAAGAACTAGCACCTACAGCTGGTGGGCATCGAGATTCAGATCAGAGTCTGCATGAAGAACCAGCCAAGACTCAAGATCAAGCTTCAGAAGACTTATAGATAGGAATCTTTTAACTCGTAGCTGATAAGCTTAGTTAGTCTTTTTTTATTTTGATGTAATTACAGGATCACGGATCAGAGCCTCGACGGGACCTCACTCGACTCTCGAACTCATCACTCCATCATTTTTTCTTGAACTACACGCGACATGATTCCCTCATAACCCGGGATATGTAGGTTGTCCAAAACAAAGACACGGTTGCACCCTTTCTTTTTTCTCTTATCCTTATTTCTTCTCTTTTGAATAAAGATATGTTCAAAAATTAGTCACATGGCTCATCATATCTTTGCTTGAAAACTCTTCATGTTTCCAAGCAAAGAGGGGCAGTTGTGAGCACCTAATTTTTGACAATATTTAATTGTTTGTCACTTCTTCTATGTAAATATTTTAGGGGGTTTTAACCTACAATATTTAGCTTTGTTACACTTTTTATTATAGGTTAAAAATACAAAATTTTAGAAGGTGAATTATTACTATTAATATTTATTTATTTTTTATTTTTATTTTTTATTTTTAAAAGAAAATCCGGAAAAATATTTTTAAAAAAATTTTAATTTTCGGGAGAAATTTAAAAAAATAAGAAAAAGGGAAGTATGGAATTTAAAAAAAAATAAAAGTAAAAGTAGGTGGAATTCTCTTTTAAAAAGTAAAAGAAAGTGAAAAATTAAAAAAAAAAGTAAAGTTTTTTGGAAATTTTAAAAAAATAAAAAGTAAAAGAAATTTGGAATTAAAAAATAAAAATAAAGGTAGATGAAAATTTAAAAAATTTAAAGTAAAATAAAGTAGAATTTTTAAAAAGAAAAGAAAAAGAAGGTGGATTGTTTTTTTAAGAAAAGTAAAATAAGTGGAATTCTCTTTTTAAAAAGGTAAAAAAAGTGGAATTTTAAATAAGATAAAAGTAATTAAAATTGTAATTTAAAAAATAAAAGTAAAGAAAGGTGGGAATTCTTTTTATAAAAAAAAAAGAAAAGCAAAATGTAAGTGGGATTTTTTTTAAATAAAAAATAAAAACATTAATAAAATAATTTAAAAAAATCTGAAAATTTTCGAAAATTCTCCTATAAATAGAAGAGAAATAATTGAAGGAAAAAAAGAGGGAAGGGGGGAGGAAATTGAGAGAAAACAAATTTTCTTCTTCTATGCTAAAGAGAATTTCTACTAGTTTCATTCTTTCTACCTATTTCTTTCCAAAAAAAAATATAGCCATTCATTACTTTGTTTAAGACAAAAAAAAATACCTCAAAAACAGGAGCTAAATCACACCAAAAATCAAATCCAAAAGTTTCAAACTCAATTTAAAAGATAGCCCAAAATACTAACCCGAAGAGGTCGAAGTCGAGTTCGGTTCGAAAGGTTTCCGCTCGTTGCCTCTGATTGTGGTTCGTTTGCACATTAAATTTGATGGTTTTTTGCTCCATATGTATTGAATAATATATTCATCTATAAAAGGTTCATTCTTTTCTTAACCAATGTTTCCATTATTTTTCTTTCACCGTATTTTCTTTTGATTTGTATATTATATTTTGGAATTCTACCAACTTGAAAGATATGAAAAAAAATGAAGGAAGAGCATAAAAAAAATAGAATTCGTGAGAGACAGAATGAGTTTCTTCAATGAGATTGTAGTTCATAGGGAAAGATATGAAGATGTATTCAAAATAGAGAGAGAACGATGTAATAGCTTGGATCCAAATTAAAGGATGTTAAGTCAATAGCAAATTTGATACCGACATGGGTGATTAGGTCCATAATAACTCAAATCATATATTTCTTCAATAATAATTCCATATTCATAAATCATGACCTTACATTAATCTCAAAGTAGTTTTAGGAAGAAACATAATCATGAACATTTGTAGTTTGCTTTAAATTGAATACAATCCTTTTAGAATAATCGAGGCGCGCCATACCAAATAAAATCTCAAAACTCATGGCTCTCATTTAATTAATTTTAATCCTTAGAAATCGAGACGTGCCATTTAGTTGAATTTTCCATGGCCCTCGCAAACTTGAAAGTGCGTAGTTGCTTTAGGCACGCTAATTTTTAAAAATTAATTTCCTAAACTCGGGTGTGCATTTCATGTGACCCAAATCCAAATCTCAATAACGTTAGATAAAATGTGTCATGGACCGCGGGAGCATTTCATGTGGCGTGGTTCAAGACGTATTTTAGATGACGTTGAAGTTTCCTAAAATTAATTAAAAGCGGCTAATAAGCTAAAAAATATACCATAGGTTGAAACATGTTTTAAAATCAGATAATAGGCTAATTGTAATAATTTAAGCGACCGTTCTAGAACCACGGAACCCGGGAATGCCTAACACCTTCTCCCGGGTTAATAGAATTCCTTACTCAGAATTTCTGGTTCGTAGACTTCAAAAGGAAAGTCGATTTTTCCTCGATTTGGGATTTAAAATAAACCGGTGACTTGGGACATCAATTAAAATATTCCAAGTGGCGACTCTGAAAAAATTAAATTAAATAATCTCATTTCGAATAATGTCACTTTAATTGAAAAAACTCTCTTACACCCCCTAGGGCCGGTAAAAAGGAGGTGTGACACCATGAAAACAAGAAATCTATTGGTTTCTCGAAGTTATAGAAAGCTCAGTATAGCATGGATGAACGCAAAGGAGTTACTCATCATAAGTAGCATTTAGAAGAGATGGAATGTTTCCCTGGTTACAGAGTAATGGTGTAATTGAGATAGATAAAGAATGACGATTGTGCCTTCGATTGGGTAATGATTTGAAGAAAGGGATTCATGAATTGTATGGATTAATTTACCCACGTAAGGTGACTCAACAATGGATGGACAAAAGTCATAAAGTATGAGATGAGATTAGGTCTACATTCGTAAGATGAACAATAATGAGGGAGCATTAGAGGACTTGGATTTATACACATGGGATAAGCAACGAAAGTAACCAAAAGTTGGTATCAAACCTCGGTAAGGATAAATCGAGGTAAGAGTTATGGTAGTATGATCTACCTAGGTACAGTAAAGTCATATGGATGGATAAACAAAATAAAGTATAACAATATTTGTAAGTTCGACACAGTACCAAGCAAAGACCTTCAGTATATTTAAAATGAGGCCTAAAGATTGGCTAAACGCCGGAGTAAAAGGGATAGAAGAGTCGCATATGCGCACTTACAAGGAAAAAGTCGTACAGGCTGCATGACAGAAGGTAGCAAGAGTTACGAGATTGGAAGAATTCCAATCACAGGCCTTGGTGTGAGAAAGAGGCCTAAAGAGGAGAATGACTTGGCCTTTGGATTTATTCATAGAACAACTGCCTAAATGGCAAGGAGAGTATTAGGATATTCACAAGAGCTATAAGTTATGAAAATGATAAGAGCATCAGTCAACATTCGAGGAAGAATGTTCTAAAGGGGGGAATAATGTTACGCCCCGCAATATTATGTCGATATTACGTCCCGTAGTATTATATTACGATGATGTTATGTTCTGCAGTATTATATTACGCCAATGTTATGCCCTGCAGTAATGTACATTGAATTTGCCGTAAGATAATTGATATCAATTTAAAGACAAGATTATTTGGAGATTATAAGTATTATGCTATTTCAAACAAGTGGCGAGTAAATTCATGAAGGTGAGAGGGGAAGCAAGTCAAAGAAAATGAAATTTTCGTCCAAGTTTGGCATGTTGGGATATATGGGCCGAGTATTAATACCCGATATTTTTAGACTAGTATCATACAAGGTATTACATGATCATGATAGTAAGATATATAAGGTGTGTTAAAAGTGAGTAATATTTTAAGTAATTTGAGATAATTCTTAATTATGTGGGTAATTGATTAATGAGAAATTAACAAGTTGATTAAGGAATTATAGACAATTAACTAAGGTCTTTGGATAAGCTCAAGGTCCAAAAACGTGGCAGCCCCCATAACAATAATATGACTCATAAAAAGTCTTGCAAGATGTCAAATTTTGAAGAATAAAGTGGCTAGTCACCACTTAAAGTGGGCCCACATCCCAGTCAAGCTCACTTTAAGATTAGAGACCATTTTAGCTTTATTTTGGTCTCTTACAATTTCCAGGAGATGCAAGCTAATTGCTCTTTCCATAAGGAACTTACATTAGACCATAATTGAAGAAAATTATAACATGTTCCTACCCCAGTACCAAATTACCACGATGGAACACTTAGCAAGGGTTGGTTTTATGTTACTATTGTGATATTTTGCAATATCAAGGGAGTACGGTGTAATCTCTCTCAAGATAATCGACTCAGGTATGTTAAGGATATCCCTTCTTTCTTTTGGCATGATCTATACGATGCAAACAAAACGTGCAAATGCATAACTTTGATAAATGACTCTATTCATAGAAATGCTAGAGATGCTTATGTCCTTGGTTCTCCATGTGTCATATTATTCTATCATTTGTTCATGGGTCTCAGAAAAATACGCAAGTTGAAAAAAAAGTTTACTTCATGAATTATTCAAAGGCATAATGGTCTTATGTCACTCCAAGAGATTTTATTAACGTACTTTTCATGCATTGCATTCATGTACATTGACTCATGACCAGATGACATTATATACGCGTATATATGTATGTATATATATATATATATATATATATATATATATATATATATATATATATATATGATATATGGGAAAGGTTATGTTGATTATTTTGCCCATAGTGGCCAAGATGATATGATGGGATGCCCTCAGAGGCTGATGATGTTATGAAACATATACCTATGCACGACATGACATTCATACGCATATGTATGATACTATAATTATTTCATGAGTTACAAAGTTATTTAGACTTACAGGTGGAGCCATTTACTATATATTTCCTTCATGTCTGTTATGTACTTATTTATGTGCCTTACATACTCAGTATATTATTCATACCGGCATCCTTTTTTTCCTGGGGACGTTGCGTTTTATGCCCGCAGGTCCCGATAGACAGGTCGAGAGCCCTCCAAGTAGGCTATCATCTCAGCAGAAGATGTTGGTGCACTCCATTTGCTTCGGAGTTGCTTGTTTGATCAGTATGGTTTAGATGTGTATTGATTGGTATGCCGGGGCCCTGTCTCGGCCGTATGACATTTATGTACTCTTAGAGGCTTATAGACATATGTCATGTAAATGAAATATTGTATGGCCTTGTCGGCCTATGTTCAGTGTACGAGTGATTATTTCGGCCTTATAGGCCCGTATGTCATATGTATAAGTGGGTATATCAAATTGAGTATTTCCATCTCATTTACATATAAGAGTATGCTACGAAAAGATACGCTACGTTGGTACTTGGTTGAGTAAGGTACAGGGTGCCCATTGCGGCCCATTAGTTTGGGTCGTGACACGTGCTTCCTTAATTTTCCTTATCGATGACACCAGTTCCACTACGCTGATGTTGAAGTTGTATTTGGAAAGCCTGTGTAGGAGGAGTCCTGGGAATCCAATTTCTCCTTAACTTGCAATGATCTATTATTCTGGCCGCGATCAACTCTCTTATCGGTAGCGAATCTATCCTCCAACCGAAAACCTCTGTCACGTCCTTTAGCTCTTTCATAAGTCAAAAAACAACCTCTTGAAGACCGTCGATCTGTGTCAAAATTATCCTTTGATTTCTCCCTATTTTTCTCCCGATCTCGACTTTTGGTTGATGCCAGGAAACCGAGCTGATCATCTTTAATTTTTATCTTTGACTTGTACCGATTGTAACATCCGCACAAGTTGTTGCCTCTATAGCAGACTTTCTTTCAATTTTCGGGAAGCATCGGAACTTCTCGGATTAATCCCTTTAGTAAATGCTCCAGCTGCCCATTCATCTGGTACGATCGTTAGCAGCATCCTTTCTTTTTGGAATCTGGTCACGAACTCCAGCAGCAATTCAGACTCTCCTTGTGCAATCCTGAATATGTTGGACTTTTGGGCCTGTACATTTCTGGCTCTAGCATGGGCCTTGATAAAAGAATCCGCGAGCATCTCGAAGGAATATATTGAGTGCTCGGGCAAGGGCGAATACCATGTCAGGGCCCCCTTCATGAGGGTCTCCCCGAATTTCTTCAGTAAGACTGACTCGATCTTGTGCGAAGCGAAATTGTTCCCCTTCATGGTTGTTGTATAGGTGGTGATGTACTCCTAAGGATCCAAAGTCTCATCATACTTCGGCATGTCTGGTGTATTAAACCGCTTTGGGATTGATTTTGGTGTTGCGCTTAGTTTGAACGGCAACTGAGTGTATTTCTTTGAGTCCCGTCCTTTCAATACTGGTGGTGCACCAGGAATTTGATCCGTTCATACGTTTATTTCCCTCATAAATTGCATGAGTTCGGTTTTAAAGGGATCATTCTCATTGTTGTTACCAGATCCGCTACCGTTCCCTCGACCCTATCAAAGCCGACTTCGCCCATCAGGGCGCTGTTGTCGACCCTCTGCGCTATTTGGTTTGCGAGAGCACATGGAGGAACTGGACCTCGTCCATTTGCGTTGTTGGAGGCACCTAACAATGCTTGCCTCAACTCCGTCATGACCTGATCCTGTAGTGAGAGGTTGCCCATAATAGCCTTTTATTACTCCCTCAGGATCCTTGTTATTTTAGCGACGTGCTCTTCTTCAGCATCAACAGGAGTTGCCTCTCGAACATGTCGTGGATATTGCCCGCTATGGACCGGCGTGGCCTTATCCCCCTTGTTGCGACTGATCAAATCTTCATGCTGAGGCTGATTTCCTTGGGTCTCAACGATGTGTGCGATGTTGATATCGTTATCTGCAATTTTCTATGGTTTTTGCTAATAACAAAGAATCAAATAGGTTAATAATAGATATAAGGACCAACTCAATTACATAACTGTCTAGGTCCCACAATGGGCGCCAAACTATTTACTCATAAAACGGTACTGTTAAATTTATATGTGATTTATAGACAAGTGAATCGGTTTGATCCTAAAATGATAAATAAATAAAATAAAAATGTAAGACTTAGAGTAAAAGTCGAGATAAGACAACAAGAATCTTGGTTCTGGGAGCAGAGCTTCCGGATGCAGTAGTAACGATCTTAATAAGCAAGAAGATAAAATATTATTGAGCTTTGAATAGTGTGTAGCATAAACTTGTCAGAAAATTCGTCCCTCTACAATGGTTGTTGAGCTTACTATTTATGGTTACTCCTAGGGAACAAGGTCCTAGGATCAAGCCCCTCTTAAATAATAATTATGGGGGGCATTGAAGAATGTGTAACGGTAGACAATGAATGTCATATCTTCTGTAACGGACTACGTACTTAATGCTATAGAATATTCTCCATTAAATGCTACCCGAGTGTCAGGCATTTATTTTGTCTTTATGAACAATATTCCCTTCGGGGACAAACGAGATTGCTACCCTCGGACCTGACTGTCATTTGCCTCGCTTTCCATCTGCCTTCGGCTCCACATGTCATTTTATTATGTAAGCATTTAATATGAACATAATTTATCCTATACAATTGTATTTGCGCTAGTTTGACTGGAGTGAAAATTAATAATGTAAAGAAGAATTATGAATCTTGTAGTCTTATCTAAAATATGTACAATATATAAAATATTGCCCTTTGAATCTCATAGTCTTATTAAACCTACCATATCATACGTATAACAGAGTATCATTAAGTAAAATAAAAATATTTAAATAAAACACTTACCAAATATAACAAGTGACACTCTGAAATAGACTAAAATCAGAAAAAGTAAAATAAATAAATTTGAACAGAGAGAGTAATACTTTTCAATTCGAGCATTGGACTTTCTCATGCAGGTGGCAACTACAACTCTTGCTACTAGTTGGAAGTATGATAACTATTGGTTTGCATGAGCCCACCAAATACTAGAGTACTGATCTTCTATATGTAAATAAAGCAGAGGATTTTTACGTTAAAAATCCCACACAAGATGGTCAAAAAACCACGAACTGCGCTCAAACGCTCTCTCCTCTCTCTAGTTTCTCTCTCTAAGTTCATCCTTCTCGTCGAGGGCAGACATGGCTGCTGCGACCTCTCCCCAGCCTTTGGCTGTGGGAGAGGCAACACAAATCCATACAGAAACAATCCCAAATCATAATTTAAAACAAACCTATGCGTCACAACTTCAACCAAAACAAGCTGCCTTAGTGTCGTCAAAATTTGATTTGTTTCCCGTAAAAATCGATCATGGTGAACCAGTGATAGAATTCACAATGGAGGATGTTAATGACTTCATTAGGGAAGAAGGATTGCATCAGGCAGTTGTGATTAAATTTTCTTATGGAAAACCTGATTTACAGGAGGTTCGAAGAATTTTTCTGTCACAATTTGACGTCCAAGGTCACTGTAACGTTGGACAGCTGGATTTTCTTCACCTGTTGGTCAGGTTTGATTTATTCAGTGATTATGTTCAGTCCCTTTCGAGGTCGACTGGATATCTTAAATCTAAAGGCGACGAGTACTTCTTCAGAACATTCCCATGGACGCTAGGATTTAATCCAAAGGAGGAGACTTCTATGGCAGTCGTCTGGATCTCGTTACTAGGTTTGCCACCTAATTTCTTTGCAAAGAGATCGTTATTGTCTATAGCATCTGCTGTTGGAAAAGCTCTTGCTGTGGACAAGGCCACACAACAAAGAACCAGACCTAGTGCTGCTAGAGTTAAAGTTATAATTGATCTTTTAGACAAACATCCCAAAAAGGTTAAGCTTCAGATTGTGGATAGAGTTACTGGTAAATATGTCGTGCATTATCAGGAAATAGTGTATGACAATCTTCCTAAGTATTGCACGTGTTGCAAGCATCAAGGGCATGACGAAAACGTGTGTCGAGTAATGAAAACACAAGCTGAAACAGAAGGGACGACAGAGAAGGTGAATATGGACAGTGATATGCCTGTTATGGAGGTTACTAATGCTGACAAGTTACAAGGAGATGCAAGGGACTATTTAAATGCTAAGAGAGCTGGACAAATAGGTAAGGATTTCCAGTAAAGGATGGTAAACAAGGAGTTGACACAGCAAAAGAAACTGCAGTTGATCAACAAGTGTTGCAAATTGAAGGAGAAAAACAAAGTGTTAATGTGAATAATCAGAATGGGAAGAATCGAGTAGTTAAAGATATCATTGTAGGTGATGGTGCAAATTAGATAAGGGCACAGCTAAGCCTTCACGAGATGTTCCTGCTAGCATAGCCTTAGCAAGGATTTCTAATGTCGTGAATCCAATTGTACAGGCCTATGATAAGCTGGCCAGTGCTGCAGCTATTTTGGCATCTAGTACAGGCCCCAAGAGTACTGCTGTAGATGCTAAGGAAGCAGATCTCTCTAAGAAAATTGGTCAACAGGTGCATCAGGAGGTACAACAACAGGAAGATGTTTTGAAGTATGCAACTGCTACAGGTTCAAAGAATGATCGAGCTGGGGTATTTGCACAAGTGGTTAAAGTGGAGGCTGACATAATAGATGGATCCAATCTATTGTGAGGCAAGGACATGAAGGAATCGTGGAATTAGTTGATGGAACTCCTAAGGGTGAAAAGGCTGCCAACATAGAGGCAAAACAATTGCAAGGGTTAGCTGAAAATAACCAGTTGACAGCTGCACAACAGACTCATGTAAGCAATATTGTGGACCAGATTTTGGCAAGTACAACGACTGGACAAAAGGGCATATCTGTAGAAGACAAAATTGGTGATAGGGGTGATGGTGATAGAGGTAATAACACAAACAAAAAGGAGGGGATTTGGAATGTAGTTACACCCAGGAAATCACCTACAAAGAATGAGGTAACAGCAGGGCAGAAAAATCTAAGTGTTCGACGAAAGGACACTTCCATTGTTCCCAGCCCAAATGCCTTCGAGATTCTTGCAACTGAGGATGGTGTTGGACTTAATGCAACAAGCTTAATTGCAGATGCAATGAACAAACAAATTGTTCCATGCAACAGCAATGAAAAAGCTCATCAAGGCAGTGGTAATTTGGCCGAAAATTTGATGTTAGACAAAATGCCTCAAAGAAGAACTTGGTGAAGGACCTAATAGGCAATCAGGCACATAGCTCAACAACTCCGACCTTGCATTTTTCTAGTCCACATGTGGAAAAAATTATTAAAGAAGCTCAGGCAGCAATGGTAGTTAACACAACTATGGTTAAACAACTAATTGTGACCTTGAACACATCCGTGTATGAAGTTCCCTCACAATCAATGGAGTCATGTGGGGATTACGGAGGTGAACCAGGCCAACTAATGCTTTCTACAGGTAATAATAACGAGATAATACAAGCTAATTCGAAACTATGGTTAGATCAACGCGAACATGATGATGATGAGGACTGGGCTGCTGAGTATGGCTTTGATGGAGAATCAACTGATGGAGGTGCAGATCAAGAGAGTGAAGAAGAAGATTTACTCTCAATTGGCTCACAATCTGTGCCAACAAAAGAGGTCACATTGACTCCAAGTAAACTTAATTCCAATGCGCCTGTTTTTGTCCCCAGCAATGCTTCAGGTGCAAGAACATTGAGTCGAACAGCAGCAACACAAACAAAACACACTGTTTCAGCTGCTAATGATCGAGCAGCAGCAAATTTTAAATCTGGGCAGCAGCAAATTGAGGAAACTAATCCAATTTTGGATGCAGTGCAGCAGCAACATATGCCAAATGACTTAACTGTTGGTCCTACTGCTGATCGAACAGCAACACCAGCAAATTCTGGGCAGCAACAAGTTATGACAACAACTCCAAATATTTCAGTAGAAGATAGAAAGCTATTGGATGCGATGGTAAGCTCAAAACCTGTTAGCTCTTTAAATCTTACTGAGTTTAGCACAGGTCGAGTGAATAAGAGTGGGAACAAAATGCAAAGCATATCACAACACCAAAACAAGGCAGCGTTGATTAATAAACAGGATGGAAACAGTGTGGTAATTCAAGAAATGGTTCAAGACATGCCAAATCCGGTGATTGTGGGCAGAGATACATATGAAGAGGGCGAGGAAGAAGATATTCTAAATCAATACCGGGCAGAGGCAGTAAGAAAAGGGGATCTTTCACCTATGCATAGAGGCAAAAGGAAAAAGACACATAAAAGAGAAAAAAATTGGGACAGCAAGATGAGTGAAGATGTGAACATAAGGCGACTCCCAATGAGGTTTGCCAAACAAAAACATGTTTATCCAACTACGTCAACAAAGTCCACTCGTTCAAAGAAGAAAGCATGAATTTTGAAGATATTTTAAAAAGGGTAGAGGATGAGGACAAGCGCCTACAAGTTGAAGACTTCACAAAATTAGAGAACAAAGGACATCACTGTTATTTCTACATATTCTTATTCTACCATCACATTAGCATAGTTTTATGTAATATTATCATAGAGTATGTTATAAATTCTGTGATGATCATAGAATATCTAGTGTTAGCTAGTTCTTTCTTTTCACCTGCTTGTTAGTAGGTGAGGTTTTTTATTTGCCTCAATAGGATTAGTAAGGTAAGGTTTAGCCCAGTTTATGTTGCTCTAGACCTATGCCTTTGGAAAGATATCCAAATGGCTATGAGATTATATGCCCTCGTGAGACTTTGCCGGCAGCTACACCATGATTCCTCTACATGAGGCTGCCATAAGGGCATTGTGAGGCGTAGAGGAGTGATTATATAGCCGAGGCATAGAAGCAACATTATTGGTGCTATTGTCCCCCTTATTTGTACTCTTCCTATGTGGTTCTTTTTTGCTTTTAGTATTAATAAAACTAGCACTAGGCACCTGCCTAGTGGATTTGCATAAAAAAATAAAAAAAAAATAAAAAACCACGACCTACACCTGTAGTATTTTAACTTTACTAACTTGTAAAGAACCTATTACAAGCCACTTTGCAATGACTCCATTGCAAAGGATTTACTCAACTAACTTGTGGTACTCTTACCACAAGCCACTTTGTGACTTCCTAGTTACAAAGGCTTTTTCTAACTTGTGATGCTCTCACCGCAAGCCATATTGTAACTCTACAATACAAAGGCTGTTGCTTAAGACTAAATCCAGTCACAACATAAACTCAAGGAGTTTATGGATTTCTAAGAGGATTCCTAATCAAACGTTTCTAGCTAAGCAGTTTAGGAGATACAATAAGTACAATAACAAAGTTACAACTCAACTAGGACAACAACAAGCTATATTTTAGGAACTGGTCCGTAGTTGCGTTCAACTTTGTTCTTCAAGCTTGAGTGGATAGATTTCTCTGTTTTGGCAAGAAGCTTGAATGAGAAACTGAAACATTCAAGTGATGTTTTGTATAAAACTCATTGTAGGTACATCTTGATCACATCACTTGAAATGATGTAAGTACTTTATTTGGTTAGAGAATGAGTGGGCGCTGGAGATAGTGCAGTGCGGCAGAAACAGTGCCGTCAGTCACTTCATTTCCAGATGTGTCCAATTGACTTTGTACTGCTATGAGGAAACCACAAGAGTATCAAGTCCTTGTGTGGGTTCCTAGCTCCTAAAGCTGTAGTAGTTCACCTTTAGCTGGAATCCGTTAAATCTTGCAGTATAGTTCAAGTAGGTCAGGTTCCCTATCTAGTTCTTAACAGTAAGTTTGTTAGATCATCAAACATAAGGCAAGAATATTCAAAACCTATCAATTTTCCCCTTTTTGATGATGACAAACTTAACATTTATAGAGTGGAGTTAGAGCAGTAAGAACCAGTTTAAGTAACAGAGGAACACAGGGTTCCCCCTAAGACTATGCCTTATTGTAACAATAGTTCCCCCATGTGTTCCCCCTGAGTTGATTGTCGTCCGTATTATTTTTCCCCCTTTTGGCATCATTAAAAAACAGAATAATCAACACAAAGAAGTCCAGCTAAGTTAAACTCATGCCACATATGTGCACACAATCATGATAGAGAATAGAACACAGAAAGAGAGTACTGACATAATAAAACGAGGATTGATATTAATAAAGCTTAAATATGCCTCTGCTTTGAAAAAGAGAAAGGCAACATTGGACTTGTTAACGGGAGCAGTAGTGTTTCATCCCAACCACACAAAAAAAGAAAACAAAAACATCCGCCAAACCATCAAAAAAAACATAACAAACATATCCAGAAACTGGTCACTGAAGGGGTACTTAGGGGGCACTATGAGTAAAAGGCTTGGTAGCTGCAGCAAGTGTTTGGAGAACGAGGTCTATTCGGGTGTTTGCCGACTTTTGCTCATTGAGCAGTTCTGCTTTCATGGTTCTCTACTTGCACCCTGAGATCAGCATTCTCCTGTGTCAAACGAGCCACTTCATCATTTGACATCGGAACCCCTCGGGCTTACTGACCTTCTAGGATAGCATTCCTGGCCTTCAACCGATGAATTTCCTCAGCTGTACTGTTCTGAGCATTTATAAGATGTGAAATGGTTGATGTACTTCCTACCCCCCCCCCCCATACTTTTCCACACACTCGCACTCTTCCAAAGTCATCTATGAGAAAGTCTGCTTCCTAGTCCCCATTTTGCCCTTCCCCAATGGGACTTTAAAGAATTTGAACACTAGAGTAAGTAGGAACCCATAGGGAAGGACATGATTACCATCTTTGAAAGTGGAAACCTTTTGCATGTGTTCAATCATAATAGCAAGCAGACTCACCGGAGTAAAATTGTCCAATTGCTCCATCAAGAATAGGTCAGACTTAGAAATCACTGACCTCCTTTCAGCTCGAGGCAATAGAACTTTGTTAACCAATTCAAACAGCAGCTAGTAAACAGGGAGTAGGGCTTTCTTATGGATCTGGTCCCCTTTCTGGTTAGCATTATCTTTTACCACTGCATTTCTGAAGTTATACTAACACGCATCTCTTATACTGGACATACCAGTTGTAGGAACTTTTAAAATCTCTCCAAGCAACTTTACATCAAAGACGATGTCCACCCTATTGACCAAAGCACAAATGTGGTCAGTATCAAATGGAAAGACGCTAGCAAAGAAACTTTGTACCTCCTCCTCATATACCTTAGGTGCATCAATTTGAAATAGATGCACCCAACATTGAAACTCGACCATTTCCAAAATTTGGCGCATTCCAGCCATCTTAGAGATTACTGGGTCAAACGTACGACCCATTAGAACTTTTTGATGCCTCAGGCGCTCAGAGCCAAGGCTTACTCCACTTCTCATTTTCTTTACAAAAACAGGTTCTTCAAAAGATTCAGACTTGCGTTTCCCAAACTTCTCTCCACTGACTTTGCCTTTTCCCTTGGATTTGACTAGGACATCCTCATCAGACATGGAAAACTCACTCACTACCTCTTTCATCTTAGACCTAGATATTGACCCTTTCTCTATTGAAGTAGGCTTCGTCTTTTTCGAAGACCGTCTAACAAGTGAACCAGGTTCATCTGGGGTTTCCTCTTCCACCTCGACTACAGAGATCACCTCATCACTTACAGGTACACCACCCTTCACCAACTTTCTTCTTTTCTTCTTACTACTCTTCTTGATCTTTTGAAGAGTAGAATTGTAGGTCACTTTAACTTGAAGCCTGGTAGTAGGTCGTTTGATTTCAGACTCAGGGGTGGACACAACCCTCCACTTACTTATGAATGCATCAAGAGCCACATTATCTAGGTCTTCTTCATCACTGGATCTCATTCAAGGTGCTTGAATTTCTAGGGGCACAGCATCGAATGCAGGAATAACACTATCCTGGGAATGAGAGCCTTGACCTGGGTCCTCCGGAGAGGGATCAGATTCCTCATGTGATGCCCCAGTAGTATCTGCTACTGTATCCCCTTCAATAGCTACAATGGCCCCTTCTTCCTCCACACTTTGTGTCTCGTTTTTCTGAGATATAATCTCATGCATTACACCATCAGCGGATACCACAAACACGGTTACAACATTTTTCTCTTCCTAAACCGGTGCTTCCACCACTATGGAATCGGTGGCAACGATAGCAGAACTCTTTGTGACCTCAGGATTTTGACGTCGTTCTCCACTTAGAGTGTGACTAGTGGGAACATCAAATGATGGGGAGAACAGAGCAGTAGTTTCAAGGGTTTATATATTTGGAAGATATTGGGAAACTGGAGGAGGTGTGACTGTAGCAGTAGGAGTAATAGAGGGTGAGGAAGGCTTAGTGAGAGCGGAAGGTTCCATAGATTGATCAGTGGTAGTTACAACTGTGGCAGGGAGATCGGAAGTTGTCTCAGCCATTGAAAGAAGTGGTATGATGATCCCTTTTTTTGGGTGATTCTAGTCTAAGACTTATGGTTAAGAAGAGAAGAAGATAGGGTTTCTAAAAGGAGAGGATAATTATGAAGAAAGAGGAATTGGCACCGGTTCTGAAATGGAGGTTAAGCGTGGAGAATTGCAATGTTAGAGGGAGATGGAATGATTTGAAATAAAGAGACGTGACAGCAGGATCTGAAAAGTTGATGACATGGCAGTTGTGTTTTGTACCCTTTTTAAGATATGTATTAAAGGATGCACAGAACTACTAACCTTTGGTACAAGAACCAGGTTCTTGACCTTTTTATTTGAAAGAATCAATCCTCTTTTATCATTCATGCACTGCATCTATCGCTTCTATACTCATCATGCGTGTTTACCTGCAATGCTATTGAAGTGAGTTTGACATGGCCAGAAAGTACTTTGAGATAGTTATTTCTTGAAGGTAAAAGCCAGATAAAGAGGAATCAGGTTCTCAATTTGGCTTTAAAATCCCCAGCTTCACTCTGTTTCTTTCAAAATATTTCCTACTTAGAGCCTTGGTGAAAATGTCTACAATTTGATCTTCTGTGCTGCAGAACTTCATACATATCAGCCCTTTCTCCACATTGCCTCTTAGAAAATGATGCCTCACATCAATATGTTTTGTCCTTTTGTGTTGAACTAGATTCTTGGCCATGTTGAGTGCACTGGTGTTGTCACATAGAAGGGGCACACTCTCAGTGAGTACCCCAAAGTCCTCTAGTTGCTGCTTGATCCATAAAAGCTGAGTGCAGCAAGATGTTGCAGCTACATATTCAGCTTCAACTGTTGAAAGAGCCACTGAATTTTGCTTCCTTGCACCCCAAGAGCTAAGACATGAAACTAAGAAGTGAGCCATTCCAGAAGTGTTTTCCTTGTCCACAAGATAACTTGCATAATCTGCATCAGCATACCCAATTAGATTAAAATTGTCACCTGATGGATAATACAGCACCAGGTCCTGTGTTCCTTTGAGATATCTTAGTATTCTTTTGGCAGCCTTCAAGTGAGATTCCTTGGGATTTGATTGAAACCTTGCATATAGCCCTACACTGAAAACAATGTCAGGTCTACTGGCAGTGAGATGGAGGAGAGTCCCAATAATGCCTCTATACATGGTTTGATTCATAGGAGATCCAGTTTCATCCATGTCCAGTCAAATGGCAGTAGCAATGGGAGTGTCTATCACCTTTGATGCTTCCATGTCAAACCTCTTCAAGAGCTCCCTGATGTATTTTTGCTGACAAATGGATATACCCTTTGAGGATTGTTTTACTTGAAGACCCAAGAAGAACTTCAGCTCCCCCATCATGCTCATTTCAAATTTACTTCTCATGAGTTTTGCAAATTTTTCACACAGAGAATCAGCTGTTTCTCCAAAAATAATATCATCAACATAAACTTGAACAATGAGCAGGTTCCTTCCTCGTTTCTTTAAGAAAAGAGCGTTGTCAATTTTTCCTCTTTTAAAACCATTTTCCAGGAGGAACTTTGACAATCTTTCATACCAAGCTCGAGGAGCCTGCTTTAACTCGTACAGAGCTTTGTCCAGTTTAAACACATATTCAGGGTGCTCATGACATTCAAACCCTGGGGGTGGCTTCACATAGACTTCTTCCTTAAGGAGTCTATTCAAAAATGCACTCTTGACATCTATTTGGAACAAGGTGAATTCCATATGTGATGCAAAAGCGATTAGAATTCTAATAGCTTCCATGCGAGCCACTGGAGCAAACGTTTCATCATAGTCAATACCTTCCTCCTGATTGTAGCCTTGGACCATTAGCCTGGCCTTGTTTCTTGTGGTAATTCCATGTTCATCGAGCTTGTTTCTGAATACTCACCTGGTTCCTATAATGGTTCAATATGGGGGTCTAGGTACCAGGTGCCACACATTGTTTCTCTCAAACTAATGTAGCTCGTCTTGCATGGCTGTAATCTAATCTGCATCTTTCAAAGCTTCCTTGATATTTTTTGGGTTCTATCTGGGAGAGAAAGGTTGAGAAGGCAAGTGAATTTCTAGCTCTTAATCTAGTTTGTACTCCAGAATCTAGAGGAGTGATAATGTTGGCTATTGGATGAGAGCTTTGGTGTCTCCAGTTAGACGCCCGAGGTTCATTCTGGGAGGAGAAAGATATGTTTGGATAATTTTCCTCTACCATTCTCTCAGGTGCTAGTGGAGTTCCCTGAACTGCATCAACCACTCTTTCTTCAGCTTTAGTAGTTGTAATTGAAGTGCTTGGTTCTGTTGAAGATGAAGCAGCGTTGTCCTCATTTGGCTCCTTTACGTGACTCATCATATCTGCCTTTCCATTTGTCATGTTAATGATTTCACTAGGAACTAGTGAGGGTTCTCCATCTTGATCTTCCTCAGCATTCTTCATAAATGATGGATAAGATTCATCAAAAATAACATGAACACCTTCCTCAACATATTGAGTCCGCTTATTATATATCTTGTAAGCGTTGCTTTGAGAAGAGTAGCCCATAAATATTCCTTCATCACTCTTGGCATCAAATTTACCAAGCTGATCATTTCCATTGTTGAGAACATAGCATTTGCACTCATATGTTCTTAGGTGAGTCGGCTTGGGTTTCCTTTCATTCAACAGTTTATACGGGGTTTTGTTTAGAAGTGATCTGATCATGCACCTGTTCACCAAGTATCAAGCGGTATTGACAGCTTCAGCCCAGAAGTTCTTTGCAATTCCACTGTCGATCAACATTGTTCTTGCCATTTCCTCCAGAGTTCTATTCTTCCTTTATACTACTTCATTTTGCTGAGGAGTTCTGGGAGCTGAGAAGTTGTGTGTGATGCCATTTTCATTGCAGAATTCATCAAATTTGACATTGTCAAATTCTGTCCCATGATCTTATCTAATGCAAGCAACTCTAGATTACATCTTCACCTGGATTTTCTTCACAAAGGCCACAAATACCTCAATAGTTTCATCTTTGGTTCTGAGAAATGGAGTCCATGTGAATCTAGAGTAGTCATCTACTATTATGAAAATATATCTTTTTTCTCCTCTGTTTTGCACTCTCATAGGTCCACACAGATCCATATGAAGAAGCTCTAGTGGCTTTGAGGTGCTCACATCTCTTTTAGGCTTAATAGAGGACTTCACATGTTTTCCTCTAGCACAGGCATCACAGACTTTTTTGCATCTTGAATTGTGACATAGGCAGACCATGGACCAGGTCCTTCTGAATTAGTTTGTTCAAAAGAGAAAAATTTGCATGGCCCAGTCTTTTGTGCCATAGTTTAGCTTCATCATCAATAGCTTTCAGACAACTCAGATCACCATTCTGTAAGGACTTGAAATCAACGACATAAATGTTCTTGTATCTTTTGGCCATAAGTACTATTTCACCGGTCACAAGATCAGTGACTGTACATATTTTGGACAAGAATTCGACCTTGTTTCCTTTATCATAAATTTGAGAAATACTCAAGAGACTGTACTTAAGGCCATTTACATTGTACACATTTTCAATAGAACGAGTAAGTGATTTCCCGACTTTTCCAACTCCAAGAATGTACCCCTTTTTGCCATTGCCAAAGGATACACTCCCTTTTTGCAAGGCTTTTAGTGAAAGAAAGTCTGTGGTGTTCCTAGTCATGTGTTTTGAATACCCACTATCCATGAACCATTGTTGACCACTTCCTTTCACTGTTCTCTGCACAAGAGATTAGGAGTTAGTTTTAGGAACCAAAACAAGTTTAGGTCCCTTGTAGTAAGCAAGAGTATGAATAAGTGTTCTCTTAGTCCATGCAGGTAATATGCATTTTTTGTGAGTGGAACCTGGTCCCTCTTTTGTAGTCACCGTTTCAGCAAACACTTTGTTTTTCTGAACTAGTTGATTCTTGGCCTGGACATCTTCCTTGAAGCGCCTAATGTTCCCACATCGGGTACAAGGCTAGTTATCAAAGACAGTGACGTACTTACTGTGAGGGTTGTGAGGAGTTTTCTCCCTTTGGAACCCTGCTCCCTGCATGTTTTCACAATTATTAGTATGCAAGGCAGTGGTAGCTTCTGAGGACCAGGTCCACTTTAGGGACTTTTCAAAATCATTCTTTACTCTTTCCAGATTAGTATGGAGAAGCTCGTTTTTCTCAATTTCACCAGACATCCTAAATCTCATAGCTTTCACCTCATTTTCAAGCCTAATGTGTTCCTCACTTGCTATCACCTTTCCCTTATTAGAACTTTCAGGTTTTGACTTAGTCCATGGTTTCACTATTGTTTCCCTTAGGTATGCAATTTCTGTCAACAGATCACTCTTTTCTTTTCTGAGGGTTTTAATGGTTTTCTTATGGTCAGTAACTACAGCCACTAAGTCGTCTCTAGTTTGTTCAGATTCTCCTAATTCTAATGTCAAAGAATTCCTATCCTCCACAAGACTATGAAAAGTAGTGATTAAAACATCAGCTAAAGACATGAGTTTTTTTGGAGAATAGGATTTCAAATTTCTCTGAACATCCCTGAAGTTTACCTCTTTGTTGCCATTGTCTTCATCATCATCTGATTGAGCTATCAAAGCAAAAGCTGAGTCATATCCTGTCTTTTCGCCTTCAACTGCTATCATGGAACTATCACCAGTATCAGGTTTATCTTCAGACTCACTAGATGAATCCCCCCATGCTGCAAAAGCATGTCTCATCATATTGTCAGCAGATCTTTTTCTCTTGAAGTCCTTGACAGGAACCGTGTTCGTCTTAGTTGTTTTCTCATGATGGTTCTTGGAAAATTCTTGCTTTAGGATAGGACAGTCTTTCATGAAGTGTCCAGGCTTTCCACACTTGTAACAAAGATCACAGTTTCTTGGTCTGATAGAAATGTCCCTTTTTAGCATTTCTCCATTTCTTCTGACCATCTTCTGAAATTTTTTGGTTAGGAAGCCATGTCACTGTCTTCCTCACTTGAATCATTGTAATCATCTTTAAGTACCAGGTTCTTTTCCCTTTTTGGTTCTCTTCTTTCACTGTTTATCTTTTTCTTCAACTCATAGGTCTTCAAGTTTCCGATCAGCTCTTCTATGTTCAGCTCTTGTAAGTCCTTTGATTCAGTAATGACATTCACTTTGTTTCCTAGGAGCTAGGCAGAAAGCTGATGATTTTCCTTACTAGCTTGTTTCTGGGAATGATTTCATCAAGGGAGTGTAACTCATTTATAATGGAAGTGAATCTCGTATGCATATCTTGAATGGATTCATCGTCCCTTATTTTGAAGAGTTCATACTCGGTAGTGAGCATGTCATCTTAGATTGTTGTACTTGTGTAGTTCTCTCATGAGCTGTTTGCAAAGCTTCCCATATCTCTTTGGCAGTGTCACAAGTGGAGATTCTATTGTACTCTTCATGTCCTATTCCACATACTAGAATTTTCTTGGCACGAAAATTCTTCTCCACAGCTAGCTTGTCTGCTTCAGTGTACTTTTTGCTGGTTTTTGCCATTGAAAATGGAAGTTCCTCTAGTACTCTGGTTGGAACATAAGGACCATCGCATATGATATCTCATAGCAAGAGTAGTTCCCTCATGAGCTGTTTGCAAAGCTTCTCATATCTTCTTGGCAGTGTCACAGGTGGAAATTCTATTGTACTCTTCAGGTCCTATTCCATATACTAGAATTTTCTTGGCACGAAAATTCTTCTCCACAACTATCTTGTCTAATTCAGTGTACTCTTTGCTGGTTTTTGCCATTGAAAATGGAAGTTCCTCTAGTACTCTGGTTGGAACATAAAGACCATCGAATATGATATCTCATAGCTCACAATCCTCAACCATGATAAAATCGTGCATTCTTGCTTTCCACCACCCATAGTATTGTCCATTGAACTTGGGTGGTCGGTATATAGATTGACCTTCTTCCAAATTTGGTGGGGTAGCCATGAGGATCCTACCTTGGTGTTAGCCTGATAGGATAAACCCGCTCTGATATCAATTGTTAGTTTGTATGAGTCCACCAAATAGTAGAGTACCTGGTCCTCTACAAGATTCTGCTGAGAATGCTAATAAAATAGTATGTAAATAAGGCAGAGGATATTTACGTGGAAAAATCCCACACAAGGGGATAAAAAAACCACGACCTACATCTGTGGGCTTTTAACTTCACTAACTTGTAAAGAACCTATTACAAGCCACTTTAAAATGACTCAATTGCAAAGGATTTACTCAACTAACTTGTGCTACTCTTACCACAAGCCACTTTGTGACTTCCTAGTTACAAAGGCTTTTTCTAACTTGTGATGCTCTCACCGCAAGCCATATTGTAACTCTATAGTACAAAGGCTTTTGCTTAAGACTAAATCCAGTCACAACATAAACTCAAGGAGTTTACAGATTTACAAGAGGATTCCTAATCAAACGCTTCTAGCTAAGCATTTTAGGAGATACAATAAGTACAATAACAAAGTTACAACTCAACTAGGACAATAACAAGATATCTTTTAGGAACTGGTCCGTAGTTGTGTTCAACTTTGTTCTTCAAGCTTGAGTGGATAGATTTCTCTGTTTTGGCAAGAAGCTTGAATGAGAAACTGAAACATTCAAGTAATGTTTTGTATAAAACTCATTGTAGGTACATCTTGATCACATCACTTGAAATGATGTGAGTAGTTTATTTGGTTAGAGAATGAGTGGGCGCTGGAGATAGTGCAGTGCGGCAGAAACAGTGCCGTCAGTCACTTCATTTCCAGTTGTGTCCAATTGACTTTGTACTGCTATGAGGAAACCACAAGAGTATCAAGTCCTTGTGTGGGTTCCTAGCTCCTGAAGCTGTAGCAGTTCACCTTTAGCTGGAATCTGTTAAAACATACAGTATAGTCCAAGTAGGTCAGGTTCCCTATCTGGTTCTTAACAGTAAGTTTGTTAGATCATCAAAATATAAGGCAAGAATATTTAAAACCTATCAACAACTTTCACAATTTTATACGAATAAGCTTTTTTTGTGTGGCTAAAATCAAGAAATTAGAAATAAATAATTTTTTTTACTTTGTAAGTATGGTTTGGTTTAAATATTTTGTAAACATGATTAAGTTAATTTAAGTTTAATAAGTAAAAACCAAGACAAGACAAGACAAGACAAGACAAGACAAGATAATAATAATAATAATAATAATAATAATAATAATAATAATAATAATAATCCAAGACAAGTTGAACCAAGATCATCTCTAAATTTATTTTTTTTACACTTTTTGTGCATAAATTTAAACACTCTCTTATGGCTTATAAATCTTTTAATTTAATAGTAACATAATAATTTAATGATACTTGAGAAATCAAATGGCTAGAGGGGGAGAAGGCAAAACACATAGAGAGAAGCTCCACCTTCTCTCTAACCTAATAAACTACCACTATTACCTCTACCAATCTTCAAACATCTCCTGATAGTAACACAATGCAGATTCACAACTCAAGCCACAAAATCCCTCCCAAACCACCGGATATTGATACAACGTAAGCTACCATAATACCTGACCTTCCTATCCCAAGTTTTAAACAAAAATTATTGAATGGAATGCATGAAGATCAAATCCACATGATCATTGATCTAACTCCCGATGGAAATTATGTGCTACATAATGAAGTAAATGGAGACCATTCCAATAACCTAGATGAGGATCAAAGGCAAGGGGTCCAATTATCTCCAGAGGATCTTCAAAGAATTTACCACCCATTGAGATTTTCAACCATAATCAAGTTTCAAGGGAAAAAGATTCAACACCATATTCTTAAAAGGAAAATTCAAGATTTGTGGAAAATAAAAGAAAATTTCCCTTTGATTGATCTAGGATCTGAGTTCTACATAACAAAGTTCAATAATGAGGATAGTATGCCAAAAGCACTTCATAATGGCCCTTGGTATATTTTTTGGTCACTTTATTTTAGTCCAAAAATGGGTTCCAAACTTTATTTCTTCGGAAGCTAAAATTGCAAATACAGCTATTTGGATCCGTCTTCCACAATTACCTACTGAGTTCTATGATAGTCTTATTTTAAAGAAAGTGGGTAATAAAATTGGTAGATTATTAAAGATTGATGCATGCACTTCCTCCACTCTTAGAGGAAGATATGTTAGGTTTGGCATTGAAGTTCCTCTGGAGATGCCAGTTACCCCTTATGTTTTCATTGGCCAACATAAGCAGGAAATCCACTATGAAGGCGTTAATTTTTTTATGCAAAAGGTGTGGCAGACTAGGTCATTCAATGCCAATTTTCACTACATAGCACCAAGACCTCTCCTACAATTTCCCACGAAGCTCAAGCCAGTAACCAATCCAATATATTGGGTGGCCCTCAAGACAAAATGGAAGATTTCACTCTCCTGCCCAAGGAAAACAATTGGCAAATGGTTGTATTCCCCAAGAAAAAAACCCAATTAGAATATAAAAGTGATGCCCTCAAATTCTGATAAGTCTCAAGACCCAATCACACTCCCTCCAGGTATGTCTCCATCTCTCTTATTAAATGAGGTTTCATCAAAAAATTCTCGTGATAATGGTAATACCACTACTACTACACACCCTAAAGTTCATGAAAAAAACCAGTTAGCTAAAATGTACATTGCTACTGATAACATGTTTGATGCATTTATTCCTCCACCAAAGATTAATCATTTAGATAAAACTAATATAATTATTAAATAACCAATATGCATGGCAAATGACGTGGAAGGAAACCAAAACATGGGTGTCCAAATGGCAATTAAAAAACCCAACCAATCAAATGACATGCAAGACAACCATTCCCTACTTAAGGGTAATGAGACCCAGCAACCCCATCAGTGTGGTTAATAACCCTCCCCCCCAACTACACGCCATCCTCTAAACAAACCACTAATCCCCTCTAAAGGAAACAATTCAGATTGCATAGAAAATAATTCATCTCTTCTAACAAATTTATACGTGTCCATGCAATTGCTAGATACTACACAAATGGCTAAAGCAACCAACCACGTCTCCTCTACACAATCTGAAAAAAATCTTCTAAATCCCACTCCTTCAAGCAATATCAAAGACATGCAAATAGACTCTACTATAATAAACCACTCTACTCCATCGGTAAACTCAAAACCAGCAAAGGAAAAAGCATCACAACCATACAATATAATCGATCAACCTTCTTTACAAGATGCCTAGGATTCCAATCACACATAGAAGAAAGTTTCGCCTAGTCCAAATAGTGAGACACCAAAGAGCTCTAAACAAGTCGAATCCACCACTCCCCCCATAATGAGTGGAACAAGCTCTAATGGGCCATGCAATAACGTTCAATATGATTCTGGGTGTCCAAGAGACAGTGATTGTCCTCCAGAACTCACACTTCCTAGCCCAATTAGTGTCGGAGGGAATGCACATGGCAATGAATAACTACCTCAACCATGTATGGATGAACAACATCCTTCATCCTCTTGCTCCATCGATGAACTTAGATAAAGCTCAAGCCATGAGACATCAATGGAGCTTACCACCCCACTTCAACCCTATCCAGAACCACACTGTCCAGTTGGAACTACCCTTCTTTCCTCCAGGAAAAATCACAAACATGAATCCTATCTTCATGCCATGGTCCCTCCCAGTGAACAATCCTCAAGCCCAACCCAACCCCAACATGCAAGCACCTCTCTATGCAACTCCAGTGCAACAAGAAAATCTACCAAATATCCCACTCCAAATGCCACAAGCTGCTCCACCACCAGTATCTCACCCAGCTCCACTAGCTCAACCCCCTCCCAATGCTCCAGAACCAGAAAATGTTCATATGGAGGAGGAAGAGGAGATAAACCTACTAGGGTCCGGACCAGTCCTAGAATTTTCAAGTCTCAACGAGGTAAAAGTATTTCTTTTCATGGATCTACTAGAGAAGTGACATGTGCTCAGCTTCCCTCCAGCACTATACAAGTGCTCAATGGATGTGAGACCCCCTCAGGATCCCACGGTAGGGAACCATGCAATGATCCTAGTACTCTGTTTAAGGAGGAACCTAGTGTTACAAACTCAAATGGACAATGGTCCAACAAACAACAATGCAATGATGTTTAGGCCTACAAATATTATTATATGGAACATCTGTGGGGGAAACAATGAGAATTTTAGGATTAATTTCAGAGAAATAATAGATACCCATAGGACATGTATGGTTACATTGTTGGAGACAAGAATGGAGAGTCATATCTCCCTTCTAAGTGACTTTGCTTTCTCTGAGATGATCGAAGTTCTAAGCGATGGTCAGTCTGGAGGCATGGTTATTCTCTAGGACTCTAGTCTTGTTAAGGTGCATAACTTTGTTAGGAGTGTAAGCACGTGATTTTTGCTTCACGGACAATCGCTCCAAAAGAAAATAAAAATAGTGGCAAAAGGCTTCGCTGTACAATTTTTCGATCTTTCCGTGACATGTGTTGTTAGTCGTTTATGAGTCTGTCCATTTTGCATCTAGTCATTATCAAACAAAAATCCAAAAAATATATGTGGCGTTAAAAGAAAATTCAAAAAAAAAATATATAAATATATGTGCATCGTCCGTTTTAGGTTGTGATTTAACTTACTTGGTATGATAATTATGTTGAAACGCCATATTGTTATTTGTTTTAATTTCATTTGTTTTATTAATTATTTTTATTTTTTTTTATTTCGGAAAACAAAAGAAAGTTGAAATCAATTTGGGCCCAAAAATGGGCCCAAAAATAAAACAAAAAAAACAGGCCCAAACCAACGATCTGACCCGGTCCAGACCAGGCCTGCCCAGGAACCTCCTGAAACGACGTCGTTTCAGGCAAATCAATCTGAGCCGTCCGTCCTAGCCGATCCAACGGCTCAGGACCTCTTTCAGCAACCCGTTTTTGAACCCGACCCAATAACCGGTCTGACCCAACCCCTCATTTAAACCAAACGACCCCGTTTAACTACTGAACGACCCCGTCTCATTTCTCACCATCAGATCCAAGCCGTTGAGATCATTTGATCTAACGGCTCAGATCCAATCCCCTACTCCGTATATAAACCTTCCCTTACACCCACGCCCCCTATACCAACACCCCACCCCTTCGTCCCCAAGTTCAAACCCAGACCTCCCATTAGAAACCCTAGCCGCCCTCGTCTCCCTTGCCATTAAAGCCGGCGGCATGGACGCCGGTGGCCACCTCCTGAACACCCTAGGACCACCTCACTGTCCTGAACACGAATCCACTAACCACGAGCCTCGAATCACTTCCGTTCGTCTCGAATCTTCGTTTGAAGATTTGAGTCGAACCCGGATCCATGCCAAATCATCCCATCTTCATACCAGACACTCCCCTGACCTTCCTCGTGACCAAACCAAACTTGGTTTGGTCCGAATCTACCCACAACTCCCAAAAATCCAGATCTGGAAATCCAGACTTTTGAAACACATGCACCTGGGGAACCCGGCCAGTTTTGACATGGGTTTGAGGTCTAATAGACCTTAATCAAGGTGTTCTCGTGTGAGAACACCCTGATTAAAGTTTGTTCGGCCTCAGAAGGTCGACGTTGAATCAAGTTTGGGTCTGTTTGATTTAAACATTTTCGGTAAGTTTTTCCTTTCTTTTGTGTTAGTTTTGATTAAGTGGTCAGCATGTTTCGTTGTGTTTGTTTGTTATTTCTGTTATTTTCATCCGGATTTCTTTCTTCCCTGTAAAGGCCTTTTTATTTGGTCGATTGTATTCTGTGTATGACTCTGAATGTACTCTGTGAGTAAACATGATCGTCGATTAGTTTAATCGTCAGATAAGTTGACTCATATAGGCCCCAGTAATTGAACAAAAATTGTCCGATGCCCTTTAGGTCCCTAAATGTATTGTTTATGTGAGCGATCGATTATTACCTGCTATAATTAGTATAGTCGACTCGATAAATGTCGTCGATTAGTTTTCTATAACTAATGAATCGAATGAGCTAATAATGTCGCATGACTAATGAGCCTGTATTGTGATTTGAATGTTGGGCATTACCCATGAATGGTAGTTTGTAACTACATTGTAAACAATTAAAGGCCAGGTCGGGGCAGTTCTGAGATCGAATGTTCAAAGCCCAAAATGCCCTGATGCTGCAATAGGCAAGGCAGTAATAATCCAGGGATAACAAGGGCATTCTGGGGTGTTGAAAAAGACAAAAAAAAGATTAGTATAAATGGGCTGACAAGTAGGGTACTAATTTAGGATTAAACTAATACCAATGGGGAACAAGACACAAGGGTATGGGGCTTAAAATGAGTAAACAAATGAGCCCATAATTCTGGATTAAACAAAAACCAGGCGTGGGGAATAAAGGGGGCTGACACCAGAAGATGCTGAGGCATGGGGCTTAAAGGGGTATGGGCAGGCTGCAAGTTGCAGCAAAAAGGGCAGCCTAGCTGCACTGAGTCATTTGGCTTATAAATAGGCCATTTGATAACTTAAAGGGGGCTGGACTTTTAGTCTTCAGAAAAAGAGAAAACGAAAGGTTGGAATTTTAGTCTTGAGGCTGGAATTCTTAGTCTAAAGAGAGGTCTAGTGAGCTTAAAGAAAACTGAAAAGTATAAGGCAGTTTCCAATAAACATTGTAACCAAACACTGCCTGAAAGTTGTATAAGAGTGCATATTGGTCAAGCTGTCTTGGCCAAGTTCTATTGTTTGCATTGACTGAGCTGTTTGGGGTTGTTGAACTGGTGGTTTTGCTGCATTGAACACTCAGTTATTGCTGTTGTTTCATTATTCTTTCCTGGGATTGCTGGCTTGGTTTCGACTATCTGTTAGTCCTTGTATTCTGGGAGATATTGTTGGTTATCTGTGGCTGTGGAAAACACTTGGTCTCTAGTTGGTTATTGCTGTGTTGTTGCTGCGTGTCTGTGTTGCTGCTGTATTTACTGCATACTGCCCAGCTGATCATTTCCTTCTTCTTTTGTCTCTCTATACCAGGTACATGACTAATACTCTGTCAAATGTAATTGGAAAGTAGAGCATGAATACAAAAGAAAAGACCTGAAGAGTGACTTTTATACATAAATTGTTACATTAGATATCATGTACTGTATAATGATTTTCATTTCTGTTTTGACAATGGAAGTAGCCTGTATGCCCAGTATATATCAATGTGGATTAGTTGAATGTTAGTTTATATATGTATGTTGATTGGAAATATTCCCAATATAATAGGTTGTATCTTAGACTTAGTTTAACTGTGTAGTATATTCTTTAATGTAGGCCAAGCATGAAAACTATCCCCTACTAGTTAATTTCTTTCCCTTTAATAGGCGATCCCTTTATACCACGCCAATAGAACCCAGAACGAGTTCACGGCCTCAACCTCACAAGGGTCGAGCCCAGGTCGAAGACAGACTAGGCAGGCCCGCATCGAACGAGCAGTGGCCCAGGTCTGGCCAACCGCGCGTGGGCTGGATTTGGGCCCATGATTATTCGTTTGGCCGACTGTGCACGCAACTTCGGTCCTGATTTTGAAGCATTTCCTAATTACATTACAAACAACTTGCAAGCATATAATTAATTAGGACTATCTACTGTTTTCGATTGATAGAGACGAACACGACAAGAAACGTAGTTGCTATAGGATATCCTTTTAAAAAAAAAAATAAGAACGAGATGAGCCTCGACGAAAATAAACAAAACACGCAGATGCGGGGCCCTTGTTAAATGTATATTATTGAAGCATTTAGTTTCCGGGACGGGTTGTTTAGCAAATCTCACAACCCTCCTAAAATAACAATACGTTAGTCTCTTTAGGATGCGCTTTAATAAGCCTTGCCTTCTTAAAAACTTCGGGTGCACATTTATGTGACCCAAATCCAAATCTCGACGGATTCGAAATGTATTTCTAATCACGGGTACATTGATTGTGACGTGATCCGAGAGGCATATCCATGACGTCGCTAATTCCTTTTAAAAGTAGAACGAGACGAGCCTCGTCAAAAATGAAAAATGTACACAGCCACGGGGCCCTCCAACTGTATATATATTAAAACACTTAGAATTCGGGATAGGTCATTTAGCGAATGTTACGGCCCTCCCCAAAACAACCATACGTTAGTTGCTTTAGGCGCGTCTTAAATAATTTATTTTTCTTAATTCGGGTGCACATTTATGTGACCCAAATCCAAATCTCAGCCGAGTCGAGATATATCAATAACCACGGGTGCATTGATGTAGCGTGGTTCGAGATATGTTTTCACGACGTTGCAAGTCCTATAAAAATAACGGTGAACGATAAAAGCGGATAAAAGATAAAATTGGCACATAGGTTCATAATTGTATTAAAAATCAGATAAATAAGCCGAATATAACAGTTGAGCGACCGTGCTAGAACCACGGAACTCGGGAATGCCTAACACCTTCTCCCGGGTTAACAGAATTCCTTATCCGGATTTCTGGTACGCAGACTGTAATATAGAGTCATTCTTTTCCTCGATTCGGGATTAAAATTGGTGACTTGGGACACCCTAAATCTCCCAAGTGGCGACTCTGAAATAAATAAACCAATCCCGTTTCGATTGTCCTTTAATTGGAAAAAACTCCCTTGCGCCCTCTCGGGTGCGGAAAAAGGAGGTGTGACAGCTCTGGCGACTCTGCTGGGGATCATGTGCCCAGAACCACTGGTTCAGGGTTAAGAATTCGAGCTTAAAATAATTGTTATTATTTGGCTTTATTTATTATCTGATTTTTACATGTTTGAGCCTAATGTGCTAAATGCTGCTTTTACCGCTTTGATATTATTTGGACTGTATATAAACTGTGCCGAAACCCTTCTCTTCTTACCTCCGGGGAGAAGCTCGCTGGTCGAGACTCCCTATTCTGTTAGTGTCAATACCCGAAATAAGAAAGAGGACGGATAAGTTACGAAGCCGGACGGCCTTTTGGTTCCCGGTAAGTTGCCCCTCCTCGGCTCGAGTTGTCTGCTCGGGTACACTGTCTAGAACACTGACCCAGGTTTTGAACATAGAATAACGTGACTTCATGCCGGATCCCTAGTAGGAGCGCTTATTTGCATCATGTTGCATATGACTTAGGGGACTCAACACAGGGGTTGGGTCCGTCTAGGACTAGCAACCTGGTATGAAAGGACCATCCTAATGCATCCCATTTGTTTTCCGTGCATCTATTTGTCTCGAGCCCGCATGCTGACCAATGTTTGAATAATGGAAATTGGAAAGAAAAAGGGGAAGGAATAGCGGTTAAGGAGTTAATTGTTTATTTTTGAAAAAAAAAAAAAGAAAAAAAGCCAATGCCAAAATACCGTCAAAACTCTGCCGAAATTTTGAGAAAATGAAAGGAAAATGTCTTATTAGTTTTGTTTTATTAATTGCAAAGGAAAAATAGAAAAGAAGAGAAAAAAGGGGTCGTCGTTCTACTTTTATATACTTTTAAATATATATATATATATATATAGTTTGTCCTGTCACAAAAAAATGAAGATGGAAAAGAGTCTTATTTTTTATATATATATATCTCTACATATATATATACAAATATAAATATATGTCTCTATTTGTGGCAAAATTACTGGTTTTGCCAAAAGTCATGAAAGCAATAAATGTGCAGGGTTTTTCATAAAGTTTTATAAAAGGTATACGTCTAAATAAAGTTTTATTTTTATTCACTTAGGCATAATCACCCCAATAAATGTGCAGGATGAGCACGGTACAAAACGAACCCTTTTCAGTAATGACCAGGATCCCGTTTGAGTTGCGGTTATGGTGGAACGACTTAGGCAAAGAAGGGCAAGACAAAGTAAGGAAATATCTGAAAGGTCTCCCGGACCTACTAAACATTCAGCCTCGGGGTGATATCATCAGATCATTGGTCACTTGTTGGGATTCCGCACACAACGTGTTCCATTTTTCGGACTTCGAGCTCACCCCGACGTTGGAAGAAATAGCAGGGTACATCGGGATTGATGAAGCCCCTTTTAGGTTCAAATACTTGATTGCACCTAGAGCTGTCACGGTACACAGGTTTCTGGATTTCCTAAAAATACCTCGGACATTCCACCATCCAGATCTTGCCAAAGGATTCTGCAGTCTCCACCTCATATATGCTAGATACGGTCACGTGGGCGGGTTCAATAAGCCGGATTTCAAGCTATGCAGTAGAGGCAACCGACAAAAGTGGGACGAACACAGGCTAGTGGCTTTTATGACAGCCTTTCTGGGTCTTATAGTGTTCCCTAGGAAAGATGGAAACATTGATCTAAAGATAACCGGGGTTGTCAATACTTTGCTTACCCAAGATAAAAGTACTCTGGCGCCTATGATTATGGCTGACATTTTCCGGGCTCTCACTGCTTGTCGAGCCAGGGGCGACTTTTTCGAAGGATGTAACCTACTGTTGCAAATGTGGATGACCGATCATTTATGCCATCGCTCCTCACTTTTGGGTTATGGTTCGCCAGAGAAAACTTGTATTGGAGAATTCTACACGAGAATCAAAGGGTTCAATTTACCTGAGGGAGTCACATCATGGACCGCATTTCTCCGAACTCTCACTGCCAGCCAAGTCCAGTGGACGCTCGGATGGTCACCTATCGAGGAAATCATATACATGCCGGCAACCCGGCCTCACTTTCTGTTGATGGGACTGAAAAGTATCCAACCCTATGCACCGTATCGGGTTTTGAGGCAACTTGGGAGGTACCAAGTGGTACCGAAAGATGAAGATTTGAGTACCCAAGTGATTGAAATCAGTCCGAACGGTCATTTCCCTGAAGAAGAAGTCCGCCAAATATGGAGTGAATGCCAACATCTGACAGCAAACACTTGTGTGATTAATACGGCACAAGGGGAAGTCGCCCCAGAATATCACGCTTGGTTTAGAGGTAGCCTGTCCTACGAAAGACCGGCTAAGAGGCCGCATCTCAAAGATTTCGTAGAATCATCCCAAGGGCAATGGAACTGGTTAGCAAAAGAGAAGGGTTATCGGGCAGAGATTGGCGATTTGAAGCTACAAATGGATAGTCTGAAATTCGATAATAGCGTACAAGTCGCGGCGGATCGAAGCGAAAAGAATAGATTGATCCAAGAGAACGAAGAGCTTAAGGCCCAAATCCAAAAATTGAGATTGTCTCTCGACGAGCAGCCCAGAAGTCGATCAGACCAGCGGTTGATAAAGGGTTTGAAAAGAGAGATCGCGGAATGGCGAGACAGGTTAGAAGAATCCGAAAAGGTCATGACAGAGTTCAAGGCACGGTGGGGAACAAGAGTAGATAAGCATCGCCGGTGTTTGAACCAATTGAAACGTGACCACGAGAAGACTGTGGCCAAAATAAAGAGGGAGATGGCTACACTCGAGTTTAAAGCAGTTAAGCAGGCCGGGGATTTCCAATCGGAGAGTAGATACTGTTACGACTTGTTGGCCCAAATGAAGGAAGAAGTGCGGCAGCTGAGGGATCAGCATATACAGGACTCACAGGTATTCAAGACGTGCAGTGATCAGATAAGACACCTACTCATAGAGAAGAAAAAAACCAGAGACAAGATCAGGGCCATTGCCCATGCCATCATCAGAAGGTGTCGACGGTGTGAAAACATGACCTGCGTTACCGTTCTCCCAGTAGTGATGGGTTATGTCAAACAGACCATGCACGAGTTGGAGCAGCTCGAAAGGGATCTCGCACCTAGAACCGCGAAAAGGCCGAACGATGCCTCGCGAGTCCCTAAGTTGGAAAATTAACCTCTGGTCGAGTCTTGTTTTAGTTAAGCTTTGATGTTTTCCCATATGTTGTTTTCCATTTTTCCTTCAATCAAATAGGGTCAAAGAACCATGGAGTCTGTACTGTTGCTATGTTGTTTGAAGCAATGTGTAATAGCAAATTTTGATAATGAAATTAAGTGACTCCGGAAGAATTTCTATGTGTCTTTACTTTGGGGCAGAACTACGCCTGGTCTGATTCACGCGGGGACGTGATACGTAGGCAATCCCCATAAGATTCGACCGCTTTTAATAAATAAAGAAAAGAAAATGTAAATAAAATAAAACGCGGGGTTTCGCAGAATACTCTAAAAAGAGACGAATGAACAAACCGGGATGACGCATGTGGTTTGAAGCAAAGCATGTAGAAACGGTTAACTGCCTAGGTGCATTGCATCCTCTATGTGTTATGATCAAATCTGTTAAGCTCTAACACTAACAAAGTTTGTTGTTGTCTGATACCAGACAGTTAGTTGTTAAAGAATTCTGGCAACACATTCATACCAAACCAGATCCAAAGGACCGGTAGCAACAAGCATGACTACTTCAGAGAATAGTAATGAGGAAGAAAGGCCGATGAGCCAGTTGCTAAAAGAGGCAATGGAAAAGATTGAAAGGATGGGACTAGAGATGCATGCAATGCAGCTAGCCCTGGCCAAAACACAAAAGAGCCCTGAGACACTGGGACACATGCCGGAATACCCTCACTCTGGCCCCTCCACAAGCCGCCCAAATCCCCTCTATCATCAAGAAAGAAGCCCTCATGATTCCCAAGCTCCACCACCCCATCAACCTCTCCCAACACCCAATATTCCCATTTTTGTGGGACCTGCATCAGCCCCTTTGCAGCGAACGACCAGTGAGCCATTGTTTCAGGCTCACGATACACAATACTATCCCCCTGAACCTACATTCCATGCACCCGAACCACAGGCTTACAATCCCCATTTGGAAGTCCCGGCAGAGGTTGAGAAGCCGGTTAAGGCCCCTGAACAGGATGAAGTGTTGAGAAAGTTCAAAAGCCTGGAGCAATCCTTCAGGAACTTACACGGGCTGGGCAACCAAGTCAGCGTGGCATACAAAGATCTGTGCCCTTTCCCAGATGTCCAACTCCCGGCAGGGTTCAAGATGCCCAAGTTTGATTTATATGAAGGGCACGGTGATCCCATGGCACATTTGCGGGGATTCTGTAGCAAAATGAGAGGGGCAGGAGGCAAGGATGAGCTGTTGATAGCTTATTTCGGCCAAAGTCTGAGCGGATCTGCACTGGAATGGTATACCAGGCAGGATTTCAGCAGGTGGTACACGTGGGATGACCTGGCGCAGGCTTTTGCAGGTCATTTCCAGTACAATCTGGAGATAGTTCCTGACCGTCTCACGTTACTGAGAACTGGGAAGAAACCCGGGGAAAGTTTTCGCGAGTTCGGGTTCCGCTGGAGAGAACAAGCAGCTAGGGTCGATCCTCCCATGAGAGAGGGAGAGATGGTAGACTACTTTTTGCAGACATTGGATCCAACCTACTTTGGTCACTTGGTGACAACGGTTGGAAAATCTTTCAACGAGGTGGTCAAAATAGGGGTCATGATAGAAGAAGGTTTGAGGTCGGACAAGATCTTAAACTATTCGGCACTTAAGGCCACAACCCAGGCTATTCAAAGCGGCACGGGAGGTGCGCTAAGAAGAAAGAAAGAAGAGGTTGCCACGATCGAGGCAGGCAGTTGGTCCAGGGCTGGCAGGCCACACTACAACCAACCCAGGCCTCACAGGTCAAACTATCCATACAACCCACCACAAAATTTCTATCCACCTCGAGAACCACATTGTTCCGTACACCAAGCCCAGGTATACACTCAGCCTCCGGTTCGCCCACAATGGCGCGCACCGGCTCCCCAGAACATATATGCACCACCACAAAACACTTACCCTCCACCAAGGGCATATAGAAATCCTTCGGGGGCAGGTTTCCGGGGAAATCCAGATGCTAGAAATGACAGGTTGCGGAAACAAAGAACCTTCACCGAACTGGGAGAAACCTACACCGCTGTGTTCCACAAGCTGCGGCAATTAGGTTTGGTTAGTCCTGTCCATACTCGGGAACCAAATCCCCCGCCTCAGAATTTGGATCGTTCAATCAGTTGTGAATACTGTTCAGGGATGCTCGGGCACGATACCGAGAAGTGCTGGAAGTTAAGGCATGCCATACAGGATCTTATTGACAGCAATAAGATCGAGGTCCAGACACCAGAGGCTCCTAACATCAACCAAAACCCACTGCCAGCGCACCACGAAGCTCACATGATTGAGTTGGTGTGTGAGGGAGGCGAATTAAGAAAACCCTCACAAACAGTGATGATGATCCAAGCTGCCCCAAAAGAAGTCTTAACCAGGGGAGGAACAAATGTACAGTCGCAGGGAGAAGGTGTCAAACCGGTAGTATTATGGGGGAAGAACCCGTCCGTCATAGCAAGCAAACCCGAGCCAAGCAAGTTGGCAATACCAGGGATCCTGCCCACACCGGCGGTCGTGTTGAAAGGGGTATGTAGAGAACGGGTAACCATAAAGCCGGTGGTCCAACTGCCAATGCTTGACAGCAGGGCTGTCCCCTGGAAATATGAAAAAGCAGTGATAACGTACCAAGGAAAACAGGTGGAAGAAGTCAGTTGTGAAGCGCAAGGGCTGACTCGATCAGGTCGATGTTTTGCTCCGGTGGAGTTAAGAAAAACCAACCCAGTGGCAACCAAGAAGCCAGTGTCAGAAGAAGAGGCTGAAGACTTCCTGAGGAAGATGAAAGTGCAAGACTATTCTGTGGTTGAGCAGCTGAGAAAAACACCTGCCCAGATCTCACTATTGTCATTACTCCTCCATTCCGAGGAACATCGTCGGGCCCTGTTAAAGATATTGAACGAGGCTCATGTACCCAGTGAGATTTCTGTAAACCACCTGGAAACCATTGCTAGCAAGATTTTCGAGGTGAACAGAGTGACATTCTCAGATGATGACCTGCCGGTGGAAGGTACGGAGCACAACAAAGCTCTATACCTAGCTGTCAAATGTGAAGACTCGGTGGTAACCCGAGTATTGGTGGATAACGGCTCAAGCGCCAATATTTGTCCATTATCCACCCTGGACCAGTTAAAGATTGACCGTGGAAGAATCCGGGAGAATAGCATCTGTGTCCGAGGGTTTGACGGAAACGGAACAGCCACTGTGGGGGATGTTGTACTTGAACTAACCATTGGCCCGGTCCTGTTTACCATGGAATTCCAGGTGTTGGACGCCACGGTATCTTACAACTTGCTGTTAGGACGACCTTGGATTCACGCAGCTAAAGCGGTGCCTTCCACCCTACATCAGACAGTGAAGTTCGAGTGGGAAAGACAAGAGGTCGTGTTGCACGGTGAGGATACAACATGCACCATGGGCGGAACCATTGTGCCTTTCATAGAGACCACTGATGACAAGGGTCCTTGGGTCTACCAGATTCTCGATACAGGGTCGGCCAACAAAATCTCTGAAGGAGAAATCATCCCGCACCCTAGGGTAGCTGCCGCAACAGTCATGATGGTATCGGAGATGCTGGGTAATGGGTTTGTGCCGGGAAAAGGCCTGGGAGTTGAACTTCAAGGGATAGTCCAACCTGTCTCCCTTCCTAAGAATCTGGAAACTTTCGGGTTGGGGTTCAAACCAACCGCAGCAGACAGGAAGCAAGCGCGAAAAATGAAGAAGAAGGTCTGGTTTCTGCCTAAACCAGTGCCACGCCTCTCAAGGTCTTTTGTTAAAGCTAGTGCCAAGGGGTCAGCGATCCCAAAGATTCGAGGACCTTTGATCGGTATAAATGAAGACCTCAATCAGAGTTTTGAGAGGCTATTTGCGGATGTCAGTATGGTGGAAGCTGGAGAAGGTTCCAGCAGAGCAGAGATACAATTTGTGGGGCCTGAGGCCAAGATCAACAATTGGACGGTTACTCCTCTTCCTGTCCGAGGGGAGTCTTGGTAGTAGGCTTTGATTAATGTTTTGTTTGTTTGTTTGTTTGATCGGATTATCCAAGGGTGTAATCCCAATTTTACTTTCGTTTTGTAAAAGTGTGAACCCTTTTTATCCTGCAAATTTAATAAAGTCCTTTTCTTTTGTCCCATTTTAATTTCTGGTTTCTTTTTCTTTCTGAACAGTTCTCTTTTTACTGGTCCTAATGACATGGCATGCACAGCGGATCTTCGACCTAGTCTAATAAATCAATCTGAATCTGACTCAATGATGCAAGAGGTCGTTTGTGATAATGAATCCGAATGTGACGAAAGGGAAGCCTTCGAAGAAATAAATCGAGAACTATGCCAATTTGAAGAGAAACCCAAGCCTAACCTAAATGACACTGAGGCTGTGAACCTAGGAAACGCTGATAACATCCAAGAGACCAAAATTAGCATCCACATTGAGCCGAATGTCAAAGCAGAATTGATCGAAACTCTCAGGGAATTCAAAGATGTTTTTGCATGGTCATATGATGATATGCCTGGATTGAGCACCGATTTAGTGGTTCACAAATTGCCCACTGACCCGGCATACCCTCCGGTCAAGCAAAAACTAAGGAAATTTAAAACAGAAATGAGTGTAAAGATCAAAGAAGAGGTGATTAAGCAATTACAATCTAAGGTCATTCGGGTCACTCGGTATCCCGAGTGGCTGGCCAATGTGGTACCAGTCCCAAAGAAGGATGGAAAAATCAGGGTGTGCGTCGACTACCGCAACCTCAACAAAGCAAGTCCCAAGGACAATTTCCCGTTACCCAACATTCATATCCTGATCGATAATTGCGCTGGGCGCGAGATCGGATCCTTTGTGGATTGCTATGCGGGTTATCATCAGATCCTAATGGACGAAGAGGATGCTGAGAAGACAGCGTTTATTACGCCATGGGGAACCTACTGCTATCGGGTAATGCCGTTCGGGTTAAAGAACGCCGGGGCAACGTACATGCGAGCAATGACTGCGGTGTTTCATGACATGATACACAAGGAAATTGAGGTGTACGTCGATGATGTGATCATCAAATCTTGGCGTCAGGAGGACCATGTAGCAGACCTAAGGAGATTTTTCCAAAGACTCCGGAGGTATGATATCAAGCTTAACCCGGCCAAATGCGCATTCGGGGTTCCATCAGGGAAGTTGCTAGGATTCATCGTCAGTCGACGGGGGATTGAGTTGGACCCATCCAAAATTGAATCCATCCGAGATTTGCCACCGCCAAGGAACAAAACAGAGGTAATGAGCTTGCTGGGTAGACTCAATTATATCAGCAGGTTCATCGCTCAACTCACAGCAACTTGTGAGCCCATATTTCGGCTACTGAGAAAGGATGCTGCAGTAGGTTGGACGGCAGAGTGCCAGGAGGCTTTCGACCAAATCAAAGGGTATCTGTCTAATCCACCCGTATTGGTCCCGCCTAAGCCCGGGAAACCCCTAATCCTTTACCTGACGGTCTTGGAAAATTCATTTGGTTGTGTACTGGGGCAACATGATGACACAGGGAGGAAGGAGCAGGCCATCTACTATCTTAGCAAGAAATTCACAGTGCATGAGGTCAAGTACACTCAACTCGAGAAAACATGCTGCGCCCTAACTTGGGTAGCTCAGAAGTTGAAACACTACCTGTCTTCATATACTACTTATCTCATATCCCGCTTGGACCCATTGAAGTATATCTTTCAGAAACCTATGCCCACGGGGAGGTTGGCAAAATGGCAAATTCTGCTCACAGAGTTTGATATCATCTATGTGACGAGGACGGCCATGAAAGCCCAGGCGCTGGCAGACCATTTGGCAGAGAATCCCGTTGATGAAAAATACGAGCCCTTAAGAACGTATTTTCCTGACGAAGAGGTGATGCATACAAATGAGTTGGAATTACCCGAGGAACCGGGTTGGAAGCTTTTCTTTGATGGAGCGGCAAACGCAAAAGGGGTTGGAATAGGGGCAGTACTCATTTCTGAAACAGGACGGCATTATCCTGTTACGGCCCAACTGCGCTTCTACTGCACTAACAATATGGCCGAATATGAGGCTTGCATTCTGGGTCTGCGCTTGGCTGCTGACATGGATGTCCAAGACGTCTTGGTCTTGGGAGACTCGGACCTCTTGGTACATCAAATTCAGGGGGAATGGGAAACACGAGATCTAAAGCTCATACCATACCGACAATGCTTGCATGATCTGAGCAAGCAATTTCGATCGGTGAAGTTCAAACACATCCCGAGAGTTCACAATGAGGTTGCAGATGCCTTAGCCACCTTAGCATCAATGCTGCACCACCCTGACAAAATGTATGTTGATCCTCTGCATATCCAAGTCCGTGATCAGCACGCCTACTGCAATACCATAGAAGAAGAAGCAGATGGCGAACCCTGGTTTCATGATATCAAGGAATACCTCAGAATGGGGATATATCCAGAACATGCCTCGGGAGACCAAAAAAGAGCCCTTCGGCGTTTGTCGAATGGTTTCTTCCTCAGTGGAGGAGTGTTGTACAAAAGAACCCCGGATTTGGGATTGTTGAGATGCGTAGATGCCAGTCAAGCAATGACGGTTATGGAAGAGGTACATGCGGGAGTTTGCGGACCACACATGAGCGGATATGTATTGGCAAGAAAGATCCTTCGAACAGGGTGTTATTGGCTCACCATGGAACGCGACTGTATCACTTTTGTGAGGAAATGCCATCAGTGCCAGATACATGGAGATTTGATTCATTCTCCGCCAACAGAGTTACATACGATGTCAGCACCTTGGCCGTTTGTGGCCTGGGGCATGGATGTCATCGGGCCCATCGAGCCAGCAGCATCCAACGGTCACAGGTTCATTCTAGTGACCATTGATTACTTCACCAAATGGGTTGAGGCTAAAACCTTCAAGTCGGTAACCAAGAAGGCAGTGGTGGACTTTATTCACTCCCATATCATCTGCAGATTTGGGATCCCAAAAGTGATCATCACGGATAACGGTGCGAATCTTAATAGCAGCTTGATGAGAGAGGTATGCCAACAATTCAAGATTACACACCGCAATTCCACCCCATATCGTCCTAAGGCAAATGGAGCAGTCGAAGCAGCCAATAAGAATATCAAGAAGATACTGCGAAAAATGGTGGAAGGGTCCAGACAGTGGCACGAGAAATTGCCCTTTGCTTTGTTGGGCTACCGCACTACCGTCCGGACTTCCATAGGCACAACTCCTTATTTGTTGGTGTATGGGACTGAGGCCGTGATACCAGCGGAGGTCGAAATTCCGTCCCTCCGAATTGTCGCTGAAGCCGGGATTGATGATGATGAATGGGTCAAAGCTCGATTGGAACAGTTGAGCCTGATAGATGAGAAAAGATTGGCAGCAGTGTGCCATGGTCAGCTGTACCAGAAGAGAATGGCAAGAGCGTATAATAAAAAGGTGCGCCCCAGGAAGTTTGAAGTAGGGCAGCAGGTATTAAAGAAGATCCTCCCACATCAGGTCGAGGCAAAAGGCAAATTCGCCCCAAATTGGCAAGGGCCTTATGTCGTGACCAGAATATTGTCCAACGGTGCTTTGTGTTTGACAGATGTCGAAGGTAGATGTGTCGACATGGCTATCAATTCAGATGCAGTCAAGAGATATTATGCGTAATTTCTTTAAATTATGGCAATTTTGGTTTATTTGTTTGTATTTGGCATTTGTTGAATAATGAGATGACGGAGGCAATTCTTTCTTCTATCCAAACACTTTTAACCCTCGCTTCCCCCTTTGAGCCTTAAGCAAATTCTTTCAATACCCCTTTTTTTGGAATCGCTAATAGGAAAGGTAAGAAAAGAAAAAGAAAAAGAAAAGGAAAAGAAAATGAAAAGAAAGAAAAGAAAAATCAAGGAATATAAAACCGTGGGAACTACGTTTGACCTGATTCCTCAAAGAGGATACGTAGGCGCCTCACGGCTCGGTCATAGTATGCATCATAGCAAATATAGGATGCATAATGTACATAGTGTGCACAATATAGCACAATGTGCGTAACGCACGTAACTCAACATAAGCGTAAAAAAATAAATTCCCCAAGCAAGAAAACTGGGGCAGAGGTTATGTTTTAAGTTCCAACAAAGGTTTGATTCCAAAAGTTGTAGCACATCACCCTTCAAGTTGTTTTCATTTTTATAGCCTTTCTTCAATCCCACACCAAAACCAACATCGACATCCAAAAGACCTCCCGATCAATGTTCGAGAGATGCAAAATCTGGCAAATAAGGCCGAGAATAATACACTGATCCCCAGCAAAGAAAAGGATCGTAAGACTGGGAATGAGTTGATAGTCAAAAGAATCCCCGGAAGAGAGGGTCGCACCAACAACACCCCGGATCCTCGAAAGAAATAAAATGAGAGAGTCTTATCGGTGAAAACCTTCACAGGCACCGAGAGGCGATGTAAGATGAGGGGTATGAAATGAGAGAGTCTTATTGGTGAAAACCTTCACATGCACCATAAGGCGCCGGGAGATGAGAGAAAAGAGAGAGTCTCATTAGTGAAAACCCCTCGAAGGGCACTATGAGGCGACGAGACAGATCGGCGAAGCTACCACATTCGCAACAAGATGAACATCCATTTATCATCCCCAGCAAGTCAGACCGTCGGACAAATCGATTGATACAAATAGACTGGGTCGGGAATCTATGGTGCCCGTCATGATCACGGGGACCAGTTGTGTCCTCCAGATAAGTTCTTTGGATTGTCTCCTCCCACAAAAATATTGGTTCAGAAAGTTTTTCTTTTTTCCATATCTTTATTTCTTTTCCTAAAAAGTGTCTTGAAAGGATTTTTCAAAGCTTACTACCAGAAACCAAAGGAGAATTCATCCAAATGCAGGATGATACAAACAGTCGTAAAGGCCGGTCCCAGGCAATGCAGGGATTGTGCCCGGAAATTTTGGAAGAAGTAAGCTCCAAAAGGGAGTGGTTTCGGGAGTTAGAAGCAGACTCCCACATCATGTGTTTAAAGAGAAAGAAGAAAAGGGGATAAATTGAAAACCGATCCCCAGCAGGCGAGAGACCCCCAACAGGCAACTTTGCCTGCCAACCAATTATGGGGACAAAGAGCAAGAAAAGGGAAGAGAGAAAAATTGCTCGCCAGAAAGGCACCCTCTACCACCACGATTAAAACTGACTAAATCCTTTTGTCTGTTGCAGGAGATCAAAGAATTGATGATGGCAGCAAGATGCAACGCCATGGAAGTCACCAAAAACCGGGGCAGAAAATTTTTTGCCGATTGTCGAAAATATTCTGGAAGAACGGGAAAGCAATTTCAATACTTTTAAGTTCTAGGTCGCCCACCAGTATAATGCGGGAATACATTTAAGTTCTAGGTCGCCCACCAGTATAATGCGGGAATACTTTTAAGTTCTAGGTCGCCCACCAGTATAATGCGGGAATACTTTTAAGTTCTAGGTCGCCCACCAGTATAATGCGGGAATACATTTAAGTTCTAGGTCGCCCACCAGTATAATGCGGGAATACTTTTAAGTTCTAGGTCGCCCACCAGTATAATGCGGGAATACTTTTAAGTTCTAGGTCGCCCACCAGTATAATGCGGGAATACTTTTAAGTTCTAGGTCGCCCACCAGTATAATGCGGGAATACATTTAAGTTCTAGGTCGCCCACCAGTATAATGCGGGAATACTTTTAAGTTCTAGGTCGCCCACCAGTATAATGCGGGAATACTTTTAAGTTCTAGGTCGCCCACCAGTATAATGCGGGAATACATTTAAGTTCTAGGTCGCCCACCAGTATAATGCGGGAATACATTTAAGTTCTAGGTCGCCCACCAGTATAACGCGGGAATACTTTTAAGTTCTAGGTCGCCCACCAGTATAATGCGGGAATACATTTAAGTTCTAGGTCGCCCACCAGTATAATGCGGGAATACTTTTAAGTTCTAGGTCGCCCACCAGTATAATGCGGGAATACATTTAAGTTCTAGGTCGCCCACCAGTATAATGCGGGAATACTCTTAAGTTCTAGGTCGCCCACCAGTATAATGCGGGAATACTTTTAAGTTCTAGGTCGCCCACCAGTATAATGCGGGAATACATTCAGCTCTAGATTTTGGAATCAGTCGCCCCACCTGAAGACGGAAGGGTACAACAGAGATCCCCAAACGGGAAACAATGAAATCCCCAGCACCAAGAAGCAGACAACTGCAGAGGCAAGCGCGCCATTCAAAAGGAAAAAGGAACAGTTTGGGAACGTTGTAGCATGCCTAGTATAACAATTCTGATGAAAAGCCATACCACTGAAGAAACCATTGGAAGATTTAAAGAAGAAAGCCGTATCCCCAGCAAATCAAGCAAAGTGATGAGAACTGACATTCAGAAAAGGTGAAGGACCAGCATCATCTCCAAGTTCACAAAATAAAGGCGTCAGAGGAAAGCGTTAGCCGACAAGAAAGCAAGGCAGCAAGAACAAGTTAAAGATGGATGAGATTTCAGGATCCTCAGTTTAGCTTAGCTTCTTGTTTTCCTTTTAGAGCAATGTAATAGGGAGATCGGTTGAGCAGTAGCATCCTACAGCAGCATACAACAGCGCACAACAACAGCAAACACTACAGTCACACGGTAGTCCCAGCTACCAAAATTTCCCGAACTACATTGACCTGATTCCTGTTTCAGCCCAGGATATGTAGGAAACCTCTGAAGCAAAGGTTCGGTCAAATCTTTTTCAAAAAATGCTTCACACGGAGTATTCGGACGGGCAAAAATCGCTCGCTTTATCTTTGCGCGAAAACCCTTCGTGTCTTCGTGCAAAGAGGGGCAGCTGTAAGCACGTGATTTTTGCTTCACGGACAATTCGCTCCAAAAGAAAATAAAAATAGTGGCAAAAGGCTTCGCTGTACAATTTTTCGATCTTTCCGTGACATGTGTTGTTAGTCGTTTATGAGTCTGTCCATTTTGCATCTAGTCATTATCAAACAAAAATCCAAAAAATATATGTGGCGTTAAAAGAAAATTCAAAAAAAATATATATAAATATATGTGCATCGTCCGTTTTAGGTTGTGATTTAACTTACTTGGTATGATAATTATGTTGAAACGCCATATTGTTATTTGTTTTAATTTCATTTGTTTTATTAATTATTTTTTTTTATTTCGGAAAACAAAAGAAAGTTGAAATCAATTTGGGCCCAAAAATAAAACAAAAAAAACAGGCCCAAACCAACGATCTGACCCGGTCCAGACCAGGCCTGCCCAGGAACCTCCTGAAACGACGTCGTTTCAGGCAAATCAATCTGAGCCGTCCGTCCTAGCCGATCCAACGGCTCAGGACCTCTTTCAGCAACCCGTTTTTGAACCCGACCCAATAACCGGTCTGACCCAACCCCTCATTTAAACCAAACGACCCCGTTTAACTACTGAACGACCCCGTCTCATTTCTCACCATCAGATCCAAGCCGTTGAGATCATTTGATCTAACGGCTCAGATCCAATCCCCTACTCCGTATATAAACCTTCCCTTACACCCACGCCCCCTATACCAACACCCCACCCCTTCGTCCCCAAGTTCAAACCCAGACCTCCCATTAGAAACCCTAGTCGCCCTCGTCTCCCTTGCCATTAAAGCCGGCGGCATGGACGCCGGTGGCCACCTCCTGAACACCCTAGGACCACCTCACTGTCCTGAACACGAATCCACTAACCACGAGCCTCGAATCACTTCCGTTCGTCTCGAATCTTCGTTTGAAGATTTGAGTCGAACCTGGACCTATGCCAAATCATCCCATCTTCATACCAGACACTCCCCTGACCTTCCTCGTGACCAAACCAAACTTGGTTTGGTCCGAATCTACCCACAACTCCCAAAAATCCAGATCTGGAAATCCAGACTTTTGAAACACATGCACCTGGGGAACCCGGCCAGTTTTGACATGGGTTTGAGGTCTAATAGACCTTAATCAAGGTGTTCTCGTGTGAGAACACCCTGATTAAAGTTTGTTCGGCCTCAGAAGGTCGACGTTGAATCAAGTTTGGGTCTGTTTGATTTAAACATTTTCGGTAAGTTTTTCCTTTCTTTTGTGTTAGTTTTGATTAAGTGGTCAGCATGTTTCGTTGTGTTTGTTTGTTATTTCTGTTATTTTCATCCGGATTTCTTTCTTCCCTGTAAAGGCCTTTTTATTTGGTCGATTGTATTCTGTGTATGACTCTGAATGTACTCTGTGAGTAAACATGATCGTCGATTAGTTTAATCGTCAGATAAGTTGACTCATATAGGCCCCAGTAATTGAACAAAAATTGTCCGATGCCCTTTAGGTCCCTAAATGTATTGTTTATGTGAGCGATCGATTATTACCTGCTATAATTAGTATAGTCGACTCGATAAATGTCGTCGATTAGTTTTCTATAACTAATGAATCGAATGAGCTAATAATGTCGCATGACTAATGAGCCTGTATTGTGATTTGAATGTTGGGCATTACCCATGAATGGTAGTTTGTAACTACATTGTAAACAATTAAAGGCCAGGTCGGGGCAGTTCTGAGATCGAATGTTCAAAGCCCAAAATGCCCTGATGCTGCAATAGGCAAGGCAGTAATAATCCAGGGATAACAAGGGCATTCTGGGGTGTTGAAAAAGACAAAAAAAAGATTAGTATAAATGGGCTGACAAGTAGGGTACTAATTTAGGATTAAACTAATACCAATGGGGAACAAGACACAAGGGTATGGGGCTTAAAATGAGTAAACAAATGAGCCCATAATTCTGGATTAAACAAAAACCAGGCGTGGGGAATAAAGGGGGCTGACACCAGAAGATGCTGAGGCATGGGGCTTAAAGGGGTATGGGCAGGCTGCAAGTTGCAGCAAAAAGGGCAGCCTAGCTGCACTGAGTCATTTGGCTTATAAATAGGCCATTTGATAACTTAAAGGGGGCTGGACTTTTAGTCTTCAGAAAAAGAGAAAACGAAAGGTTGGAATTTTAGTCTTGAGGCTGGAATTCTTAGTCTAAAGAGAGGTCTAGTGAGCTTAAAGAAAACTGAAAAGTATAAGGCAGTTTCCAATAAACATTGTAACCAAACACTGCCTGAAAGTTGTATAAGAGTGCATATTGGTCAAGCTGTCTTGGCCAAGTTCTATTGTTTGCATTGACTGAGCTGTTTGGGGTTGTTGAACTGGTGGTTTTGCTGCATTGAACACTCAGTTATTGCTGTTGTTTCATTATTCTTTCCTGGGATTGCTGGCTTGGTTTCGACTATCTGTTAGTCCTTGTATTCTGGGAGATATTGTTGGTTATCTGTGGCTGTGGAAAACACTTGGTCTCTAGTTGGTTATTGCTGTGTTGTTGCTGCGTGTCTGTGTTGCTGCTGTATTTACTGCATACTGCCCAGCTGATCATTTCCTTCTTCTTTTGTCTCTCTATACCAGGTACATGACTAATACTCTGTCAAATGTAATTGGAAAGTAGAGCATGAATACAAAAGAAAAGACCTGAAGAGTGACTTTTATACATAAATTGTTACATTAGATATCATGTACTGTATAATGATTTTCATTTCTGTTTTGACAATGGAAGTAGCCTGTATGCCCAGTATATATCAATGTGGATTAGTTGAATGTTAGTTTATATATGTATGTTGATTGGAAATATTCCCAATATAATAGGTTGTATCTTAGACTTAGTTTAACTGTGTAGTATATTCTTTAATGTAGGCCAAGCATGAAAACTATCCCCTACTAGTTAATTTCTTTCCCTTTAATAGGCGATCCCTTTATACCACGCCAATAGAACCCAGAACGAGTTCACGGCCTCAACCTCACAAGGGTCGAGCCCAGGTCGAAGACAGACTAGGCAGGCCCGCATCGAACGAGCAGTGGCCCAGGTCTGGCCAACCGCGCGTGGGCTGGATTTGGGCCCATGATTATTCGTTTGGCCGACTGTGCACGCAACTTCGGTCCTGATTTTGAAGCATTTCCTAATTACATTACAAACAACTTGCAAGCATATAATTAATTAGGACTATCTACTGTTTTCGATTGATAGAGACGAACACGACAAGAAACGTAGTTGCTATAGGATATCCTTTTTAAAAAAAAATAAGAACGAGATGAGCCTCGACGAAAATAAACAAAACACGCAGATGCGGGGCCCTTGTTAAATGTATATTATTGAAGCATTTAGTTTCCGGGACGGGTTGTTTAGCAAATCTCACAACCCTCCTAAAATAACAATACGTTAGTCTCTTTAGGATGCGCTTTAATAAGCCTTGCCTTCTTAAAAACTTCGGGTGCACATTTATGTGACCCAAATCCAAATCTCGACGGATTCGAAATGTATTTCTAATCACGGGTACATTGATTGTGACGTGATCCGAGAGGCATATCCATGACGTCGCTAATTCCTTTTAAAAGTAGAACGAGACGAGCCTCGTCAAAAATGAAAAATGTACACAGCCACGGGGCCCTCCAACTGTATATATATTAAAACACTTAGAATTCGGGATAGGTCATTTAGCGAATGTTACGGCCCTCCCCAAAACAACCATACGTTAGTTGCTTTAGGCGCGTCTTAAATAATTTATTTTTCTTAATTCGGGTGCACATTTATGTGACCCAAATCCAAATCTCAGCCGAGTCGAGATATATCAATAACCACGGGTGCATTGATGTAGCGTGGTTCGAGATATGTTTTCACGACGTTGCAAGTCCTATAAAAATAACGGTGAACGATAAAAGCGGATAAAAGATAAAATTGGCACATAGGTTCATAATTGTATTAAAAATCAGATAAATAAGCCGAATATAACAGTTGAGCGACCGTGCTAGAACCACGGAACTCGGGAATGCCTAACACCTTCTCCCGGGTTAACAGAATTCCTTATCCGGATTTCTGGTACGCAGACTGTAATATAGAGTCATCATTTTCCTCGATTCGGAATTAAAATTGGTGACTTGGGACACCCTAAATCTCCCAAGTGGCGACTCTGAAATAAATAAACTAATCCCGTTTCGATTGTCCTTTAATTGGAAAAAACTCCCTTGCGCCCTCTCGGGTGCGGAAAAAGGAGGTGTGACAAGGAGGAATCAGGAAATTCATGTATCTATTGAGGTAATTCCTTCTCGTTCCTCTTGGCTATTTTCTTTCATTTATGCTAGCACTAAAACTGACAAAAGAAATGAATTATGGAAGAATATAGAAAATATTAACAATAGTTATAAAGGTCCACGGCTGTTAGGAGGAGACTTTAAAGATGTACTTAGTTCTAATGATAAGCTGGGGGTAACCTTATTAATCGTAGATGTAGCAACTCCGTTTGGAATAGTATTAATAACTGTCGATTATTAGACCTTGGTTATAAAGGTCCTAAGTACACTTGGTCTAATCATAGGAAAAAATCTAAGGGCTTTTTTTTATGGAGAGACTAGATAGAATCTTTGTTAATGAATATTGGCTATCTCTATACCCTAAGGCTGTGGTAATCCACCTTCCCAAAACACACTCATACCATAATCCCTTGTTAGTAACTCTCTCCCCAAAAAACGTGAATCATTTTAATAAACCTTTTCGTTTGGAAACATTTGATGTAGACATCCGGACTTCATTAACTTAGTTAAGTAATGTTGGACTAGTGATAACCTTATTTCTGTTCAGAACACATTTAGAGACAAGGTTATCAGCGGGAAAAATGAGACTTTTGGTGACATATTCAAAAAGAAAAAAAGGATACGTGCTAGGCTACGTGGTATCCAATCCTCACCTAATTATCGTAATAATTATTTCTTACAAGATCTGGAATCTCAATTACAACATGATTATAACTCTATTTTAAAAATGGAACATGATTTTTGGAAACTAAGATCTAGAATAAACTGGCTCAACAAGGGTGAGGCTAATACCAAGTTCTTTTATATCATGGCCTCAAATCGTAAACGTCGTAATGCTATTTTGTACTTCACTAATGATAGTGGTGATAGGATATCAGATCCTAAATTAATTTTAGACCATGCACTAACATTCTTTAGGACTGCTTTTAGGACATCTAAATTCTCTTCCCCAAACAACATCAACATAGGTGATGCCTCATCTCTTAAACAAATGGACCTGAGTAGTCTTGATAATCCTTTAAATAATTCTGAAATCACTAAAGCTTTATTCGTCAGGGTGATCCTATATCCCCATATGTACTCATCCTTTGCCTTGAACTACTCTCTCGATTAATAAACCACCAAGTAGACACTTTAAAATGGGATACAGTCTACTTTAAACATAAAGATCCAAGCTTTTCCCACATCTTCTTTGCGGATGATATTACCCTAATGGCGAAAGCCAACAAAAAGATTAGCTATTGCATTAAATCATGCATAAACTTTTTTGCAATGAATCTGGGCTAGCCATTAATAAAGCCAAATAAAAAATAATGCTTCCTAGCTATTGTCCCCAGGATTTGAAAAATTTCCTAACTAACCTCTTTAGTATTAAATCCACTAAGGAATTTGGTAAGTACCTTGGCTTCCCAGTTCTCAGTCACTACCCTACCACTAAAGACTTCCAATTTATCATAGACAAGATGCAAACCAAGTTGTCCCACTGGAAATGCTCGTTCTTAAATATGGCAGGAAGAACTACCTTAGCCTCAAGCACTTTAGGAGCAATTCCTACTCATTCTATGCAATACACTCTTCTCCCTCCTAAAGTCTTAAAGAAGATTGATAAAATTCAAAGGGACTTTATTTGGGGTTTCACAAACACCTCTAAAAAGCTCCATCTAATTAGTTGGCAAAACGTTACAAAAGATAAAATTAAGAGGGGTTTAGGTATTCGTCAAGCGAAATCCAAGAATCTAGTCCTTCTCTACAGCGTAGCTTGGAGGCTATTAAAAACACTTCTTCTCCCTGGGGCCAAATTATATTGGCCAAATATGGCACAAGGAGAACTATTAACAACACCTCCTTCATCTGGAAAGCTATCTTGCAAGGATGGAAAGTGTGCAATAAGGGTATCTTTTGGCATCCTTGTATTAATTCCAGAATTAACATTTGGAATGATAATTGGATTTACAATTCCAAACCCCTAAGATGTGTAATAGAAGGGCCTCTAAGTAAAAGTGACCAAACACTTTCTATTAAAAGCCTCATTCATAACAAGGAATGGAATAGTAAAGCTATTTCCTTTGAGGTACTCGACAATATCCTCAACAATCTACACATAAGTCCTGTCCTTGGCAATGGCTCCAATTCCGACAAAATAAGTTGGCAACTTAACACATCACGAATATTTTCCACTAAATCGTGCTATAAACTCCTCTCTGAAAACATTACTATCTCAAGGCCGTTTAAGTGGATATGGGATCTTCAATGCCCTACTAAATTAAAATTCTTTCTATGGCAATGCATGCACAACCGTATTCCTTGTAGAGCTTACCTAGCTAAAATAGGTATCAATATTGATGCTACTTGTCCAATCTGCAAATTCGGAATAGAGGACATACAACACATCTTTACTGATTGTACTATTTCAAATCATCTCTGGAAGAATATGGGCCTTCCATCTTTGGATATTAGGAATGACAAAAATTGGCTTATTATATTGAGGGATATTTTCATTAATAATTGTAAATTTCAAATGAAATGGACTACTTTATTCCCCTTTTTCATATGGGAACTATGGGAAAACAGGAACCATAATAACATCAACAATCAGTTAACTATCTTGATGAAGGAAGGTTATTCATGCATCATGAGAATTCACCTTCTTCACTGAAAAAAATTCCTTTGTGGAAAAAACTATCAATGTTGAGGTTGGTTGGATTAAACCTAATAAAGGTGTGATTAAGTTAAACTGTGATGGTGCATTCTCCAGTAAGAGTAGAAGGTCAGGGCTTGGAGGATCATTTCGAAATAGCAAAGGAGATTGGATTGTGGGGTACCATAAATCATGCCAGACGATTTCCCCCATCCATGCAGAGCTGCTGGCCTTACTAGAAGGGCTAAAAATTGCTAGGGGCATGAACTTCCTCGTGATGGAAATTGAAATTGATTGCACTAAGATTATCAAACTAATTTATGAAGATAACACTAACTATTCTAATATTGTTTCTGAATGCAGATGGCTAATGCACCAATTGAGGATTCCGCAACTGAAGCATAATTTCAGAGAAGGCAATATGGTGGCTCATCTACTAACCAAACAAGCTACCAAAAACCTATCATCGTCTAAGTGTTTTTACCATGCCTGTCCACCTTTTTTGTTGAGCAAGAAGTGACCAAGAACAAGTATGGAGTCTGTAATAATACTAGGAGTATGTCAAAAAATGTTTGTAACTATTTGACAACTATGGGTAACAACAGTGCCCTAAAAACATCTACTATGCCTATGTAATTTCTTTATATATATATATATATATATATAATCCAAGTGTTATGTTAAAAAAAATGGCTAGAGGGAGAGAGGGGCATTAGCACAACATAATTTTAACTTTTTATTCAATTTAAATCTTAAATTGAAGTATGATACTTTTTCGCTAATAATAGGATTCAAACTTAAACATAATATATAATTGAATATTGAAAAAAACAAAATAAAAAAACAAACAAAAGAAATTTCAAGTTAGTTACATCGTACTACGTACTATATGCATATTGCATCTGTAGACAGTGAGGTCACGGTGTCAGCGACTCAACATTAACCGCATACGATTGCGTATTCTTCAATTTATTACCATACCATAGAGGACCACAAACTTCAAAAAGCTTTAGTTCGCAGAAAAAAACATACCCCCTCCCCTCCTTTGCCCCCCGCCCTCGCCATTCACAAAGATCTCACCACCTCTTCTTCCTCCTCGTCATTGTATTACTCCATACGCCTGACGCAACAATACGGTGGGAATAAGGCGAATTCGTGCCTGTTCCAATGATTAGCAATTCATTTCTGTACATTATTGTTGATTTTGGAACAATTGATCGATGATAGATGTGAATTATAGGGAAATTTTTGTTGTCATTTCAAAATTGAGGGTTCTGAAATCCTCTAATGGACTCGATTTGGGTAAATGATGTTGCCCCTGGCGTTCCGGATTTGATGTATGCGATTTACTTCATATTTGCTTTCTTCGCCGCCAGGTTCTTTCTTGACAGATTCATCTTTCGCGTAAGCTTCCTCATTTGATTACGCTTTTAACCTTATTTTATGTTTGTTAAAATTCGTTTCGTGGATTCTTTTATTTGTGAGCAATATAGAAATCAGTTAATTTGTTATGACATACTAGTTGTTATTGTTTTTGTATCCAAAGTAATTGTGTTATATAACCATGAAATCGGCCGTAAAAGTTACAGGATGTGGTTGTCGTATTACTTTGGAATATTAGCTGCTTCATCGTGATTGGAATTGAGTAAATGACGGCAACTTAAAATATTACACTCAAAACCATGGGTTAAAATAATTAATTTGTTAAATACAAATATATATATATATGAGCTGCTAAAAAGGTAAGCTGAGGGTTGGTATAACGGTAAAAATATTGTTTTCTACGAAAAATATTTCATTAGAAAATCTTTTTTCATTAATCAGGTAGAAAACCTACTAAAAGGCCATATACAAGAGGTATACTAAAAAGGTAGAAAATCTACGAAAAGATATGCAAAAGACACCCCAAGGAACTACAAAGACATCCAATCTTCTTCTTGGGAAACCCATTTTCTAGATTATTTTTCGGTGTTTGGTTGGGTGTAAAGATTATAAGGTGAAAACAATGTATGGGAATAATTTGGTGATATTTCTGAGTATTAAAGGTTGACAACAATGTACAAGTAATTGTTGAAGCAAGTGATATAAAATAAGACATGGGATGTTTGCAAAAAAAAAAAAATGATTTCTGCCAAAGGTAATGTAGAAGTTGTTTTCTTCCTTTGGTTAAAAATATTTTTTTTTGCATAGGAAATGGGTTCTGCCACAAGTGATAAGAGTAGAACTGTAGAAGAGTGATAGGAGTAGAAGTTATTTTCTCCTCGCAGTGGAGAACATTTTTTGGTGGAAAAAATCATCTTCATCAAACATTAGAAAATGATTTTATCAAGAAAAATATTTTCCGCTAAAACAATAGACATATACCAAACACACCAGATCTCTTAAAGCAAATGCATGGTAAATAAGACAGAGGCGGAACGAGCATTTCAACTTTATGGATTCTAAATTTTAGAACAACGATTTTAAGAGCTACTAACTGGGTTTTTAATTTAATATATTTAGTGAATTTCTTAACATAAATAGCTCAAATTACTAGATTCGGCCAAACCCGCACTTAGGCTTCTACCCCCGCCCCTGAAAGAAGTTGTATCTTTAAGGATTCAAATCTGCTGAATTCTGTGACCACGTTATCTAAATTTAAATTGTTAGAGCACACATTTTATATAGTATTTAGTTATTCCTTCAACTCGCTCCTACGTCCGATTCTTTTTATTGGCAAGAGCACATGGACATTTTTTTTTTGATAATAGGTGGTAGTGTGTTTGAATCCAAGACTTTTACTTGCTCTAATTCCATGTTAAGAAAATGGACCTTTGACCTTACTAAATCTCAAATCGTAGCTCATGAGGTGATGATAGTACAAGACCATATAAAAAGATTACATGCCATACTCTTGATCAATGTGGGAATCTAACACCCTTCGCATGCCTAGGGTTGAGATCTGGAACATAGATAACATAACATGAGAGCCCAACATCAGAGCCCAACATCAGGGTAAAGCTCTTGGTTAACCAATAGAAAAGTTAACTCGGTACCATGTTAAGTAATTAACTTTGGTTTGCCGATAAAACAGTTATCCTTTTAACATTTAATTTTAGCTAACTTCAACATTTATTAATGGTTGGATGTTCTCAATCAATCAACTATGCCTGGATACGAAATTATTTGGGATTTACTGTATGAATCCTCTGTACCCATTCTGCTCTATTATGTAGTTAGTTGATCGTGAAGTGTATTATGTATTCAGTAGACAAAAAGATCATCAGAGTTTGGCTATTTTAAACCTGGCTGTCAGTCTGTAGTGATCTTCCTCCTTTATCCATACATAAGATTGACTATGCTTTAGGAAACTTACATAAGAGGATTTTAGAGTCGGACTTTTAGTTAGATGTAAAACCTTCAGCCGTTTACTCTTCAAACTTCAAAGTAATGAATGATTTGAAATTTAAAGTTGTTTACTTATAGGTCCAAGGGAAGAGTTCTGCATTGTCCACTGACTCCGTTCTTCGTTTATTGGAAGTTGAACTAACTAATATTGTCAACAATCAATTTAAGCAAGAGCTTTTCTCCGTCATTTCTTTGTTTTCACATAGTATTAGAACCTCAATGTGATGTGAAAGAACTAAGCATTTTCCGCCGGAACAGAAGTGTCCTTATGCTGCTTGACTGGCTAAAGTTCTTTTTTCGTATTACTATCATTGTCCATTTACAATAACCGTTTCAGCGGTACCACGTCCTTTTTGGTGACTGTGCCGCTGATGTCATGAGTAGCTGAACTGTCAGTTCACATTTGTCGATGGTATTTAATACTTCACATTAGTTGATTTGTCAGGTCAGCACGCACAACTAACAAAGTAATAGCCTATAAATTAACTTTTATGTCTGTTGACTAGTCAAGCCGATCGAACCGTAGCTGCCTACTCTTCCTTGGACCATGCGTGAACACGGGATGCTTCGTGCTCCGGACTGCCCTTTTCTTTTGACCTGTCAAGCCAATAGTCCATTTATATCTAATCAGCGATAAGTTAGTTGACAAATTAGGATTCCTTTGGCGACATGTCACTGTCTAATTCTCGGTTAGAAATGCCAAATTGACGTTCAATAACACATCAGTATTTAGTCATTGTCATTTTAACATTCCACAGTCCGAAATTTCGACATGTACAGTCGACTCCATATTGTCCAGTCAGCATCCAGTTGGCGAACACATAAATGTCATCTCCAAGCAACATGTCATTATCCAACTAGCACGTCGTTCAATGACACAAGTGTACAGACTACACCAAGTTACTATTCAATGAGCAGCCACAGCACTGTCCAGTCAGCTGCTATGTTCCTTGCCATGTTTCTGTTTTGCAAATTGGAATTGTTTCACTACCTTGGGTTTGAGAGAGCATGTTAAAAATCAAGAAAATTAATGAAGTTTCATCTTAAAATGTGTTTACAGTTACAACATGTCTGGATTTATTGAATTGAGTAAAAGAATATAATGTAGAACTAGAATTCATAAGCTATTTTAGAATATTCTGTACTTTATTGTGGGAGAATAATTACTCACCTAATTGTGAATAGGAAAATTTATGTACTTTATTGTGCGTGGACTAAGACTCATATATAAGTAGCCCATTTGTATTTGTCAACAACCAATTTGACAAGAGCTATCCTCCTTTTCATTCTTTTCAGTGATACAATTTGAATGAAAGCAAAATTATATCAAGAATACAACAAATATCGGTTTCTAATGGTGCATATTTCAGAATGCACTAAAACATATGGTTTCCTCCTCCCGTTGCTTATAGAAACCTGAGAATTATCCCCTCCTCACTTACTGCACTACGTTATATATGTAATTTTTGAGATATGATTTTTAGTTCAATATTTGTTGCATCTTGAGAGTATAAGTAGAGTGCCTTCAGTTAGGGCCAGTCTGAATCAGTGTACGGGTTAACGTTAATCATCCTTATGCTCTTACGATTTCATGATTTAAAGGTTTATGCAGCATGAATTGGGGTCTTAAGTCTTAACTGTCAAACTAGTATCGGTTTTGACACTCCTTTACATGAAAGATGATTTCAGCTGCTTGAAAGTAGTGTAGGAGATTATATGATGGGAAAGTGAAAGGAGACTATTGAAAAATTATCTTGGACACTGTTACAGAACTAGTAGCTATGTGACTGACTGATCCGATTAACTTCTTTCCCCTTAATCTAATACATCCATGTTTCTTATGCATTCTTCTTGTTCAACAGAGGCTAGCCATTTTGTTGCTGCGATTGGGAACCACCCACTTGAAAATTGATGAGCCTACAAGAGCAAAAATTGTTAAATGCTCTGAATCCATGTGGAAACTTGCATATTATGGCACTATTGAGTTTTGTGTCCTAAAAGTTGCCTATCACGAGCCATGGTTCCTAGACATTAAGGAGTATTTCAGGGGCTGGCCAAATCAAGAGCTACAGTGAGTATTGCGTCCTCTTTGTATTATGACCAAGTATCTGATGAATTGCACTCGACATTTAATCTTTGTGGTAAAAGTGAAAGTAGATAGTTATTTTTAGTGAATGACTACAAAAGAAAGTCCCTAAGATTTGGTATTATTATTTTCTTTTTTGACTTAGGAACTTCTAACTTTGTCTCAAATTTCCTTGTCTTGCAGCTGGTCCCTGAATTTCAGAAGGGGGTCTTTTCATCTGTATTACTTCTAGGAAATATCTAAATTAACAGTTAATGGTCCAATTCAAATTAGTTCAGGAAGTCACAGAATTGCGTTGCTAATTCTCTGAAACTAGGATGGAAAAACCTTAAGTATTTTGATTCTTATTAAGTTCCCACCTGGGACTCAAATTAGGAGTTTGTATTTCAGGAAATTTGCAGCACCTTAGGAAAAAGCTCTGATTTCTTTTTGTAGAAGAAAAAAGGGAAAGAAAATCTTCTTTTGCTTGCTTATTCGCTGAAATCTCTTGTCAAGAAGCCCCATGATCCTCTTACATGTTTGATACTGTGATATGCTGATTTGCGGATAGGAGTGGCACTGGTTGTTGCTTTTTAGTTGGGTTAATCACAGTGCTATAACCTGGACCTACAGTTTTTTCAATAACTGGGCTGATTTCTTGAAAGTTCAAGCGGGATGTTAGGACATGGTGATCTATGAAATGAAATACTTTTGTCTTGCCAAACACATGGAAATATTTTTGGGTGGTGGTGAGATTTGAACCCAAGACTTCTGCCTTTCTGGTACCATGTGAGAAATAAAGAACACGAGAAAGCATATTGAGAGAAAGCTTAGCTTGATTATACCCCCTAGCTTTGTGGCGTTTAAATAGTGATTTACACCTATCCTAAAGTAGAAAAGAACATGAAGGTTACAAAATTACATTTCTATAAATATTTTTGTTAATGTCAAAATATTCTTAAGACTCCTCATCAAGTTGATGCACCACAAATCGTATGTCCCGAGCTTGTTACACATTGTCACTAATTTGGGGACTGGCACGAAACTTGGTGAATATATTTTCTAGTTGATCAAATTTTACGGACTTCTAATCTCTATTGAGAGTATCTTTTCTATGCAAAGTGACAATCAATTCTATGTACTTGGTCCTTGCATGAAACCCGGGATTTGATGCAATATGAAGTGTTCTTTGACTATCATACAGAAGTTTCATCACAACCTATCTCTTCAAACTTCATTTCTCTAAATAGTTGCTTGATCCATACAATTTCACAATTTGCCACAGTCATGGCTCGGTATTTTGCTTAGGCAATAGAATAGTAGACCTAGCAACCATATTTTTCTTCTTGCTCTTTCGAGACACCAAATTACCTCAAACCCGAACACAATATGCAAAGGGGGAGCGTGTATTCAAAAGTGATCCTACCCAATCTACATCTATATTGCCAATGATATGATTATGGCCTCTATCCCCATGGAGCAACCCTTTCCATGGAGCAGATTTTATGTAATGAAGGCCCAATGGGTTATCACGTGGAGAGTCCAAAAATTGAATTACAATGCTCACCAAAAAGGCAATATCAAGTGGTCACTATTAGATAATTCAATTTCAACAAGCTGCCTATATTCCAGGATCACTAAGAAGCTCTTGTTGACCTAGTAGAAGCAGGTGACATCGGCACTATTGAAAAGCATTCTTGATGTCTAACTAATGAAGAGGCAAATGGCAATAGTGGGCATTAATAGAAAATGACGAATATATGCTATTTTAGTCGGTGGAGAGAAAGTACTACGATAATCAATCCAAATATTAAAGTATAGCCTTTAGCAACAACACAAGCTTAAGACGATCAACTTGACCATCTGGACCAACCTTGACTGTATATAGCCATAAATCTTTGCATGTTGAGAGCATGATCATAACATGTTGCTAACCTGAATAAGAAGGTACTTAGTCTTAGGAATAAAAATAGAGGACAAAGATGACGCAAAAGTATAATGATGTGATACCAACCGACGATAACTCAATAATATACATGGGATTAGGATTGGCGAGTACCTTTCTGGATGGCCATTGGTGGACTATGTGCACGAGGCAGGTCCATAGTAGGCGAAGGATTTGGTGCAGGGCGTGAATCAAGATTATGTGTTGGGAGACTAATCAGCAACATATAAAGAATCCGGTATAGGGCGTGAATTATCTAGACTTGACTTTCTGGCGATAATGATAAGTAATGAGTGGTGGTGTCGTGGGAGATGATGGGAGGATGATGACTTATTGGATCTCCCAGTAAAACCACATACACGTTAAGATGGTTAGAAGAAGTAAAAGCTGTGAAATAAGGTTGAGGTGTAAGGAAGGTGACATTAGCTGACAAAAGTATTGACGAAGGTCGGATGAGTAGCAAAAGCTTTTTGAACTCGAAAATAATTGTGAACAATATACACTTAAGAGTATAAGGGGTTAATTTATTTCTTCCCGGGGTTAGATTATGAACAAAACAAGTTCTTCCAAAGGAAGAGAATACAAAAATGAACATATGAATAAGATAGTGTGTGGAACTTGATCCTGAATAATTGAGGAAGACATGCGATTAGTCAAATAACATGCGGTGTGAACCGCATTATCCCAAAAACGCAATGAAACATGTAATAATCATATATGTATGGTGTGAGTGGTCTGAATGTGATGTTTATTCTTCCTCTCAGCTGCTCTATTTTATTGAGAGGTATGAGAACTAGATGTTCGATGTACAATCAAACTAAAGTTTATAGACTGTTGAAAGTGAGAGGATAAATATTCTAGTGTATTGTCATTAAGAAAAGTGCGAATAGAAATCTCAAATTGAGCAGAAAAAGTTTGAAAAGTAGAAAACAACATAAAATGATCCTTCATTAGAATCTACGTATACCTTGAGTAATTGTCAATGAAACTAACGAAGTAACGTAACTCCAAAGTAGAGCTAACTCAACCTGGACCTTAGACATCTGAATGAACCAAAGAGAAAGGAGATTCTTCAGGAATTTCCAAATTGTCTATGAAGTAACCCAAGTAAGTCGGTAACATGAGAAGCTGTGGTGATCTTGGAAGGTTGAGGTACTAAAGTCCATGTGATTCACGTCCGACATCTATTATCCGTTGCATGCTGTGATCCTGTATGATAACAGAGTTATCGAGAGAGGTAAACGAACAATTAAGTGTCTGAGGAAAAAGACTAACATATATTAGATTGAAGGAACAACCATGGATATGGACTGAATTTGAGTTAAAAAGAGAGCAGTAATATAGCTTGACCTACTCCAGTTGCCATGGTTTTGGTTCCATCGCGCAATGTAATAGTTGGAAGAGATTGATCCTCCTGGGGTTTTCTGGGGTTTGGTCGCCAGAGAGTTCTGATCCTCCTGGTAGTGCTTGTTGATGCACAACACTCACGGATAGCAACAAAACTTTGATAGAACTCCTTCTCACCAGAAAAGTTGCACGGTGACAAGATTTCTCTCCCGCATGTCACAAATATATGCGCATGTCCATCTACTCAGAACTCTTTGTTCATTGTCAATGCTTCAGGAATTTCCAAATTGTCTATGAAGTAACCCAAGTAAGTCGGTAACATGAGAAGCTGTGGTGATCTTGGAAGGTTGAGGTAGTAAAGTCCATGTGATTCACGTCCGACATCTATTATCCGTTGCATGCTGTGATCCTGTATGATAACAGAGTTATCGAGAGAGGTAAACGAACAATTAAGTGACTGAGGATAAAGACTAACATATATTAGATTCAAGGAACAACCATGGATATGGACTGAATTTAAGTTAAAAAGAGAGCAGTAATATAGCTTGACCTACTCCAGTTGCCATGGTTTTGGTTCCATCGCGCAATGTAATAGTTGGAAGAGATTGATCCTCCTGGGGTTTTCTGGGGTTTGGTCGCCAGAGAGTTCTGATCCTCCTGGTAGTGCTTGTTGATGCACAACACTCACGGATAGCAACAAAACTTTGATAGAACTCCTTCTCACCAGAAAAGTTGTACGGTGACAAGATTTCTCTCCCGCATGTCACAAATATATGCGCATGTCCATCTACTCAGAACTCTTTGTTCATTGTCAATGCTTTATTACTGAATTCTCAATTCATGTCCTGTTTAGTACTTGAAGATCCCATTTGCAAGCATCCAATTGCTCCAGTTATTTATATAATAAGAAAGAGCACAAAAGTAAAAAGTTCCTTACCTGCAACCATCCGAAAGACCAAGGGAAAAAGAGTTGTGTCTAATCCTTACAAAATGAAGAAACAGAAATAGTTACCCCTACTTTGTTCTCATAGAAAACCATATGCCTCCATTATTCTTCAACAAGGCTCTTTCTTTCTATAGCCCTTGGTTCGGGACTGGCAATTTTGCAAATCTATCCTTTTCAAGAAAATCGATTCTTTTCCTCTTGTTATCTTGTCACTTACCTCTTCATCTTCTTCAACTCTTCTCTCTTATTTTTATTCATTTTTATTTGTTTTGGTTTAACATTTTTCTCCCAAGTGACACTTAAAGCACCATCTTTTTCTTTCACCTTTTGCAATCAACATATACATGAGAAAATTTCACTGGATAGGTGTAACTGCAGACCTGCTCCATTCCTTAGCTATCTCCTTGTGCCTTTCCTTCTTATCTTTGTAAGCCATAATAAGTCACCTCTATTCAATATCTTTCTGCAAGTGTCATCGTGTTAGCAGCTGTCTGACTCTGTCTGTTATGTAGATGTATCTTCTTCTGCCATGTGAATGTAGAAACCATCCTGGTTCTTCCAAAGAGTTTGATAGTCTAACATAGTTTATGTGTTTTCTTATTGACATTGTAGGGTTGGAATAAAATTTATCTATATGTGCCAATGTGGGTTCTACCTCTATAGCATTGCTGCCCTCCTCGTTTGGGAAACACGAAGGAAAGACTTCTCTGTGATGATGTCTCATCACATAGTCACAGTTATTCTGATATCATACTCGTACATTTTAAGGTAACCTTACTTCGTTAGAGGTTTGTACCTTTTTATCACTTTTTTCTTTTCTGTTTTGGGTTTTATAGATACTTACCTTGACATAATATGATGAGATTTTGTATAGTATGAAGTGACAGTTTTAGAAGTTCCCTATATCTATGTTGGATGAAGTACATATAGGAAGTGGGAATGTGTTTAGGTCTGAGTTATTTGTTATCATGTTAGTCAACCACTGACCATGGGGGTGTTTGGACATGTTTCAAGAAGTTGTGTCTCTGCTTTTGTTTTCTTTCGAAGGTGTCGTTAGAGTGCAAGGTGAAAGTCGATTTGATACTTTGAGTAACTAGGTTTAAATAGAGAATGTAGAATGAAACAAAAAGATTGAACATCTAATGAACAATCATATATCTGAATATTGGCAGTATGTTTTTGTGCATACTCATATGAATAACATTAATCATATCTATGTTAACAATTAAAGGAATAATATTAATCATTTGTAATCGGACATGATCATTTATATATATACAACTAATAACTTTATCAAGAAAATATAATAAACAACTAATAAGGTACAAAGTAGTTTTCCATTTATTTGTAAATGCAATATCAGAGGAATGCAATTGCAATATATATTGCCAATGCTATGAATAAGATGCTTTATTCTAATATTTGGTACAATTTATTTTTGTTTTTTTTTTCCTGAGATTTCCTGGCAGATGAGCATTGATCAAATTGACCCTACTCTCTTTCAATTATTGACGCTTCATCACTTTGTCATGGGAAATTGTTAGACAGTGTAAGCGTACGTGAGGCAAATTTGACATGACGGGTAGCGTGAGCTTAGCCCCTATTAAAGGAGGGTTAAAGAGAGAGAATTAAAAAGTTGTCTTACCTTTCCAATTTTGGTCAAATCTCTAATGCAGGTGACATACAGTTAGTACTATTATGGCTTCTCTATACCCGTTTCCTTTACCTAACAAATGTTCTTAAGTCAAATTTAAATTCTTGGTCGGATTATCAGATAATGATTAGTCTTTGGGGACCATTTTTAATTCATCTACCATAGTGAAGAAATGTGTCAAATTTCAAAAGTCAATTATCCTCTCCTTGCACTTAATCTGTTGATTTCACAAAACTGGGCAAATTATAAAGATAACTTGGCTTTATACTGGGGCACACCCCCTCCCTCTGTCCTGGTTCCTTTTCTGATTATATATTTTCTTAACATGTGATAATCTCTTTCATGACTTTATCTAACTAATTATCTTCTATGGTATCTATTAAGACTTTGCTTGAGGTTCATCAACTTTGGGATTTAGGATCAAAATTATCTTATCATTCTTGTAGATTAGCAAATTCTCTTTGCTGAAAATTTGATCTTTTGAAGGAGGCTGACTCCTGAAGAATGTTTGTGACAAGCAGAGTAGGGCAGAAAATAAACATGTTTGGACAAATAATTTTTGCTTTAAGTTTAATTTTATTCTTAGCCATGGATATGGCTAAGCATCCTTAAGAAAAATATTAATTATGGTGCTTTTGTTGTATATAATCACTGAGATTTCCCATCTTCAAAAACATTCTGTTCTTGAGAGAGAAGTATCCAGAAAAGTTAAGGCTATAAATAGCCGGTACCACAGTATTATAAACACAGTTTTATTGCTTGTTTGCTTTCCTTTTGCATTACATGTCTGGTACATAATCAAAATAAATAAAGGTGCACGATGAAAGGAACCGTCCAAGCTAGAGCATATTGTCAACCTAAAAGTTGTTGTCATGAGTTAACTGTCTGGTTTAACTGTCCATCAAAACTGTCTGGTTTAACTGTCCAAGAGCACAGGAGTTTCATTATTATTCCTCTCGAACGTTACGTAAGTTTTTGAAACAACAATATTTGAATTTGCTAGGAAATGCAATGTCATTCTTAGCAGATCTTCAACCTGAGGCACTCAATCTTATTTATCAGATTTTGTTGGGTTGACCTAAGAAAAAAAAAACTTAGGTTACTCTCGTTGTATTTAGTATATGTCCTGTTTGAGATTCTTGTTGGGCTGGTAGTGAAATTGAATGAACGCCTTTGGATTTGGAGATAGTTAACATTTATAGCATTTTGATCATATAAACAACTCTGACTAGTTTTATGTTTGAGGTCGTCTAGTTATTGTGTACAAGTCAATCGTACTAAGTTAAGGTGTCATATGGAAATTTTTTTAAAGCCAATTGGTCTTCACCAATTCTGTTGATAGAATGCCTAAACTGACTCGTGTCATAGATTCTACGCATATTTCAACGGGAAAAGGGTCTGATTTGCCCTTTTACTTTGATAAATAGTATAATTTTATCCTCCGGTATACTATTGGTCCATTTAAAGCCTTACCGTTAGCAAAGTAGAAACAATTGCCCCTATTTTTGGCGGAAGTCCACCTTGGCAAGGGCCCAGTTATTAAAATCCAATGTGGCCTGACATTTTGGGTGAGGTGGACGCCATGTGGCATGCCACCTCACCAAATTTTACTTTTTCCTTATTCTCTCTTTTGCTCTTTCTTATCCAGAGTATTTTCCTTTCATTATTGATAATTTTTACCCATTAATACCTAATTAACGTAAAAGCCATCAATAACCATAATTTTAATCAACACTAGAACCCACCCACCTCATCCCTCTATCCAGCCAGAAACAAATCATATTTTCTTCATTTCTTTTCCATATAACCAAGAAACCATTGGAGAAGGCAACCAAAGAGAAAATCTTCAGTTTAAACTTTGATGTCAAAAGTATCATTGAGTTTGGTGGTTCTTGAAACTGAATTTTGGGGCTCGCATTTAATGGCAACTGCTGCAAAATTAAGCTTTTGGTAAGAGATTGAACTAGTAATATAATTTGCTAGATACTTCAGTTAGTGTTAATGTATGTTGTTGGATACTTCAGATCTAGTGGTTCTTTTTTTATTTGGAAGACTTCTTTCTTATGAAGATGAAAAGAAAAACTCTGCTCAAAAGTTGAAATCTGGCCGGAAGAAATGGTGGCTGGCGAACCTAAGCTTTCCGAACAACCAAAAGGTTTCCTCAACTTTTAACCTACTCCATTTTCCTTTCTTTTCCTTCATTCCGTTTAGTATCAAATTCACCAACAAATCTCTCTCTCTCTATAAGAAAGAAACAAAAAAAGAAAGAGAAGAAGCAAAGCAAAGATGGCAAGGAAGGGGAGATAGCAGCGGCCTGAAAATTAGAAAAGAAAGAAGAGGAAGGACGAGAAAAAGAAGAAAAATCTGGAATGAAAAAAGAATATTCAGAAGTGATAACTAATATAATTAATTATATATCATCCAATCAATAGATGACACATGCAGAGTTTGAAACAAGAATTCTTGCCACAGTGGACTTCCATTAAAAATGGGGGCAATTGTTTCTACTTTGGTAACGGTAAGGCTTTAAATGGACCAATAATATAACGGAGGTTAAAAGTATACTATTTATCAAACTAGAAGGGTAAATCAGACCCTTTTCCCTATTTCAAAAGTAGGTGAAGTCCTAGCAGCAATCACTGTAAATGCATCTTTATGAACGTCATTGTAGGATGAAATGTTGTAAATCTGTTGCTTGGATACTTGAATTCACCTTTTGCGAAACATTTCACAGAGTGATCTTCAAGTTAATTTGACGTGAATCTGTTCATTTCTTGCTTTAGTTAACTTGCAGATATTTTGGTCAATGATTTTTAAGAACAAGTTCACCCTTCGTGGCTGCTAAGGATAAGCCACAAAGTGAGTTGAAGGTCATCACTTCTTAACTGCAATATCTTAGTGGTGCCTTTTTTTCTTATTTTTTCGTATGAGGACCTCTTTTTTCCTTCTTATTTCGCAGTGAAATACCATAAAAGAGTCATGATTGTTTTTCATCTAATCATGACTGTTTGTCGAGTTTTGAACCTTGCGTCATTGGCCTCGGGGATTTCCCTGTTACCAAAAATAATTTAACAAGCATCCAGGAGATAAATTAGCAAATGAAGCATATTGAAGATACTGCCTTCTGATTTGATCTTTAGCAGTTGGTATGTTAATTTTTTTGTGTTTCAAATTCCAGCTTCTTTAGAATTGGGATTGTTATTCTTGCATTGCACGATGGAAGTGACGTCTTTCTTGAAGCTGCTAAAGTGTTTAAGTACTCGGAGAAGGAGCTTGGAGCTAGCTTGTTCTTTGGTCTTTTTGCTATCTCTTGGTTTGTACTTAGGCTGGTTTTCTTTCCATTTTGGGTCATACAATCCTCAAGGTTTGGCCTTTACCAGATTTTGAACTCATATAATTTATCTCCCTTCCTTTTCTGGGTTTTCCTAATGGCTTCGATGTATTTCATTACCCAGCTACTATTTATGTGAGGTCTTGAGGCTGTCTGAGGCCTATGATACAATGGTATACTATGTCTTCAACACAATGCTCTTGACTCTACTTGTGTTCCACTTGTATTGGTGGATTCTAATATGTTCAATGATCATGAGGCAGTTGAAAAATAGAGGAAAAGTTGGGGAAGATATTAGATCTGGTGAGCATCTTTGTAGTGAAGTTGAGGAAAACTACAGCTATCTTATGTTATTGAACTGGTGCTGAAACTGTTGTACGTATGTGATTAACCTTTATTTTTTCTTTTCTCCTATTCAAAAGAAAAAATGTGGAGAGCAATTTAGAAAAAAACATGAAGATTGACAATCCAAATGTCTTGCGCCCTGCTGACATTTTCTCAAATAGCTGAAACTGAATCAGAATTTAGACGTTATTGGATGAATGAGATATTGTAGCAATTAACGTACTGACTCGTTTCTAATTTTATATTCAAAAATTGGATGCTCATGTCCTATACAGCTGACTGTTAAGATGAATCCAGTTTTTTGGCAGTTCTTTTATTGAATGGTGTATTGCTATCTAGCATTGGAACATGAACTATTGTTTGCAAAAGATTTTAAATAGGCCTTTTGCCTCTTTTCTCTAGATTAGTAGTCTGCTTCCTGACATGAGCTTGTTTTAAACTTCTGTGAAACTCATCTCTCTACTTCTTTGGTAGTTGCAAAACCAACCCTCTAGATGTCTTTTGAACTGCCTCCGGCCCAGGAAAATTTAAAATTGTATTATCTCTCTTTTTAGTTCCTTCTTTATTGTTTTTTTTTTTTGGGTGCAATTGAAGGGGATACGGAAACTGATTATATGCTCTGACCCGGTTTTGTCATATTCTCCATTGCAATTGAGGACTTCAAGATACTTTTAAACTGCTGGTGATGTGTTTCTTTTTGAATGCAGATTCAGAAGATGATGACTAGCTTATGCTCAAATCTTCTGCAGAAGCGTGTTATCTTGGGAAGATTGCATATGACTTGTAGGTTGGTCACCGGCGTCTGGTTCCTTCTCCAATTAGGCATAGCTTGTCATCATCTAAGTTTTTGTTCTCTTTTTCTTTTGATTGTAGGAGAAGGTGAAAGAGGTGTCTATCATTTTAATTATATTACAATATAGGTGTACAAAATAACAGGCATCTCCTTGTATAATGTTCTCTCTAACCAGATAATGAAAACAATTTAAGCAGGCCATCTTTGCTATGTCTCTTAGCTTGATTTAAGGAGATTAGGCTCATTATGAAGAAAGAAAAAAGAAAAATGGAGGTTAAGCACATGTCTCACTGCTTCAATTTTAGTAACTTTTTGGTTCTATTTACTTTCATACTGGTAAGGGATAAGAGCCTCCTCCGCCTGCACATGTTTAGGTAGATTTAGAAAAGGAAAAAAAAAATTATTTGGGACTGCATCTTTCTTTGATGCTGGAAACCATTGGTTGCTTGTCCGGGGGATTATGTGATAAGCTAACTTTTGCCCCTCATTGCATATTAGCTTGAATTGTTACTTCGCTGGTAACGAGCAATTGGAAATCCTACTTTTCATTGTGCTATGCCAAAAGGAAAAAAATGATGGAACACTCCATTAGGTATGAACGTCTGAAATATCTTGAAAAAGTACAGGAATAGCAGTCTGAAGGGAAATAAATGATCTTATTATGATATTTTAGGTGCCTTATAGTAGTCAAGCGTCGTGATTGGCTTGTGAAGTTGCAACTTTCTTTCCTACGTTGTTGACTTCAATTGCACATAGAGGGGGTGTTTGCTTAACGTTAATCCAAGGGATTGAATCTACGTTGTAATTTGTGGTAACGGGACTGCATAAAAAAAATGCTGGTATATAGCAACAGCACAGAGGAGGTTTGTCATGTCAATGATTCTGCAGCAACCCCCCCCCCCCCCTATATATATAGACAGATGGATAGACAGACAGACATGCAAAACTTATTTACACTTGGTCTTTACCCCAAATGAATATATATGAAACAAGTGTCTTTCATGTAACCTTTATCACGAAACCATGATTATTGGACAAGTATTTTTTACTTTAATTACTAAACTTGTAAAATTAAATTGTTAAGTTTAGCGTAAAATACTGGATTCGAGTAAGTAAACAAAAAACAGAGAAGATATCAAGTGATAAAATAAGAAGTAAAATCCGAGCTCTAAAAAAGGAGCTTCAAAGAGATCCGGAGTCTCGGCTCACCGCAATCAAATAACTTTAAACATCATTCCATAGTTAATCTTGCAAGGTGGCACTTCATCTTAATAAAATAAAAAAATTTAAATGGCTAAAAATAAGAAGTTCGAAGTTCGTTAATTTTGAGGGGCCAAATATGAGCCAGTCCATGATAAGGGCATATTTAGGACCAAAATCAAACGGAGGGCAAATTTATTATATTTTCATAGTTGAGGTACAAATATGTACCAATCCACTAATTTGATATCAAATTCAAAGTAAGGACAAATTTGCTCCATTTTTTTATAGTTTAGGGATATTTTTGGTCCTTTTTCTTTAATTTTTATAAATCTTGGCTCATCCGACCCTTTCATATAAATAATAAAAATACAATTTAAATATTTATTTCTTTTCCACGTGTCATGTATGTGACAATAATTACCACCCAAGATTACCATTTTTCTATGATGCAGAATAGAAATAATCATGTGAGTTAATTCCCGATTCCCGACTACACAAAAGAATGAAGTATCAAGCTACCACAATCATAAAGTGTAGTTTCACCATACTAAATGTCATAGGGGTGATTTATGTCACTCGAATTCTGTCCGAGGTTCATTACTGCGCGGCAGTCAAGCCCCGTCTTGACTTCAGCGTTCCAACACTTAGAATAATTTTAGGAACATTTTTGGACTTAGACAGATTTAGGCAGCAAGTAAAGTAAGTAAAGGCACACACAGATTTATAGGAATTTCTTCCCAACTCGTATTAATATGTAAATACAAGAACACAATAAGCCAACCTTATGACCAAGAACAAAGAACACCCTAGTTCCTTGTCCCGAAAATGATTTCCTACCCTTATGAATGCACTTAGACGAAATTGGCTAACAATTGCCACAAGGCTAAGTTTTCTGCCCATTTGGGACAACCTTATGCACATATTTATAGTGCAGGCTGCCCAATTTCACTTGACAACATTTTAGACAATCAGTTGACAAGCCCCAAGTGATGAGCAAACATAGGGAACATGCTAAAAACATGTATAACTAACCCACACAATCAGCCATGATCTAAAAACGTGCCTCCACTTAGCCCCATGATTAGTCATGTTTGAATGAGGCAGTTGTAACCGCTCAATCACCCTGCATGTGCGCTGCATGTGCTTGTTTTGGCCAGTTGCTGCACGCCCAAGGCTGGCATTACGCCCAGCCTTGCCCTTTGACACTCCTCCGCCCCAATTCCATGATCATAGCTTGCCGCATTTTGTCTTAGCTGCACACGTTCATTGCCATAACTGCCTGCCTATGTCAAGTCGCCCTCAACTTGATCAAATATTCCCACATTAATGTCATTGCTTGTCTCACCTTGCCTTGCCTTGTCTTGCCATGTCTTGGCCCCTGCTTTGACATGGCTTTGCCCTGCCATTGTTATGCCACCCCGCACGTCCATGTGAAATGCGCCTTGCCTTCGTTCAAGGTGTATTTGTCAACCCCGCATAGTCCATCATGCCAAGCTGCCTGTCATGATGTTGCCCCATTTTTCAAGTTATGTGTCAAGGCCATCATGAAAATCCTTGTCACAACCCACACTTGCCGAGGAACTTTGTCAAGGGGCTAATACTACGCTAGAAGAGGAAAAGTCATCCTAGCTTGTTTGCTTGCTACGTGTCGTACCTCATCATGAAAGGGGGTTTTGCATTTATACCTTGTTTTGGGGTCACAATTGAACCTATATTTATTTTGCAAAAAAATTTGCAAGCCTACTCTCTTTATGATCAACTTCAGGCTAATCGGGTTTAAAGTTAAAAAAAATTAGTCTGAAGTGAAGAAATTGCACTTCAAATGCACTTAAGGCCAAATAGGTCTGAAGTGCAATCAATGGTTTCATGCACTTAAGACCACTAAGTCTGAAGTGAAAAATTACACTTCAGATGCACTTAAGGCCAAAAGGTCTAAAGTGCAACAAACGTTTTCCTACACTAAGGCTAATAAGTCTGAAGTGAAAAATTACACTTCATATGCACTTAAGGCCAAATAAGTTTGAAGTGCAACCAATGGTTTCATGCACTTAAGGCCAATAAGTTTAAAGTGAAAATTTTCACTTCAGATGTACTTAAGGCCAAAAGATATGAAGTGCAACAAATGTTTTCCTACACTTAAGGCTAATAAGTTTAAAGTGAAACATTGCACTTCATATGGACTTAAGGCCAAAAGATCTGAAGTGCAACCAACGTTTTCATGTACTTAAGGTTAAATAGGCCTGAAGTGCGAATTGGCCAGAAACAAAAATTTGTTCTTCGAACTTTAACAATCCAATTTACGATTTAATACCTAAATCTACTCCAAATGAGCTCAAATTTGAAACATAACTTTCAAGTATCATCAAGAACAAACTCCAATCATCAATTTGTCAAAACAACAATAAATCTAACTAACCTATTTTGCAATTAAGAAAAAAAAGAAGAAACCCTAAACAATAGCAAAAAATAAAGCGCAACAAAAGCTCACCATTGTAAAATATCATAACTACCTTAAAATATGTTCACAAACATCATATAAAATCACTATTACCCGAAGACGAAGAAGAATGTCTGAGTTAGTTAAATAGTTGATACAAGTTTTAAAAAAAATTTAAAAAGTGGGTACATGTTAAATGGGGGCGACCAAATAGGGTACCATTTCTATTTTGGGAGAATGACACAGTTACCCACAAAAACAAAACTATTTACCCTTGTCTACCCATTTGTTTTACTACCCATCAAACTAATTACATTTCCTACCCATAGTAATTTTTGTGAGGAATTTTTTCTTTTTCTTCAATTCTTTTTTATTTCTATTCTTCTTTTCTTTTTTCTTTTTTTCTTTCTTTCTTTTCTCCTTTTCTTTTTTCTTAGTTTTCTTCTTATTTTTTTTTTCCTTTTTTAATTTCATTTAACTTATTTTTTTTATATTCTTTTTCTCTTCATAATCTAATTTCATTTACTATTTTCACTATTTTTTGATACAATAAGAAAAAATAATTGATATTGTAAATATTTGTTCACCTTTTTTCTAATATAGTTAGTACAATACACCTTTTGTTTTTTTTCTCTCTCTCATTTTTTAAATTCAATTATCAAACTGAAATAATATCAGTTGTCACTTGATCTAATTCACTGAATATCGCACTGACTGCTGCTAAGCATCATAAAATACATAATCAAATTCTAAGAATCAACACGTGATTGCCATGCAAACCTTGATCTCCTTCCCTATAAATATCATTACTCACTCTACCATTAACAGTAATACAACCAGTTATAGAGTAAGAAAACATAATCTACGGCAACCAAATCTCCATATATACTAGTTAGAATAAAAATGATAATAAAATATTGAAAAATGCAATAAAAGTATAAGTAGCAAAAAAGACTTCTAGTACTATGTGATACCAATAGGGTATATATGTATACCAATAGAGCATATAATTGCTCTAGAAATTGCTACAACTATCTGTGACTATACTACTGTACCAAATATTAAAGGACACAATAAAATAATGAGAAAATTACATGCTCGTATTGCAAGCTAAATATGCAAAACAACTTGCTCATTCCGTATACTAACAGGGTATATAGTTGTATGAGCTCATTCCAATAATTTCCTATGACTATAAAAATTATTACATAATACACATAATTTATGTCCATCGGCATACAAAAATTCCAACACTGCAAATCATGTTCATATAAATAATTTCATAATAGAATTCACTAAAATGCAGCTAAAACAACCAAAACAATGTTCAAACTACCATATGATACCAATATGACATATAACTATAACAACATGGTATTACTGATTAATTCCCAACAACTATATGACGATACTACTATTACATAACACACATGCATAAAGAGAAAAATAAAAAAAACAGTGTAACACATATTAATATAATAAAGTATTTCAAGAAATTGTACTATATTACTATTATTAAAAGAAAATCAAATATTGTACCAATTAAATGCAGCTAATACAACCAAAAAATGATTCAACTAGCATATGATACCAATATAGTATATAGCTATACTAATAGAGTATATAGTTGGAATGAATTGTATACCAAAATGGTATATTTGTATATTATTTGGGTATACAATACAAATTCGTCTTCTTCTCTGGTTCAACTATATTTCAACCCAAATTTCTAAAATCTACTACAAAATCTCCACCAAATTGACTAAAACTTTAGCTACAACCTCCAATTAACTTTCCAAACAAACCCATACAGGATCGGACCAAAACAATTAAAAACTCAAACAAATCCTTTGAAAATTAGCATTAACATCATAATCAAAGAACAATACCCAATAAATTCCAACAACAAACACTTCAACACACATGAAAATTCAAATTTTAGTTAGATAGTACATATTATTTTTTTATTTTACTTTTAGGAGATAAAATAAATTATGGAGCATAAATAAAAAAAGGGTGATGATAGCAAGAAAAAGGTACAATACTAACAACATACAAATGCTATCTCTTTTGTGATTGAACTTCCGATTGAGAATTGTTATTTTTCAAGGAGTAAAAGAGAAAAATTAGTTTTGAAACTTCTTAAAAGTGTTTGCTGCTTCTCCTTGAGAAATAGGTAGCGGCAGCAGCGAGAACTGATGAGGAGATAAAACAGGAAAGCTAATTATTTATTGGGTTGGGCGGGTAATGAGTTGTAATAGAATAGGTATTTGATGTAATTAGTTTTAAAATAGGTAATTACAAATAATTACTTTTGATTAGGTAGGTATATAGGGTAGTTTCCCTTCTATTTTTACATCCTGAAATATGTAAAGTAGAGGTGGCCCATGAAAGGGCTGAGTAGTCAACACAACCCAATAAGTATCTTCGACTTTCTCTCCAGGATGGGGGACAAGCCTTTAAAATAAAAATATGTATAACACGATATAAAATTTATGATATAAACACTAACCAAATATAATCTATATCAAAACATGATTTAAATAAAACACACAAACCATTTTAAAGATAAGTAAGATAAATATGAAGAAGGTACGAGATGTCCAAGTACAGAAGATTACGAATAATCAAGATATCAGATAGAGGGGTGGAAGCGTCGTAATTTTGTATCAAGAAATGATAGTGGTGTCGTTAGTGGCATATTTTTCAACCTGTGGTTTCCAGATACAGAGAGGACTAGTTAAGAGAGTAAAGAAGAGTTAGAGATGATATGATGTCTTGCTTGAGGTTCCAGAATAACATAAGAAAATCTATGGTGCTAGCAAGTTAAAGGAAGGTTGCGAATAGTATAAATAGATATATGTAGGTCGCAAGCTAATATGGTAGAGCGACAAGGTTTTATCTAGACAGGAGTAAGGATAAGAAAATGTGAGTGAGAAGGTGACGAGAATAGGTAAGTCCTGGGGTTTAAACCCATCACAACAAGAGAGCTGATGGTTTCCATAAAGTTATAAAAAGCTCAATATAGCATGAATGAACTTAGAAGAGTTTAAGACTAGCAGAATTTAGAAAAGATGGAATGCTTCCCTAATGGTAGAATAAGGGTGTAATTGTGATAGATAAGAGGATGATGTTTAGACCTTTGGTTGGGTAATGATTCAAAGAAAAGGGATTTCATGAATTGTACAGGATTAAAATACCCCCATAAGGTGAATCACGTTGGGATGCTATGAAATACGGTTAATGAAGTATTGTATTGTCCCTAGGTAGATCAGGCAAATAACTTCAGATGTTCCTCGATGTAACGTGAGCCCTAATGATATGTATTACAAAAGAGGTTTCAAGTGATTAATGTAGATTATAGATCAACATTAAGGTGAATCAACAATATATTGGTACAAGTTCCAAAGTACGAGATGAGATTTGTTTTTTATTCTTAAGATGAATAGTAATGAGGAAGCACTAAAGGACTTAGATTTATACATATAGGATAAGCAGAGAGAGTAACCTGGAGTTGGGTAGCAAACCTCGGTAATAATAAACCGAAGTAACTGTTATGGTATAGTATAACCTACCAAGATGTAGTAAAGCCATAAGGATAGATATACAAGGCTATGAAACAAGATGTAGCAATAGTCGTAAGTTCGACAAAGTACCAAGTGAATGACTTCAGTACACCTATAGATGCCTAGAGGGACAACCTACCATAATTCTGTGTATATTCACAAAGTGAGGCCTAGAGATTGGATAAAAGCTGGAGGAAGTAGGAGAGAACAGTTGCATAGGCGCACATACATCCTGCATGAAGGAAGGTCACAACAGTTACGAGATTTAAAGAATTTCGACAACAAGTCATGGTGTGAGAAAGAGACCTAAAGGAGGGAATGCCATAGCCTTTGAATTTATACACAAAATAGTTGCCTAGATGGCAAGGACAATATTAAAATACTTGTAAGAGACATGGGTTATGAGACTAATAGGTTCATCAATCAACATTTGAGGACGTATGTTCCAAAGGGGGGAATGATGTTACATGCCATGTTTCGTACGTGAGAGTATTCGTAAGTCAATTGATGTAAGCTTAGAAATGAGATAAACTTTGAAAGTACATAAAGTAAGTTAATCATGTTATAATGGAGGTTACAAATATTTAAGATCATGAATACCAAGTACCAAGAGGGTTTGAAGGCTTCGAAGCTAAATGAATTGAAGAAAATAAGTTTCGTCAAAAGTCGACAAGTTGGGAATATTGTAACATGTATTTTTGGGGAGAGAATAGGGTGTTTAAAATTATGAGCAGATTATGTTATGAGTTATTTTAGTCGTATGATAGACATGTGTTATGATTTGAAGTCAAGTGTGTTGTGGAACAAAAGTTGGAAAAGTTCATCACAAGTTACATTCATAAATGTGTTGAAACTTAGGTCAAATGTAACTGCGATTTTCTCCCAATATACTTAGCGTTATGGGGTGTTGAACCCATCAAATTGAAGTTCTATAAGTCTATTTTCTAACTCATTAGACCTTTTATCAATATGACATTGGAGTCGAGAGATATATGCATTTTTGCAAGATTGTGCAGGCTGCTAGGTGACAAGTATGTGTGTTACCTACTCGGTTAAATGAGAGCCCAAAAAGAGGCAATTTCGGGTCAAACAAAGAGCCCATTTAAGGGATTATCTCCTGAAATGTAAACCTCATTATATATCACAAATAACCAGACCTAAACCCTGCAAACTTCCTCCCAAAAATTACCCAAAAACCCTGAATGATTTTCTCTCCCTTTCAAGTTCTAATTGGGGGTAAAACCTAGAGTTTGAAGAACCAAGATAGGAAATGAGTTATCCAACAAATAAGGTATGTTTAGTGCTCTCTTTCAGTAATTTTTTCTGCTGTAAATTCATGGTAAGTCATTCTATAGTTGTAAGAACTCACGGGACGGTGATCGGAAGTCGTGAGTTCGAGTTATTCACTTGTAGCAGACTATTTTGTGGACTGTTTTGTGTTGCTGTTGGGCTGCGTGTTTTACTACTATTTTTTGGAGTTTTGGAGGAGGAAGGGTATGGAGGTCTGGTCGTTCGTTATAACATTTTCGGGTTGTTTGACACTACTACGATGGTCATTTTATGTATGAAGAGATTGGAGTGTGTTGGGCTATTTTGTAGTATTTTATGGTGTATATAAGGTTGGAAAATAATGTATATATATTGATATTGTTGTATTCTTGTGTCGTTGGTGTTATCTTGAATTTGGAGGAAGTAAGAGAGATGCTGCCCGTTTTTATACAAAATAAACTTGTCGTTTGTTGTGCGATAGTTGTACCGTTCGTAACTTAAGGATAGTAGTATTGTCATTGTTGTAGATTAAGGTGCGAAGAGGCGAGTTCAACTTGGTTATTTGAAAGTTTGTGATAAGGAATATTAAGGCTAATCCTTTCTTTCATTTGGCATGATCCAGTAACTACATGTGTTTGACAACAAGACATAAAGAGAAGTTCATACTCCCGAATTTATATACACTATCCTAGTCTCATAACTTACAGTATTCTCCCTTATGGGGACTTCATATTCAGTTTAGTTTTATCTTCTGTCAGCCAAGAGAGCAGAGAGTATATATATACAGTATTATAGTATTTTTACCACCATCGAGCTATAATCGATGGGCAGGCCCCTATTGGGAAACCTCTGATCAGATGGTGAGTTATATACCAATCCTACTGTGGCTGAGTGCCTATGAGCGAGCCCAGAATAACCAAGATACAGAGCCTAGTATGTTCGAACACCTATGAGCGAGCCTACTACGGCAGATCAGTTACACATACCGAGTCTTATAAGGCCAGGCAGCTATTTTACTTATTAATTGAGAGAGTTGAGCCACTATCAGCAGGTAAGCATATCTTCATATTATCTTTGACTCCTAGTTACTTTCAATTATTATATTATCATTTCAGTTTCAGCTTTTAGTTATCCTTTTGTCTTACATACTCGGTACCGTATTTCGTACTGATGTCCCTTTTGCCGGGGACGCTGCATTTCATGCCTACAAGTCCTCGTTGACAGTTGGACAAACCCTCCTAACAGACAGAGTCAAACATCAGCTTGGTTGGTAAGCTCCACTTCCTCGGAGCTTCCAGGTCTAGACCTTGGAGTCCATTTTATATATACAGTAGATTACTACTCACAGTGAAGAAGTAGTTGGTTATTTATCAATGGGCATCTTTGAGAATTTCTGAGTGACTGAGCTAAGAATCATTTTAGAAATAGAGATTCCAATAAACAAAATGAACAAGACGAGCCCTAGCACGTCATCCATATGATCATCAGAGGGGCTGATGTTCTTGAAGGTTCGATGATAAAATGCACCAAAGTATCAATCACAAGGGAAAAGCGGACTCAAGATTACATACCATAAGGGACTTTATCTTTCAACGACGAGGATGCAAAAAAGATCATGCAACCCCATATAATGCATTAGTAATTTCTGTAATCATTGTAAGCACGTGATTTTTGCCCAATATGAGAAATACTCCCAAAAAATGCAAAATAAAATGATTTTTTCTTGATGTGCAATTTTGAGTGTTTTTGTGATATTTTTGGATAATTATTTGTATTTGTCTGTGTTTTCTTATTTGTTAAATTAATAAAAAATACAAAAAATACGTCGCATTTTGCATGTAGGATTTAATTCTACAATTGTTAGTAATTAAATTTGTTTATAAAAAATGAAAATTACAAAAATAGGCATCGTTTGCATTTTTAGCATTTAATGTCCAAATATACAATTTTATGCTTAATTAACACTTAATTGTGCGTTAATTGTTATTGGAAGTTAATTTGTGCTTTTATAACTTAATTTAGTTCTTAATAATAGTTTAAGTATTTTTATAATTTAGTTTTAGAAAAATAAAAGAAGAAAAAGAGCGAAAATATAAAGAAAGTCGGAATTGGGCCTCTTCTTCAATTTCAAGCCATAGGCCCAAAAAATGGCCCAATCTTCCCTACGACCCAGTCCATTTCGAACTGGGTCGACCCAATCCATAACTCAAAAGACCCAAACCCCTTTGTCTTACATTTTACAACACAAAACAAAAGAAAAAAGAAGAAAAAACCCTAAAAACTAAGGAAAGCTATCCGCCCCCCTCCCCTTGTCTTCTTCTTCTCCATCTCCAAAATAGTGAGCTGCCATGGTTACCCAGCAGCCACCCCCCTTCGTTGAACACCACCCAAGCACCGTCCAAACACCACCAAACGACACAACCTCTTTCGCGACCCCAACCCCAATCACGCCGGAAAAACCCTCGACCAACGAAGGAGAAACCCCATCGTTGCGGCTTCCTTTCCTCCGACCAGCTGTTCCTGTTCCGAGCACGTCGAGCTGCTGCCATGGTCGACCAGCTGCTCCTGTTCCGAACACGTCAACTGCTGCCCGCGACGAGCAGCCATGAGTGTTCAGCTGCGACGAGCTGCGACGGGCAGCCATGAACGTTCAGCTGCGACGAGCTGCGACGAGCAGCCATAAGCGTTCAGCTGCGACGAGCTGCGACGGGCAGCCATGAGCGTTCAGCTGCGAGGAGCTGCGACGAGCAGCCATGAGCGTTCAGCTGCGGACTGCTGCTCCTTCCTCTCCATCTTCTTCGTTTATTCGTCGTTGTTTCGAATCGGTTAGTTGGTTTATGTTTCCAAATTTCGTCCATATTTTTTTGTTGTTCGTTGTTTTTCGGATTCAAAATCGATAAATGATTCAATGTTTGTTTTGTTTGTCCGTAGTAGAAATAATTTTAGTTTGTTCATTGATTGTTAAATTAATTTTCAGATTTTAAAATGGAAGTTTAATTAGTTGTTTTCATGTTTATTTCATGTTTGTATTATTGTTTAAGTAAGTATTTGTTAGTTTGATGTTTGTTAGATTCAAATTGAAATTTAATCAACTATTTCTTCAATTTGTTTCATGTGTTTATGTATTGTTAGAAATTGTTAATATTGTTAAGTTCAAGTTTAAGTTCATAATTGTTTCTTCGTCGATCTTGTTATTTGTTTAAAGAATTTAGTTGTATTAAAGGAATATATTGTTTTAATCGTTTAATCCGTCATGTTTGTTGTCTTAAAATAGATTCATTCATGTTCATACTTTGTTTGATTGTTCTTGAATCCGAAATTTGTATAGTTTGATTTCTTGTTTATCATTTATGATTATTTCTTGAATTTGTCTCATAATCTTGTTGTTTAAGTTTAATATAGGAATTGTTGGTTGTAATATTGTTAGAGTTGATTTTAAGTTCAATATGATTGAATTTAGAAATCTTCATACTTTGTTTGTTGTTGTTGTTGAATCCGAAAATAGAATTGTTTGTTGCCAAAATATCGTTCAATCAAATTTTAGTTGTTCTTTGTTGTTCAATTTGTGTTCATGTGATATTGTTGTTATGATGTTCATCCATGTTCATATTGTTGTTGGAACATTGTTAGAAATTGATCATATTGTCTATATTTTGGTTATGCTTGATTAAATGATGTGTTATAGCTGATGGGTAATTTGGTAAATTTGTAGTACGTTCAGGGGTAGTTTGGTAATTTCAGTAAGGTCAGAGGGGGTAGTTTAGGATTTGTACATTTTGTAATTGTTTATTTGAAGCATGGGGGACAAAATGAAATGGGGTGGGTTGTGATATGATTATTTAATATAAAGGGGGACAAGATTTAAATTAAAGGGAATCTTGCATTATTTTAAATAAAGCATGGGGGACAAAATATAATGGGGTGGTGTGATATGTTTATTTAATGTAATGGGAATGAGTGGAAAGATAATGGGTTGGGTAGAGAAAAAGTATTGATTTTAGTTAATTAAAAGGTTTATGGGATGTGTTATATATGTGAAGTCTTGAAGACAAATGAAAGAAAAAAAGAATACAGATAGAGAGAAAAAAAAAGAACAAGAAATACAGAGAGAGAAATAGGGAGAGAGATACGAAAAAAAATACACACACAGATAGAGAGAAAAATTCCGAAAAATATTTAAGCTTTCAAAATAAAAAAATAAAACTAAAAAAAAATCTACTGCTTTCTTTCTTTGTTTGAAATTAGTATTAATGGTTGTTGTTTCATTTAAAGCTTAAAGCTTTTGTTTTTGGGATTACTACTCCACCGGTCTGTTACTGGGTTGTTACTGTTGCTGGGCAGTTGTTGCTATTGTACTGTTATTATTGCTGCTGATTCTCATCATCATTTTCTTTTGCTTCCAATATCAGGTACATATCTGAAAATTCATGTCATGAAAAGCTTCAACATGGCAAGTAAATGAAGTTTGATTATAAGGATGTTTTCTACTCATTTAAATTTTATTAGTTTAAGTTTCAGTTTTGTTTTAGTTGGTTAATATAGTATTAAATCAATTGGTAGATTAGTTCTCTTTCTTAATAACAAATGGCTTAGTTATTTTAGGAACGCGATCAACTCATTTCTTTTAATATATGAAATAATGTCAATGATTTTTTACAAAATATAGAGTTAGTGTTTGCAAATATTCGCATAGGCAGAATATAAGAATTGGTTTATTTATCTCAAACCCAATCTTCGTAAGCAAAATTAACCAAACAATTATAACCTCGGACTAAAAACAAGTGGTGTAAAAGAAGGATGAGATTTATAGATTGTAACTTTTTAAGTCAAAAAATGTGTAAATAGCGTTTGCTCCAAATATAACAATGAAAATTCTTCAAAAAATATTACTTCATTTATTAAATCAATTGTTTTCCTAAGTTTTATACGCAATTCGCTTTTTGGGTAGATAAATATTGTATTTACCATAAAAATGGTAGTATTAATCACACGTTGTTTATTTTTATTTTATTTTTATTTTACTCTTTAAACTCATGGTTTTTGAGGAATATAATTCACACGTAAAAAATATAATTTGCGGTCAACACTTAATGAATTGTGAATTCTTTTCAAGGAATTTAGAGGCATCTCAAATAGTGATTTCTCATGACTCTTACATTTAAAATAGATGGATGCAATAAACATTTGTAGAGAATTTATATTACTGTCAAGAATATTTGCATAATTAAGGATGCGTTCGCGTGACTTGATTATACTTCTAAAGGCGATTCGGATTATGCGTTCGCGCAACTTCGAGCAAATTTTTAATAAAAAGGGGTTCTTCGGAGATCATCAATATTAATTTCATATAACCCGAGATGTGCAGTTCACTATTTAATCATACAAGAGCGACAGACGTTCTTAATTTTATTTAAGCACAATTTCGAACTTAAGTCTATTTTTATAATAATAAAAAAAAAATCGAAAATAATAATAATTATATTATCAATATCATTGTGTACACGTGCGCGTGACACAACTCCGCATGTTTTAAAAAATATAATTTATAACACGAATATACGTACGCGTGATTCGATTCAAAGAAGGGTCTTTAAATCTAAATAGAAGCGGTAACAATAAAATCATGCAATAAAAATGTATTTAACAAATCAAAATAATCAAGCCGAATATAACAGTTGAGCGACCGTGCTAGAACCACGGAACTCGGGAATGCCTAACACCTTCTCCCGGGTTAACAGAATTCCTTATCCGGATTTCTGGTGCACAGACTGTTAAATAGACAGAGTCATATTCTTTTCCTCGATTCGGGATTAAAATAGGTGACTTGGGACACCCTAAATCTCCCAAGTGGCGACTCTGAAATAAAGAAATAAATCCCGTTTCGACTGTCCTTTAATTGGAAAAAACTCCCTTGCACCCTCGCGGGGGCGGAAAAAGGAGGTGTGACAGCTCTGGCGACTCTGCTGGGGACAAAACCCAGAACCACTGGTTCAGGGTTCAAGAATTCGAGCTTAAAATAATTGTTATAGTTGGCTTTATTTATTATCTGATTTTTTTTACATGATATATGCCCAATGTGCTAAATGACACTTTTACCGCTTTAATATTATTTGAATTATGAATATATACAACTGCTACGAAACCCCCTTCTTTCTGAGTCTTCTAAATTTATGGTGCACACGTGCGCGTGGCCCACCTTTCTGTTAAAGTCATACCAAATAAGACGAAGTTGGGACAAGTAACTAGGCCGGGTAGACTTTCGTGCTCCCGGTACGTTGCCCCCGCTTCGGCTCAAACTGTCCGTTTGGGTAAGCCAGGGCTAGATCAATATGCCTCAGGTTTTTTCACTTAGAATAACTCAGCTTCATGCCGGATCCCTAGTAGGAGCGATTGTTTGCATCACGTGCATTTGACTTTGGAGACTCAACACAGGGGTTGGGTCTGTCTAGGACAGGTGTACCAAAAAAATGACCATCCTGATGCATCTTACTTGCTGCTACTTGCGCATTTATTTGATCCGGATTTGTGTGTTGACTGACTTTTGAATATCATGAATAATATTTTAAAATTGAAAAAAAATAGCGGTTAGGGAATTGACTGTTTATTTTTGAAAAAAAAACCAATGCCCAAATAACTGTCAAAACTCTGCCGAAATTTTGAGAAAATGAAAAAAAAATATTTTATTAGTTTGTTTTATTAAAAGCAAAGGAAAAATAGAAAATGAAAATAAAAAAAAAGAGTCTTATTTTTAAAATGGTTTTTTTATTTTATTTGCTTATGAAAATGCAAAAAATAAATAAAAAAATAAATAAAAAAAGGTCTTTCATTAGTCTCGCAATATATATATATATATATATATATATATATATATATATATATATATATATATATATATATATATATATATATAAATCCGAAAAGTTTTTTTTATTTTCAAAAGATATATATATCTTTATTTGTTGCAAAGAGTATTTTTCTTGCCAAGAAAATTCAAAATAAAATTCCAAAAAATATGTCTTGCAAAAAATAATATAAATATCTTTATTTTCCATTGTTGATAAAACAAAAATAATAAAAATGTTTTCTTTTAAGAAAAAAAATTCGAAAATATTTTGATTCCTCTTTCAAAATTGAAAAGAAAATTCAAAATTCAAAAAATATTTTTTAGAAGCATTTCTTTTATCAAAAGTAAAATTCCAAAAATATTTTTTTTCTAATAAAAAAAAGACAAATGGAAATTCGAAAAAAAAACTTCCTTTTACTTTTGAAATTCTCAAAGTTCAAATCAAAAGAAAAGGAATTTTTACGAGTTTTTCTTTAAAAAGAAATCAATCAAAAAAAAATATATATACTTCCTTTGAGCAGTTCTTTCACAGTTCCAATAATAAAAAAAAATATATTAGTTCATTTACTTATTCACAATGCCCGAACTACGCGGGTTTGATTCTCACCGGATGTGAGATACGTAGGCAACCCTCATCGGGTCCAACCCCCATTTTTGCTAAAATAGCCAAAAATCAATAAATAAATAAAAAACATGTCAAAATTTTAATTTTTTCTTTTTTCATAAATAAGTCGGGCAGTGTCCAGCCTCCACTTTTTGCTAAAACAAAATAGCCCAAAAAAAAATAATATGTCAAATTTTAATTTTGTCATAAAGAAGTCGGGTGACGCTGTTTTATCAAGACATAGCCGAATGTTCCCGAAAGGGACGCCGGAAAGCTGACTTTGCATAAACAGCCACCTTTGGGTCATTTTTTGAAATTTGGTCCAGTTGACCCACACAACCTTAAAAAGTCTTCGTCCCCGAGGCGCTGAAGGGCCGTGTTGCAACACCTGGTTTTTATTGTAATTTGAAAAAAAAACAAAGAGTCAACGGTCAGGTGATTTTTTTTTTAGTCAAAAATAAGTCGAGCTAGCTTCGACAGTGTCTTAAACCGTTCTTGCCGAAATAGCCTTAGATTATCTTTCAGTTGTCGAAAGGTTATTTTCGTAAAAGAACGGACAAGTTTGTTAAGTGTCAAAATAATCCTTCCCGACCTCAAAATTCATGCAAGATTTGGAAGAGGCCACATTGGCAAAAATAACCGTTTGGTTGCATTTGTCAAACGGAGAAAGGAAGCTGGCCGTTTGTTTTTTGTAAAACTTTTGATTATAATATGTGGGTCGTTTGATTTTCAAGTTTGTAGGTCATTTTTAAACCTTTGAAACCCAATATGAAAATTGAAAAAAAATGATTAGTATTGCTTATCTTTTATTGGTCCGAACTACGCAAGGTCTGATTCATGCGGGGTCATGATACGTAGGCAATCTCTATAAGATTCGACCACCACTGAAAAAGAAAAAAAAAGGAAGAAAGAAAAATAAAAGAAAGCGCAAGTGCATCGCATTTCTGATAGAACAGTTTAACTGCTTAGGTGCATTGCATCTCTAATATATGATTATCTGTCAAATGCCCTGACACTAACATGATGGCTTCCCTTTGCTGTGTTCATATATAGAAAAGTGGTTGGTTGTGGTAACTCCTCCCTGCAAAGCAAATGACACAGAACCTCAGAACAGGATGGGTCGGTACTGATGACCGACAACAATTGGTCGAACAGAACAACGGGTTGGTAGAAGAAGTGAAAATGCTGAGACAACATGTGGCAGACATGTATCAAGCATGGATAACTGGGAAAGCACCACCCCCACCACCGCCAAGCTTTTCAAACTCTGGCATTACCCATCCCCCATACTCTCCATCCCAACCCACTTATGACAGCTTTCCTAGCTACCCGAGTAGCTCCATCACTCGTCCACGCTACTCCCCTCCCCAATGCTACTTCTCTCCACGAGGTTCCCAAAGATGGGCTTCACTTTCCAAATACCCAGCTCCACAGAAGGCCTATCCACCCTCACAAGCCTACCGGAAGCCCCCTGGATCAGGTTTCCGGCCCAATCAAGCATTTAGGAACGAAAGGTTGCTCAAACGAGGAAAGGCTCTCACCCCTATCGGAGTATCTTATGCAAGTCTGTTTGAAAGGCTAAAGCATGCTGGCTTGATTGAGCCGCTCCCCGCATATACTCCAGATCCACATGCAAGAAACTTTGATCCGGCAGCGCAATGCGCGTACCACTCCAATGTCATAGGGCACAACATTGAGAGTTGTCGTAATTTGAAAAGGGAAGTAGAGAAAATGATCCAAGAAGGGCGGATTGTGATCGATAACAGTAACATGGAGCACTCAAACCCTATCGAGAACTTGTTGACGGAGGTTGATGATATGGAAGCTGATAATGGTCTTGGCAATACTAATGCAAAGCTTAGTGGCTAAGATGCCAATTTTGATAAAATGGGAGGACGCTCCGTTCCTTGGTTAGCAAGAGAGAAGCTGTTGGTGGTTTATTTTGTTGTCATTTCTGTTATCCGGATTATTCTTAGGGTTGTAATCCGAATATTGTCTTGTGTCAAACCTTCTTATCTTTCCATTTTTGTCGTATCAGTTTGTTTAAGTCTCGTTGATGTTGTGTTAAGATTTTATTCTGGTTGTTTTGTTTGTTTTTCTAACCATTTCGCCGGAAGTTTAATACAAAAGCCGGTCTTTTATTATTTCCAGTCATCTTTTTATTTAGTCCTTTTGTCATTTTCGTTCAATGCCGATTCTAGGGACATGACATGCGCACACAGTTTGGGCCTAGTCTATAAAGTTAATCATAAAACCCTGGGAAGGTGATCAAAGCATTTAAAGGAAATAAGAACGGTTTGAGATTATTTGAAGCCCGAGTCATGTGGAACTGGGGCAAGTAAAACATAAAGAAAACCGTTAAATGCAAGATTCGCCAAATTGGCATGAGGGTCGTTCATGAGAGTGAGAGTGTCGCCCAGCAGTGCTTTAGAAATGACAAATGAAAAAGCAAGTGTTTAACATAATTGTCAAGTCCAGCACCATCGGAAGAGACTATAAATCTATGTTCAATTGTGTTGTTTGCACTTGGCATGTTTTGAAGACTGGAATGACGAAGACATTTTGTTCTGCTACCTAAACACTTTATCCTTCGTTACCCCTTTTGAGCCTTATTTATTTTCTTTCATACCCCTCATTCGGAATCAATAGCAATGACTAGGAAATACGAGCCTGGAAGGTAAAGAAAAAATTAAAAAAAAAATGAAAAAAAAAACAAAAGAAAGTCAAATGAAAAAAGAGGAATTGGGAACTACGTTTGACCTGATTCCTCAAAGAGGATACGTAGGCGCTTCACGGCTCGGTCATAGGGTGCATAGTGTGCATAATGTGCATGGTATGCATGGTGTAATAAATAAAAAAAATTATTTAAATAAATAATCCCCAAGCAAGAAACTGGGGCAAGAGTTGTGCTCGTTGTAAGCAAAATTGGTTCCGAAGGTTGTAATTTTGAACCCCAAATTGATTTGTTTTTGAGCCTTTAATACCCTTTCTTTCTAAGCCTATCCAAAAAACCCACATTACGGTCCAAAGAAAGACCTTCTGATCAGTCTGCAAAAGATGCCAAGTCAGACAAATGAGAATCTTACCAGCGAACATAACATTCTGTTCCACAGCAGAAAGGACTCTAATCTCCAGCAGAGAGAGTCATACCGGCAACACTCCAAATCCCCAGCTAGAAAGTGATATAAATGAGAGAGTCTTATCGGTGAAAATCTTCACGGACACCATAAGGCGATGAAAGCTGAGAGAAAAACCCAAAATGAGAGAGGCTTGATAGTGAAAACCCTTCGGGCACTACAAGTCGAATAAGATTGGGAATCAGATGGGGAATAGTCAAGGGAAGACCTTGAAAGACGATTGATGACGAAGGATAGGCCACATATGCATGTCATGACCATTAGAGTCAGTGTTTTCGTTTGATAGGTTTTTATTTATAGTTTCTTTTGTTAAAGAGTCATTTTTTTCCTTTGTCTTTTATTCTGTTCCCTTTTATCTTTTCCTTTCATAGAAATTTCCCCAGTAGAGTCTGTTTGGTCAAGACCAGTGGGAAATGACTTCAAAGTAGACCATCAGCTTTCCAAGATAAGATCTGACTAGTACATCCAAGTGATATAGTCAGGAAGGAACAAGCGCGAGGCCAGTGTCAAGAAAGATATCCCCAGCAAAAGGATTGACGAGTGTCAAGAGGGATATCCTTGCCGAAATCAAAGGTTATTAAACCTCAAGACCAGAGCCCGTGGACAAAACAAGAAAAACAATAAGCATGATTTGGGAAATTCATGCGAGACTAAAAGGTCGGGAAAATGCAAGTTTCCGAGCCATGCCACGAAAGAAGAGGGATATCCCCAGCAGAAAAGGATTATCCCCAGCAAATAATATCATCCCCAACAAGTTGTGGAATGCAGAGCAAGGAAGGGAAAAGGGAAAACCATCCCAGTGGGAGTATCACAACCAACCACCGCGTTTTAAACTAACAAATTTTGTTTAAATTGAAACAGGTAAAGGAAGTGGCATTGATGACAGAAATGCAGGCCATAAGGGAGACTGTCAAACTGGGGCAGAAAATTTTCCTTTCATTTGGAAAATTTTCTGGAAGTCAGATACCCATTCAGGGTAAAATGAATATAGCACCAGTCTCAAGGGAAGTGGTCTTTGAACCAGTTTTACCCCCAGCATAACAAGTTTTAATAAAAGAAGTTGTTCCCCAGCAGACAGAACAAAGGGATGACATTTGTGCTCAGAAAAGCAAAAACCATTATCATCCTCAGCAGCTTCCAGAAGAATGAAGCATCGATTTGAAGGGATAAAATTCCCCAACAGCATTATCCTCAACAACGTTATCCCAAGAAGATAACACTTTTATCCCTAGCAGTGTTGAGCGAAAATAAATTCTGAAAAAAAAAAAAAAGTTAATTTGAAGGAGGGGAAGAAAGGAGACTCCCACAGTGGTATTATCCCCAGCAAGCAAGAACAAAGCAGAGCGAAGGAAGAATTAAAGAAGAAGTCAGGCATCCACCTGAAGAATGAGGATGAAAAAATTGAAGAAGAAATCAGGCGTCCACCTGGAGAATGAGGATGAAGAATTTAATAAGAAATCAGGCGTCCACCTGGAGAATGAGGATGAAGAATTTAATAAGAAGTCAGGCGTCCACCTGGAGAATGGGGATGAAGAATTAAAGAAGAAGTCAGGCGTCCACCTGGAGAATGAGGATGAAGAATTTAAGAAGAAGTCAGGCGTCCACCTGGAGAACGAGGATGAAGAATTTAAGAAGAAGTCAGGAGCCCACCTGAAGAACAGAATGACGATATATTGGTTGAAGTCAGGAGCCCGCCTGAAGAGAGGAATGGCGATTATTTTCAAAGTTGTTATCAGGAGCCCGCCTGAAGAGAGGAAAGGCATTTTTAAAAGTTGTTGAAATCTTGCCAACCTAAAGAAAGGAATGGCAATGTATCGGTTGAAGTCAGGAGCCCGCCTGAAGAGAGGAATGGCGATTATTTTCAAAGTTGTTGTCAGGAGCCCGCCTGAAGAGAGGAAAGGCGTTTTTAAAAGTTGTTGAAATCTTGTCAACCTAAAGAAAGGAATGGCGATGTATGGTTTGAAGTCAGGAGCCCGCCTGAAGAGAGGAATGGCGATTATTTTCAAAGTTGTTGTCAGGAGCCCGCCTGAAGAGAGGAAAGGCATTTTTAAAAGTTGTTGAAATCTTGCCAACCTAAAGAAAGGAATGGCGATGTATTGTTTGAAGTCAGGAGCCCGCCTGAAGAGAGGAATGGCGATTATTTCAAAGTTGTTATCAGGAGCCCGCCTGAAGAGAGGAAAGGCGTTTTAAAAGAGTTGTTGAAATCTTGCCAACCTAAAGAAAGGAATGGCGATGTATGATTTGAAGTCAGGAGCCCGCCTGAAGAGAGGAATGGCGATTATTTTCAAAGTTGTTGTCAGGAGCCCGCCTGAAGAGAGGAAAGGCGTTGTCAAAAGTTGTTGAAATCTTGCCAGCCTAAAGAAAGGAATGGCGATGTATTGTTTGAAGTCAGGAGCCCGCCTGAAGAGAGGAATGGCGATTATTTTCAAAGTTGTTGTCAGGAGCCCGCCTGAAGAGAGGAAAGGCGTTTTCAAAAGTTGTTGAAATCTTGCCAACCTAAAGAAAGGAATGGCGATGTATGGTTTGAAGTCAGGAGCCCGCCTGAAGAGAGGAATGGCGATTATTTTCAAAGTTGTTGTCAGGAGCCCGCCTGAAGAGAGGAAAGGCGTTTTAAAAGAGTTGTTGAAATCTTGCCAACCTAAAGAAAGGAATGGCGATGTATGATTTGAAGTCAGGAGCCCGCCTGAAGAGAGGAATGGCGATTATTTTCAAAGTTGTTGTCAGGAGCCCGCCTGAAGAGAGGAATGGCGATTATTGGTGGAAGTCAGGAGCCCGCCTGAAGAGAGGAATGGCGAATTATTTTCAAAGTTGTTGTTGAAGTCAGGAGCCCGCCTGAAGAGAGGAATGGCATTCATTTTTGTTGTTAAAGTTGGGAGCCCGCCCATAGAACAGAGGCATACATTTCAGTCTTTAATTTTCAAGCATTGAACTTGGGAGCCCGCCCAGATAACAGAGGCATACATTTCAAGTCTTTAATTTTCAAGTATTGAAGTTGGGAGCCCGCCCAGATAACAGAGGCATACATTTCAAGATCAAGTCAGAGAACAATAAAACAGAGGGTTACAATAGGAATCCCCAGCAGGAAACAATAAAATTCCCCGGCACCGGGAAGCAGAAGGTTCCAACAAGAGGTCACAGCACAAACTCAAGTGCATGTGTCAAAAAGAAGAAAAGCACCGGGAAAAAATGCAAGCAGACAAGAAAGCAAGGCAACAAAAACAAATTGTACTCTAGCCTAGCTTCTTGTTTTCTTTTAAGCATGGTGTAACAAGAAGATCAGTAAGCAGTAGTAATAGCATGCAACAACAGTAACAATGCAGTCCCACGGTAGTCCCAGCTACCAAAACTTCCCGAACTACATTGACCTGATTCCTGTTTAGCCCAGGATATGTAGGAAACCTTTGAAGCAAAGGTTCGGTCAAATCTTTTTCAAAAAAATGCTTCACACAGAGTACTCGGATGGGCAAAAAATCGCTCACTTTATCTTTGCACGAAAACCCTTCGTGTCTTCGGGCAAAGAGGGCAGCTGTAAGCACGTGATTTTTGCCCAATATGAGAAATACTCCCAAAAAAATGCAAAATAAAATGATTTTTTCTTGATGTGCAATTTTGAGTGTTTTTGTGATATTTTTGGATAATTATTTGTATTTGTCTGTGTTTTCTTATTTGTTAAATTAATAAAAAATACAAAAAATACGTCGCATTTTGCATGTAGGATTTAATTCTACAATTGTTAGTAATTAAATTTGTTTACAAAAAAATGAAAATTACAAAAATAGGCATCGTTTGCATTTTTAGCATTTAATGTCCAAATATACAATTTTATGCTTAATTAACACTTAATTGTGCGTTAATTGTTATTGGAAGTTAATTTGTGCTTTTATAACTTAATTTAGTTCTTAATAATAGTTTAAGTATTTTTATAATTTAGTTTTAGAAAAATAAAAGAAGAAAAAGAGCGAAAATATAAAGAAAGTCGGAATTGGGCCTCTTCTTCAATTTCAAGCCATAGGCCCAAAAAATGGCCCAATCTTCCCTACGACCCAGTCCATTTCGAACTGGGTCGACCCAATCCATAACACAAAAGACCCAAACCCCTTTGTCTTACATTTTACAACACAAAACAAAAGAAAAAAGAAGAAAAAACCCTAAAAACTAAGGAAAGCTATCCGCCCCCCTCCCCTTGTCTTCTTCTTCTCCATCTCCAAAATAGTGAGCTGCCATGGTTACCCAGCAGCCACCCCCCTTCGTTGAACACCACCCAAGCACCGTCCAAACACCACCAAACGACACAACCTCTTTCGCGACCCCAACCCCAATCACGCCGGAAAAACCCTCGACCAACGAAGGAGAAACCCCATCGTTGCGGCTTCCTTTCCTTCGACCAGCTGTTCCTGTTCCGAGCACGTCGAGCTGCTGCCATGGTCGACCAGCTGCTCCTGTTCCGAACACGTCAACTGCTGCCCGCGACGAGCTGCGACGAGCAGCCATGAGTGTTCAGCTGCGACGAGCTGCGACGGGCAGCCATGAACGTTCAGCTGCGACGAGCTGCGACGAGCAGCCATGAGCGTTCAGCTGCGACGAGCTGCGACGGGCAGCCATGAGCGTTCAGCTGCGAGGAGCTGCGACGAGCAGCCATGAGCGTTCAGCTGCGGACTGCTGCTCCTTCCTCTCCATCTTCTTCGTTTATTCGTCGTTGTTTCGAATCGGTTAGTTGGTTTATGTTTCCAAATTTCGTCCATATTTTTTTGTTGTTCGTTGTTTTTCGGATTCAAAATCGATAAATGATTCAATGTTTGTTTTGTTTGTCCGTAGTAGAAATAATTTTAGTTTGTTCATTGATTGTTAAATTAATTTTCAGATTTTAAAATGGAAGTTTAATTAGTTGTTTTCATGTTTATTTCATGTTTGTATTATTGTTTAAGTAAGTATTTGTTAGTTTGATGTTTGTTAGATTCAAATTGAAATTTAATCAACTATTTCTTCAATTTGTTTCATGTGTTTATGTATTGTTAGAAATTGTTAATATTGTTAAGTTCAAGTTTAAGTTCATAATTGTTTCTTCGTCGATCTTGTTATTTGTTTAAAGAATTTAGTTGTATTAAAGGAATATATTGTTTTAATCGTTTAATCCGTCATGTTTGTTGTCTTAAAATAGATTCAATTCATGTTCATACTTTGTTTGATTGTTCTTGAATCCGAAATTTGTATAGTTTGATTTCTTGTTTATCATTTATGATTATTTCTTGAATTTGTCTCATAATCTTGTTGTTTAAGTTTAATATAGGAATTGTTGGTTGTAATATTGTTAGAGTTGATTTTAAGTTCAATATGATTGAATTTAGAAATCTTCATACTTTGTTTGTTGTTGTTGTTGAATCCGAAAATAGAATTGTTTGTTGCCAAAATATCGTTCAATCAAATTTTAGTTGTTCTTTGTTGTTCAATTTGTGTTCATGTGATTTGTTGTTGAAATGTTGTTAAAATCGTGTTCATGTGATATTGTTGTTATGATGTTCATCCATGTTCATATTGTTGTTTGAACATTGTTAGAAATTGATCATATTGTCTATATTTTGGTTAAGTTTGATTAATTGATGTGTTATAGCTGATGGGTAGTTTGGTAAATTTGTAATACGTTCAGGGGTAGTTTGGTAATTTCAGTAAGGTCGGAAGGGGTAGTTTAGGAATTGTACATTTTGTAATTGTTTATTTGAAGCATGGGGGACAAAATGAAATGGGGTGGGTTGTGATATGATTATTTAATATAAAGGGGGGACAAGATTTAAATTAAAGGGGAATCTTGCATTATTTTAAATAAAGCATGGGGGACAAAATATAATGGGGTGGTGTGATATGTTTATTTAATGTAATGGGGATGAGTGGAAAGATAATGGGTTGGGTAGAGAAAAAGTATTGATTTTAGTTAATTAAAAGGTTTATGGGATGTGTTATATATGTGAAGTCTTGAAGACAAATGAAAGAAAAAAAGAATACAGATAGAGAGAAAAAAAAAGAACAAGAAATACAGAGAGAGAAATAGGGAGAGAGATACGAAAAAAAATACACACACAGATAGAGAGAAAAATTCCGAAAAATATTTAAGCTTTCAAAATAAAAAATAAAACTAAAAAAAATCTACTGCTTTCTTTCTTTGTTTGAAATTAGTATTAATGGTTGTTGTTTCATTTAAAGCTTAAAGCTTTTGTTTTTGGGATTACTACTCCACCGGTCTGTTACTGGGTTGTTACTGTTGCTGGGCAGTTGTTGCTATTGTACTGTTATTATTGCTGCTGATTCTCATCATCATTTTCTTTTGCTTCCAATATCAGGTACATATCTGAAAATTCATGTCATGAAAAGCTTCAACATGGCAAGTAAATGAAGTTTGATTATAAGGATGTTTTCTACTCATTTAAATTTTATTAGTTTAAGTTTCAGTTTTGTTTTAGTTGGTTAATATAGTATTAAATCAATTGGTAGATTAGTTCTCTTTCTTAATAACAAATGGCTTAGTTATTTTAGGAACGCGATCAACTCATTTCTTTTAATATATGAAATAATGTCAATGATTTTTTACAAAATATAGAGTTAGTGTTTGCAAATATTCGCATAGGCAGAATATAAGAATTGGTTTATTTATCTCAAACCCAATCTTCGTAAGCAAAATTAACCAAACAATTATAACCTCGGACTAAAAACAAGTGGTGTAAAAGAAGGATGAGATTTATAGATTGTAACTTTTTAAGTCAAAAAATGTGTAAATAGCGTTTGCTCCAAATATAACAATGAAAATTCTTCAAAAAATATTACTTCATTTATTAAATCAATTGTTTTCCTAAGTTTTATACGCAATTCGCTTTTTGGGTAGATAAATATTGTATTTACCATAAAAATGGTAGTATTAATCACACGTTGTTTATTTTTATTTTATTTTTATTTTACTCTTTAAACTCATGGTTTTTGAGGAATATAATTCACACGTAAAAAATATAATTTGCGGTCAACACTTAATGAATTGTGAATTCTTTTCAAGGAATTTAGAGGCATCTCAAATAGTGATTTCTCATGACTCTTACATTTAAAATAGATGGATGCAATAAACATTTGTAGAGAATTTATATTACTGTCAAGAATATTTGCATAATTAAGGATGCGTTCGCGTGACTTGATTATACTTCTAAAGGCGATTCGGATTATGCGTTCGCGCAACTTCGAGCAAATTTTTAATAAAAAGGGGTTCTTCGGAGATCATCAATATTAATTTCATATAACCCGAGATGTGCAGTTCACTATTTAATCATACAAGAGCGACAGACGTTCTTAATTTTATTTAAGCACAATTTCGAACTTAAGTCTATTTTTATAATAATAAAAAAAAATCGAAAATAATAATAATTATATTATCAATATCATTGTGTACACGTGCGCGTGACACAACTCCGCATGTTTTAAAAAATATAATTTATAACACGAATATACGTACGCGTGATTCGATTCAAAGAAGGGTCTTTAAATCTAAATAGAAGCGGTAACAATAAAATCATGCAATAAAAATGTATTTAACAAATCAAAATAATCAAGCCGAATATAACAGTTGAGCGACCGTGCTAGAACCACGGAACTCGGGAATGCCTAACACCTTCTCCCGGGTTAACAGAATTCCTTATCCGGATTTCTGGTGCACAGACTGTTAAATAGACAGAGTCATATTCTTTTCCTCGATTCGGGATTAAAATAGGTGACTTGGGACACCCTAAATCTCCCAAGTGGCGACTCTGAAATAAAGAAATAAATCCCGTTTCGACTGTCCTTTAATTGGAAAAACTCCCTTGCACCCTCGCGGGGGCGGAAAAAGGAGGTGTGACAATCATGAATAGAACTCAAGTTAAACATGTGCTAATTGATCCAGGTAGCTCGGCTAATATCATTTGATTGAGGGTCGTTGAACAACTCGGTTTACCGGACCAGATCGTACCTATGATCCGAGTGCTGAACGGATTCAACATGGCTTGTGAAACTACTAAGGGAGAAATAACGTTGCCGGTAAACATAACAGGTACTACCCAGGAAACCAAGTTTTATGTAATCGAGAGGGACATGAGATACAATACCCTGTTCGGGAGAGCATGGATCCACAACATGAGGGTCGTTCCCTCGACCGTTCACCAGGTATAAAATTTCCAACACTAGAAGCGATAAAGACGGTTTACGGGGAGCAACCCACCATAAAAGAGATGTTTGTCGTTGATGAAGTAATTCTAATATCAACAATCTCATTGACAAAGGGTCAGGATCGAAAGCGAAATAGGAAGCCAAATAGCAATCATCGATGCCGGCTTCGACCCCATCAAACAAGCAACGGATTGACAAAGACGACGACTGCAGGGTTCCTCGAGCCTTTATAGCCCCCGATGATTCCGACGCTACCAAATCAACGGTCGAAGAGATGTAGTAGGTCGTGATAATCGAACATCTGCCCGATCGAAAGGTATACTTGGGCACGAGGTTAACTCTCGAGCTCAAGAAAAAACTCATTCAATTTCTTACAGCTAATATGGATTGTTTTGCTTGGTCCCATCTCTAAATGACAGGGATCCCAGAGGAGATAACTACTCACAAACTGAGATTGGACCTGAAGTTCCATTCGGTAAGGCAGAAGAGGAGACCTAGTCCGAGATCAAGCATGCCTTCATCAAGGACGAGGTAACTAAACTCTTTAAAATAGGGTCCATCTGGGAGGTCAAATATCAGGAATGGTTAGCAAACGTAGTAGTAGTACCTAAGAGAGGAAACAAACTAAGAATGTGTATGGATTATAAAGATTTAAATGAGGCATGCCCTAAAGAGATTCTTTCCCATTGCCTAACATCGATCGCATGATCGATGCCATGGCCGACCACGAGATTCTCAGTTTTCTCTATGCCTACTCCGGGTACAACCAAATACGGATGAACCCAGATGACCAAGAAAAAAACCTTTTTCATCACTAAGTATGGCACATACTGCTATAACATAATGCCATTTGGATTAAAAAAATGCTGGTGCCACTTACCAACGACTAGTAAATCGAATGTTCGAAGAACAAATAAGGAACCCATGGAAGTTTACATTGAAGACATGATATTTAAGTCTCTACGAGCAGAGGACCATTTAAAGCTTTTGCAGGAAACCTTCAGTATATTGAAGAAGAACAATATGAAGCAGAACCCAGAAAAGTATGCATTCAGAGCCGGATTGGGAAAATTCCTCGGGTTCCTGGTGTCCAACCGAGGAATCGAGATTAACCCCAGCAAGATCAAAGATAGCACGGTAGTGGATAATGTTAAAGCCATACAAAGGCTAACCGGGCGCATTGCAGCACTGGGGCAATTCATCTCGAGGTCTTCCGATAATAGTCATCGATGTTTCTCGTTGCTGAATAAGAAAAACAACTTCACATGGACCCTGGAATGCCAACGAGCTTTAGAAAAAATTAAGCGACATTTATCGAGCCCGCCATTGCTTCACATGCCGAGGGCAAATGAACGACTATACTTGTATCTAGCCGTATAAAAAATAATGGTAAGTGAAGTCCTAGTCTGGGAAGAACAAGGTACTTATAACCAATTATTATGTTAGTAGGACCTTAAGTGAGGCCGAAACTAGATATCCTCACCTAGAAAAATTGGCACTCACTTTGCTAAGTGTCTCTAGAAAATTGAAACCATATTTTCAATGCCATCCTATATGTGTTGTGACAACCTACCCTTTACGAAATATAATGCATAAACCCGAACTCTCGGGGCGTTTGGCCAAATGGGCCATAGAAATCAGTGGGTACGATATCGAATATCAACCCCGAATAGATATCAAATCCCAAATTTTGGCAGATTTCGTGTAATACTCAAAGTCAAAAGAGAGTTGCTAGTAAACTCGGGAACGTCTTCGGGAATTTGGACCCTCTTTACGTACGGTGCCTCTAACATAAAAGGGTACGGACGTGGCATCATTCTGAAGCCACCCACATGCAATATAGTTATACAATCTATTAGAAATGTAAAATTGACTAACAACGAGGCGAAATATGAGGCCATGATTGCAGGACTTGAACTGGCAAGAGGCTTGGGGCCGGAGGTGATATAACCTAAGTGTGACTCCCTCTTTGTAGTAACCAAGTTAACGAAATGTTCGAAGTCAGAGAAAAATGAATGCAAAGATACCTAGACAAGTTACATGTAATATTACATCGGTTCAAAGAGTGGACTTTGCAGCACGTGCCTCGAGATCAAAATAGTGAGGTCGATGACCTTGCTAACTTAGGATCGACGGTCAAAGACGACGAGCTCAAGTCGGGGGCAGTCATACAGCTCATGATGTCGGTAGTAGAAGAAGGTCACGCCGAAATAAACTCCACAAGCTTCACATGGGATTAGAGAAATAAATACATAGAGTATTTTAAGACCGGGGAACTTCCCTCAGATCCAAAGGAATCTAGGGCCCTACGCACAAAGGTAGTCTAATTTAGCTTGTCAAAGGACGAAACCTTGGTAGGAGAATGTTTGATGTCCCGTTAGCAATATGTGTGGGATCGGGAGATACCGAGTACGTTTTAAGAAAGGTCCACGAAGGCACCTATGGGAACAACTCAGGAAGGTCACATTAAATACCCGGAATTCAAACGAAGGGAAATTGGGTCCGAACTAGGAAGGGCCATACCAGATTTTCGAGATCACAGGGAAAGGATCCTATAAGCTCGGAATGATAAACGGAGAACAACTACCGAACAATTGGAACGTAACTCATCTCAAACGATATTACTACTAAGGTACGAACCCATTTCATTTTTTTCTATTTTCGGACTAACACTTGCGGCACAAAGTTTTTAGGTCTAAAAGCACGTGTTGCACTATTTTCCCTTGAACCGTTTTTATCCCAATTGGGATTTTCGGCAAGGTTTTTAACTAGGTAATAGTGGATCATGCAAACTTAAAATCAAAGGCCGATCATGAATCGGTGTCGAAGACAACACCAAATGTATCCGAGGTTCCTCTATAATCAACCTCGAATACTAGGGGGCATTACTATTAGATATCGGCCTTTTGTGAGGAAATTACTTCATAATAGATGGGTGTCGATAAGTAAGATTTTGTTGTAAGGGCCAAACGGTCAAATGAACCGTGCCCACATAGGTTGCTCGAGCCCTGGCATAAAATATGTACGCATGTATAACTATTTCTTCACAAGAATATAGAGAGGTATTTTCTTTTGCAATGATCTTATGTCTTAGAAATATTTCCACTTTATAATTTCATACTTTCGATCTCTTAAGGAAACAATCTCAAGGGTCGATTATAACAAGAGTTCGGATGATCACTCCCACACTTGGGGACTGCCGTTCGAAAAACAAACTCGAACAGATCGTTAGTCATCAGGGGCATAAGACCTCTTAGGCAACCCCTGAATTTTAAAGGTCACAACCATATCCACTCGGGGACTGTTATCTTAGGAAAGCCCGGATAACTCGAGAAAGTAAGCTCACTGGTCAACACCTAAATTAAAAGGCTACGACCGCATTAACACGTCTTGAAGACGTTTGAGAACCGTAACAAAAAACAGGCCTTCAAAATATTCATAACCGATTTTAAAAGGCTACCCTCGGCAAACTATGGTCTGAGTTACTTACTCTGGGAGAAGGTTCCCGGTAACCTCGAACCTCCAAGATGACTCAAAAACAAAAATAATGTAAAGGCAGGGTTGTTCGAAATTACACAACCTAAGCTATTTTATGTTAAGGCATTCTGACCTTTGTGAATACAAGTAATAAAGTAAAGGAAAAATTCAAAAGCCAAAAGGGAAAAGAAAGCCTTGTATATATTTACACAATAGTCTTTTGCAGAAGCCAAAAAGGCTTAATTAAAAAAAATTACAATGGCTGAAACAGCCTAAAAATATGCAAAAAGAAAGGCAAAAAATACAAAGGCCTAAGTGGCATGATCTTCATCGGAGGTGGCATCTCCTCCCTCAGGATCTTCCCCGCCTTCAGACTCACTTAAACTCTCTGAGTCTTCCTCGAAAAAAGGCCAGCTTCCGAGCGCTGGCTTCTTCTGCTTTGGCATTCTCGATTTCAGCATGTATATCGAAGCCCTCAGCCTTGACTTCCTCGACGGCTTCCCTTCGAGCTTGCCACTTTGCGTGATCCACCATGCTTTTGTCATGCTCCTAGATGGCCTCGACGTCAACCTTATATTGGGCCACTTTAGCATCGGCTTTGGTATTGGCCACAACCACCTCAGATTTGGTCGCCTCGAGTTCATTGGCCAAGTTTGCCTTATTAGCCAAGTCCAATTGGGACTAAAGATCCTCGATTTTCTTGACCTGCACCGAGGCCTTCTCTCTTGCAGCTCGGAGCTGGATCTCGGCCGACTCCAGTTGTGCTTGGGCAGCTTCCCTTTTCGAGGTTAAGATGTCCATATTTTTCTTGAACTCCTCAGTCTCAACTCGAATTGTATCCACTTGTTTCTGAAGCTCCCCAAGCTGTTCAAGCCTCTGCCGAACCTGTAGAATCGGATCCTTAGTCATTATCTCCAATTCGTCTTCACTATTGTGAAGCACTTGGAATAACTGTTCGACCATCTCGGCATGCTCATCCCGAGCCGTTACTAAATCAACCTGAAGCTTCTCACTAAGAAGCCTGTAAGTGTCACTTTTCTCAGTATCGGAGGAAAGCCTCGTGATGCAGCACTGAAGCCTGCAAGTATAAGGGAAGATGTTATGGTTATTTACAACTTTGAAAGTTAGAATGTATGAGAAGAAAAGACACACAAATTTACCTAATTTAATGCTAGTTGGGCTTAATTGAATAGGCAGCTGGTATCCAGCTTGTCCATCACTGCCTGATATTCTTTGGTCACCAAACATCGAAGATAACTAGCGACCCCCTTGGGGGAAGAGAAAACCTGGGCATCTTCCGGGATAGAAAAAGCTATTGACCCTCTTCAGTTAGGATTAACACTTGGGGTAGGGAATTGATCCATCAGTTTTGGGATCGATGAAGACCTGGTGGCACCCGACGATGGCTCATTCCTTGGAACCAGTAGGTCACCAATCCTGGTGACGTCTTCCAAAGCAGTATATTCAACCCCATCCAAGAAGCCGTGGATATTAGTCGCCCTCTGAGGACTGAACATAGCGGCCTCACGAATAATCACATCCGAAATCTGAGGGGTGTTGATACCCAATTTTTCCCTGTATATTTTTCATATGCAAAATACCTTCCAAATAGCATGTATATGCATATGTAAGCATATTCAAACGTTTATTATGTTTTCTTAATTTTTAGATATTTTTAAATCGATTTATTGCCTATTTTTACCAAGAAAAACCCAATAATTATTTCCAAAATTATCATTTTTGGTGATTCATTTATTGGATTCGCATAGTTATACTAAAATATAGCTAAGATAAGTTTTTCATATTTTTATAAATATATTTAGTATTTTTTAAAGCTAAATTTCATATAATTGCAATATTAGCCCCATTTAGATTTAATTACGTTTATGTCCATAAAAATTAGGGCCAATATTTTTAATTTAATTATTATGTATTTTTAATCATTTTAGTACTTTTAATTTATTTCCAGAAATTATTTTTACTATTTTTTATAAAGTAAATAAGGGAAAAGTGGCTATTTAAATGTTAGCCCATTTTCATTTCAATTTTGGCTGGATTTGGCACCCCAATTAAACCCAACCTGAGGCCCAATTACCCTGTCCCAAATCCTAATCTACCAGACCCACGACCTTTTATAAACAACCCGCCCGGATCCCCATTCAATCCAGGTCGTTGATCAAAATGATCGACGACCACCATTTAACCTTTCCTTTTTAATTCCCCATTACCCCAAACCCTAGTCATTTCTCATCTGCAGCCGCCTTCGAACCCCCCTTCTCTCCCAATTCTCTCTCAAACTCCCTCTCAAACCCTGGTCGCCACCTTCAACCACCACCCTAAAATCGCCTGAATCAATGGCTTCCAAAGCCATTAAAGGCTTGTATCTACCTCCTATGACTTCTACCTGCCTGATTATCATGTTTTCAAGGCTAGACCGTGAAGAAGTTTTTGTACAGACATGGGTTGATTTCAGTTCTATGGCTGTCTCCGGCCTTGCTCCGACCAACCATGGCTATTCGAGCCTGATCTTGACTTATCTTGCTTAGATCAATGACTTTCCAAGCCTTTCTCATAATTTGAGTTCTTCTGAGACCCTAACATTCGAGGTTCTTCCGATTCTTTTAGATCCGTTATAGATCTATGTTTACTCTAAACTTCTAAACGTTTTCTCAAAGTTTTTTTCAAAACTTTACCTCCAAAACCTTTATCTTTTCTGATTTAGGGTTTGGTTAAGTTATTTAGAAGCTTTCTCTGATCTTTAGCATGTTCTACTGTGTTTCTTTATGTTGTTCTTCTACTGGAGTGTGCATGATTAAAAGTCGTAGTTCCTTCTTGAGTTTTCTGATTTTATTTTGTTGATATTTTTGCCTGATTTACTTGTTTTTCATCTCTATACTCGAGTGATGGTGAAAACCCTAAAATTTGGGGTTCATTCGAGTCTTAAGATTATTTTCTATGTGATTTACTCGTTCTTCATACTCTGAATTCGATGGGTTTCAAAACCTAATTCCTTTGAACCTATTCAAGTTTCTGAAGTTGCTTCACCTGTTGCTCGACTGAATTTCAAAATCTTTTGTTTCTTTATATGATTCTGACTTCCTGTTAAACTTTATAAGGTCTTTTACTTGACCCCTTTTGCATGCTATTTGATACTCTCTCTTTTCTCTATTACTGAGTTACTAAAATTGGCCTATGTGACTACCATGTTTCGGTAGTCCACTACTTACTAATTTTGTGATTGCGTGACACTTCTCTTTGTCATAGATTCAGCCTTGCATGCCTAATGTTTATGCACTCTTTATATGCTGAATTTCCCTCTGAAATGACCTTCAATTGTGGACTGATTTCAAACCTCCTTGTGTAATTCTGATTGATTTTTTTCCTTGTTTTACTGATTTCCCTGTTTCTTTGACCAATTTGAACACTTTCCTTTGAACTTTCAATCCTTACCTTTTCTACTCAATTTGATTAATTCCCTTACCTTGATTACATTGGTATTTGATTCCTACAGACCTTTCCTTGATTAGAATCTGATAAACCTAGTCTCTATTACCTATTGTGTACTTATACTGTGCTGAAGTTACTTCCTTATTGGTCATATTCAGCCTTATGTGATTGCTTTCCTTATTTAGTATTTACATGTTACCGTTTAATTTTAACTCCTTAATTAAAGGAAGCTCTTACACTGATTGATTTTAATTGGTACACAGTTCCATAATTATTTTCTTGCCTTATTTTTCTGCTTGTTTTCACACTATAAATACCCTGCTTTTTCATTACCATAGACACATACGAACACACTTAGTTCTGAAATCTCTTACATTCAAAACATTCTCTTGCTTTACTACTTGTACTGTGGCCTGTCTTCAAAGTCTTGCTACCTGCTTTTACTATATTTTGCTTCTCTAAACTGGTATGTTGTGATTATAGATTTTAGCATCAACAACAATATGTTTACTTAATACTTTTGCCTTCTTGTCTGCCTACTGCCTCCTTCTACCTGTTTTGAATATATTATGTGTCCTAAGTCTCTACCCCAATATGTTTGATATTGATGGCTTGTTTAAGGCATGACAGTATTAAGCATTGCTCTATAACTCAAACTTGATTCTCCTGGCATCATAACCTCTGTGTTATCATTATGTGTTGTGTATTCTGGTTGATTTTGTAAGCATAACAACACTCCTTATTGCTGTGCATGCCCAGAATTAACTAATGCCTAAGTACATAGGCTCTCTGCAAGTTCCAACCCCTGAATCCCTTTTGTACGAAATTATCAACATGTTTATGTCTGTTTCCCAACACCTCTTTCCCTCTCCTTTATTCCCTCAGAACTCTGTTTCTTCACTTGCACTCTCTCTTAGATTTAAGTTCTGCCCCCTCTTGTGAGCCTTGCCTTGGGACCCTCTGAGCTCCCTCTAAACTTGGATACTTGAGGGCTGACCCTTTCACACTGCATTTGTCCCTATTCTGGTAATACAATTTGGGTGTGAGCACTGCCCGGAGTCCCATTGAGGCTCTTAGGGAACTCTAACACACTCAAATTGGAGAAAGGCTTTGGATCAATGGTCTTTGAGTTGGTTTATCTTGTAACTCAGAGAGGAAGTCAAGAATCAAGCCTCCTCCGGTTGTACTTTCTTTGTATTTTTTCTTTCTGATGTAATTTATTCTAGTTTGTAATAAACACTTGGGGCTGGCTAGTGAAAAAGGGTGGATGACTATGCATGCAAAGGGTAGAAATCATGCCTATAGGAATGTTTTAATTTTTGCATACTCAACTACATATAGAAACCACGCCTATAGGAATGTTTTAATTTCTGCATACTCAACTATATATAGATACCATGTCTATAAGGCTTCTACATATAGATACCATGTCTACAAGGTTTTTTGCATTTCAACACTACGTCTATAAGGCTTTAAAATCAGCAATGAATAGAAAGCATGCCTATAGGAGTTTCTAAATGAATCTGATTCGCTTCACTCAATGTTAGCTATAAAATCAGTAATGGTAGATGCTATCACCTGCAGAATCTGCAACCAATTTATTTAATTTTGTGCATTCTGCATCTCTTTTAATAATCTGAGTCTCTCGCTTAGCCAATTTAACAAGTATGCATATATGATTTCAAATAATTCGTTCCAAGTTTTACTGTCTCATTACTTTCTGAATTCAGTAGATATCATGCCTATAGAACCCCATCTAAACACTTAGGCAATCCTTAGAGCAATAATTGAAACTGGATCTGCTTCTGTTAATTATTACAACCAGCAGGCAGGCCTGATTCAGACTTCTTATCTGAGTTATGCAATAAACTAAAACTGCCTCAACAATCTCATCTCCCTCGTTTTTAATGCTTTTAAATCAGACTTAAATAGTACGAGCAATACATGTTATTTTATGTGTTTTGAGGAGATATACATGAGTCTCTGTTTGTTTATATGTTTCCCCCCAAATATGCATATGTGTTTTGTATGTCGCTTTAGAATATTTTACCTTTGAAACTCCAAATAAGCCTAACATCCCTCCCTTTTAGGATTAGTAGTCCTAAGTGCCTCCGGGACTGATAGGAATGGGACGGGTAATAGCATGCAATAAGTAATCAAGACCAATCCGCACTTTAATACCTTAACGTGGTGGGAAGGGTAGATATGGATATGATGACCACGCGATAATGTCACGTGTAGCCCCTAATTGAGGAGTGATTACCGGACATTGTGTGGGGTGATCCATATTTCTAAAAAACCTAGGACCCTCTCTTTATTCTTTAGCATTTCAATTCTTTCTTTTTTTAAAAAAAATCAGCTTTTCTATTTGTTCTTTCAAACTTTGTTTACTTTCAAACCATTATGTGAAATCTCCTCTTATTTGAGCCTTATTTGTCTACATGTTAATTGTACCAAATTAACAATAATTGTCTGGCCGGGAACCACACTAGTGAATTCTGAGGGGTGCCTAACACCTTCCCCTTAGAATAATTTCAAGCCCTTACCCTATCTTTGGTTATTCAAATCAAACTCTTTTGGTATCTTAATGCACCTTAAATCATTAGGTGACGACTCTTCAAAATTCAAACCCAGTTCCCAAAAGGAACGAGTTGTCCTTCCAAATATCATAAACCCGATTTCGTGAGAAAAAGGGGGCGCGACAGCGTGGCGACTCTGCTGGAGATATTTTTAGGCTCTTACCATAACGAATTTTGCTTGTGTGGATTATTGGATTGCTTGTTTAACTTCTTTCATGCACCTCCCTTTCCCGTTCTTTTAGTTGCTCAAATTGCTATATCATGAACCCCCCTTCCTTATCTCCTTTATTCGCTTCATTTAATTATGTTTGAATTTTTTTGAACTATGCTGGCCTATTTCCTTTGTATTTTATTTTTTTTCTTCCCTTTTGCTTATTTTATCGTATTATTTAATACTGCCTTTATATGCCTTCATCATGTAAGTTACTTGACCTTATCACTTTTGCATAAGCATGTTTTCAACTCATGTTCCACTCGTGTCAAATATCAATATAGCGGCACTTGATCAGAGTCCGCGCTCTTCCTATATATCATCCTTTAAATTCGGAAAGGCTTATTTGCGGTAAAACTAGTCGATCAGCGGTGCAGTCAACGGTTCCGTACCTTTCCCCCTCAAGTTGTCCGCTTGAGGGTACCAGTCTAGACCCCTATAGTAACCTTATTCTGATTAGAATTGTCCATGCATCATGGTCAAACCTATCCGGGTTAATATGTTGTCCATATAATAACCCTTTAAGATAAGCCTTCTCCAAAGTCTGCCGAGATTTTCATAATCCCAATGGACACAATCACCTTATTTGCATTATTTGGAGAAAGATGTGTTAATATGCTGACTGTTGTCATAAATATTCAAATTTAGGAGTGGTAGGGCTAAATCAACCTTATCTCTTTTGCCATCCCTATAAATGCTTATTTACATATTATTATGTGTATCTATATTCTCTCTTACATATCTCTATTTATTCGTTTTACTCATAACATATTCTTTCAAAATCACTCCACGCTAGGGTTGTGCACGGATCAGATCAGATCAGATTTAGCATATTTCGGATTCGAATTTCGGATTTCGGATTCTAGAAAATGCAATCTGAATCCGATCCGAATTATATCGAATCGGATCGGATTTTAAAGTTTGGATCAGATCGGATATCGGATCGTATTATTATGCCTCAAAGTTAAACTAATATGTATATTTTCTTTGTAAAAGAGGCAATACATTAAGAAAAATTCATGTTTATGCAAATATGAGAGTACTATGGTGCCAATATAGCTAAATCTAGCAATTGTAAAGGTAATAACTTGGAGGTTGATGTAAATTAAAGTGTAGTATTTATACATGTCCTAATAATTTCGGATTTCGGATTGGATTGGATTAAAATATACCAATCCGAAATCCGATCCGAAATCCGAAATTTTAATAAACATAATCCGAAATCCGATCCAATCCGAAATCCGAAATTCAAAATTGAATGGATCGGTTCGGATTTCGGATATCCGATCCCAATGAACAGCCCTACTCCACGCCTAATACAATCAATTTTATGGCATTTCTTAGACTTCTATCCTTAGGCTCAAATCATACGAATCTTGGGTCTGAACAAACTATCTTCCCGTCCCAGGGGCATAATCTCCTATTTTGCCTAACGGGAGTATTTCATCCATTGATTACACAACTTGACTGACCTATCATTTTCATCAGTTGTAGTTAATGCCATAATTTCTTCTTTAAATGATGTTACATCTCACCTTTTATCATATGGGTATAACTTTTTTAAAATGAGATGTTTTACCCTTCAATTGTTGCTATCCTCTATTCAACTCAGTCCGAATCATATTTAGGGCTATTGTCTGACTATTATTATTTTTGGGTTTTTGTTTTGTATCCCAACTTATGCTATCCTCTATCCGATTAATTCAATTCTGTCTTAGCAGCCAAATGTGACCTAATCTTGTTCAGACATTACGGTCTTGTGTCTTGCTCATCTTGCGCCTTTTACATCCAAGCCATAAGACTTGAAATCCAAGTATGTTAGACCCTTGTGTTTGCTTCTGGTACTTTATTTGCTCAATTCTAAAATACTCTCACAAGTAGTAATAATCTCCACGTACCTGTTGAATCATAGAGACCTTCTCGAGAACTACAGTCTCAATGGTCAATACGACTGAAGCGATATGTGTTACTCTACCAATCTCCACCCACCCGCCTGTGATACTCTTCTAAATTTTTATCTCTAAGTTTGATCTTCTAGTCACACTTTATTCTTTTGGAGCATCCACCTGAACTTTCAACATGGGACTACTCGATTACATAAATCTTGCACTCTCTAGCGATTCTATAAGCTTCAAATACGATCTATGTTTTTTATCTGATTTCTGTTTAAAAGGGATACGTATGTAACCCATCATTGGGTTCAGTCTCAATATTATAAAAACTCCATTTCCCTCCAAAGACGAAATTGGGGCAAAAGTTTGAGTTTCCTCAAAATTTGGGATTGTATCATCAAAGTCTTCGAAAAGGAATGATAGGTACAACATCGTCAAGAATTTCTCAACAGACATACGCTGCAAAGCACGAAGATCACCGCCTAGATAGGTCCATACCGCGCAAAGCGCAAAGTCTTTATATTCAAAAGGCTAAGAATTACTTTCTCTTATTTACACAAGGCTAATCACTGCCTTCCTCTCCTTGTATGAGGCTAAGCTCTGCCTCCATTCTTCAGATGAGGCTAGACTTTGCCTCTATTACATGCATAAGGCTAAACTCTGCCTCTATTACTTGTATAAGGCTAAGCACTATTTTTATCTCTTACATAAGGCTAAACATTGCCTTCATCTCTTACAAACATTGCCTTCATCTCTTACATAAGTCTAAACACCGTCTTCATCCTTTCATAAGGCTAAATACTACCTTATATCATCTGCATGGCTGAAAGATCGCCTCATACTGCATCTGCATGGCTGAAAGATTGCCTCATACTGCATCTACATGGCTGAAAGATTGCCTCATACTGCATCAGCATGGTTGAAAGATCGCCTTATACTGCATCTGCTTAAAGATCGCCACATACTGTATCTGCATGGCTGAAAGATCGCCTCATACTACATTTGCATGGCTGAATGATCGCCCCATACTGCATTGCATGGCTAAAAGATCGCCACATATTGCATCTGCATGGCCGAAAGATCGCCTCATACTGCATCTGCATGGCTGAAAGATTGCATCATATTGCATTGCATGGCTGAAAGATCGCCCCATACTGCATCTGCATGGCTAAAAGATCGCCTCATACTGCATCTGCATGGCTGAAAGATTGCATCATATTGCATTGCATGGCTGAAAAATCGCCCCATACTGCATCTGCATGGCTAAAAGACCGCCTCATACTGCACTGCATCTGCATGGCTGAAAGATCGCCTCATACATACTGCATTGCATGGCCGAAAGATCGCCTCATACATACTGCATTGCATGGCGGAAAGATCACGTCATACTGCATTGCATGGCTGGAAGATCGCCCCATAATGCATTGCATCGCTAAAAGATCACATGATACTGCATTGCATGGCTGAAAGATCGTCTCATATTGCATTACATGGCTGAAAGATCACCTCATACTGCATTTGCATGGCTGAAAGATCGCTCATACTACATTGCATGGCTGAAAGATTGCCCCATACTGCATTTCATGGGCTGAAAGATCACCAAATTATCCAAAGGCGTCATAGTCTAAAGGCACCATTTTCATGGCCGAGGACACCGTTTCATGGTCTAAGGATCTGAATTTGCACATCATTATTCAAAGGCGTCATAGTTCAAAGGCATCATCTTCATGGCCTAAGAACACCATTTTGTTGCCCGAGAATCCTTTACTTTACTCTCCATGGCCCAAGACATCATAGCTTAAGGACATCATCCTCATCGTCCGAAGATAACTTTCATGGTCTAAAGGGAATTTGCATCATGTGTAAATATTTTTAGTAAATTACATTCATTGTATTAATGCTTACATGTGCTTACATACTATTATTTTTTGTAGCAATACTTAAGTTTGCAGGTACAAGACGAAAATATCACAACAAGTTTTTGTTATCAGACTGGGGCAATTATCGCCTCCGGTATCTTTTTGTTTTGATTTCTAGTCAATTCCAACGCCACCGCCACTTGAGACTAGAATAATTTTTAGGATTAACATCTCCTTGAAGTAGTAAGTGCGCTATTATCCTCTTTATAATATCATTTTCACCGCTTACTTCTCTTTCCTCAATTTTTGCAACAAACTCTACCTTACTCAGAATCACATTACTTCCCAATCTTATTTTCACCATACAATCTTTTATTTTTATACGATCATAATATCCAGTATGATCATAATTTAATACTGGGGAAATTTTTTAGGGATTCATATCTTTCCCTAATCTAGAACTACACATGGCCTGATTCTCGTAAAGCCCGAGATATGTAGGCAACTCAAAAATCGGAGTTCGGCCACAATATTTTTTAAAACTCTTATTCCATTTTGTTGTTACTCAACTATCTTATCAGTCGGACAAAATTGGCTACTACGTCAATTTTCTTTGCCCGACAACTCTTTCATCATTCTCGATCAAAGAGGGGCAACTCTTGACACCCAATTTTGTTCTATCCTTTCTTCCAATTTACTTCTTTGAGTCACTATTTTGTTCGCAAGGCCAAAATGTTACTTTTACCAATATTTCATGCAAAGAGATATTTTTTGCTTTATTTTATTATCATTATTTTATTTACCTCTTGCGAAAGATATTTTTATTATTCTGTTTGTATTTCTTCACCTCTACTATTTATGAATATTTAAGCAACTAATTTCAAATTGTCGTTTATCAAAGCTCATCAAATATTGGGCAGTGATGTTTCATGCTCAAGCCTTTTACAAACTATATTCACTTTATTAATTTAGTTTCGCTTTGTATTTACATGTTATTGAATGCCTATTTTTGTTTAATTAACTTTTGCGGCAGAGTATTAGAAGATCCCAACGATGGCTCATCTTTTTAAAATCTGTTCAAAGATTTCCAAAAAATGACATCTCCAGAGTTTCTTCACCACTTTCTGACGTCTCCATAGTGCCTATCACCTCTCTTTCGACGAACACTGGATGGCTCCACCACGATAGCCATGGAAAATTCACCATCTTTCACACCATTTAACACTCTCACCCCATGTTCTTTCCCTCTCAAGTAGAAGCACTGCCATTGTTCCCAATTCTTTTGGCCCCCAAAATGCGCTCTTTTCTTTTAACCTTTGTTTTGAAATCTCGATATACGACCTTGACCGAGGAAGTCGATTCCGTTGCGGAGTCTGTGTTGGTATGTCCAATTCGGCATTTTGAATTCAAGCACCATAGATATGAATCCATATTGGTAACTTAAAATTGTTAACCAACGAGTTCGAGAAAGTCTTAATGCGCGACTCAGTACCTAATGGAGTCAAGTTCCATGAGTTCTTTCTTTTGGTTTATTGCCTCGTCGCTCTGCTATCCATTGGACCCATCAAGAGCTTGTTGTCCAGAGAAATTGAACATTTTTTAGACTACGGTTTGACATATTTTAACATGCTTCAAAGGTGCGCTACTTTATTCTTAATGCTCTTCAATGTTATTCTATGCGAGCTTGATTAAATTTGCCTAAATTCGAGTGCTGTTCATTCGACTTATTTTAATACTTCAACTGTAATTTTTCTATTTGTAATATATTCCGTGTTTAAGTGCGGTGCTCGCCATCTGTTATACCCGATCAATTATTTGTCGTCCTATCAAAATTTATAGTAGCATGGTGACCGAATATTGCTTGTTGATGTGTATGTTATCAATTAATCTCCCCAGTCTTTATAGCCTGTTTGACCAAGCTTTTTTTGGCCAAAAATATTTTTTTTTTGCCAAAAGTACTTTAGGCCAAAAATTAAGGTGTTTGGGCAAGGTTTTGAAGGAAAAAAAAGTGCTTTTTAGGAGAACCAGAATCAGTTTTGGAGAAGCAAAAAAAGTAGCTTCTCTCTAAAAGCATTTTTTTAGAAGCACTTTTGAGAAAAATACATTTAGAAGCAGTTTTTTAAAACTTGTCAAACACTAATTGCTGCTCAGAAGTGCTTTCCAAACTAATTAGCCAAACACAAACTGCTTCTCACCAAAAGTACTTTTGATAAAAACACTTTTGAAAAAAAGCACTTCTCAAAATAATGATTTTTGCAGCTTGGCCAAACGGGCTATTAGTTTGTGTTTGGCTTATGTGTTGAGTCATTTTAAAAAAAAAGAATTTCTTTTATCCTATTAGTATCTCTTTTTTAAGAGATATGGATCTGTATTCTGAAAATGTGGAGTATTGTAGTACTATTAATTTGCCTTGGAGATATACACTGCTAATATAGCCATAAAACGAAAGTGTGCATCCTTTCTGATTAGAACGTTATTTGCTTGAGTTTTCTTTATTGTTCAGAGCCTGCTAGTTACTGTTTTGTTGTATGCCATAAGCTCATTCCTTGGTCAAGAGATCTCTTTGTTGTTCCTAATCACCCTAGTTTTAAATCATTAAGGCAATAAATAGTTTACAAGTCTCTTTAGATAATATTTCATGTTCACTGCGTATCCTCTAAAAACTTCTTTGTATCCTTCTTTGAATTCTAATAGCATTAAAAAAAGTATTTAGATGTCATCAGTACGACATTATAAACATTACATGCATCACGTCGTCATCTTAGCTTTGTAGCCTTCGTGTGTATTGTTAATTCATGTTATTTAAGCCTGTTTTCTTGTTTATCCCTCTCCAAGTTAATTGATAATTTGTGGGAGGTTAAGGACTATGAGGTTAAGTCCTTAAATGTTTGATTTTTTGTTTTAAATGACTAAGCCGGTCTTTTATTTTTGAATATTAAATTAATCTTCTTCTTTGTGATGTTATTTGATTTACTATGTGAACTCGTTGCAATATTTGCTAAATGCCAGTATGCTTTACTTGACTAAATGCTTTTTTTTTTAATAGAATAAAATATAACTTATTACGTGCTATTCTTGTTTTGACCGACTAGTCAAAACTACTTGCTCTACTTGCTTATGTGTTAATTTTTTACCTCACTTTAAAGTCGCCATCAAGGTCAACGACATGTGATTAACAATTGTCGCATGCCATGCCTTTAAGGTGGCGCACATTTTTACTAACCATTTTTATTTTTTGAGCCGCGATCATCATGGAATTCACCGGAAGCAATTTTGTCGTGGAGAAGGAGAAGTTTATCCCGTTTCATACCTCTCTTCTTTGACGAACTTAAGATTTGTGAATACACAGTGAAACAGTATTTTATTAGCGATGAGCAAAAGGATTTACGAGCTGATATTCTACAAATGGATAAGATTTTCTTTAGATTACTTCAAAAGGTCAATATTCTTATTTCGGTTATAAGGTTTCTCCATTTGATTGTTATACTTTTACTACTTGAAGAATTCTTTGTATGAACGCCATGTATATCTTTATTCGGTGTAATCGTGAATTATGTGTCTTTAATGTGAGTTATGTATATGGATATAACTGAAACAATAAGTTAAAATTATTTCAGCATTTGGGTTTCAAAACAGTAGTTCATTCATGCATCGACATACCACTTTGATAATCTTTTTTTCTCTTTTTATTTTAATTATTCTGATCCAATTTTTTTTGAGCAAATAGGAAATAGATATATTAATAACTAAGGAACATCTAGTACATAGTCGACATAACATGCATCTCGGAGGATGCATTAGTTTCCTAAGCTTGCTAGCAGTTTCCAAGATTCATTACATAGAAGTTTTTCATGGGAAGGGGATTCAAGTCTATCACTTTCCACAAAATCGATCACATCAAAAGATGGTACAACAATTTTTTTTTTACTGCACTTTTTTGCTTTACTTTCTCCTGCCACTCCAAGAGCTTGGTTGTCTCTTTCTAGGACTGGAGAGTAACCCTTTGCTGGTGCATCAAGGACCTGCAATCATTAACAATTTTGTTAAATAATTTATTACCGACTTATATTGCCTAGATAACCTCTGAGCAGTCTGTCTCAATCTCAAATGGGAAGAGATTCCACTCCTTTGTTGTTCTTAGACCTTCTCGTAGAGCTTTTAGTTCAGCTGCTAGTGAGCCATTTGCATGTGATAGCTTTGCAAAACCAACTACCCAGCTACATGTTGCATTTTTTGGTAGGGTTTTTAGGTTAAGGGGTATGGGTCTAGGAATTATGGGCTTGGCAATTGTGGTCTAGGTCCAAAATTAGGCCTAAAAATGGGTTGCTAGAGCCCAAGTTCTATTCTTTCGCTGTGAACGAGATGGGCTTGGCAATTGTAGGCTAGGTCCAAAATTAGGCCTAAAAATGGGTTGTTCGAGCCCAAATTCTATTCTTTCGCTGCGAACGAGATTAAAAATACGGGCCCATTTATTAATTATTACTACTATTCAAATAATTATTAAAATAAAACTAACCATTAAAACAAATCTATTTTTGGTATTTTCAAATATCAATTAAAGTAAAAATACGATACTATTGTTGTATATATTTTTTTAAGATTAAAAATGACTACAAAACATTAATGAACCTATTTTTTTTAATTTTTGTTTTCTTGTAATAAAATAAAGTAAAAGAGTCAAGATTACTTAAAATATCTATATTATGCCTAAATTAAATATTTACGCGCTAAAATATGAAAAATCTTGGGGAGGGTCAAAAATCACATGTCTACAGCTTGTAGTGCTACTCTCAAATTCTCTAGACCCGAGAGTCCCTCTCGACTTGGACAAGCTATCAGATCTCCTTCAGATGAATTGATTTTAGATGCCGAATATGGTTTAACGTTAATTGTAGACGATGGAAATCAGGGCTATCCGATTTCGTTCTTCGATGAAAAAAATGATATCACATCGGAATGCCAGGACGTCGAGCTCGGGGTCGAAGTTCCTTTCCAGGGTCGAGGTCAATATTGCTTACCAGGGTCAGAAGAAGGCATGCTTCGGGATGATGCCGTTATGATTCAATAATGGAAAGAGCGAGATATCCGCAATGGGCTGGAGATCACGGCGTGAATTTCGGAATGGATTAGTCTTCAGCGGTTAAATAGTTGTAAATATCATTTCCTACTATAATTAGAAGTGTACCTTATTTAGGACTCCCCTATTATATAAAGGGGATCCCATTCATTTGTAAAAATATTGTTCACTGATAAGAAAACATACGCACATTATTCTCTTGTTATTTCACTTACTTTCATCAGAGTTGTTTTTTCATTTGTTATTCACATTATCATACCTCGAGATTATCACAGATCGAGGTCGAGATTTAGCTTACACAGTGGTTTGACCTATTTTATTCTTTAATTTATCTATTTGATTCTTTGTTTATCAATTGGCATTGGATTAAATCACATATCCTTAAAACTATAATACAAGTGTAACTGTTACTCGAATTTTAAGGTAAACAGTTTGGCGCCCACAATGGGGCTAATGATAATAGTGATTGTTTCAGTGTTGATTCTGATAACACACGTTATTTTCACACTTGTTCTTGTCAAGTATTTTTGCTCTCAGCTTAAAGTATGTTAAACTCACAAAATGCACCCGTACATGGTGATGATGGTCTCAGATTTCATGGGGAAAATGACAATGTAATTGCTCCAGGAGCGGGGGTGCCACCGGCTAATCTCGGGGAAGCACCGGTTGCTAATCCAGTCGATATCAGTTCGCATGTTGCTTTAAATACGGACCTAGGCGCGGGCCCCGAAGGGAGTGTATGCATGGAAGACCTATCTAGTGGCCAAGGTACATAGGGCAGAAGAGACGGGAGAGTTAGGCTCTAGATAATATTCGAGATGCTACAGGCTCAGCAGGCCGCTATTGCTCAATTGCAAAATCAACATAGGACTCCAACTGTGGTTGAGCCAAAAATTACTCGCCATACTGAGCTAGTGCAAGAAAGATCGAATGGTAACAAAACAAGGACTGATCCTACAATAATGAAAATGCTTGCGGAGCTCACCAAAAGAATTGAGTCGGGAGAGAAGAAAATTGAAGATAATGATAAAAAAAAAGTGGAATTATACAATTCCCAAGTTGATCAGATACCAGGGGCAACCAAGATCCTAAAGGGTTTGGATTCGAAAAAGTTCGTGCAGAAGCCTTTTCCTCAGAGTGCGGCTCCGAAGCCTATTCCTAAGAAGTTTCGTATGCCTGATATACCTAAATACAATGGGACAACCGATCCTAATGAGCACATCACTTCAAACACATGTGGAATAAAGGGAAATGACTTAGAATATGATGAGATCAAGTCTATTTGGTTGAAAAAATATGGGGAAACTTTGTCAAAGGGGGCGATGATTTGGTATCACAACCTGCCACCAAATTCCATCGACTCATTTTCCATGTTAGCATATTCTTTTGTGAAGGCACATGTCGGGACCATAAAGGTCGCAATAAGAAAATCAGACGTTTTCAAGATAAGACAAAGGGATAACGAAATGCTGAGGGAGTTCGTATCCCAATTTCAAATGGAACGCATGGTGTTGCCACCGGTCATAAATGATTAGGCCGTTCAAGCTTTTACCCAAGGTTCAAGGACAACCAATTAGGAGCCCCTTCCAGTTCAGTACATCCGAACAGGTTCGCAGTTAAAACCCCGAGAGATGTAGAGCCAAGATCAAACAGAGAACGATATCAACCATATACCGTGAATCGAATGAATAATGGTTCAGGATGCAATCCCTCCCGGAATGACCGAAGAAGAGATCATAGGTAGAATTCTCAGGGACTTATGAGCAAAAGTGGTTTTGATAAGCATGCCAATCCCGTGGAGGCACCTTGGTTATTGAGTTTAACTTTAGAATCGACTCATCAGGCATTGTATCGGCAATCGGAAGGATCAAAGACACTAGGTGGCCTAGATCCATACAGATCGATCCTTCCCAAAGAACCCAAATTTGATATGCAAGTATCATGGCATGCATGGTCACAAACCGAGGATTGCAGGAAACTGAGGGAAGAGGTAGCCCATCTATTTAATGAGGGTTATCTTCGAGAGTTCCTCAGCGATCGAGCTAAGAATCATTTTAGAGAAAGGGATGCCAATAGGAAAAATGAACAAGAGGAACCCCAACATGTCATTCATATGATCGTTGGTGGGGTCAATGTTCCATAGGGACCCATATTCAATCGCACCAAGGTGTCAATCACTAGGGAAAAACGAACCCGAGATTATGTGCCCGAAGGCTCCTTATCATTCAACGGCGAAGAAGCAGAAGGCATTTTTCAGCCACACAACGATGCTCTGGTAATTTCTATCTTATTAAATAAAGTTCAAGTTAAGCGTGTTTTAGTAGATCCATGTAGCTCAGCGAATATCAACCGATCAAGGGTCGTGGAGCAACTCGGCCTACAAGATCAAATCATGCCCGTAGCTCGAGTCTTAAACGGCTTCAACATGGCTAGAGAATAAACTAAAGGGGAGATTATTTTTCCAGTGAACGTGGTTGGAACTATTCAAGATACCAAATTCCACGTGATTGAGGGCGACATGAGGTATAATACCCTACTCAGAAGGCCTTGGATCTACAACATGAGGGCAGTCCTCTCGACTCTCCACTAAATGATGAATTTTTGATGACACGCGTGTAAAAATTGTATACAGGGAGCAGCATGTCACAAAGGAAATGTTTGCGGTCGATGAGGTAAAACCGATATCAACACTATTAACTTTGGAAAGGTCGAGCATCAAAGGTAAATAGGAATCCTAATAGCAATCACAGCTACCAGCCTCGACCGAATCAGGAAAGCAAGAGAAGAAGAAGAATAAGAAGAAAAAGAAGAAGGAGAAGAAGAAGAAGGAGAAGAAGAAGAAGAATGAGAAGGAGAAGGAGAAGGAGGAGAAGGAGATGAAGAGGAAGGAGAAGGAGAAGAAGGAAGGAGAAGGAGAAGGAGAAGAAAGAGAAGGAGAAGGAAGAGGAGGAGAAAGAGAAGGAGGGGGAGGAGAAGAAGAATAAGGAGAAGGAGAAGAAGAAAAAAAAAGGAGAAGCAGGAGCAGAAGAAGAAGGAGAAGGAGAAGGAGGAGGAGGAGAAGAAGAAGAAGAAGAAGAAGAAGAAGAAGAAGAAGAAGACGAAGAAGGAGAAGAAGGAGAAGAAGGAGGAGAAGGAGGAGGAGAAGGAGGAAGAGGAGAAGAAGGAGGAGAAGAAGGAGGAGAAGGAGAAGGATAAGGAGAAGGAGAAGGAGGAGAAGAAGAAGGAGAAGGAGAAGGAGCAGGAGAAGAAGGAGAAGAAGGAGGAGAAGGAGGAGAAGAAGGAGGAGAAGGAGAAGGAGAAGGAGAAGAAGAAGGAGAAGGAGGAGGAGAAGGATGAGGAGAAGGAGAAGGAGAAGGAGGAGAAGGAGAAGGAGAAGAAGAAGAAGAAGAAGAGGAGGAGGAGGAGGAGGAGGAGGAGGATTTCTGACCCCTCAAACCTTTATTGCTCCATAAGAATCCGATGCCACCAAATCAACGGTCGAAGAGCTGGAATAGGTTATATTGATTGATTACTTGCCCGAGCAAAAGGTATACCTGGGAAAGGGGTTAAGTTAACCCCTGAACTCAGGAAAAAGCTTAATCAATTTTTTATTTATAACATGGATTGTTTTGCTTGGTCTTATTTAGACAAGACAAGGATCCCACCGGGTTAACAACGCATCGGCTAAACCTTAACCCCAGGTTCAAACTGGTGAAACAAAAGAGAAGGTCCGAGGTAATGCACGAATTTCATAAAAGACAAGGTAACTAAACTTCTCAAAATATGGTCCATTCAGGAGGTAAAATATCCTGAATGGCTAGCCAATGTAGTCGTAGTCCCTAAAAAAGCGAACAAACTTAGAATGTGTGTAGACTATAAGGATTTAAACAAGGCATGCCCCAAAGATTCTTTTCCACTGCCTAACATCGATCGCATGATCGACGCCATGACTGGCCACGAGATCCTTACCTTTCTCGATGCCTATTCCGGGTATAACCAAATTCAAATGAACCCGGAAGACCAGGAAAAGACTTCATTTATCACCAAGTATGGAACATATTGCTATAATATAATGCCCTTCGGGCTAAAAAATGCTGGAGCTACTTACTAACACCTAGTAAATAAGATGTTCGAAGAACAAATAGGTAAGTCAATGGAAGTTTATATTGATGACATTCTAGTTAAGTCCCTGCGTGCAAAGGACCATTTGGCTCATTTGCAGGAAACGTTCGAGATTTTGAGGAAATATAACATGAAGCTCAACCCCGAGAATGTGCTTTCGGGGTCGGTTCGGGCATATTCCTGGGATTTATGGTGTCGAACCGGGGGATCGAGATCAATCCCGATAAAATCATAGCCATCGAAGACACATAGTCGTGGGCAGTGTAAAAGCCATGCAGAGGCTAATTGGACGGATAGCTTCTGTAGGCCGATTCATCTCGAGTTCGTCGGATCGAAGCCATAGTTTTTTTTCTTTGCTCAAAAAGAAAAACGATTTCACCTGGACCCGGAGTGCCAACAAGAATTAGAGGAATTAAATTCATACCTGTCGAGTCCACCACTGCTTCACACTCCAAAGGCAGATGAAAAACTCTACTTGTACTTGGCAGTATCGAAAATCGTGTTAAGTGGCGTCCTAGTTCAGAAGAGCAAGGTACGCAATTTCCCGTTTATTATGTAAGTCGAACCTTAGGAGAAGCAGAAACTAAGCATCCACACTTAGAAAAATTGGCACTTGCACTGATAATTGCTTCTAGAAAGTTAAAAATCATACTTTCAACGTCACCCCATATGCGTATTAACCACTTAACCACTTCGTAATATTTTACACAAGCCCGAAGCCGATTGGCCAAATGGGACGTCGAACTCAGTGGGTACGATATCGAGTATCAACCTCGAACGGCCATCAAGTTTCAAATTTTGGCAAACTTCGTGGCTGATTTCACGCCAACCCTCATACCCGAAGTTAAAAAAGAACATTTGTTAAAATCAGGCACACCATCGGGGGTGTAGACCCTTTTCACAAATAATGCTTCAAATGTGAAGGGGTCCGGGTTAGGCATTGTTCTAAAGCCTCCCACGGGTAGTACTATTAGGCAGTCTATAAAAACTTCTAGGTTGAGTAACAATGAGGCCGATTATGAGGCCATGATTGCAGGTAAACTCTACAAGCTTGACCTGGGATTGGAGGAATAAATATATTGAATACTTGAAGAACGGAAAAGTCCCATCGAACCCCAAGGAATCGAGGGCTCTACGAACCAAAGCTGCTCGATTCATATTGGATGAAGACAGAACATTATACAGAAGGACATTCGATGGACCATTGGTTGTTTTTAGGACCAGGAGACACCGATTATGTTTTACGAGAGGTCCATCAAGGCACTTATGGAAACCATTTCGGCACCGAATCGTTGATTCACAAAATCATTAGAGGAGGATACTACTGGGATAGCATGGAAAAAGACACTAAGGAGTTTGTTTGAAAATTTGATAAATGCCAAAGGTTTGCACCGATGATCCATCATCCCGAAGAACAACTTCATTCAGTCCTATCTCTGTGGCCATTCATGCAATGGGGGATGGATATCATCGGCCCTATGACGTCGGCCCCAAGTAAAGCTAAGTTCATTTTATTTATGACTGACTATTTCTCTAAATGGGTTGAAGCACAGGCGTTCAAGAAAGTAAGAGATAAAGAGGTTATAGACTTCATCTGGGATCACATCGTATGTCGATTTGGGATACCCGCTGAAATAGTGTGTGACAATGGAAAATAATTTATCGGTAGCAAGGTAACAAAATTCTTCAAAGAGCACAAAATAAAAAGGATATTATCAACACCGTACCACCCTAGAGGGAACGGACAAGCCGAATCGATGAACAAGACTATCATTCCAAACTTAAAGAAAAGGTTGAACGACGCTAAGGGGAAATGGAGAGAAATATTACCCAAAGTCCTTTAGGCATATCGAACAATATCGAAGTCTAGTACCCCGGCAACCCCATTCTCCTTAGTATACGGCTTTGAGGCCTTGATTCCAGTCAAAGTCGGGGAACCTCGCGCTATATTTCTACATACAAAGGAGGAAACAAATAACGAGGCTATAAATATGTCACAACCCGGAATTTCCACCATCGGGACTGTGATGGTGCCTAACATCACACTCGCTAGGCAAGCCAATGTTAGAGTTTTATTAACCATTTTCCTTTACGTTTCATTGATTAAAAATTAACAAGCTAAAACAAGTAGAAATAAATGCGGAAGTAAGTAAATAACCTTTTTGTCTATATACTATTACCAATATCATTGTTATTACTACCCAGAATCTGGTGTCACACTCCACGAACACACTATGATTTTGTACAAATATCTGTCTGAAAGAAATTACAACTATTTTAGAAATACACAAAATAGTAATATAGAGATGTAGAAGGGGACGCCAGGGCCTGCAGACACCAGCAGGACTACCTTGGGTCTCCAAACTGTGTATACTGAAGCCAATCTCTCAATCAGCCACTACCTACTCCAAAATCTGTACAAAAAGTACAGAGTGTAGTATCAGTACAACTGACCCTATGTACTAGTAAGTGCCAAGCCTAACCTCGACGAGGTAGTGACGAGGCTATGGCGGAGCAATTACAATATAACATGCATATAGTGTATACTAAAAATAGAAAGAAGAACATGACAAAATAAGTAGTATCTTGCAAGGAACGAATATAGAACTCAGGTGTCTTATCAGTATCCAGCTATAACCAATCCTTAAGCAAAATGCAAAGCTACCAAATAACTTTTACAGTAGAAGAAAAATTCATAAACACACAAACTGAAGCGGCGCGCATCCCGACCCCACCATATATCAATATCAATATAAATATTCACCCTTATTACTCCATATCAATCCACTCTTATTCCTCCTATTGCGGCGTGCAACCCGTTCCCATCGTACAATAGCAATTCATCCATTCCTCATGTATATATATCAACCTTATTCCTGTCACGACCCAAACCGATGGGACGCGACAGGCACCCGGTACCTTACTCAATCGAGTACCAACGTAACGTATATTTCATATCATAATATCATAGGTAATTGAGCGATAGAGGCTATAGTGAGATAAGTAGAATAAAACATGGGGAAATACTCGACATTGGACGACCCAATATGTAATCCAAACTTATACATATGACGTACGGGCCTATAAGGCTAAAATAACCACTCGTACACTGAACATCACCTACATGACATATTTCTAAAAGCCTCTAAGAGTACATAAACGTCATAAGGACGAAATATGGCCCCGGCATACCAATCAATACATGTCTAAATTATACTAACCAAATAAGCAACGCTAGAGCAAATGGAGCGCACTAACATCTTTTGCTGAGCTGATAGCCTACTTGGAGGACTCTCAACCTGTCTATCGGGACCTGTGGGCATGAAACACAGTGTCCCTAGGCAAATGGGACGTCATTACAAATAATGTACCGAGTATGTAAGGAATGTAAATAAGTAACAATAGACATGAGAGAACCATGGAGTAAAAGACTCAACATGTATATCTGAATTGCTCTGTGAATCATTTAATATAATAATGTCAAGAATATGAGTATAAATGCCATACCATTGTATATATGTGTTCATAACATGGCACCCCATCATATCATCTCGACAACTATGGCAAATCATCAACGTATACCAGCTGATTAGGTAGTGGTGCGTATATAATGCTGGAGCATATATATATATATATATATATATATATATATATATATATATATAACGTCGTCTGGTCATGGGTCAATGTACATGTATAAATTAATGCAATGCATGAGAAGTACGCCAATAAAATCTTTCGGAGTGTCATAAGACCATCATACCTTTGATTAATACCATGAAATAAACTTTATCAACTCATGTATTTTCTGAGACCCATGAACATACGATAGAATAATAAGACTTATGGAAAATCAAGAATATAAGCATCTCTAACATTTCTACGAATAGAGTCATTTATGGAAGTTGTGCATTTGCTCGTTTCATTTGTGTCGTATAGATTATGCCAAAAAAAAAAGAAGGGATAGACTTAACATACCTGAACCAATTCTCTTTAGAATCCTTCTAACACACGTCAATCGTGACGAAACACGTAATAACGAGATTGAAATAGGGAATAATTCATATGAAATGCTCGAAGCAATAACGTTGCTATAGTAAAATCATCTTTGTTGAAACTTTCTTCTTAAGATGTGAGGAATCACGTTGCTTATGTAAAATAATGTTTGCTGATACTCTTTCTTAAGAGAGGAGTATTAATGTTGTTATGCAAAGTAAGCTTTTGCTGAAACACTTTCTTAAAAGATTGTAATTGATTTTTGAACTTAGAATGTTACATTAGGTGGACCACACTTAGGATGACTAATCCTTTGCTAAAGGCTTCTAATTTGGCCACCTAAATGTAATAAATCCTATTCAATTCTTGGGGCTGCCACGTTTTTGGGCCTATTATGCCTTATCCCAACATTTTAATTTATTCACTAATGTCTTATTTAACTAATTAATCTCCTATTAACTTATAATCAACTATATATTCAGATAATTAAGAATTATCTCAAATTAATTAAAATACCACTCAGTTTTGACACACTTTATACACCTTATAATCACAGTCATGTGGTACCTTGTATGGAACTAGTCCATAAATACCGGATATTATAGCTTGGGCCGCATTTTATCCCAGCATGACAGTCTTCAATGAAATTATTTTCTTCTATTTACTTACCCTCTCACCTTCACGAATTTACTCATCACTTGTTTGAAATAGCATAATACTTATAATCCCAAAATAATATCATTCTCGAACTTTCATTGATTAACTTACGACGAAACTTTAACGTACGAAAATATGGGGTGCAACATCATTCCCCCCTTTGAAATATTCGTCCTCGAATGTTGACTGGTGTACTTATCATTTTCATAGCATATGTCTTCTGAATACTTTATTACTCTCCTTGCCATCTAGGCAACTGTTATGTGAATAAATCCAAAGGCCGGGGCATTCCCCCTTGTTGCGTCCATACTTAGCTTATCTTAGTGACCACACATATTGGAATTCCATATAACTCATATGATCTTGAATATCACTTCAGATTTTACTCCCCGTTCATTAGCCACGGTAGGTGCCACCTTTTTATGGAGTCAATGTTGTTTTGAGACTGTTGTTATAAGACCATTTCATCTTTAGGTTATTGAGTTTAGGTCGAAGCCTTATTCCTTATTTTCATTAGCTAGTATTTCTTTGTAGTACTTAGGGAGGAACCTCTGACTCTTGTAAAGCTGTGAGCTTATTACATTGTGTACTCGACGAACCTCCTCCCTTCCTTGCTTGTACTTATCCGTAGTTACTTACCTACACGTCCTGGTGCTTGTGGGGTTGCTTTTGAACTGATATTTTGAATTTCTTCCCAATGGAACTCTCTTTTATTTCTGTAGCACTCATACGGTACCTTTTAAACTTCCCCATATGATATATCTTAAGTATTATAATATCATAACTGCGAGGCTGAATTTCCCATGTTGGGGTTCAATCTATTTATCTCACACGATCTATTGATTTGTCTGTATCCTCTTATCTAGCCATAATTAGGAACTACAAACCATTCGTTGGCCCACTCTCATATCAATATTCCATGTAATCTTTGTGGGGTTATTTCCTTTATTTTTACTTACGTATCGTACTGGCTTTTTATCTGTTAATAACATCTCGCCTAACTTCCTCTCCTTGACGTTGTGTTTGGATAATGTTCTGGAATTGTACCATATCTGTAGACTTTGAATAAGTGCAATCTCATCCCTTTTTCATTTTTTTTGCATTCTTCCTTTTCCACTTCATAATTACTAGAACCACTTAATTTTCAGTTAATGCCACCTCACTCCATATTTCCCCCTTTAGGGGAGTATTAAGAGTTGGAGCTACGGTGACCTACCTATAGTGTTTTACCTCTTCATCTTTGGCATCTTTTGACATCATCGATGACCCTTACTCGCCTTGTGGTAATCCTTATATACCAAGGATAACAAAATTCCTTACTCACGAGGGTGACACTTAGTATAACTAGAAAATGCAGTCCCTTGAGCTTAAATTTGCTCACATTGATTGCTTTAGGGAAGCGTCTCCCTAAATGACCATCCTCTGAATTTCTCATGAATCTTCTTCTGTTGTCCATTTTATTATCGTCAGAATGCAATCTCTGAAATTCTCATGATGTCGACCATTATCAAATTACTCAGTTCCCAATTCATGTTTAGGTTACCTTGTTCACCAGCCCATACTGGTTTCTATTACTTTAGAGTCTAACTTTTACTTCTGACAATCGTGTTAGAGTCACGAACTTATTTATTAAAATGAGGATAAAACTTTATAGCCTATATTCTTTTGTTTTCTCCAGGCCAGGCACCTCTCATTTTTTCCTTCCCTCAATTATAGACTATGTAATACTATCATTTCATTTTATTTTCAACCGTTGTCATCCATGTATCACATCTTACTCATAATTCTTCCTTATCTCTCTTCTCATTACTCTGTTAATATTTCTGCCTATCCCTTTATTGTGAAAACTTCAACAAGACATTCTTTTTATTTTAGCTCCCCTTGCTTCATTCATCGGCTCTTTGGGTTTCTCAACTTCCCCACTCTGCTAAGGACGAGAGTCACACTTAAGATAATATTTATCCCTTCCAGGCCTTTAGTGCCTATCTTCTGAATTTTTTTGATCATGCTAGTATTTATATCTAATTGTAATATTCTAGAGTGCACCATCTGGGTGTCTCACAAGAAGATCTATTAGCACTATTGTAACATCCTTCGAAAATGTCAACTAACACAACCAATCCATTCACCATTTTGGGTTACTCTAACCCCAGCCGAATCCTGATGTTCCATCCTTTTCTTAAACTATACATGTTAACCCCCATACGGAATAACTGAGATGGGTGCGGCCAATTGTACATACCTCTATCACTGTTGAATGTAACTCAAAATGCTTATATCTCTCTTCCTGAATGGTAAATAATGATAATCTTTATTAACTGGGTACCTCGTACCCTTATTCACCTTGTTTTTTTTACTTGCGGAAACTTGTGTCTACCTTCCGATTTTATTATTCCTTTTTACCGTAAGAGTGGATAAGTATTCTTACCTTAAAACTCCTTGTCAAGAACCTTACACCTTTTAGTACACGTATGGTCTGCTGAAGATCTCACATTTACTCATCATAAGCATAATGCAAAATCGAGTTCCTCTGACTCAACACTTCCATAGCTATATCTCCTACCGACCATCTTTCTGAATGTAGGCATCATTGTATTACAAATAAGATAGAGTCTAGGAAATTGAGTTCTTACAACTGAGCTCTACCACACGATCTAGAGTACGAAGAAAGAGTGACAATCGCAAATGTCTGATAGCCTCCTGCTTATAAGTGTGGTGCACAACACACCCATAAAAAGGCTCTACTAGACACGGCTTGTAGACTCCCTAGGACAGAACTGCTCTGATACCACTTTTGTCACGACCCAAACCGATGGGACGCGATGGGCACCCGGTACCTTACTCAACCGAGTACCAATATAATGTATCTTTTGTATTATACTATCATAGATAATTGAGCCAGAGAGGTTGTTGTGAGAAAAGTAGAATAAAACATGGGAAAATACTCGACATTGGACGACCCAACAGGTAATCCAAACTTATACATATGACGTGCGAGCCTATAAGGCCAAAATAATCACTCGTACACTAAACATAGGCCAACAAGGCCATACAATCTTTCATATACATGACATATGTCTACAAGCCTCTAAGAGTACATAAATGCCACAAGGCCAAGACAGGGCCCCGACATACCAATCAATACATGTCTAAATCATACTAACCAAATAAGCAACTACGGAGCAAATGGAGCGCACCAACATCTTTCGCTGAGCTGATAGCCTACTTGGAGGACTCTCAACCTGTTTATCGGGACCTGCGGGCATGAAACGCAATGTTCCCAGGTAAAAGAGACGTCAGTACAAATAATGTACCGAGTATATAAGGAATGATAATCAGTAACAATAGACATGAGAGAACCATGTAGTAAACGACTCAACATGTATATCTGAATAGCTCTACGAATCATTTAATATAATAATATCATGCATATGCGTATAAATATCATACAATTCATGGGTATATGCATTCATAACATCATCAAGCCTCTAAGGGCATCCCATCATATCATCTCGGCCACTGTGGGCAAATCATCAACATATACCAGCTGATCAGGTAGTGGTTCGTATATAATGTCGTAACCTTTTCCCGTATCCCATACACACACACACACACACACACACACACACATATATATATATATATATATATACGTATATACATATATACGCGTATATAACACTGTCTGGTCATGGGTCAATGTACATGTATAAATGAATGCAATGCATGAGAAATGCATCAATAAAATCTTTTGGAGTGTCATTAGACCATCATACCTTTGATTAATATCATGAACTAGACTTTATCAACTCATGTATTTTCTGAGACCCATGAACAGACGATAGAATAATAAGACTTATGGGAAATCAAGAATATAAGCATCTCTACCATTTCTACGAATAGAGACATTTATGAAAGTTGTGCATTTATTCGTTTAATTTGTATCGTATAGATCATGCCAAAAGAAAGAAGGGATAGACTTAACATACCTGAACCGATTCTTTTGACAATCCTTCTAACACACACCAATCGCGACGAAATGCATAATAGCGAGATCGAAATAGGGAACAATTCGGATGAAATGCTCGAAGCAATAATATTGCTATTGCAAAATCATCTTTGTTGAAACTTTCTTGTTAAGATGTGAGGAATCACGTTGCTTATGCAAAATAATGTTTGCTGATACTCTTTCTTAAGAGAGGATTATTAATGTTGCTATTCCAAAATAAGCTTTTGTTGAAACACTTTCCTAAGAGATTGTAATTGATTTTTGAACTAAGAATGATACCTTAGGTGGGCCCCACTTAGGATGACTAATCCTTTGCTAATGGCTTCTAATTTGGCCACCTAAATGTAATGAATCCTATTCAATTCTTGGGGCTGCCACGTTTTGGACCTATTAGGCCTTATCCCAACATTTTAATTTATTCACTAATGTCTTATTTAACTAATTAATCTCCTATTAACTAATAATCAACCAATTATCTACCTAATTAAGATTTATCTCAAATTACTCAAAATACCACTCAGTTTTAACACACTTTATACACCTTATAATCACGGTCATGTGGCACCTTGCATAGCACTAGTCCATAAATACAAGGTATTATAGCTTGGACCGCATTTTATCCCAGCATGATAATATTCGACGAAATTTATTTTCCTCGATTTACTTACCCTCTCACCTTCACGAATTTACTCATCACTTATTTGAAATAGCATAATACTTATAATCCCAAAAATAATCTCATTCCCGAACTTTCGTCGATTGACTTACAGAGAAACTTTAATGTTTGAAAACATTGGGTATGACAATTCCTCCAGTTGCGGGGCGCAAATCGATCCCACCATATAATAGCATTTCACCCTTATTCCTCCTCAATATATATCACCCTTATTCCTCTTGTTGCGGCGTGCAACCGAATCCCACCATATCAATACCAATTACACAGCAAGAACATAAATTTCACAATTTGACTCAAAACTCTCCACAATATTTAAACCTCAAACCAAAGCAGACAGAAAGCTTGTACATTATGAAACTCCACACAAATAATACTACTCAGCGAAACCAATCCAAAATATACCATAAAACACCAATAAACCAGCTCAAGCCAATAACATGAGACAATGAAACTACGGGATATCTATTACTTCTACCAACAAAAATAATATCTGACAAGTAGCAATTAAACATGGAAATACCAGTAAAACATGTAACAATTAAGGCTGAGAAGACAATATAATAAGAACGGGAAGAAAACATGTAAAAAAGATAAATTGGCGGTGCATAGGTACTCGTCACCTCACCTATACGCCACTCATATGGATTTTCACATAGCAATTAAGTCGAGGATCCCTAATCTCTCGAGTCAAAGTTAGACATAACACTTACCTCGATCCACTGGCCACTCACTGCTCAATTACCGCTTTTCCTCTAGATTCCACCTTCAAACCACTCGTATCTAGCCATAATTAACTTAATAACATCAAATATTGCTAAAAGGATCAATTTCAATGCATAAATTTAGGTTTTCCAATATTTTCCCCAGAAAGTCAAAAATCGACCCCGGGCCGCTTGGTCAAAACTCAAGGTTCGCACCAAAACCCATTCACCCCCGAGGCCGAATATGTAATTAGTTTCGAAATCCGATCCCAAACCGAGGTCTAAATTCCCAATTTGCAAAACCCCCCTAATTCTTCCAAAAATCCCTAATTGTACCATGAAAGAACAAGATTTAAGAGTAGGAATCTAATGGGTGATTATGAAAATTGAAGGAAATGAGTTAAAGAGTACAAACTTATGATTTGGTGTTGAATTCCCCCTTCAAACTCGCCCTAGGCCGAGTTCTAGTGAAAGAGATATGAAATTTTGAAGAAGTCCCATTTTTGGGTCTGTTTTAAAATCACTAGACAAGTCTTCTTCGCGTTCGCGAAGGGCCTGTCGCAATCCCGATACACAGAGGACCAAAGGCCTACACATTCGTGAGTCTCTCTACGCGTTTGCAAAAGGCTGCTCTCCCCCTGGACTTCGCGTTCGTGACCAAGTAATCGTGTTCCCATAGAAGAACACTGAGCCCTCCCCCAGGTCCCTAAACAATTGCGTTCGTGTCGAGCTAGTCGCATTCGTGAAGGGTAAGAACCCCATTGCTCCGCATTCGCGATCGAGTCTCCACGTTCACGAAGGGTAAATTCCTCCCCAACCTCATTTCCCCTTCGCGATCGCGTGAGTGGCTTCGCGATCGTGAATCACAAGGTATCAGCACACCGGAAGCACCAACACATACCAGATTTTCTAAGTTTCAAACTACCCGTAGCCCATCCGAAAGTCACCCGAGCCCTCGGGGCTTCAAACCAAACATACACAAAAGTCCTAAAACATTATACGAACTTGCTCGTGTGATCAAATTGCCAAAATAACACCTAAAACTACGAATTTAGCACCAAATCATATGACATTCTTAAGAACACTTTGAAATTCATATTATCACAACCGCACATCTGAATCACGTCAAATCAGTTCCGTTTCTCACCAGATTTCACATATAAGGTATAAATATTATTTCGGACCTGTACCGGGCTCCGGTACCAAAATACGGACCCGATACCATCAAGATTAAACATTAACCAAATTCTTAAAACTATTTAATTTTCAGTCTTTTAATTTTCATCAAAAATTTATTTCTCGAGCTAGGGACCTCGGAATTCGATTTCGGGCATACGCCCAGGTCCTATATTTTGATACGAACCCATCAGTACTGTCAAAATACGAGCCCGGATCCGTTTACTTAAAACATTGACCGAAGTCATCTAAATTAACTTTTAAAGGAAAAAATTATTATTTTTATTAACTTTCAACAAAAACGCTTTCTGGAAACATGCTCGGACTGTGCACATAAATCGAGGAGGAATAAAATGAGGTTTTGAACGCCTTAGAAGACACTAACCTTGTTCTGTTACCAAAGAAAAAGGAGGTCACCACATTCTCAGACCTAAGACCTATAAGCCTTAGTAACTTTTCCAACAATGTTATCTCGAGGGTGTTACATGAGAGGTTAGTGAGGTTTCTTCCTAATCTGATATCTGAGGAGCAGGCTGGCTTTGTAAAGGATAGGAGTATAGTAGAAAATATTTTATTAACTCAGGAGATTGTGACTGATATGAGGCTTAGATCCAAAGTAGGACCTAATGTCATTATGAATCTAGATATGACAAAAGCCTATGATCGACTATCTTGGTTATTCCTGACCAAGGTACTAAGAAGAATGGGCTTCACAGAAAAATTTATAGGCATGGTTTTTGGGATAGTGTTAAATAACTGGTATTCGATCTTAATCATTGGCCAAGCTCATGGTTTCTTCAAGTCATCTATGGGAGTAGAACAAGGAGATCCAATATCTCCTACATTGTTTATTCTAGTAGCAGAAGTATTATCAAGGGGCCTTAATGCTATACATAAGAATATGTACTTCTGTGGATTTGGAATTCCCAAATGGAGCCCAAAAATCAATCATCTTGCATATGCAGATGACATGATTATATTTTCATCCTCTGATGAGACTACTCTTCTACTGATCATAGAAGTGCTTAATGCATATGAAGCTGCATCTGGGTAGCTTGTAAACAAGGTAAAATATGCTGTATATTTGCATCATCTAGCAGACATAGAAGTGGATAACAAGGTGGAGAGGATCACATGGATTATGAGGCAAGAATTCCCTATCATATACTTAGGCTGTCCAATATTCTACTCAAGGAGAAAACTGGAATACTATCAGCCCATGATCACAAAGATAATGGACATACTTCAAGCTTGGAAGGGTAAGTTGTTATCTATAGGCGGCGGGGAAGTTCTTATTGCTCATGTACTGCAGAGTATTCCAATACACCTTCTCTCAGCAGTCAATCCTCCAAATTATGTGATAAATAGATTACACAAGATATTTGCACAGTTCTTATGGAGTAGTTCAATAGGAGGAACTAGTAGGCATTGGGCTTCTTGGAATACTTTATGTATGCCATGTGAGGAAGGGGGGATAGGCTTTAGGTCTTTGCATGATGTAGCTAAAGCATTGTTCTGTAAACTATGGTGGAATTATAGAACAAAACCAAGTCTTTGGAGTTCTGTCATGAGTCAGAAGTATTGTAAAAAGATGAATTCAGTAATTGTTACATGGAGGGAAGGTTCTCATATTTGAAGAAAAATATTGGAATGTAGAGATTTGATTGAACATCAAATAATCTGGCAACCAAAAATGGGGTCCTCACTATTTTGGTATGACAATTGGACAGGATTAGGGGCACTGTATTTTTTAGTTCCACGAGAGTTTGGCATTGATGAATATGTTCATAATGTTTATGATGTTATTGAGGATGGAGAATGGAATGAGGACAGGCCATTGGAGATACTTCCTGAAGAATATGCAGTACATATAATTGAAATGATCAAGCCACCACAATCACAAGAGATACTTTATTCACCTTACTGGATGCTGGAACCTCGAGGTTTTTTTAGTGTGAAAACATGGGACTATCTGAGAAGACGAGATGAACCAAGAGTAGCATACATGATGATTTTGGTCAAAGGCTTGCCTTTCAAGATTGCTTTTTTCATGTGAAAAGTGAGTAGGGAAAAGCTACCTTTGGATGACTTTATGAGACGGTTAGGATACTTAATGCCCTCTAAATGTTGGTGTTGTATTCAGCCTAAGGAAGAATCTCTTCAGCACTTGTTCTTCAGATCTGAAACAGCTAGGACAGTATGGTCTTATTTCCTATCGAGGGCAGTAATATATTTGGAGGGGTTATCTATGCACCAGGCTATAACTAAATGTTGGACTGCTAAGGTGTGTCCTAGGTTAAAGTCAATAATGCAAGCTCTTCCTTCATGCATTGTATGGGAACTCTGGAAAAGAAGAAACAACATGAACAATGGAGAGGCAGCTACAACCAGCAGGGTAATCTACCAAGTGTCATCAAATCTTCAAGCATTGGTGAAAGTAAGAAAGCTAGGATAAGTAAGGTGCCTCACAAATGGAATGAGCTGCTAGCTATGATGGAGAATTACACTCTCAAACTGAAGGTGTGTAAAGTTATGTGGGAATTCCCAAGTGCAGGATGGCTAAAGATCAACACAGATGGGGCATCGAGGGGAAATCCTGGCAGGAGTTTTATACGGTACTGTGTTAGGGATGAGAAGGGTGATATTGTAAGGGCAGTAGGGAATTGATGAAACAACAAACATAGAAGCTGAAGCAAAAGCGATGGTAGAAGTACTGAGGTTCTGCAGAAATCAACAATATTCTCACATATGGCTTCAAATTGACTCTATGCTGTTAAAAAGATCATGGATGGGCTTTGGAAGCCACCATGGAACATAGCTGAACAAGTGGAGGAGATGATGCAACTAATGAATGGGGGAAGTTACATAGTTTCACACATTTATAGGGAAGGCAATAAGTTGGCAGATCATTTGGCCAATTATGCTTTAGATTATTGTGATATTAAATGCCAACATTTTTGGCAACTGGATGTACAAGGGAGGAGGATCATAAATGAAGATAAACTGCAATGTCCAAGTTTAAGGGTGAAGGTGGACATGAGCTAAGAAGTCAAGAGAAAAGGAGGAGCAAGATGCAGGAGAATTCAGTCGATCAATATATTCAAATCCTAAGGAGGAGGTTATATTGGTCAGTAATTTAACTAACTCTGTGTTCTTTTTTGTAGGTGACAATATAATGTTCACACCCTATACTTTGATAGAATTCTTTATGGTGGTATTAGTGCTAAGCACTCAGCCCATAGGAAAACTATTAAAGCAAGGAAAGAAAATGGAGGCAAGTAATGGACAACTGACTTGCAAAACAATTCGTCCAATTGAAATCAGAGAACTAATAATGCCTACACAATATGTATAAGGGAGTGCAGGACAAACAAGGAAAATAGGGAGGGGAAAATAGAGGAGCGTACAAACAAGGTGGGAAAGGAAAAAATACAAGCAAATCTGCCCAGAATGTCTAAGAGAAATGGGCGGAAGAGTTTAGGTGATACAAGAGAATGGATTAGGATTCAAAGGGATATAGGGAGCCAGGCAGGTGTTGAGTCAAATCAGAAGGAAAGAGAGAGTAAGAGGAGTAGGGAGTGTGAGGTAGATACTGGGAACTCCATAGCTAATGAAGAAGCAGCAATCTCGCCCAGAAGAAATGGGCAACATGTGACAGGATGGTTAGTAGTAGTTGAGCTAGAGGGTGTAGGGAAAAAAGAGCAAAAAACAAATCATTGTGTGAAGTGGATTGAAAAATAAGAGAGGAGAAAGATGACAATGGGGTGTAGGGCAAAGGATATAACATCAGGTCATGTTGTACAAGTCCTTAGGAAGGAGTACAAGGTGATCAATTTTTACACTAACTTTGGCTTCTTTTTTGCAGGAAACGTCAGTGTATTCATGCCTAGTCACTCACTATGACTTAAATGGGTGGTATCAGTACATTGTACTCATTCCCTTGAAGAAGTAAAGGTGGCTTGCATAAGCATGAAATCAGAAGTCTGGAAAACACTATGGTTCAGCTTCGTGAAATACTGGTTTTGGCATCAATTCTTGGGAAACATGGAGGCTCATTGGAATGAAACTGTGATGCAGGCTCACTCATTAGAATGTGAGGAAAAAAAGGTGACATGGGTCTCAACATCATTCAAGGAAACATCATTAGAACTTTAGGGCAATAACATAAGAGCTGGAATGAGCTCAAAGACAACATCGTTTAGTAGACATTTGGATACGGGACTAGATGACATAAACTGGGCTAACCCTATGCTAGGGAAACATACTAGGACACATCAAGAAGATACTAAAGCAATGGTTACAAGAAACAAGAAATGGAGGAAAACCAAAAAGCAAGGTAAAGTTGGTGCAAAAATAGGCGACAAAGGCAATTTCTGGGCAGTGGCTAATCTTGGAAACGACTATAGGCATGTAAAAAGGGACTACAGAGATGGAATGGCAAGACTCACAACATCAAAGAAGCAAGGAAATGGATTCAGTAGCAGCGACATATGGATGCTGATATTGATACACAAGGAAAGGGGCTACTTTTACAATAGATGGAACTGGGCAGAATTTGATGCAAATTATGGCTAGAGATGCAATCAGCATGGTACACATTGGAATTGGGCCACTATGGAATGGAGATACAATGCAGAAATGGACCACCTTGGGCTAGTTTTTTCCTCTACAATGCCTAATAGATTTAATGTGATATCAATTTTGAGTATCTTGCTCAATTTTGATAATAGGTTACATGTAGAGTGCAAAGTTTATTTCTTTCATCTTTTAGAACATCATGACATTTTGCTTTTTTATTTTACTATATAAATAAAAACTATCCCTAGTCTCTGCCTGGTGGATTGATTAAAAAAAAGGTTACAGCCAAATTAATGCGGGTCGGAGTGGTCTGAGTCCTGTAATCACAATAGACCTTCAAATTTTTTGAAAAACTGATTTAAAAAGATTACCCTTGACAAATAACCAAAAGGGCTTCGATAAAATCAGCCCTAAAAAACCTTAAGAGCTATCGAATTATCTTAACACAAACATGCTAAGGCACAAAAAGCATAGGGGTTTCAATCGATATCAAAACCTCAAAAAACCCAATGGGTAAAAAATACATGCTAAGGCATAAAGAAATTTTCACTAAGTATTTTAAGCCGAAAGAGGGGAATAATATCCATCTTTTCGAGGCCATATCTGCCCGATCTAAAGAGCCTAAGGGCCAATACACTTAGAGTTCGAGACCTTGTTCTCACTCCATCCGAACCCAAGGGTTCGACTATCCTGAGCCCAAATAAAGAATTACTTGACTAAGGCTCCAGGACTCACCATTATCCGACACAAACCCTAAAAGGCCTATGCCTTGAGTTCAAACCTTATTCGAACTCGACCATGGTGACTTCGAAGAAGTCCCCCAAAACCAAAGTCTCGAATGCACCATTCAAAGCATAAAGTTGTGTTAAAAAAGATTTTCAAGGCAAAAAAACATGTTTATAAAAATTGAGAAGGCATTCAAGAGAAATTTTCTTTTGTATATTGATGAAGAAGGATATGTACAAGAGACCGATATGGGTCTTACTAAAAAGGAAAAGAAAAATAAAATCCTAACTATGCTCGATGTTGGTTTCTCCCTCGGGGGCAGCTTCTCTTTCGGTCCCCTCGTCATTATCGAACCCGCCTTGGATGCTTTCATCATCATCGTCGTCATCAGAGGAGACAAGACACCTGGCATCAGCTTCAAGCGCCTTAGCTTGAGCTATCTCTTTGGAGTGGTCAAAACCTCGAGTGTCGATTTCCTCGAGGGTTTCCCTTCGGGATTGGCACTTCGCCAAGTCATTGCTTCATCTCTCTCGAGTGGAAGCCTCCCCTAGCTGCATTTGAGCAGCCTCAGCATCGGCCAAATACACGGCTATGGATTTGTCAGCCGAAATATTCGTCTCCCCCGACCTCTACCTTGGCCTCAAAAAGCTCCTATATCCTTTTGGCTTGGGCTGAACCTTTCTCTTTAGCGCCCAGAAATTGGACCTCGGCCGATGACATTTGGCCAAAGCAACGTCTTTCTCCGTAGCAAGGCGGTCCATGTTCTCCTTCCACTAATCACAGTCAGCTTTGACTTGGTCGACCTCCCATCGGAGCAGCTCGATCCTTTCCATCTTTTGCTGCAACTGAGATATTGAAGTATTAGCCTCCACATGTGGGTAGAAACCGTACTCTTTCAAAAGGTTAGTTACCTACTCGTCTAGGTCGACCTCTTCCTTACGAGCCCGGGCCAATTCAGCTCGGAGGTCTCTGAGGTCCTCTTCTTTCTACAAATAGAGGCGTTTGCGGGAGTTTCTCTCCTCAATAAGCCTTTAGAAATTGGCCTCACACTGGCTCAACTTGGCATGGGACTTGTTGAATGGTTCCCGATGGAGCACCACAGCCTATGGAGAAAGGAAAAAAATCAGTAAGGAAGAGATAAAAGCAAACATAATAACGGGGAATAAAGTTTACCTGGTTCAGGATACGATGGGCCTCGTAAAAAACCATCGTCGCATCTAGGTCGGAAAACATCATTGACCCCCGCAAGGAAGCCACGAAATATGTCTTCCCCATCGTGGGCCGTTCCCATATCAGGGGTCTCTAAGGATCGAGCCTCCCGAAACTGCCCTTCAGAGAATTCAAGTCACGGTAGCGAGTCGTCAATATTAATTGCCCCAAGCAAGTCACTTGGGGCGCTCTCTCCCTTCCAAAGAGCCCTAATATCGGGCCCTTCGGCACACTTGCCGTTTGTTGATCACGGTATGAAGTATCTTCTACCCCCGATGGCTCGAAGACTTTGCTCGATGTACTTTTCGAGATCTCCTCGGTCCGAGGATGAGTTTCCTCGACCATCAATAGCCCAACTATTTTTGGAGCCTTGACACTCCCCGTCTTTCGAGGCACCTGCTCGTAACCGGCATCCTCCCCTTTCTTTTCTCATCTCGTAGCTTTTGGTTTACGCCAACAGACAGAGCAGAAAAGTCATCCTTTGGCTTACGAGCCCTACTTTTCTTAGGCTCCGGGGTATCAGAAGGCGAGGCCCTTCTCCTCTTCTTGTCCTTGGCCTGTTTAGGAACCACATATTCCCTAGGTGGCGCCAACCTCAATTTAACAACATCCCCGAGGCCTACGTAAAAGGAAATCAAGTATGTGTGAGAGGAAATGTTTCAGAAAAAGACGTCATAAGCATAAAGGATAAACTTACCATGATTTTTAGCTTCCCATCTACCCCTTGACAAGTCACGCCAGCGATGTTCGGCATGAGAGGAAGCTGCACCCAGCTTCCGAACCTAGTCTTCAAGGTCAGGGACCGCACAAGGCATCTAGGCAACCGCTACATATCAAATAAGAGTGTTACATAAAGCTAAAAATAAAGTACGAAGATTAATGGCTAATACTTATGATCAAGGTTCCATTTCTCGGTAAACAATAGTTTCTCCTCAGGGATGAGGTCACAGGTCCTTACCCGCACGAAGCGGCTCATCCAACCTCAGTCTTTGGCCTCATCGATACTTGAAAAAAAGGACTTCATCGATTGGCGTTGAAGCTTGATTAATGCTCGATAAAGTTTTGGTTAATACAACCATATAAGGTGGCTGAGAGTGAATTCCAACCCCTTGGCCTTACCAGAGAAGAAGCGGAGCATAATCATTATGTGCCAGGACGAGGGATGCACCTGGCCGAGGGTAACCTGGTACATCTTACAAGAATCGATGATAACCGAGTCAAGAGGACCCAATGTGTAGGGGTAACTGTAAACACTTAGAAACCCCTCCACGCAAGTGGTGATGCTTTCTTCGAGGGCGGGGATCTATACCACGACCTCGGGACCCCAGTTGCTGTCATCCTTCACGACTTTGAGCTGTTTTGCCATTATCGAGCAAATATACCTCGATACATGTTCACATCGGCCAGGGACCGACGGAGGGTTCCCGACTTTGAAGTCATTTTTTAGGACACAAGGGTTGGGAACAATCGCATGAAGGAGCGGTTCTACCGGAATTTTGTCACCGACTGACCGGGAAGAAGAAGAAGAAGAAGAAGAAGAGGCTTTCTCCTTTTGAGGGACAGTTTTGGAGGTTTTGCCATTGATTCAAATGAGATGAAGTAGAAAGAGGTGGAGTTTGGTATATTTGGTCCTAAAAGATCTAATCAATAGGCGGTGAAAAAGAAGAGATGGAAAGAGGAAGAGACTTAGAGAAATTGTCAAAGATGAAAGTAAAGTTTTGATTCAAATGGGAAACCTGTATTTATAGGATTACGATGACAGTTCGATGGCGCTAGTGGCCGACCGTAACTGCCAAGCATTTAATGTTTTAGGGAACCTAACCGACGAGATGTTTTTACATCATGGGGATGACGTCATTATTGGGGCCTCCAGAAAATCGAGTTTCAAGTCATTTCTTATCATTTTATTCTAAGAAACGAGGGGACTATTTATATACGGTGGAAATTGGGCTACCCGATTTTGTTCTTCGATGGAAAAAATGATATCACAATGGAAGACCAGGGCGTCGAGCTCGGGGTAGAAGTTCCTTTCCAGGGTCAAGGTCGATATCGCTTACCGGGGTCAGAAGAAGGCATGCTTCGGGATGATGCCATTATGATTCAGTAGCAGAAAGAGCGAGATATCCGCAACAGGCGGAGATCATAGCGTGAATTTCTAAATGAATTGGTCTTCGGCGGTTAAACAATTGTCAAATATGATTTTCTACTATAATTAGAAGTATACCTTATTTAGGACTCCCCTATTATATAAAGAGAGATTCCATTCATTTGTAAAAATATTTTTCACTGATAAGAAAACATATGCGCATTATTCTCTTGTTATTTTGCTTACTATTCATCAGAGTTGTTTTATCATTTGTTATTCACGTTATCATACCTCAAGATTATCACAGATCGAGGTCGAAATTTAGCTTACACACTGGTTTGATCTATTTTATTCCTTAATTTATCTATTTGATTCCTTGTTTATCAATTGGAATTGGATTAAATCATATATCCTTAAAATCACAATACAAGTTTAATTGTTACTCGAATTTTAGGGTAAATAGTAACGTAAAACATATCTATAGTATTTTGGATTCTTCAAGAATTACTTTCGAATTAATTATTATGAGAAACTTTTTATAATGTTATTAAGGCTGAATACATACGGAGACACTTAAAGTTGACACGATTTTTCATTTAGATACCTAAACTTAGGGTGTTCTTATTGAGCACTTATACTGCCCGAAACTTATTCCAATTAAGCACTTCTTATTGAGTTGGCAGATAGAGTGAGTTTCACCCAATATAAGCGCTTGAAGAGCCCAAAAATAGATTTGTTTTCTTTTTCTTCTTCTTCTTCTTCTTAAACATGGAGGAGTTTAAGAAATTAATGTTGGGGTTGCCTTCGGGTCGTCGTATGGAATCTTTAGCTGAAGTTATAACAAATTTGGAGGAGTTTCTCTTAAAAATTTGGATTAAAATCATGGTTGGAACAAGAATATACATGAAGATAGTGAAGACCACCAAGAACACTGATTTCCAGAACACCAATGTCTTTTAAAATGTATTCTTTCTTGGGTGTAAATTAAGTTTTTCTTTTCTTTTTGAGAATGTTATTTTTTTTTTTATTAAATAGATTTAACATAGTTTTTCCCTTTCTTTTTACTCAAAAATAATATATGTCCTTTTTTATTCGTCATTTGTCACGTCAGCAGCGACTGCATTGCATAAACTTTGTAAGTTTGGCTAATTGTCAAACAAGTACTTAATTGAAATAAGTTTTGGGTAGTATAAGTGCTCAATAGGAACACCTTTAAGTTTAAGTGTCTAAATGAAAAATCGTGCCAACTTTAAGTGTTTCCATATATATTCAGCCTTTTATTAACATGTATAATGAATGTCCTCTTGCAATTAGTGCAAGTCAAGTTTTGACCACAATTGAACTATAAGAAATCAAACAATACCTTATAAACAATTTAAACATTAATAAAAGTAGAAGTAGAAATTCAAGATGAAAAGACTAGAACGTTTATTCTTATGCCTAAGAATTGTTATAAAGAGAAAGAAAACTGGAAAAAAAAAAAAAAAGAGTTGAAACAAAGAGGAATAACCAATCAAACAATTAATTAGAATACAGATTTACATTAGAAGTTCAATCGTTATAATTCTATTCTATAGTCTATATCACTTAAGTTCAATTGCATACATACCGTCATTTTACTAATTTGCTCCTCCAACTATTCAGTGGTGAACTTTTCCAAAATAGTTTAACTTATAATTAGGCATAATTGTGTAAATTGCTTTTATTTCATCAGCAGTTTAATATTTTATAACAATTTATTTATCTTTTTAGAATTAATTAACTGATTATCTGTAACACTTATTATTTTCCACGTATATTTTATGTGAATTTAATTCACTTGGCAAGTAATTTAAGGAAAAAAAATTAACACGCATAGTCTTAAATATGCCTTAATATGTGTGTGCAAAAAAATGTTATTAAGGAAAAAAAATAAAAGTATAGATACATTTTTTTTCAAATGTTAAAATAAATTATTTTTTAAACAAACTAAAAAAATTAATGTTACAAGAAGATCAAAGGAAGTAAATAAGCTAATAGAAGTTTAACTCTATCGAAAAAAAGATATGGAAAAAAGAAAGGAAAGAAAGAAGCAGTCAAATATAATTACGGTTTGTTATCTTGCTTGCGAGAACCAAGAGAACTAACTTTTAGGGAGTAAGTTATGTTTGGACACATCAAAGTATCTCTTTTTGTAATTGTAAGGCATGACGTCATCCTTTTATCTCACCTTTGTCTCTTGAGCTTGTTGGCGGTCAGGTCACCATCCACGAAACTGAAGCACCGTGTGAACATCCACGTCATCAGCATTGATCACCTGGGACTTGACCGCTTACCGTTGCCACATCACCAAAATTTCCCACGTGACAAAACCAGTTCAATCCCGTGTACAAAATGTGTTATATATATATGAGCTGGCTTTTCACGTAGACCTTCGCCTTTCAAGTTCCCCCCTCATATAAATAACTGTGTACCTTTGACTCTCCTAGTAATTCAAATTCAAATCTCCAAAAACCACCTGAAGATCAAAGTCGAATAATTTCCATTTTTAGTCATGCAGTGGTCAACCAATATTCGAGTTAAACAAGAAGCAACATACGACAACCATCGTCACCACCTTCCTCCCCCCCGCCTCACCGCCGAGCAAGAGTTTTCCGTCATGGTTGCAGCCTTAAAAAATGTCATAGCAGGAAACAACACTCCAATTCATGCAAATTCAGAGCTCAATTCCTTTGAATGTTTTCAAAATGTTATCTCCACGCCCTCGTTTTCATCTTCGCCTTCTACGAGCATGTCTAGTTTTGAACCTCCTCTCTTACGCGTTATTGATGAACCAGAGCCTTGCAAGTTCTGCAGGATCAAAGGATGTTTGGGCTGTGACTACTTCGCAGCCACAACTACTATTGATAATAAAAACAACAACAACATGAAGACGAAGAAGATTAGTGTTGTCAAGAAGAAGAAGAAAAATAATTACAGAGGAGTGAGACAGAGGCCATGGGGAAAATGGGCTGCTGAGATTAGAGATCCGAGGAAAGCTGCTAGAGTATGGCTTGGAACATTCCTTACCGCAGAAGAAGCTGCTAGAGCTTATGATAGAGCAGCAATTGAGTTTAGGGGTCCAAGAGCTAAGCTTAATTTCTCATTTTCTGATTACACATTAATTCAAGAACAGACTACTCCATCTTCTTCCCCGCAGAACCAACAGCCAAAGTCACAGTTTGAGCAAGGAAATGGTGATGTGGAATTGGGAATGAACAACTTAGACAATGATTTCTGGGATCAGTTAATGGGTGATAACGAGATTCAGCGTTGGTTGACAATTATGGATTTCAGCGGCGGCTCTTCTGATTTTGCTGGTGCGAATGTTCTTAGCTTATAAGTTTCAATTTCTCTCTAGGATATTTGAAAAGAAGATATATAATGATGGTTAGTACCAAGGCCTCTGAGTGTAATTATGCAATAGGCGCAAGATTAGATTTTCATTAGTTATGCAAAAGATAGGGAAAAATAGTATTGGTAAGCTCCTATGCCCATTTATTTTAGTCAAATATGGGCCTTGTAACGGGGAAATGCTTCAATTTTACAAGGTAGTAGTTTCTGTACATTTGTATTATAAACATCATTCGTATATTTGTTGAATGAAATGCAAAAACACAAAGGTATTTATCTCAGAAGTTTCTATTTTTTGGTACGTTACTAGTTTATCTAGTCAGAAAGTTGGTGCTGGAGAGGATCTGAAAAAGAACAAAGGAAACGAGGAATCATAGTTAATGTCGACTGAAAAAGCCGCGAGCATAATTAAGTAGGCAACTGAGACCACATTTGAAAAGCAAAATCACGTCCGATTTGTAAATAACTATCCTCACGTGGGGAATTCATCTGGAGTGGTCTCTAATCAATAGTAATTTCTCCATATATTCAGTTACATTTGATCGATATCGGATCAACAAGTCAATTTGACATATTACTTAATGAGTAGCATAATATATATACATCGTCAGCATAAAAGTATGACCAAAAAGTGCTAAGCCTTTTTGTTAAACTAATTAAATAAGATGATAAAGTGAAATTGGCTAATATGAATAACGTAAAATTGCACTTAAAGCTATTTAATACCAATGGGGTGTTTAATGGTATTGTTATGAATGTATGAGGGAGTACTGACAAGTAATAAATATATTAAATGGCAATAAATGTGAATAGAGAGAATGATTCACCCAAATATTCAATGAGGTGGATGATTCTCCCAACTATGTAAGACATACAAACGTGGGAATATAGAAAGCTTTCTCGGATCTGATGCGAGAAAGTCTGGGATCGACAACAAATCGACTTTTTTTGTAAAGACAATGTTTGTAATTTACTTGAGAGTCAACCTTTCAAGAGAGAGCTTATCATATAGAATATTACATGCCCCCCTTTTCCCTCTCTCTTCCCACTTATATGGGACATATTCTTTGCCTAACTGAAAGTACAAGTGCAACGAATATTCTGTAGAATATTCCTCTAAGAATATCTTATTATTAAACTAGCCGTTTGGGCTGATCTGAGTACTCGACCTCGACCCTAGCCACTTAGCTCGCCAATAGATTCCTTCTTAAGCACGACCTCGGCCTAATCGACTCTTAGTTATCCTTTCTTAGGCAAGATTCCTTTGGTCAGATTTTTGACCAATGTAGTTAGTCCATCTGCCCATCAGAGTTGTTTTTGGACGAGCTTGAAGGGAGAACTTCGCCAGTTGCAATTTGAGAAATCTAAGCATGTTGGACAAGGAGTGACATTATTATGGCTAGGTGACGACGTGGCACTTTAAGAGCCACATCTGACCGTTACGTCAGTTTGAAGTGACATCACTCCATCATGCGTCATTATGGCAGATGTTCCCAATACGTTACGTCGTTTCTTGCGCCTTTTTCGTTTCGAAATCAATGTGGCAACATTTGTCTTTCTTGGTTAGGGGCCAGTATTTTTATAAATAGGGATGAGAATTCCTCATTTTACCTACTGCATTGCTGAAGCATTCGAAACTCAAAGCTTCCCCCCTTCTTCTTTAGAGTTCTTGCATCTTTATCTCTCCTTTCTTTTAGTGTTTTCTGCCATTGTTACCCCCTTTACATTTGCACTTTCTTTTAAAACACGTGACAGAAAAATGACTAGTGCATTTCTAACCTTGAGGGAGCTTCTGATCCTGTCGCATTGACTGTGGACATGCCTTCTAATGAAGAAGGGGTGGCCATTATAGAAGACGAAAGTTTCCCCACTATGGATGAGATAGTTCCGCGTTCAAGTAGGGTCAGGTCGGACATCAAGAACCAACCTGAAGATGATGCTGAACCCATCATTTTTGAGATGGATGCGGCAGCGCTCGTTTCATTTAAGGCTAAATGGCGAATTCCAGACCATTTCGAACTTATCCCTGTTGGTAACGACGTGGTGCAGATACATCGCCCAGGGTACTGCGCATTCTATGCGTATCCGTTTGTCGTTGGCTATACGCTTCCTCTTCCTTCCCTGGTAGACGACTTATGTCGCTATTATGGCGTGTGCCTGACTCAGCTCTCTCTGTACATCTATAAGCTTTTCCTTATGCTTATCAAGTACGCGGAGCTAGCCAACCGTGGGATTTCTCTTCTTCATCTACTTCACCTCTTCGCCCCAAGTTTTCACAGTGGTACGGTGATACACCTTCGCCATCGTGGGACCAAGGGAATGGTGGTGAAGATGGATGATAAAACAAATCACGAATTTTGGGTCAATTTCTTCTACGTTAGGACGGAGTACATGGTGTCGAACCCTAACGGGTTTCCTGAGGAGTGGAACTTTGCTTGTAAGTATTTCTCCCAAATGGCTATTTTTTGTTTTGGTGATCTGATCATCCTTTCTCTTCTTTTTATGTAGCCGAGAAGGATCCTCCTTTGCTGGTCGCTGACATTCATGACTGGGTGAGCTAGATTTTGCCACATACGATTGGGATCTGCGAGTGGTCGCAATTCAATGAAAGGCTTGGGCGCAAACCTTCGGCCGGTAAGTCGTTTCATTTCGACCTTAGTGGTTTTGACATCTGTACTATCTTTTTGCTCGTTTCATTTTTACTTTGTTTTTCTTTGTCGGTAGGTCGAAGGGCTTCGAGGAGGGCGGGGGCTCCTACTCTTGCTTTTTGCCAGTCAAGTACGTCGATGGGGTCTTTACTTGCTGCTGCTGCAAGCGAGCCCGCTCAGGCTGCTATTCCTTCTCAGACCCCAGCCTCACATAGGCCTAGCCGTCAGCCTGCTGCCCCACTAATGGAGATTCTGGCTTCTTCAGTATTTCATTTGGTGGATGAATCATTGCTGGGCGAGGAGGATGAGGCTTCACTGAAAAGACAAAGGATAGAGGTTGACGGTGGAGCGATCGAGGATGAGTAGCCCGCGGGGGGTGATCCTGAGTTGACCACGGTCGAACCGAGGGGCGAAATGGGGACGGGGGCGATGCTGCTTTGAACACAGAGATCGTGCCCCTTTCAAATGTGGATATTGCTTCGGTGGAAGGATAGGAGCGACCAGAGGCAACTGTGGTCATTACAAGGAATGATCCATCGACATCGGAGTGGGTTGATATTCCTCCCTCGGCCGAAGAGAGGGCGAAGGGAGTGGTCATAAATAATTACGAATCCGGCTCCGATGTCGACCCTGAGGAAGAGAGGATATTCGACGAAGGGTTTACTCGGGTTGAGGTGAGAACGGATGGATCATCTCATTCGATTGTTATCCCTTTGGACTACCACTTCCTGGCTAATACAGCGAGCGTGGTTCCACTCTTCAAGAGCTTAAAGACACCGACTTGTCACTAGGCATATCTAGGATGGCTCTGAGGGTGAGTTTCTTTCCTCGTTACTCTTTCACTTTGTTCCCTTCTCCCTTTCTATCTTTACTTACTTTTTTCGGCTCCTTTTTTATTAGAACCTCATTTTGGAGATCGAGAGTGCCCGTCGGGAGGAGAAGAGGAAGATTGTTTTCCAGAAAATGGTTTCGATGTACGTCCGGTATCGTGACACGTACCGTGAGATGCATGCCTAGTTCAGAGCAGGCGGTAACCTCCAGTTCTTCTTTCTCTCTCCTTTCTTCTAGAGGAATTAACATTTAGGATTTACATATACAACATATACCACTGTCAAGGTGGAAGTTCTTATTATTTAGGTTAGTTAGGTATTTCCATTTCAAAAAAAAAAAAAGTAAAAAAAAATAAATTGGCTTGTGCCCCTAGGATCGGAAAGGGAAAGATTGAATCTTCAAAGACTGAGCCCCTAACTAGCAAGATCGGGGGGGGGGGGGGGTTAGTGTCCTCTTATGAAGGAATACCCAACTTTTGGGGTCAGCTTCGATCACGAAGAGAGAAGAGCGGATCATTGAAATTCTCAATTCCTATCTGCCCAAGGTAGAGAGTTCGATTTCAAACCCAGCGATTTATTGACCTACGAATCCGCACCATTAGAGATGAGTTGGACCAGAAGGACGAGGAGCTCATACAGACCATCGGCAGATGCAGTGAACTAGAGGGGGCGCTTAGGGCCAAGGATGACAAACTCGAGGTGAGCAAGGGGGTCGTGGCCGAATGTGTCGACCTTCAAGCGTAAGTGGTGACCCTGCGAGCCGAGCTTGAGCAAAGCTCGATTAGCGTTGCTGGCTTGAGTGGTGAGTTGATTGAGAAAGTGGCAGAGTTGGAAGGGATCGAGGAGGCCCAGGTAGCGGCTTTGGAGAAGGTGGCATCATTGGAGAACTCCATTTGAGTCCTCAGGTCTAAACGTGCGACTGATACAGAAACGGCCACGCTAAGAGAAGCACGGCTTGACAAGCGAACTGGTGGACTTAAGAGAGATGTCTCAAGCTTAATTGATCAAGTTGCCGCTCTTGAGGCCGAGAAGGCGCGGTTATTGGCTCGGTCGTCCTCCTCTCATACTTCTGCTTTCCCCGACGTTCCTCGGCATTTGTATGAGGAGTGGATCAACGCTGAGGCTCAGCTGGACATATATAGGAATTTGATGATGGCAAGGAAGGTTCCTGAGGCCGATTTTGAATTGCCCGTGTTAAGGCACATGATGCTAGGCTCGCTTGTGGTTATCATCCAGCTACGCCAGGGACCAGTGATGGTGAAGAGAACTTAGACGGGCTTGCATCTGATGCTTGGTATGATGAGGAGTATCCCGATGGTGGGGGCGACGATGGAGATGGCACTGCTAGACCGGGCAGTGAAGGTGGCGACGGAGAAGGCAGAGATGATGTGGTGTGATGCTTTTGTACTTGGTTTTTGCTCTTTTTTTTTTGTGGGAGTGTCTTTCTGGACCTTTGTAAGATATTTTACTTTTTGGAATGGAATGATCATGACTTTTTGATGTATGTGTTTGGGCCCCTTTACTTTTCTTTGAAGTTGTAAATTGAATTTAAGTCGGGTTGAGCATGAGTTGAATTCGAGTGATCGAATATGAATTGCAACAAGGTCGGTTGTGAATATATTTTGAGCGAGGTCGAATGTAAGTCGATTCGAGCGAGGTCGAATGTAAGTCGATTCGAGAAAGGTCAAATCTTGGTTTTAAAATTAATTCGAACGAGGTCGAATGTAAGCCAATTCGAGCGAGGTCGAATGTTGACTTTAAAATTAATTCGAAGGAAATCGAATGTAAGTCGATTCGAGCGAGGTCGAATGTAAGTCGATTCGAGCGAGGTCGAATGTTGACTTTAAAATTAATTCGAACGAGGTCGAATGTAAGTCAATTCAAGCGAGGTCAAATCCTGACTTTAAAATTAATTCGAACAAGGCCGAATGTAAATCAATTTGAGCGAGGTCAAAAGTTTGACTTTAGAATTAATTCGAACGAAGTCGAATGTAAGTCAATTCAAGCGAGGTCGAATATTTGACTTTAAAATTAATTCGAACGAGGTCGAATGTTGTTTCCTGGATTGGCGTAATGTATAAACTTGGTGGAGAAATGTGAACATGTTTTTGTGTATTTCTCTTTGTTTATACATTCATTGGAGAAGTACATGTTATTGCTATATTCATGCATACAATGGAGAAGTCCCAGTCTATCTAGTCCCTTCATTGGTGGTCAAACTGGAGAAGTAGTTGAGAGGTTGAGCGATGAACTTATACTTAACTTTGAGATGCCCTCTTCGTTGCCTCGTTAAAAACCTTCCCGAGAAAACCCAATTGGGACAAAACTCTGGTGAGGGAAAAAGAGTATGACTTGGGGGACGTCTATCCTTAAAAGTTGAAGTATTTAAGGTGGGTGACGTTCCAATTATTTGGTACTAATTTCCCCTCCATTGTTTCTAGCTGGAAAGACCCTTTGCTTATTGTCGCTTTGATTTTGTATGGGCCGTTCCAATTTGTCCCTAGCTTGCCTTCCCATGGATCCTTGCTCGCCTGTGTTTTCGCTTTAAGTAGATAGTCCCTGACTTTGAGTGGTATGACCTTGGCTTTTTTGTTGTAGTACCGCTCTGCCTATTATTTTTGTGCTACTATTCTTATGTAAGCCATGTCTCTTCGTTCTTCGGCCTCGTCAATGTCTTTCCTTCTGCTTTCATCGTTGGGTGCCCCGCTCTCATTTGAATATCTTAGATTTGGTTCTTCGACTTCGATCGGTATCACTGCATCAGTCCCATAGACTAGTGAGTATGGTATTTCTCCTATTCTTGTCTTTGTTGTGGTGCGGTATGCCCACAATACTTATGGTACCATCTCTGGCCACAGTCCCTTGGCATTTTCGAGTTTCACTTTCATGATATTCAATATCGTTTTGTTGGAGGATTCAACTTGTCTGTTGCTTGCGGGGTGATATCATGTTGAGAGTATTCTTTTGATGTGCCATTTCCCCAAGAATTCGACAACCTTCTTCCCTGTGAATTGGAGTCCATTTTCATAACTAATTTCTTTGGGGATGCCGAAGCAGCATACGATGTTCCTCCATATAAAGGCGATCACTTCTTATTCACGTATTTGGGAAAACACACCTGCTTCCACCCATTTAGAGAAATAGTCAGTTAAAATCAGAAGAAATCGTACATTACCTCGTCCCGCAGGAAGGGGGCCGATGATATCCTTCTCCATTTGATGAAGGGCCAAGGAAAAGTAACTGAGTAGAGGTGCTCGCCTGCTTGGTGGATCATGGGGGCGTATTTTTGGCATGGTTCACATTTTTTAACAAAATCAACTGCTTCCTTTTTCATTGTGGGTCAGTAGTAGCCTACTTGTATGAGACATCTAACTAGGGCTCGATTGCCAGTGTGAGGCCCGCATTGACCCTCGTGGACCTCTTCTAAGACACGTTGTGTCTGGTTTGGTCCTAGACATTTTGCTAGTGGGCCGCCATACGTCCTTTTGTATAGATTGTTGTTAATGATGCTATACCTGGCTGCTAGCATTCGAAGCATTTTGGCTTCTTTTTGTCGTTTGGGAGTATGTCTTCCTGCAGGTAGGCAACAATACGGTTGCGCTGGTCCCAAGTTAGATTAATAGCGCGTACCTCAATATGGTCGATGGTCGAGTGGAGGAAAGTGAACATATTCTCTTTTCCGATCATGCTTTTAGTGGCTGCCGCCAATTTGGCAAGGCCGTCCGCCTCGATGTTCTGCGCTCGAGGTATTTGGGCAAGTAAGTATTTGTTGAACTCGGACAGTAACTTAAAGATCTCGGCCTGATATTTTTGTAGCCTTTGTTCCTTGATTTGGGAAGTCCCTGTGAGTCGCATTGTAGTGTTGTTCGTCATGCTCCATACTTGAGTGCCAACTTTAATCCTGCAGTGACGACCTTATACTCGGCCTTATTGTTAGTCATTCAGGGCACCGTATGGACTGGCAAAATTTGTCGCCTGTTGGCACCTTAAGTATGAGTCCCAGTCCAAATCCTGACGTGTTAGAAGTGCCATTGGTGTACAGAACCCATTGGTTGTGCATTTTAGTGGAAGTACTGGCGATTTCCCTTTCAACTTCAGGCATTTTCTTTGCGCTAAAATCAGCGACAAAGTCGGTAAGTACTTGCGACTTTATCACCATTTGCGGCTGATAGGTTATGTCATGCTCGCTCAACTCTATGGCCCACTTGGCCAATCTGCCCGACAATTCAGGTTTTGTAGGATACTCCTTAGAGGAAATTTTGTGACCACCGAGATGGGGTGGCACTGGAAATAAGGTCTAAGCAGTCGTGAAGCTACGACCAAGGCCAAAGCTAGCTTCTCGAGGTAGAGGTACCTCATTTTAGCATCGACCAAAGTTTTTCTAATGTATTAGATTGGAGATTGCGTACCTTTAATTTTTCGTACCAGGAATGCACTTACTGCAATGCCGGACATGGCCAGGTATACAAGGAGACGTTCTCTGGATTTTGCCTTAGCGAACAATGGGGCGAAGATAGGTAGGCCTTTAGTTCTTTTAAGGCGTCGATCCACTCGGAATTCCATTGCAATCTGTTATCTTTTTTTAGCACGCCAAAAAAATTTTGGCACCTATCGGAGGATCGTGAGATAAATCTTGATAGGGCGGCTATTCGGCCAGTCAGCTTCTACACATGTTTCTTGCTGGTTAATTTTTCAGGGATTTCTCTTATGGCCTTGATTTGGTCGGGATTAAGCTCGATGCCTCTTTGCGACACCAAAAGGCTGAGGAATTTTCCTGAGGTTACGCCGAAGGCGCATTTCTCGGGGTTCAATTTCATGTTGTACCCGCCTGGGTATGTCGAAGGCTTCCCTCAAATGGTCGACGTGGTCTTCCTTTCTCTTTAAATTGAACAACATGTCATTGATATATACTTCCAGAGTTTTGCTGAGTTGTTCTTTGAACATTTGTTTACTAGCTTCTGGTATGTCGCCCCTGTGTTTTTTAATCCAAATGGCATAACTCTGTAACAATACGTCCCTTGGTGGGTGATGAAAGTAGTTTTTTTCTGGTCTTCCTCCTCCGTGAGGATCTGGTTGTAACCTGAATAGGCATCCAGGAAACTTAACGGCTCGTGCCCTACTGTTGCATCGATGAGCTGATCAATGTGAGGCAGTGGGAATAAGTATTTTGGGCATGCCTTGTTCAGATCTATGAAGTCTACGCATAGTCGCCATTTCCCATTTTTTTTTACCATGACCATGTTGGTGACCCATTAGGGGAATTTATACTCGCTGATAGAGCCGTTTTCAAGTAACGTTTCCACCTCTTCGCGGATGTCATCATTTATTATGGCATTGAATTTTCTTCTAATCTGTCGTACCGGGGGATAGAGTGGGTCGGCATTCAATTTGTGTGTTGCTATGTCCATCGTGATGCCTGACATATCTACATGAGAGAAGGAAAACAAGTCTGCATTGTTAGTTAGAAATTGATGGAATTTACCTGGTTCTTGTAGTTTGTGTCCGATATAGGTCTTTTTACTGTGGTCGCTCTTGTCGAGCTAGACGGGGTCGAGGTCTTCCACAGTTGATCCAGTAGCTTCTGCAACATTGGGTTCTTTGATGACGTCTTTCCCTTTGTTGACATTCAACCTTGAATTCATTAATTGCTATGTTTCTGTGCCTTTCCCTTTAACTATTGACTATAGGTGCAGTCTTGGGCAATGCGGTAGCATTCTTAGGCTGTGCACTGCTCGCCGAGGAAGATGAATACTCCCCATAGGGTGGGAAACTTGACGACCTGATATAAGCTGGATGGGATGGCCTTCATAGCGTGTATCCATGAAAAAGAAATTTTTGTGCTTGTTTTCTGACCCATACAAAAGTAATGTTAATAATAATTTATTAGTGTAATATAGTTAGATAAGCTCTTACTTAATATTTTACAAGTGATAAAAGGATAAGCAAGATAAGGTGTAGGTGTGATGGTAATGCATATGAGTAGGACGGAAATAGGGAGTATATTGTAATTGTTGAGGGGCGTAACACGTTCGGGTTTGATACATCGTATGTATGCTCTGCTGGCTAGGTCACGTTAGTTAACCTCTGTTCTCTTGGTGCCACATATTTGACTATCAAAAGATACCTGAAAGAATTAGTTGGGTCGACCCTACAAGACCTTTTTGTATATTTAGAAACTTTAGGGGCTTACTTAAAATTTTTAAGTCTGTGGACGTAGAAAGGTTTGAATTGATCACATGGCTACTGGAAGGAGTTGATTTCCGTTCGACGTCTGTTATGAAATCTTGATTTTTCTTCCGGGATAAATTGTAAAAGCATAAAACTTATAAATAATTATTTGTTTTGCCTACTTCTTAAACCTGCCTGAAATCTGGGACCAATTTAATGGACAACTAACTCATTCAATTATTCCGTGTCAATATAAGTATAAGAAGAAAAAAAGATGTGATATAGTTATTGATTGATAATATGCCATGTTAATGTGGGCTTAGGGATTTTACTTTGGTTAGTGGGCTGAATTGTGGTGCCTTCCCTAATGAAGATTAGTTGAAGCCGGTCCATAAAAAGGAGAAAACTGCTATATTAAAGTTGGATGTCACGACCCAAAATCCCACTAGGATCGTGATGACATTTAATCTAATATGCTAGGTACGCGAACATATTTGTACAACCAAAGTAAAATAAAATAAGGCATAATCAGGGGTCATGATATATATAAAGTATGAATAAGTCTATCATCAACAGCTAAATCTAAAAAATACTGCATCAATCTCCCAATATTCAATAGTACGAAGTTATAGTATACTAAATAGAGTACGACTGCATCTCGAATATAGAAATACTATATGAAATAAGAAAATAGTAGGATAGATATGACAAGAACTCCATAAGTTGCGGATCCAACATGTAAGTTCACCAAGAAGTCTCCAAAGCCAAGCTACTAAGCACCCTCCTAGACGCTTCTGGGACCCACATTAGAAACTATACAAAAATCAGCAAAAGTATAGTATGAGTACAAAATTAACGTGTAGTTGGTAAGTATCAAGTCTTACTCGATGAACTAGTAGCTAGATTTTGATAGACAGAGGATACTCACTTTTTCTATCATGTTCAATTCATATAAACACAAAGAATAGAGAGACAACAAATGAACCACAAATATGCACCCAGTCAAGAATCAAACACTAAATATGCTTTTCATATAAAATGATCAAGAGCATAAATAAGGCACCAAATCTGTATATAAGAGTGGTAAATGCATGTTTGTAGCATGCCCTTACATGAGTCTAGAATCTCTATGCATGATAAAGACTCATACTTTACCTCAACTGACACCTCTCAGGTGCCCAACATCTCTCCAAAGTACAATAATGCTACGTACATACGGTCCAACATAACAGGTGTAATTACATGACTTCAGAGGGATATATCTAATTCATTTGCTCGAACATCATAGCTCCATAATCAATCATCAATATAGTAGAAATCAGTCATCAAGCTGCACCGAATGTACCATCGTGCCAAAATCACAATAACCATACAAAATGACCTATCATACAAACCTCAGTCCATAGAAAAGTATCATATGCAGGGATATATGCATGTGAACAAGAGGTAAGTATGTATGTATGCGGCAAAATCAAAAGACTTGATTTCTCGCTATCAAGTCATTTCGGAAGCATGTCTTGGGACCCCAAGGATGGGAGGCCAAGACCGAGTTCCCAATCTCGGGGCTTGTCGAAGCTCGACTAAAAAAAACGGAGATCGAAGCTAGGACAAAGGGGGGAGCTCCCAAGGTACACGGCTAAGCCTGACAGGGCCAGCCTATCCAGAGCCTATGCTGAGGCATCACGTCAAGCCATCCCATCTCTATACTTTGTAATTAATCTCCACATACTTGTAGCCGAGTCCCCCCTCCTATATAAAGGGGACTTGCCCTACCTTGTAAGGGACTTATGTTGCTCCATTTCTTTACAAGTGCAATAATATCTCTCTCTCTCTCTTTTCTTTCTAGCCGAGTCCCCCCTCCTATATAAAGGGGACTTGCCCTACCTTTTAAGGGACTTATGTTGCTCCATTTCTTTACAAGTGCAATAATATCTCTCTCTCTCTTTTCTTTCTAGCTTGCTCGTTCTCACTGGCCCGAGGCCGCTTTAATATCTATCGTCCTCTTACTTGTTCTTCACCATATTGCTCAATATTGGTCGTAAAGAGCCTTGCTTAATCGTATCCTCAATTGTTATCCCATTCCCGGCTGACCCCAACAGCTCGAGCTCGACTCGAATCACGACCCCGAGGTCCCCATCGACCAGCTTCGCATCCGGGCAACATGCCCCTTCAGTTTGATTATTGCCCCATTTTAACGTGCATTTCATCTTCGAACTCCATATTGTTAGCATCAACCGCCTAACAACTAGCTCGGGAATAGATCACGTATTTTTAGAATCCCATTTACAAATTTAATTGTTGTTACCATTTTCACGGTAAACAGTTTGGCGCCTACCGTGGGGCTAAAAATAATAGTAATTATTTTCTTGCTGGTTTCATTGCACAAATACACATTATTTTTCACACTTTTTCTTGTCCAAGATCCTTTGATTTCATGTTAAAATGTCCGGCTCGGTAAGCAAAGTCGAGAACGACTACCCCAAAAATCACGACGGAAACGGTGTGGCTGTTCCAGCAGCTGGCACGATACCGCAAGACCCCGATAACGCATCTGGATCGATTCAAGCGGACGCGGGCTTGTAAGGAGCGCAACAGGTCGACGAAGCCTCGTGCACCGATGGTAGCGTACAACATATCGACCAACAGGAAGCTCAAAAAACCCTGGACCGGGAAGAACAGGAAGTTAGTCTTCATGTTATTTTTGAAATGTTGCAGGCACAGCAGTTGGCTATCGCTCAGCTATAAAGTCACCCGGAGACTCCTGGCGCAGTAGCGCTGGAAACATCTCCCTACGCCGAGTGAGTGTCACACCTCCTTTTTACCTACGCCCCCGGGAAGGGTATAAAGGAGTTTTCCCAATTAAAGGACAATCGAAATGGGATTTATTTATTTAAAGATTCAGAGTCACCACTTGGGAGATTTATGGTGTCCCAAGTCACTGGTTTAATCCCGAATCGAGGAAAAGTTTGACTCTATTTAACAGTCAGCGAACCAGAAATCCGAGTAAGGAATTCTGTTAACTCGGGAGAAGGTGTTAGGCATTTCCGAGTTTCGTGGTTCTAGCACGGTCGCTCAACTGTTATATTCGGCTTAATTATCTGATTTTAATACAAGTTTTAAACCTATATGCAAATTCTGACTTTTTAACCACTTTTATTCATTTTTTTCAGAGAAAATTACAATGCTATTAAAACACATCTCGAACCACGTCACATAAATGCACCCGTGGCTTTTGACATATTTTAACATCGTTGAGATTTGGATTTGGGTCACATAAATGCGCACCTGAGTTTAAGAAGGTAATATTATTAAACTGACGCGCCTAAAGAAATTACGAATTTGTACCTTTGCGAGGGCCATGGAAACTAAATGGCACGCCTCGATATAATTATAAGAGTCATACTTAATTAAGAGGGCCCAAGATGTCGGATCTGTTCTACATATATATTAACAGTATATGATTGTGAAAACGGGACAGGTGCAATTTCAGTGCATAGGCTCCAAGATTTCTTCCCTTTTTAAATTAAACCCATAGCCAATATAAAGCCCAATCCCTGAATTTGCTCCCAGGAAACTTCTTGCTTTCCTAGTGTCTTGGGTTGGCACAATGGCAGAAAAAAACAAACTGCCTATGCCATGAATTCAAAGCTCACTAACTAATTACCATTTTAATAAGGAAGATTTGAAGGAAACAATAACATTTAAATCTCATAGTATGCTAGATCTCAGCTAGAGAGTTCAACATGATAACCGAATCAAACACAAAAGTGTAACTCAAATCAAGAAAAGGTTAAACATTGAGAACGATCGTCTTCACAACTAAGAAATTTCTTTGCATCAAAATGTTGGCAGCATACATCAACTAGATTTCACTTAAATCATGCAACTCATGAAACTTCATAGTAAACAAGAACCAACAACTTCATGACCACTGAATTCATAATAAAGCATAAACTAAAACATTGCCATACTCAAACTTCGTCGCTACAGCTCTGACTGGCTATCTAAATTCTCACCCAATTTGAAGTTTTAACAAAGGGAAAGATGTCCCAAAACTAAACCGTGGAGACAAGAAAGTTCCTATGAATCAACTTAGAGACTCAACCAAACTGGCTGCTGAAGATAGATCTAATCACATACTAAGGAGGGGCCTGCCATTAAACAACAGTAGCTATGAAACAGTTTAAAAGAACATCAGATGATCAAAGACCAATCAGTTTGTAGGGAACCTGATCCCAGCTCAAAACACTTCAATTTACACTAGCAAGCCTTCATTTCAATACAACGAAACCGGCAGAACACCACAGAATATTGTGAAATCAGCAAAAAAAACTGGTCACAAAAACTTTAACACTGCTGAATCCTCAAACAGAACACCATGGCTAACAGCAAAGAATTTTTGAACAAGAGCAGGAAACAGAGCTACCTAGACAGTGCAAAACAGGGCAGGCCAAAAAATGCTCAAATTGACTTCTTCAACAGCTCGAAAGAGCAGAAGTCTTGTAGCAAAAACGATGCATATAAAATTTCGAACAAGAGCAGGAAACAGAGCTGCCTAGATAGTGCAAAACAAGGCAGCTTTTCAGCAGGCTAACAGTCCAAACAAATGTTCCTAAAATGTTGTATATTTCAACACAATTCATTGCTTGAATCAGTTGTTTTTAGTAGCATGATAGAATAGAGTTCTTATAGCTGTAACAATGCAGATAACTTTCGAGAAGGGGGAAAGAAAATAGAGCAAATCTACACATATACAAGCAGCGACACAGCTGAGTTTCAACACCAATTTAAACATACACACGAACACACACAGTTGAGAATAGTCCTAGCTTGAACTTGCAAACACACACGAATAAGGTTTTAGCAGAAAATTCGTGAAATAATCCTCCAAATTGCTAATATTCATATTCATTCCCAATCCTTTTACACAAGAAGATAACCGACGATCATCCTATAAGTTCACGACGTGGATTCGAAGAACAGAGAATATAACTGCACTAACTTAAACCTCCTTACTGGCAGATTCAACCAACAGAAGCCTAAATGACAGCAACAACGAGATACAAACTTTGAAATTCCAGCATACTCTATTATGACTTGGGAGTATTTTCAATTCAAAAAAAGTAACATAAAATGGACCTGAACCAAGGCCAAACGAGTTTAGAACTCGACTAAGAACAAAACAAACATTGAGTTTCCAAATTCAAACTATACTATGGTGGAATTCGAACACAGACAAACATGGAATCACGAGCGATAAAGAAGAGGATAAGGGATGAACCTGCATTGAAAAACTTAGATTAACTCTGCCTTGAACCCGATACAAGTGAATTTGACAATAAAACTTGAAGAACAACGACTACAAATGCGTTAGGATGCTAAAACTACGAACTCAAACACGAATGGTCAACTCGATCTCAACTCAGTTCGTCTCCATTTTTGAAGGGAATCGAAGAAGGATAATGGAAAAACTCTTCTTCGATTTTTCCGGACTTTGAAACAGAACGAAGAACAGAGCAAAAGAGACTGAAATTTTCACCTTCCTCCCCAGAATCGCACCTGAAAACGCAAAAGCCAGCAAGGAAAGCTAAAACGATTTTTTTTATCTTTTCTCTCCAAATATCAAACTCCGAAAATTTCCTCTGTCTCTCAAAATCGGAACTGGCCGTATTTGAAAACGAATCCCTTGATGAATGTGGGGCTTGGATTAAGTGAAATTGATCCAACGCCTCATACTCATCCAGCTCCTCGTTCTTAGAACCTTCCAATCATTAGATATAGCTCAAATTCAAGAGAGTGAGAGGAGAGAGGAATCTTTGGTGTCAGAAACCGTTAGAAATGGTGATGGGGAGAGAGGGGGAATGCGTGAGGTGAGATTTGGGATTCACTCGCCCGAACTTGGACTGAATTTGGGGCTTGGTTCGAGTGATTTTGGAGAAGACGAATAGTACGCATTGGTTTAGGCTTAGGGCTCATCGATTTATTTGGGGAACGGGTCGGGTTGGCAGGCGGGTTGGCCGGGTATGGGAATTTCTAGGCCAGGTTTGGCCTGGTTTTTGGGGAAGAAATATTGGGCCATGGGTAAATTAGGACAATGTAGCCCAAACAACTTCTTCAATTCCCTTTTTTCAATTAATTCTTTTTCTTCTTTTTTTTCCAAAAATAAATTAAAATCTAAATTAAATCCTAGGACCTAATTAACCTGAAAAAACACTAATTAAAACTAATTAAAGATTATCACAATCAATTAAAAGTAAATTAAAATAAAATTACTCAAAATCAAAGTTCAAATTAAAGAGTGTAAATTAAACTATTTTTGTGATTTTTTCAATTCTTTTAAAATAACTAATTTACTACTTAATTCAAAAATGCCAAGTTAAATCCTAAATGCAAATGCGACATATTTTTGTATTTTCTGTTAATTAAATAAAATAAATATGCATAGACAAATGCAAACAATTATCAGAAAATGCCATAAAATCCTCAAAAATTCCAAATAATGAAAAGGAATTATTTTGTTTGAATTTATGGGAGTAATTCCTGTAGGGCAAAAATCACGTGCTCACAGCTGCCCCTCTTTTCCCGGAAACACGAAGAGTTTTCGTGCAAAGATAAAGTGAGCGGATACGAGCGATTTTTGCCCGTCTGAATACTCCGTGGGAAGCATTTTGAAAGATTTGAGCGCACCTTGTTTCCGAGGTTGCCTACATATACTTGGCTAAAAAGGAATCAGGTCAGTATAGTTCAGGAATGTTTGGTAGCTGGGACTACCAGGAAGCTGTGATTTTGCTGTTGCTGCTGCTGTTGCTGCTGCTTACTGAACCCCCTTATTACACCATGTCAAAATAAAACAAGAAGCTAGACTAGACTATGGTCTATGGATTACAAAAGTCCTATCTATATCTTCAAACTTGCTCTTGTGTTTCTTGTTGCCTTGTTGTCCTCCATTCTCCCGGAGACATCCAATTGTTGCCACCTTGAATTGTAAATTGAGATGTTTTCCTCTTCTTCAGGTGGGGCCTGACTGCTGAACTTGATATGTATTCTTATGCTATCCAGGCGAGCTCTTGACTTCAAAACGTGAATGTATTCCCATGCTATCCAGGCGGGCTCCTGACTGCAGACTTGAAATACATTCCCTGCTCTTCAGGCGGGCTCCTGACTTCAATATAAATAAAGCAAAGAATTTGAAAGCTAAAACTTAAATGGTACTCCCTTGTTCTCCAAGAGGGCTCCTGACTGTTGCACTTGAATGTATTCCCTGCTCTCCAGGCGGGCTCCTGACTTCAACTTGAAATGTATTCCCTACTCTCCAGGCGGGCTCCTGACTGCTGACTTGAAACGTATTCCCTGCTCTCCAGGCTCCTGACTTCAAAACGTGAATGTATTCCCATGCTATCCAGGCGGGCTCCTGATTGCAACTTAGACGAAACAAGGAATTTGAAAGCTAGAACTTAAATGGTACTCCCTTGTTCTCCAAGCGGGCTCCTGACTGCTGCATTTGAAAGTATTCCCTGCTCTCCATGCGGGCTCCTGACTGCTTCATTTGAAAGTATTCCCTGCTCTGCAAGCGGTCTCCTGACTTCAAAATAGATAAAACAAAGAATTTGAACGCTAAAAACTTAAATTGTACTCCCTTGTTCTCCAGGCGGGCTCCTGACTTCAACTTGAAATGTATTCTCTACTCTCTAGGAGGGCTCCTGACTGCTAAACTTGAATGTATTCCCTTCTCTCCAGGCGGGCTCCTGACTGTTGACTTGAAATGTATTCCCTGCTTTCCAGGCGGGCTCCTGACTTCAACAAAATAGACAAAACAAAGAAAATTTTATGTACCAGTTTGGTGGCTGGGCACAGATGTGAGTGTAAAACTAAATCATATTACCAAGTATCACTAAGAATTTGAAATCTAGGTCCCATTGTTCAGGGGGGGGGATCCTGACAACTCTTAACTAAACGACAATTTTAAATCTAAGTTATATCTTCTACAGGTGTGACAATCTTGCTATCTAAGAGAATCCTTAAACTACTCCCCATTATCCAGGGGGGTCCTGAAAATCAAAGGTCAAATTTTATCTTAAGAGTGACAACTTTCATGTCTGAATTATACTACCCTACAGTAGAGTTTACGCTAAATGTTGTTATCTAATCGAAATCTTAAAGCTAAGTCCCATTATTCAGAAGGGTCCTGAAAACTCCTAGTTGAATCCTATCTCGAACATGTAAACTTCTAAGATAACTTTTATTCTTTTGGGATACATTTATGCTAGATTATGATATTTTTGAACTTTAAACTATGTCCCATTTTCCAAGAGGGTCCTGAAAATCAAAAATCAAACCTGTTTTGATGACTGCCTTTCTCCACGGAGAGTTTCTCCGAAACAATCGAAATTTCTTGCCCCTGTTTTAATCAAAGAAAAATTTTGTCAGTTTAAAAATGGTGGTTAGTTGATGGCATTCTTGCTGAAGATCTTTTCGCTGCATTGTTTTGTTCTGACTGGCTTCCCCGAATTGGCCTTGAACCGCTTTGACTTTCTGACTGACTTTCAAACCCCATGACCTTTGACGAACCGAGTGTTTTATACCCATGCTGTTGTTTTGCCTCTGACCCCTTTATCCGAACCTTTGCGTATCCCATGACATCACCAACCATTCCACCGATGAGACTTCCGGTGAATCCTTGTACCCCCTTGTTCATCATGTTATCCTTAGTATGCTCTGACCACTCCGTGCTTTGCAATTTTGGAAGTTTGTAGTGAGCTTTGAAATCCTTTTCACTTGCTTTGACAAAACTGACATTGAAACATCTTAGACAAATAAACCCAAAGAAAATGAAATGCAATGACTTTGCGGGTTAAGGATAAAAAGAATCCAAAACCAGATGATTGCTACAAAAGGAAAAAGAAAAAGAAACTTATCTGAGTGGAACAGCTAGTACCGATGATCATGACATGCATTTCGGATTAATCAGCTCAATCTGTCCAACCCCTCAACTTTCAGTTGCCGTACTTTGTTACCTTAGAATTTCCATAATCTGATTACTTCGCCCAAACCTTGACCTTGTTCATCCTGCGGTGCCTTGAAACAGTTTTCCACCAACAGACCTTTCTCATTTCCCTTCTCAACTCACTTTCGCCTCAAGGTGCCCGTGAGGGTTTTCACTAATAAGACTCTCTCATTTTTATTTCTCTCCACTCCCGTCACCTTACGGTGCATGTGAAGGTTTTCACTCATTTTTATTTTTCCTGCTTGAACCAAAGTGTTGCCCCTGACATGAATTACCTTGACCTGCTCATCTTAGCATTTCTCAAAGACTGATAAGAAGGTCTTTCTTTGGATCATAATGTGGGCTTTTGGATAGGGTTAGAAAGAAAGGGTTTGAAAGGCTCAAAACGATTCAAACGGGTTAGAATTACAACTTTCGGAATCAAGTTTCTTACAACAACCGCAACTTCTGCCCCAGTTTCTTGCATGGGGACTTTTGGATTTTTGTTTTGATGGGACCGAACCGTGAGGCTGCCTACGTATCCTTAAAAGGAATCAGGTCGAACGTAGTTCATATCATAGAAATTACTTTGTTGTTGTGATTTTTATTTTCTCTCTTTCTTTTCTTTCTCTCTTTTTTCTTCTGTTGTTCTTTTTTTTTCTTTCCTCTTTTTTTCTTTTTTGCTTTTCTCTTTTATTTTCTTTTATTTCTCTTTCTTCTCTTTTTTCATTTTTCTTCTCTTTTTCCTTTCTTGTTGATTCTTTCTTTTTCTTTTCACTTACTTATCCTCCGCACTTGCGTTTCTGAATTGTGTCATTGATCCCGAAAGAGGGGTATGAATGAAAATAAATAAGGCTCAAAAGGGATGACAAGGGATAAAGTGTTTAGATAGTAGAACAAAATGCCTTCGTCATTTCAATCTTCAAAATATGCCAAATACAAACAAGTACAATCAAAGAAAGAAATCATACATAGTATCTTTTGACTGCATCGGAATTGATAGCCATTTCTACACATTTGCCCTCTATATCTGTCAAATACAATGTGCCATTGGATAGCACTTTAGTTACAACAAATGGTCCCTGCCAGTTTGGGGCAAACTTTCCTTTTGCTTCAGCCTGATGAAGCAAGATACGTCTCAACACTAATTGACCCACTTCGAACTTCCGTGGACATACCTTCTTGTTATATGCTCTCGCCATTCTCTGTTGGTACAATTGGCCGTGACACACTGCTGCCGATTTCTTTTCATCAATCAGACTTAATTGCTCCAAGCGGGTTTTGACCCATTTAACGTCATCAATTTCTGCCTCAGTAATAATCCGAAGGGATGGGATTTCCATTTCTGCGGGTATTACTGCCTCCGTGCCATATACCAATAAATAAGGGGTGGCTCCTACTGAAGTACGGACAGTAGTGCGATAGCCCAGCAATGCAAACGGCAGCTTCTTGTGCCACTGCATAGAACCTTCCACCATTTTTCGAAGTATCTTCTTTATATTCTTGTTGGCTGCCTCGACTGCTCCATTCTCCTTAGGGCAATATGGAGTGGAATTGCGATGTATAATCTTAAACTGCTGACATGTCTCTGTCATCAGATGACTGTTGAGATTAGGACCATTGTCCGTGATGATTACCTTCGGAATCCCAAACCGACAGATGATATTTGAATGCACAAAATTGATCACTGCTTTCTTGGTCACAGATTTGAAAGTTTTTGCTTCAACCCACTTGGTGAAATAATTGATGGCTACCAGAATAAATTTGTGTCCGTTTGATGCTACTAGCTCGATTGGCCCAATGACATCCATGCCCCAAGTAACAAAAGGCCATGGTGCAGACATTGTATGTAATTTAGATGGTGGAGAATGAATTAAATCTCCATGCACTTGGCATTGATGACATTTACGGACAAAATGATGCAATCCCGTTCCATAGTGAGCCAGTAATAACCTGCTCGGAGAATCTTCTTTGCCAGAACGTACCCACTCATATGCGGTCTACAAACTCGGAGTGTACCTCAGTCATGATAGTTGTGGCCTGTGTAGCATCTATGCATCTTAGCAATCCCAGATCTGGAGTTCTTTTGTACAATACCCCTCTACTGAAGAATAATCCACTTGCCAATCATCGAATTGTTCTTTTCTAATCACATGTGGCCTGTATCGGGTATGCCCCCATCCTGATGTATTCTTTGATATCATGGAACCATGGCTCCCCATCAAGTTCTTCTTCCACCATATTATAGTAAGCATGTTGATCACGGACCTGAATCTGCAAAGAGTCCACATAAGCCTTATCTGGATGATGTAACATTGATGCCAGAGTATCCAAAGCATTGGCGACTTCATTATGTATCCTTGGGATATGCTTGAATTCTATCAACTGAAACCGTTGACAAAGATCATGCAAACATTGTCTGTACGGTATGATTTTCAAATCCTGTGTTTCTCATTCTCCCTAAATCTGGTGTACCAGGAGGTTCGAGTCACCCAAGACCAAGACTTCCTGGACACCCATATCCACAGCTAACCTCAAACCCAGAATGCAGGCCTCGTATTCCGCCATGTTGTTGGTGCAGTAAAAACGAAGCTGAGCCGTAACAGGGTAGTGCTGCCCTGTTTCAGAAATAAGTACTGCTCGTATCCCCACGCCCTTTATGTTTTCAACCCCATCAAAGAGGAGTTTCCATCTCGACTTCTCAACTTGCTCCAAATCATCAATGTGCATCACCTCTTCATCGGGGAAATAAGTTTTCAAAGGTTCATAATCTTCATCAACCGAATTCTCGGCCAAATAGTCCGCCAAAGCCTGTGCTTTCATTGCAGTTCGAGTCACGTAGACAATGTCAAACTCTGTGAGCAGGATCTACCACTTTGCAAGCCTCCCTGTGGGCATAGGCTTCTGAAAGATATACTTCAATGGATCCAAGCGAGATATGAGATAGGTAGTGTTAGATGACAAATAATGTTTTAGCTTCTGCGCCACCCAAGTTAGGGCGCAACATGTCCTCTCAAGCTGAGTGTATTTGACCTTGTACGGTGTGAATTTCTTGCTGAGATAATATATAGCCTGCTCCTTCCTGCTAGTGATATCATGTTGACCAAATATACAGCCGAATGAATTGTCCAATACCGTCAAATATAGAATCAAAGGTCGCCCTGGTTCTGGCGGGACCAACACGGGTGGATTTGACAAATACCTCTTTATCTTATCAAACGCCTCCTGACATTTATCTGTCCACTTGACCGCATCATCCTTTTTTAACAGTTTGAAGATTGGCTCGCAAGTTATCGTGAGCTGAGCGATGAACCTGCTGATATAATTCAATCTTCCCAACAAACTCATCACCTCGATCTTGTTCCTTGGAGGTGGTAATTCCTGGATGGCCTTGATTTTCGATGGGTCCAATTCAATGCCCCGGTGGCTGACTACGAACCCCAACAACTTTCTAGATGGCACCCCAAAAGCACACTTTGCAGGATTAAGCTTGAGATTGTACCTGTGAAGCCTTTGGAAGAACTTCTTCAGATCCCTGACATGGTCAGACTGCTTTCTAGACTTCACGATCATGTCATCCACGTACACCTCAATTTCCTGGTGTATCATATCATGGAATATTGTTTTCATTTCCCTCATGTATCTTGCCCCAGCATTCTTCAAGCCAAATGGCATGACATGATAGCAGTACGTTCCCCACGGCATGATGAATGCCGTCTTTTCTGCATCTTCCTCGTCCATTAAGATCTGATGATAACCCGCGTAGCAATCCAAAAAAGAGCCAATATCATGTTTGGCACAATTATCAATCAAGATATGGATGTTCGGCAATGGGAAATTATCTTTTGGGCTCGCCTTGTTGAGATCCCGATAATTGACACACACCCTGGTCTTGCCATCCTTCTTCGGCACGGGCACAACATTGGCTAACCGGGTGGGATACTGGGTGACCCGAATGACTTTGGCACCGAACTACTTGGTGACCTCTTCTTTGATCTTTACACTCATATCCGTTTTGAACTTTCTCGGCTTCTGTTTGACAGGAGGGAATGCCGGGTCAGTGGGCAACTTGTCAACCACTAAATCAGTGCTTAGACCCGGCATGTCGTCATAGGACCATGCAAAAACATCTTTGTATTCGAACATCGCTTTAATTATCTCCTCTCTGAGTTGAGGTTCCAGATGGACACTTATTTTAGTTTCATGGACATTATCTTGGTCCCCTAGGTTAACTGCTTCTGTATCGTTCAAGTTAGGTTTGGGCTTTTCCTCAAAATGACTTAGTTCCTTAATAATTTCTTCATAGGCCTCATCATCCTCAAATTCCAACTCATCATCACACTCAATTTATTGCATTATTATTTCAGAGTTAGATTGGCCTTTAAAACTGGGCCGAAGATTCCTCATGCATGTCATGTCATTGATATCAGCATAAAAAGAACTGTACAAAAGAGGAAAACAAAAATAAAATTAGAAGAAATGAAGGAAAAGGAACAATTGCATTTCATTCAATATAAAGATAACAAGGTTTTAACACATCCAACTTGACGGAACATAATAACTGAATTATAGATCCTGGAATAATCCAGACAACTAAAAGAAAATCAAAACCCACTACCAAGACTCCCTTCGGGTAGGAAGAGGAGTAGCTTCCCAGTTGTTGATTTTTGCACGTAGTTCCACGAATTGCACATCTGCCTTGCTTGACCCTTCCCCAACCTGAACCATGTTAACCTCGGCGAATAACCTTTCAAACCCCTTCTCCAAGTCTCCATCAGCATCAATCAGTGGTCCAGGGACCTTTGACAACAGTTGCTTCCTGATACCCGGCCTGACGAATGATCTGGACAGACGCGAGATTGGCTTTGGCAATGCCCATGCTTTCTACTTCATTTTTCTAGCTCTTCTCACGTCTGCAACGGTAGGCTTGAACCCCAGACCAAAAGTATCCAGATTCTTTGGAAGAGAAACTGGCGGCACAATACCTTGCAGAGACGCACCCAAACCTTTGCCCGATACGAAATCATTTTTCAACATTTCAACAGCCACCATAACTGATGCCGCAACCATCTTTGGAGTTGGCACGCACTTTCCTTCTAGAATTTTCTCTACCGATACTGTGTCGGAAACCTGATAAACCCATGGTCCCTTATCATTGTCAACCTCTATGAACGGAACAATGGCACCATTGGGCACACACAAATTATCTTCGCTGTGTACAACAATTTCCTGTCGATCCCATTCAAACTTGACCATTTGATGTAGAGTAGGCGGGACTGCTTTGGCCGCATGGATCCAGGGTCGTCCCAACAACAGATTGTACGAAATAGCCATATCGAGCACCTAGAATTCCATAGTAAATTCAACTGGACCTATTGTGAGCTCAAGCACTATGTCCCTGACTGAATCCTTACCCCCACCGTCGAACCCCCGAATGCAAATACTATTCTTGTAAATTCTTTCATCCTCCACTTGTAGCTTGTTCAAGGTGGAGAGAGGACAAATGTTCGCGTTGGACCCATTGTCAACCAGTACCCGAGTAACCACGGAATCTTCGCATTTCACCGTCAGATAGAGGGCTCTATTATGCTCAGTACCCTCCATGGGTAACTCATCATCAGAAAAAGTGACTTGGTTTACCTCAAATATCTTGTTAGCTATCTTTTCCAAATGGTTTACTGAGATTTTGTCAGGAACGTGGGCTTCGTTCAAGATCTTCATCAAAGCATGACGGTGTTCGTCTAAATGGATCAATAATGACAAGAGCGAGATCCGAGCTGGTGTCTTCCTTAACTACTCCACAATGGAATAGTCTTGCACTTTCATCTTTCTCAGAAATTCTTCTGCTTCTTCCTCAGTCACCGCTTTCTTCACCAACACTGGGTTATCTTTTGAAGTCTTAGCTTTCCTCAACTCTTTGGGGGCAAAGCATCTCCCCGATCGAGTTAAACCATGGGCCTCACACACTTCTTGTTTAACCTCTTTCCCCTGGTAAGTTACTATCACTCGTTCATAATTCCACGGGACTGCCTTGCTGTCAACTATTGGTAATTGAGTTACCGGTTTGATAACAACAGGCTCTGTGCGAGCACCCTTCACGACCAAAACAGGTTTACTTGTAACCCCTGGTACCACCACTTTAGCTTTCTCTGGTTTCACTGTGACAGCGCTTGACGACCCTTTCCCGGCTACCACAGTTGGCTTATTGTCTACCCCTTTTCAACTGGACCACTGATTTCCCACTGGTTACCTTTTCCTTTGAACTGGTTTCACTGGAGCGGATCATCATTACTGTCTGCGAGGGTTTCTTAGCCTCCCCTCTCTTGTGTATCAACTCAATCATATAGGTCTCATGGTGAGCTGGCAGCGGATTCTGGTTGATATTTGGTGCTTCTAGGGACTGAACCTCGATCCGATGAGTATCAATGAGCTTTTGTACAACTATTTTTAGTTTCCAGCATTTCTCTGTGTCATGGCCTGGGGCCCCTGAACAATACTCATAACTCACCGAGTGATCAAGATTTCTGGGAAGGGGATTCGGCATTTTGGCCTCGATCGGATTCAACATACCTAACTGTCTCAGTCTGTGGAATAGGCTGGTATATGATTCTCCCAATGGAGTGAAACTCTTCTGCTTCTGCAACCTTTCATTCTTAAAGGCTTGATTGGGTCGAAAACCTATTCCAGGAGGGTTTTGTAGTCTTTTGGGGGTGGATGGGTATTTTGTGGAACTTGGTAGGGACTTTATGGAGCTGGCGCACGCCATTGTGCGTAAGCGGGAGGTTGGGTATAGGTTTGTGCGTGATAGACAGAAAAATGGGGATCTGCCGGTGGGTAGTAGTGTTGTGGTGGGCTTTATGGAGTGTGGGGGTATGTTTGGGGATAGGGTCAAGGCTGGTTGTAGAACGGCTGAAGGTTCCTAGATCCACCCCAAGCTGCCGACTCGATCGTTGCAACATCCTCTTTATTCTTCTTTCCGAGCACACCCTCAGTACCGTTTTGAATGGCCTGAGTGGTTGCTTTGATTGTTGAATAACTCATGATCTTATTGGACTTGAGTCCCTCCTCAACTATGCCTACCATTTTCACAACTTCATTAAAGGACTTGCCCACTGCTGACACCAAATTACCAAAATAAGTGGGCTCCAAAGCCTGCAAGAAATAATCAACCATCTCGCTTTCTTTCATCGGAGGGTCAACCCTCGCCGCTTGCTCTCTCCAACGGAATCCATATTCCCTGAAGCTCTCACCGGGCTTCTTCTCAAGTTTTGTGAATGACAGACGATCTGGGATGATTTCGAGATTATACTGAAAATGACAGGCGAAAGCTTGGGCCAAATCGTCCCATGTGTACCACCTGCTATGATCTTGTCTGGTGTACCATTCTAGCACTGACCCACTTAATCTTTGGCTGAAATACACCATCAGCAATTCATCTCTTCCACCTGCTCCTCTCATTTTGCTACAAAATCCTCTTAAGTGTGCTACTAGGTCACCATGCCCATCGTATAAATCAAACTTGGTCATTTTGAACCCCGCTGGCAACTGAACATCTAGGAACAGACATAAATCTTTATAGGCCACACTTACTTGGCCCCCTAACCCCCTCATATCTCGGAACGATTACTCTAAGCTTTTGACCTTTCTGATCATCTCTTCATGCTCGGGATTTTTGGGCGGTTTCTCGGTCTCCGCCGGGATATCAAAATGAGGAGTGTAAGGATATGGTTCTAGAACTTTAAAGGTAGGTTCAGGGGGATAATACTGATTGTCGTGAGTCTGGAACAGAGGTTCATTGTAGGATCGGTGTAATGTAGCAGGTTGAGGCGCTGCAAAAACAGGAGTGACTGGTGGAGGAGGGTATGGGACTTGTTTGGGTGGAGGAGCTTGTGATGTATGGGAAATGGTGCCTTGGCATTGTTGGTAGAGGGGAAAGGCTGGAGATGAGTTCACAGTGGGAGGTTCCTGAGGTTGAGCTAATGGTGGGATATAAGCGAGGTTAGCGGGATAGACTGGCGGTGGATGCCCCTTCGCCCAAGCTTGGTACATTTCAGCCATCTGTTGCTTTAGCTTATACATTTACTCCCTCATTGCATTAACGTCCATTTCTTCCACTTCTTTCGATGGGTCGACAATACTTGTTTCCGGTTCCTGATTGGCCATATTCAACCAGTTTTTCAATCGAGTGTTGTATGAGTGAGTTGCCAGAATGCCAACCAACTAACCACCTGTCTGGACTCAATGCACCAACAACAAACTTGTTAGCGGTTAGGTTTTCAACAAGTCGGTAATCTCACATTTGAGGGATGAATGCACCTAAGCAGTTAACCGTTTCTATCATGCATTTGTTCGGTCGCTTGCATCATCCCGGCTTGGTCTTTTTGCAACTTTCTTTCTTTTTTCTTTCTTTGTTTTTCTTTGTTTCTCTTTCCTTTATTTATCCTCTCATCGCCATCGTTTCTTTCTTCTTGTTTCTTTTATTTTCTTTTTCTTTTTCTCTCTTGTTTTTCCCCTCTTTTCTTTTCTCTTTTCTTTTTCTCTCTTTTGGTTATGGTCGAATCCTATGGAGATTGCCTACGTATCATGACCCCGCATGAATCAGACCGAGCATAGTTCTGGGAGATAAGTGTGAAAGTAAATAAAACATTTTTTGGGATTTTTCAGTTTTTATAAAAACAGATGCTTTGATTACAAAGACTCAATACTAACAAATTCCAAAAGACTAACAGACTCTGATGCAAAGAGAAAATACAGACTCCGAAAATAAGCTATCATACTCCAAAGAAATACAGACTCAAAAACAGAAAGAAAATACAAACCCAACATGACTTACAAACTCTGGCAGAAAACGAAAAATCACGAGTACATCAATGCTCCTGGTGCCTGCGGGACGTCATTTGTTCTCGCCGCGGGCCTATGTGCTAGATCCCTTTGAAGTCGGTCCAAGTCGTTCATTATTTGTTTAACAAAGGTCATCAGTGCTGCAAAGAATGTAGTGCTAGTCATATCCTCACAGATGTGGCACTTCATAATGATGTAGTCGGCGATGTTTCTAATTCTCTCTCTTATGACGCCCTTTTCTTGTAACAAACGCCCAATCTGCTAGGCCCTGGCCTGCAAAGTTTGCTCAGGCACATGATTTTGCTCCTGAAGTTGTTGCAAATCTATTTGTAATTGCGTCAATGCCATATAACAATGTTCCCTTTCAACTTTGAAGTCTTTTGCCTGCTTGATCATTTTGTTTTTCGTGGCGATGGCCCTTTTCTTTAACTCTGCGACCTCATCGTCGTACCTTTCTCTCAACTCATAACCAGACGTACCCTTTCATCTGCGTTTTTAGCCAATTGTTTTTGAGCATTGGCTAGTTCACTTTCTGCTTTGTTTAAATCGAAACTATAGTCACTCACTTTCTGCCTTAGGTTAGCTATGAGTTTTTCATCCCTGTTGCTTCGGGCTGGATTTTCTGCTGCTACTTTCATCTTCTGAATTTGAGCTCGAAGGGCTTCATTTTCTTTGGCTAGCCTTTTCTTTTCCCCTTCATCCGCCGCAACCTGCAAGCTACTCTCGAATTGAAGCTCCCTGACTTGCTTTTCCAATTTTCCTATTGTGGCCCTGTACTCATTCTCCTTAGCTACCCAAGCCCACTGTTCTTGTGACGCTTCAACGAATTTCTGAACGTGAGGCTTTTTGGCTGGCCTTTTTGGTTCAGCCCTTGCAGTGTTCTTCTTTCTATACCAAGTAAGATAGGCAGGTGAGACTTCGTCTCTAGATAAATCACGCACTCGAATGTTTACTGTCAAGTACTGGTTCATTCCAAATAAAACGAACTGTCTCTTCATGAAATTGACCGTCAGAACTAACCTCGACCGCATGCACACTAAGATCTTCATCTGGGTGCATCAACTGACACCTTCCCAACTGTCTGATCGCCCGGTAAGGAGCGTAAGGCTGAATACCTCGCAAATCCATCAGGAGGAAGTAAGGACCAGTGGCAGGCATATACACAATTTCTTCAACAGGAAGCCAACCCAATGTCCACTCTATTTGCCCTGTAGTAATGGAGCGAAGGCAGGATACCCACTCTTCAAACCCCTCTAGCAGCTTAAACCCTACAATTCTTGTGTCAAATTCTTCAATAAAACTTTTATTTGTGGATCCATAACTCATATACTGAGGGCGATGGCACAGGTGCTCGATCATCCATATCCGTAATAGCAAATTTCTCCCCTCGAAGAAATCTGCCCCAACTTTACAGGCTGTGAGAGCTCAGTATATCTCAAACACTATCATAGGGGCGAGAATGCTCTTGGCATTGGTAATCAGGACCTTGACGACTCCGGCAACCCGCAAATCGATATTCCTGTCTTTTCGGGGAAATACCACAAGGCCTAAAAAAGCTACCATGAAGGCGAAACGCATATGCTCATCCCATTTTGTTCGGTTTCCTTTGCTACAAACTCCGCTTGCCGGATCGTTGAATCCCCCCACATGTCCGTACCTCTGGTATATAAAATGTAGAGTAGCAAAACCATCATCCAACTCGGAATACGGGACTCCCTTGCTTATCTTTAGAAAATCCATGAACTTGTGAGAGCTAACGGCTCTTGGTGCGATCAGATACTTATGCGTTAGCCCCTCAGTACTTCCCATATAACCTGCTATCTCTTCCAAGGTTGGGGTGAGTTCAAAATCCAAAAAGTGAAATACATTATGGGCCGGATCCCAAAACGTAACCAAAGCCTTTACGACATCTCCTCTGGGCCTGATTTTTAACAACCCGGTGAGACCTCCCAAATGTATATTGACCTTATCTTGCTCCGATTTTCCCAGATCTTCCCACCATATATTCAATTCCAAAGGGATCTTGTTCATGAGTGCTATCGGCAAACTTGGACTCGTGCTCATTCTGCACATTTATTAGGGCGATTAAGCAAAATCAAGACTCATTTGACTCAAAGACAAAATCGACACTTTTTTTTCTCTTTTTTTTTTCAAAAATAAAATCCGGTTTTGCAAATACGGCCTTTCAGCACCTCGAAGACAAAGATTTTAAGGTTGTGTTGGCTAACCGATGAAAACCTTGAAAAATGACCACAAGCGGATGTTCTTGCAAAAACAGCCTTCCGGGACCCTTTTAGGGACATTCGGCTATTTCTGACAAGAATGGCATCACCCTAATTATCTTCAAAAAAAAATTGTTCTTTTGGCCACTTTCGCAAAAAAGGAAGTTAGACCCGATGGGGCTTGCCTACGTATCTCACACCCTGTGAGAATCAAACTAGCGTAGTTCGGGCAAATAAGAAAAAACTTCTTCTTTCTTTTTTCTCTTCTTTTTTTTCACTCCATTGGCAAAACTCTTTTTTTTTCATTCCATTGGCAAATAAAACAAACTATTTTTGAAGACAAAGATTATTCAATTTCTCAAAAATTCGGCAGAGTTTCGACACTATTTGGATATTTTTTTTTCAAAATAGGCGATTAACTCTCTTCAACCCTCATACTGCTATTTCTTTTCCAAATTCTCTCCTTTTATTCAAAAGTCAGTCAGCATGCAAATGTGAAGCAAATAAATGCACAAGTAGCAAGTAAAATACATCAGGGTGGTCTTTTATTTCGGGTACACCTGTCCTAGACAGACCCAACCCCTGTGTTGAGTCTCCAAAGTCAGATATGCGCATGATGCAAGAAAAATGCTCCTACTAGGGATCCGGCATGAGGTATTGTTATACTAGGTTTAAAACCCTGGGTTTATTTGTTCTAGACCTGGCTTACCCGAGCAGACAACTCGAGCCGAGGAGGGGGTTGTGTACCGGTAACCAAAGGATCATCCGGCTTTGCAACTTGTCCGAGCCTCGTTCTATTTGGGATTTGTCACTAACAGAAAGAAATCACGACCAGCGTGCACCCCTCAGGAGATAGAAGAGAGGGGTTCCGTAGCAGTTTATATATATACAGTTAAGATAATATCAAAGCGGTAAAAAGCAACATTTAGCACATTAGGCCCAATCATGTATAAAGTTAGATAATAAATAAAGCCAAACATAACAATTATTCTATGCTCGAATTCTTGAACCCTGAACCAGAGATTCTGGGTTCGTTCCCCAGCAGAGTCGCCAGAGCTGTCACACATCCTTTTTACCTACGCCCCCGGGAAGGGTATAAAGGAGTTTTTCCAAATAAAAGACAATCAAAACGGGATTTATTTATTTAAAGATTCAGAGTCACCACTTGGGATATTTATGGTGTCCCAAGTCACCTGTTTTATCCCGAATCGAGGAAAAGTTTGACTTTGTTTAACAGTTCGCGAACCAGAAATCCGAGTAAGGAATTCTGCTAACCGGGGAGAAGGTGTTAGGCATTCCCGAGTTTCGTGGTTCTTGCACGGTCGCTCAACTATTATATTCGGCTTAATTATCTGATTTTAATACAAGTTTTAAACCTATATGCAAATTCTGACTTTTTAACCACTTTTATTCATTTTTTCAAAGAAAATTACAACGCTATTAAAACACATCTCGAACCACGTCACATAAATACACCCGTGGCTTTTGACATATTTTAACATCATTGAGATTTGGATTTGGGTCACATAAATGTGCCCCCGAGTTTAAGAAGGTAATATTATTAAACTGACACACCTAAAGCAATAACAAATTTGCAACTTTGCGAGGGACATGGAAACTAAATGGCACGCCTCGATATAATTAGAAGAGTCATACTTAATTAAGAGGGCCCAAGATGTCAGATCTGTTCTACATATATATTAACAGTATATGATTGTGAAAACGAGCCAGGTGCAATTTCAGTGCATAGGCTCCAAGATTTCTTCCCTTTTAAAATTAAACCCATAGCCAATATAAAGCCCAATCCCTGAATTTGCTCCCACGAAACTTCTTGCTTTCCTGGTGTCTTGCGTTGGCACAATGACAGAAAAAAACAAACTGCCTATGCCATGAATTCAAAGCTCACTAACTAATCACCATTTTAATAAGGAAGATTTGAAGGAAACAATAGCATTTAAATCTCATAGTACGCTAGATCTCAGCTAGAGATTTCAATAGGATAATCGAATCAAACACAAAAGTGTAACTCGAATCAAGAAAAGGTTAAACATTGAGAATGATCGTCTTCACAACTAAGCAATTTCTTTGCATCAAAATGTTGGCAGCATACATCAACTAGATTTCACTTAAATCATGCAACTCATGAAACTTCATAGTAAACAAGAACCAACAACTTCATAACCACTGAACTCATAATAAAGCATAAACTAAAACATTGCCATACTCAAACTTCGTCGCTACAGCTCTGACTGGCTATCAAAATTCTCACCCAATTGAAGTTTTAACAAAGGGAAAGATGTCCCAAAACTAAACCGTGGAGACAAGAAAGTTCCTATGAATCAACTTAGAGACTCAACCAAACTGGTTGTTGAAGATAGATATAATCACATACTAAGGAGGGGGCTGCCATTAAAAAACGGTAGCTATGAAACAGATTAAAAGAACATCAGATGAACAAAGACCAATTAGTTTGTAGGGAACCTGATCCCAGCTCAAAACACTTCAATTTACACTAGCAAGCTTTCATTTTAATACAACGAAACCGGCAGAACACCACAGAATATTGTGAAATCAGCAAAAAAAACTGGTCACAAAAACTTTAACACTGCTGAATCCTCAAATAGAACACCATGGCTAACAACACGCAGAATTTTCGAACAAGAGCAGGAAACAGAGCTGTCTAGACAGTGCGAAATAGGGCAGGCCAACAACTGCCCAAATTGACTTCTTCAACAGCTCGGAAGAGCAGAAGTCTTGTAGCAGAAACGAGGCATATAAAATTTCGAACAAGAGCAGGAAACAGAGCTGCCTAGACAGTGCAAAACAAGGCAGCTTTTCAGCAGGCTAACAGTCCAAACAAATGTTCCCAAAATGCTGCATATTTCAACACAATTCATTGCTTGAATCAGTTATTTTTAGTAGCACGACAGAACAAAGTCTTTATAGCTGTAACAATGCAGATAACTTTCGAGCAGGGGGAAAGAAGATATAGCAAATCTACACATATACAAGCAGCGACACAGCTGAGTTTCAACACCAATTTAAACATACACACGAACACACACAGTTGAGAATAGTCCTAGCTTGAACTTGCAAACACACACGAATAAGGTTTCAGCAGAAAATTCGTGAAATAATCCTCCAAATTGCTAATATTCATATTCATTCCCAATCCTTTTACACAAGAAGATAACCGACGATCATCCCATAAGTTCACGGCTGGGATTCGAAGAATAGAGAATAGAACCACACTAACTTAAACCTACTTACTGGCAGATTCAACTAACAGAAGCCTAAATGACAGCAACAACGAGATACAAACTCAGAAATTCCAGCATACTCCATTATGACTTGGGAGTATTTTCAATTCAAAAAAAGTAACATAAAATGGGCCTGAACCAAGGCCAAACGAGTTTAGAACTAGACTAAGAACAAAACAGACATTGAGTTTCCAAATTCAAACTAAACTACGGTGGAATTCGAACACAGACAAACATGGAATCACGAGCGATAAAGGAGAGGATAAGGGATGAACCTGAGTTGCAAAACTTAGATTAACTCTGCCTTGAACCCGATACAAGTGAATTTGACAATAAAAATCGATGAACAATGACTACAAATGCGTTAGGATGCATAAACTATGAACTCAAACACGAACGGTCAACTCGATCTCAACTCAGTTCGTCTCCATTTTTTAAGGGAATCGAAGAAGGATAATGGAAAAACTCTTCTTCGATTTTTCCGGACTTTGAAACAGAACTAAGAACAGAGCAAAAGAGATTGAAATTTTCACCTTTATCCCGAGAATCGCACCTGAAAACGCAAAAGCCAGCAAGGAAAACTAAAATGAATTTTTTTTATCTTTTCTCTCCAAATATCAAACTCCGAAAATTTCCTCTGTCTCTCAAAATCTGAACTGACCCTATTTGAAAACGAATCCCTTGATGAATGTGGGGCTTGGATTAAGTGAAATCGATCTGACGCCTCACACTCATCCAGCTCCTTGTTCTCAGAAACTTCCAATCATGAGATATAGCTCAAATTCGAGCGAGTGAGAGGAGAGGGGAATCTTTGGTGTCAGAAACCATTAGAAATGGTGATGGGGAGAGAGGGGGAACGTGTGAGGTGAGATTTGGGATTCACTCGCCCAAATTTGGACTGAATTTGGGGCTTGGTTCGAGTGATTTTGAAGAAGACGAATAGTACGCGTTGGTTTAGGCTTAGGGCTCATCCGCTCATCTCCTGTAGGTTTCATCAATTTATTTGGGGATCGGGTTGGGTTGGCAGGCGGGTTGGCCGGGTATTGGACGGGTTTGGCCTGGTTTTTGGGGAAGAAATATTGGGCCATGGGTATATTAGGACAATGTAGCCTAAACAACTTCTTCAATTCCCTTTTTTTCAATTAATTCTTTTTCTTCTTTTTTCCAAAAATAAATTAAAATCTAAATTAAATCCTAGGACCTAATTAACCTGAAAAAACACTAATTAAAACTAACTAAAGATTATCATAATTAATTAAAAGTAAATTAAAAGAAAATTACTCAAAATCAAAGTTCAAATTAAACTATTTTTGTGATTTTTTCAATTCTTATAAAATAACTAATTTACTACTTAATTCAAAAATGTCAAGTTAAATCCTAAATGCAAATGCGACATATTTTTGTATTTTCGGTTAATTAAATAAAATAAATATGCATAGACAAATGCAAATAATTATCAGAAAATGCCACAAAATCCTCAAAAATTCCAAATAATGAAAAGAAATTATTTTGTTTGAATTTATAGGAGTAATTCATGTAGGGCAAAAATCACGTGCTCACAGTGAGTACCCGAGAGATCAAGCCATAACGGATCGGTAACTGAACCCACCACAGTAAGGATTCTTGGGGATCTCTTCGAAAGGATCGAGTCAGGTTCGTGGAAGTTCATACAGCAATCGTCTCCCGAGAAAATGGTCCCGGAACTTGCTTCATAGAAATCGGGAACTCCGAAACTCCCTAGGTGCGACTGGACCTTGGATCCCTATGAACGCACCACCGCTTACGCATGCACGTTAAAAGGCAACGACCTCCAAGATGATGAGTGTGAGTCCGTCTCGTTGAGGAAGTTCGAGGAAACACTCTCGAAAGAAACCATGATGCAGCGCCGCAGCCTGGCACCTGGCCTCTCAAACCCGCTTACCATATCAGCAGACCTCTCCGCAGGAGCACACACTGATGTCATCGAAGCAGTGATGAAAGAGCTTGACACACCTGGGGCCAGACAAAGAGAGAGTGAAACACCAAAGGAAGTCGCATCCCGTTCCCTAATAGGGCGAGTGAGAACGTCGGTTTCAGACGACTGGACAACTCGGACCTTTGCCTGAAGGTTAAACGAAACATGCCCGACAACGCTAGGACATTTCAAACGAAATTTTATCAAACACCTAGCTAAGATCTGGTTGGACACCCACAACCGACACTAGCCACGGAGCAGGGCCGTGGACAACCGCCTGGGAACCTCCTCAGGCTCGGTATATCCAAGCAGTCCCCCGACAAAGAATCTAACGCCAAATAGGTGGAGGTACCATCCATGCGCCACATGTGGGAGGAACGGCACAAGATGCAACCTACCTCGCAACAATAGGGAAATAGCCCGAAGACAAAATCCTCGTGGAATCTCTAGTGGAACCAGATTCGACAAGGCATGGCCGGCAGGGGAACCCCACCCAGCGAAGTACGATTTCAGCATTGCTATACCAAATATCGTGATCACCATAAGTGAAACCAGAAATGCCAAATGACTCAGGCCTATTCGACTAAGACCCCTTCAAAAGAACCACAACCCGATGCAGGAGCTGCAGAACGCGTGCGACCGCGGGGTTGAAAATGACCACCAGCTCAGAAGGACGACAGCCGTGCTACTCAATAAAAATCACCACCAAGTATCATCGAGCGGTCAGACTCGAACCCAGTCCAAGGGAGGAAAGCAACCGGGATGAATAAAGAAAACAAGCCACAACGTATTACCACGACAGTGAAGGAGCGACGACACCCCCCAAGAACTCATGAAATTGAAAATCTTCGTCGCCAAGGGAAAACGGGTTCGGGGAAATATTCCAGATGGCACCCTTACATCCAGAGAAAAGGACACCAAGACCTCGCCGCGGTCTCACACTGACACATTGGTAACCCTTCCCTCGTTTAATCCATTTACAATAAAATATATGTTCATGGGCTCAGGAGATTCGATCAAGCACACAAACAATGTCGAACCAAAATCAATTGAGCAGTCCAAACCAACGGACCTAATCACTTTTACATCTCGAATCCCAATAGATCCCCCGACAGATTCCAGATGACGATCGCCATGAAAACCATTCTCTTGATACAGCCCGTCTGAGCTCGGGCCGAGACGCTGAGCTCTGCACCATCAGGGAAGGCGCATGTGTCCTATTCAAACGGCCACCGACACACCGCCCGGAGATGGCATCAACCCCGCTTCGCCGAAAAGATGAAATCCCATGCAAAGGGCGAGATTAAAATAACGCGGCAAGGGGCAACACGCGACGAGAGAAAATTCCTCACCACATAACGCATCGCCGTCATCAATGCCTCCGCCCTCAAAGGGATCAAAGGGTAAGCAGAACCGCATCTTCGGCCAAGCCTGATTGACCACAACAGAAGGCTATATTAGGGCTCGCGCCTCGAAACGGCTGAAACATAGCAAACCTCAAAATATTACCTACACATCCCGCTGTGAGGAAGAACTACTGCACTCCTTCATTATTTTTTCACTAACCTATATGCAGACAATCAGCCGGGGCATTCGGAAGTTCTAACTCCACTCGGAGATCCAAGGCCTTAGCGGCGCCCACCGTGCTCTCATCCCTCGATCGAGCTTCCAATCCAAAGAGGGTCCCGCCAGCAAAATCATTAGTGGAGCGACATACCCTCAGAGGAGGATCCGACGGGATCACAGGCCTTTCTTCTACAATTAGAAGACATGCGATGACTTTCTCTTAGGGATACCATCCCCTCGGAAGGGCCAAGAAATGGCAAGTTGAGTTTCAATAGGGAATAATGTAAACAGATCAAATGATCGGAGGAGCCGTAGCCCCACGGGTCGAGCTCACAACAACGAGACAACATATATTTACGCGAAGCAATAAAGAGTACCTTTTCGGCATTTCATACTTCGAAAAAGGCGATTTCGGCGTACTCGTGGCAAGGGCCTCTCCACCGAATGCGTCCCGAGATACTCGGAGACTTAGCATCAGCAATTCAACACCCGCACGACCCCAGGGTCGAAACTCTGGGCTCATGAAGCCCTTACAGGGCAACTCCGAGATCACGACAAGCGGTCTTCAAGCTTAAACAAACTCGATGACTTGGAGACTGCCATTAATCGCCATACTCTGGAAAACCCAAAACTATAAGACCCCTAGCGGGCAGCCTTGGCGTAACCAGATCTATTCTACATTACATAAACTGTAAGACCTCAACAGGCATGACAAACTGTAAGACCTCAACAGGCATGAAAATCCCGAAGTTTAGGCTATATGTCGCATTTGTAAGAATCCCTAAAGGGCATACCCTCGATGTATATGCCTAAACTATCACTCGAGATCAAAGAAATGGCTACGGCCAAACACATATGACTATGGTCAAAATGGCTGATACAACCAAAATAACACGACTCGGGGATGCCCGACCATTGCTAAACAAAATCGCAGGCCACTACTTCAAATATACTTCAGAAAGAACCAGTTAAAACAGGCTTCCCTCAACAGACAAAAAGGAGCTCCGACCATGTCGGCTCCAAATCGCAAAAGCATCGATCTACTCGACTTACGAGCTATGAACCTTCCGAGGTGCTCAAAACATCGCCGACAACGACTTGAAATCGAGGTTCTTCCAGAACAGACAACGGGTCAGGCAAAAATATTTCAAAAGACCTTAACGAGCGGAAAACAAAGCCTACAAAAAAGCCCACGGGAAAAAATAGCGTAAGAGCCATTGTCGCCAGCTAAGCAAGCCTCCTGACCACATATTAAAAGGTCTCTACAACCAAACAGCATAAGAGCCATTGTCACCAGCTAAAAAATTGACAACATGAGGATTAAAATGTGCTCGAATCGTAACCCGATTCGGAGACCGGATCCAAAATAGTTAAATATGCAAGCCTCTGGGACACATATTGAAGTTTTCAACGACCAAAGCAGCGTAAGAGGCACTATCACCAGTTTGAAAACCAAAGGTACTTGAGGGTCAATTAAAGATCAAGTCACAACGCGACTCAGAGACTAGGCCCGATATAGCTAAACTGCAGCATGCCTAAGGGCATGATGCAAATGCCACCATTGCCAGCCGAGCAAGTCTCCGGGATGTGCGCCCGTAAGGTCACTTCGACCTAAAGCACAAAAAGCCATCATCGCCCGCCCATGCAGGCAGGAAAGAGATTGAGGGTCAATTGAAGCTCGAGTCGCAATGCGACTCGGAGACTGGACCCAAAATAGTTGAAACGGCAAATGCCCAAGGGCAAGAAATAAGAACAATTACTACCTGCCTGCACATGCATAGAATATTCAAGGGTAAGAAGGCTCGAGTCGAAACCTGACTCGGAGACTAAGCCTAAACAGCCGGGCCAAGTGCGGAGGCCCCGACACCTACTCACGCCAAGGATCACATTTAAGAGCCCCCGGGTCTATCCGATCAATTCCGAACCTACAAGGATCCCGCCAAACACCAGCCTACCCAGTCGAAAGTAATAACAAAAAAGAGGTACAGAAGAAATAAAAGTTCAAGTGTCTTCCTATATATTACATGCACAAAAATGGCGCATCCTCTATCTACAAGAATGATCTACATATATCAAAAACATAGCGACAAAACGGCGTAATCTGCACTCCGCACTAAAGGGCTACAGCTTGTCAAATTCGCCCTCCACGATGTTAGCGAGAAGTGATCGAGCATCACACTCGTCCGCCCTTGCTCGAGCCAACTCCTCCGAGAGAATGAAGCCCCTCGCACCGACCTCCTCGAGTACCTCTCTTCGGGATCTGCAACGAACATATTCCTCGATCCATTTCTCCCAGTCGAGGGCTCGCTTCAGCTCAGCTTGGGCATCAGCAACATCCTTCATATGAATTGCCATCTCCCAATCAGCCTTGGTCCGGCTTAGCACCGCTTCACACCGGGCATCAATTATCTCAGCTCTAACCTTCGAGAGATCAGATTCGAGTTTCCCAATCATGTCCGCTTGAACTTTGGCGTTATAACGAGTCAAGCAGAGTTGGACCTCGAAGGCAGGAACCTTGGCCATGGAACTTATCTCCTCCAAAGCTCGAGCCTGCACTTGAGCCCTTAGCTCCCCGCAAGCAACTCTGATGCGGTTGACGTCTCCATTGAGGTACTCCAAGGCCTCTGCCTTTTTCTGCAGCTAATATAACAAAAGGTGTTAGCCTTAAGGATAGAGAGGAGCAAAACGCGTACTAAAGGAAGTTACCTACTCCATAAAATAACTCTCATAGTTTGAGCTCCAATATGCCTCATATCGCTAACGTGCCAACTCAGCCTCCTTCTCCTCACTAAGGAGCCTAAGGGACTCGCCCTCGTTCAGGATTTTCTAGAGCCTAGCCTCTTGATGGAGCAGCTCAAGCATAAGCCTATCACATGCCTGCACAAGGAAAACTCAATAAAGGGAGGAGGGCGCGACATACAGGAAAAAACACACCTAAACTCACCTCAAAGAGAAGCCGACGGACTTCTTCTAAGTCAGAACACACTCCCGTTGATCCTGCCTCTCCAGCCCAAGGAGAACCAACCTCGGGCAGGGCATATTCGCTCGGAGGAACCGCCGACCGGGAATCTAATACTCCGGGAACAACAGGCTCGGATGATGCCCTCTCCTCAAAAATATGGGCCCTCCCAATGCCACTAAAAGCTCCATCATATAGCGGGTGTCAATCCCCCTTATCGCCATCGTCCCTCAGCTCGGAGGCTGATGCCTCCTTCCCCTCTTTGGAAGAGCACTGCCTCATCCCAAGGAACCACACGATATCTGCAAACGGCGAATCCAGTACAAATAAAAGGGGAAAATATTACCTCGAATATACGAAGGCCTAGGAAAAGGGAACATACATACATACCTAGGTATTTCACTCCCCATCTGGTACGAAATACAGCTCGCCACCTGCGCTCGTCGAAGGTTGAATGGGTCACCAGCTTCCGTACCCAGCCGGGCAGGTCAAGGACTTTTGCCTGGCATCCATGAAGTTACTGCAATAAAGGAGACAACATTAGTACTCAACTAATTTTCGCTATAGGCAAAATCTAAAAAAGCGCCAGATGCCCCACTCACATACATGGTTCTACCCTTTGGGAAATGGCAAAATCCCCGCTGGGATAATTTCAGCCATCCGGACCCAGATAAACAAACTGGCCCACTCTTGGTACCCATCTTCTTCGTCATCGACAACAAAGGGAGTGGATGAACGACACCTCAGAGTTAGCAGGCCTCGATGATGAAAGGGCCGGTATAACGTAATGAGGTGATTAAGTGTGAATTCAAGCCCGACCTTCTCCACGAAGAACCTCATCATCAACACCATTCGCTAATACGACGGATGCAACTGCTCCAGAGTAACCCGATACTTCAAGCAAAAATCAAGCACAACCCTATTAGGAGGCCAAATGCAAAAGGATATAGGTATACACTCACGAATCCATCAGTGGAGTCCGTAATATGCTCATCTGGGGAAAGCACCTGCAGTATTACCCTCTCGCTCCACCCGCGTATCTCCTCACCATCTCCAGGTTTTCCTCCCTTATCAAGGATGCCATCTTCAGAGCAAACTCCCTCGGTTCCTGAGCGCCGAGAGCAACACCCCCTGTTCCCTGCGGACCGGCCCCGAAGTGATTTCTATGACTATGGTAAAACTAACAGGTTAGAGCAAGGGCGTGCACCAACACTTTTTGTGCCTGAAGAGATAAAGTACCCTGTGCCAAAGAAGAAAAGCGGCTATCTAAAAATAGCAAGGTCTTGTGAATAAGCTGAAGCCACCCCACATATATGCGAGAAGCAGTGACGACTCACCTACAGGAGGAGAGCCCCGGGAAGCCGACAGCCTCGATACAGATCGATGGATCGATACCTGATCCAGATAGCATCCTTTAACGAGAATTAAAGACCCTAGGGGCCGTCCATATTATCTCCAAGCTCGAGATAGCAACCTACCTCGAGGATCCTCGACCCAAAGAAGCCGGAATTCAGGAAGTTTTTTTAACACCGCCACTCGACGCAAGGCAAGTACCTGGTCTCATTTTTCCGTTTTTCTAAAAAAAAGGAATAAACGCAGGAAGCTCCGATCGCAAAAGCTCCACGAAGGTTCGAGGTAGCATGCAACTCCTCAGTAGAAGTTTATCCTATATGCTTTAAAAAAAAGGGGGGCAATCTACATCAAGATCAAAGGGGACCCCCAAGTACCCGAAGCTAACCTTCATTCAGGATAACATTCCCAAAGGATCCAGAATTCGACGCATTATCTCCATACAACTCGGAGGGCCTCGGTAGCCCGGACCTATCAGATCAATCCAGGATTGATCCGAAGTACAACGATAGGTTCGAAAGAGATCCATGTCGATCAGCAGAGGATCGGAAAGAATGTCTGCGCCCAAGTCAGATATCAACAGTCAATGAATAAAAGAAGGCATTCAAAGGTCCTTGAAGGGCATGAGATCATACAGAAACAAAGCAAAGATCAAAAGTTGAAGTCAATGGAGTATATTCATATTCATAAAAGATCCATGTACAATAGCCCTCGAGGGGACATTACATACAATTACAAAAGCCTACATGAGTCTACACCTAAAGTAGAGGAGCAGAAGGATGTACATGTGATGAAATCCGGGCGCTCGGTCCGCCCTTGAAGATCCATCTCCGATATCAGCATTCCCGAGCGACATACCCTCGAGCACATTTCCTCGAGGGTAATTCCTTCAACCTCCACCTCCCATAGGTTCCCAGCTCAATCCCTCGAGGGATTCCCGCCAGAGAAGATGAAGATAAGGAAAAGGAGGGGACGCAGAGGAGGCATAGAAAAGAGACATGGCCCACCGAAGCCAAAAGTTGAAGATTCGGTGGGCCCTAGCCTCAACGGCCGGTAGTGCCACTTTATCCCTTGGGAAAGAAAAAACCCTAGGGATGAAGTGACACACCAGGCCCTGGTAGGAGAGTGAGCAGTAGTGCATAATCCAAACAGCTATCTACATGAGGGGGAAACTGACTCCCCGTCCTTCATCACCTCGGGCCAACAACAGCAGCCACAATGAACATATTAACGGCCATAGCAGTAGCGGGACAAAATAGTTATGCTCGATGAAGGGAAGCCCCGACAGTAGGCCACGACACAGTCTAAGGAAACTCTTCCAAATGGCCTTAAGGTTATGAGCCCATGGAATGATGTTCAAGGGTGAAAGAAGATGATAAGAAGAAATAGGCAAGCAAGCCAACGGAGGCACTGGGATAGGAAAAGCAAAGCCAATGCATCCCCCATTTATAGGGGGTTACGAAGTAGTCATCTAGGCTTTGGAAGATTGACCGATGGGCGTAGTCAATGCATCCATGAAAATCTAAACCGATGGCGGTACCTTCACCTTGGGAAGCAAGAATCAGGAGTGCAATGAATGAGGTCGAAAAGCACAAGCCCATGGATGTCCGGTTACCACAAAGCTCAAGACAGGAGTCACATCATCGATATGGCATCGCCAAAAGAAGCTCGAGGAGTCAAGTGTCAGAATCATTTCCAATCACTTTGTTATGGGAAACGCAGAGACTATCTGTACGCGTAAAAATCAGAAGGCTTGATTTCTCGCTGTCAAGTTATTTTAGAAGCATGCCTCAGGACCCCAATGACGGGAGGCCAAGACCGAGTTCCAGACGGAGTTCCTAAGCTCGGGGCTTGTCGAAGCCCGACTCAGATAAAACGGAGATCGAAGCCAGGACAAAGGGGGGAGCTCCTAAGGTACACGGCTAAGCCTGACAGGGTCGGCCTATCTAGAGCCTATGCTGAGGCATCACGTCAAGCCATCCCATCTCCATACTTTGTAATTAATCTCCACATACTTGTAGCCCATTCCCCCCTCCTATATAAAGGGGACTCGCCCTACCTTGTAAGGGACTGATGTTTCTCCATTTCTCCACAAGTGCAATAATATCTCTCTCTCTTTTCTTTCTAGCTTGCTCGTTCTCACTAGCTCGAGGCCCCTTTAATATCTATCGTCCTCTTACTTGTTCTTCACCATATTGCTCAATATCAGTTGTAAATAGCCTTACTTAATCGTATCCTTAATTATTATCCCATTCCCGGCCGACCCCAACAGCTCGAGCTCAACTCGAATCATGACCCCGAGTCCCCATCGACCGGTTCCGCATCCGGGCAATAGGCCCCTTCAGTTTGATTACTGCCCCATTTTAACGTGCATTTCATCTTCGAACTCCATATTGTTAGCATTAACTGCCCTAACAACTAGCTTGGGAATAGATCACGTATTTTTAGAATCCCATTTACAAATTTAATTGTTCTTACCATTTTCATGGTAAACAATGTATGATGCATATAGACGGAGAAATCAACATGTAGGGATGTATGCATATATACAAATATGGCTACTCCTACAACATGTAATCCAAGATACAAAATATTCCATCATGTCCAAATAAGGTATCAAAAAGCCTAGAAATTATATCTGGCATGAACAATGTTGCTCAAGTAGTCATATAAATAAAAAAGACATAAAACATGAGGAAACATATCTCATACAAGCCACAAAAAAGCCTAAAATTGTTTCCAAACATGGTACGATTCTTATGAGGTTTCTATGAAGAGTTTTCCTTCTATCAAGTGTAATGCATATATTTCAATTAGATTTCGTATCGCTTGAGGAAGTTAGCACAACCATAAAGAGGATGAGTAAGCATCTACAGATAATTTGGAGTGTGTTTTGACTAGTGCTACAAGAGCTTATGAGGAATTCAGCTAAAAAAATAGTGCGAGACCATTGCAGTTAGTATTGTGGGTTATTAGATAATGTGTTTGTGGATTCAATCCAAGTAGGGGAATCTACCATCGACGATCGAGTCATATGGTCATATGTTGTTTTAATTTATGGACTAGAATTTGTAGATTAGGTATGATTTGAGAAGGGTGACATCGAGGATGATTTGGACAAGGAATTTGCTGGATGCATGATGTGCTATGCTTTGTTGATATATGAAAATTGCGGAAAGACTCAGGTTTGATATTCATTATGGATGTTGTGTGCAAGGGGAAAAGATTCACTAGATTGCCTAAGGATGGAGTTGTTTCTTCTTAAAGTATTTATGTGTTAATGGAGCATAGGTCATTCAGCGCGGATTGGTATGCATCAGAGACTACATCAGAGTGGATGACTCTCGAGAAAGGTTTTAGTGGGTTTAGGTTCTAGGAGATGGTACTTAAGGAATTGCCAAATTTTGTTGTATGGCTAAAGATTTGAGATTTGCATTGGATGGTGACGAGACTTGCAATATTTGTAGATCATTGATAAGTGGGTATTTTGACTACTTATTAGCGCCTTTTAGCATTTTTTTAGCCTAAAAGCGTTAAATTGTGTTCCCCAAAACTGATAAAATGTGGTTAATTGCAGAAATATTGGAAAGTGAGCTCCCAAGATGAAATCCAACCCAAGAAGGAGTAATCTGAACTCAAGGACATAAAGGCACAAAAACTAAGAAGTGCGGACCGCAGAATATCATCTGCGGCTGTAGAGTATGAAGAAAAGGCCAGTAGAAAAAAGTTGCAAAATGCGGTCCGCACATGAATTGTGCGGCCGCAAAAGCTGGGTCAGGAGCAAAGTTCAGAGAGTCTACATTTCAATCCCATCACAAATGCAGACCACACAATTATTGTGCAGTCGCAGAAGAAGAGATATTTGGTCGCAGTTACAAGTGTGCGGACCACAGAAGAGAAAGGTGCGGCCACAGTTACAAATCTGTGGACCGAATAAAGAGTGCAGTGCAGCCGCAATCCAGAATTATATGGCTGCAGGTTTCCGATCCTGTCAAGCTGAAGAAAAGTGCAGACCGCACATGGAATTGTGCAGTCGCAGAACCTCCGAAAGGGCATTTTTGTCCGAAATTTCTAGCCCTATATAAATAGATGAGTTTCATATTTTTAGGTCAACTTTGGACATCAACAGCTATAATAGCGTTTCTGTTTACTTCTTTTAGTAGTTTTTCATATTTTGGGATATTTTAACATAGATTTTGTCATTTTGATTTTGCAATATGAGTTTAATTATCATCTCGTCTTCTATTTCTTCAATTTAAAGCATGAGTAGCTAGATTTTTACTAGGGTTGTGACCCAACCCTAGTGTGTAAACCTTATATGTGTTTGATATAGTATTTTTTATGATTGGATGTTTATTATCTATCATTGTTCATGCTTTAATTTGTTGAATTAATTGTTGCAAACATTAGTTCATACCTATTTGACTTAGTCTCTACTTGATAAAGAGAGACTTAGTCTAGGAAAACTTCTTTAACATGATTGATAATCCCAATTAAAGGGTTCAATCTAGAGATAGTAATAACCCGACTTAAGCTTTTATCAACCGTTTTGTGCAATACCCATTTGGACTTGAGAAAGCCAAATTGCGCAAAGTCACTATCTGATCGAGAGGTATTGAGTGGGTACTTGAATATTGATAGCTATAATTCACCCCGACCAACAAAACAAACATTAAGGTTTATATCCCATTAGGCAAACTTCTAGGTGATGGTCATAGCCCTAGGCTTTTTACAAAACTTAAAAAACAACTAAAAATAATTTCCTAGTTTCATTTCTTAATCTTGCAATCTAAGTTTAATCTAGACATAGAAATAATGCCAAATTGTGGAAGTGTAAATTGAGACAGTTCAAGCTCATACACTATAATATATACCCCTAAGTCCCATTCATAGCTCCCTTTGAAAAAATGACCCCGAATCCTTGTTAGGTACTACTATTGCATCGACCGTTTCATAATATTAAATAGAGGTATGACTTGGACGAGATCAATCATTATTGATTCTACATTGTAGTATTATAGAGATAAAAGGAACAACTTTAGATTCATTGAAGGTCTCTTTGGGTGAGCATTTTGGTTTGAGTTACTTTTGGGTTAGGTGGCGTGCGAGGCTTGGTTGATTTAGAGGGATTCAATTCTAATGGATTGGTTATGTGCAAATGGATTTCTAAGAATTTACGATGGTTTTGATCATGGCTTGAGGTTGATATGTTCTATGGGTGTTGGAAGTTTATTGTGTGTTGTGATTTTCTCCTAAATTAAGTTGAGTGGAATGTTTCTGGTTGGTGGTGTGTTTATAAGGAAGACTGTCCTACTTGTGATTTAGAGCTAATATCGTGATTCTCATATTTTTATATAATAGGATGATAGATGCGGTGAGGTGTGCGGGGATTGAGATTGAATGGACATGATGCGATTCAGGTTTGAAAGGAAAGTCATATGTCCTAGGCAGCATGAGAGATTTCAAATGTTCAAGAGAATGATAGCATTATCTTGTATCGTATTTGCAAGGTATGTTTTGTAGAAGATGCATTAATTATTGATTTGTGGATGGTTGACTAGTACTACTAAAATCACATGGTTGGTAACTGTTGATGTTTAGGTTTATCTGCTCGACGTGAAATATTTATAGGAGCATTTCTCATGAGAGGATTGTGTATGTGTGTACACTCCACACTTAAAACATTACTCGTCCTCGAGCAATCAAACTACACTTTATAAACACATAACCTTTTTAACAACTCTCCTAACTCATCATGCTAAGAATATTTAAAATAGATTTAAGCACAATAACATAACATCCTCGCCTCAAGATTTGACTCACAAGTACCACGCATTATTCACAACCCACTCACTTAATCTAACACATAGGTCAATGACATTACCTTTCCTTTATGGATCAACTGCCCTCACAAAACAATAGAGAGTAGTTCCACACACAATAAAATTTAAAAACAATCAGGAACTCAAGATAGAAAGAATTTGCTCACTCTCAGGAACAATATTTATATGCCACAAAAGATGCACCATATGCTTTCCCATAGTGTATTACTATACTAATTGTGATCATTCAGTCAAGGATCAAGTAGGACTTTCATTGGTTGTGATGTAAGCTGTGGGATATGTAGGATACATTTAGATATCAGAGTGACTACAACTCCCTAATCACTTTTAATATATACACTTTTACAATTCAAGACCCCATACTTATGTCAAACCATAACTCCATCTTCACGTCAATATACATTAACTCCTACTTCTTTAAGCACAATTATATCAAGATTTACCACTATCAAAGAATATTTTTTACAACAATACAACTATCATTTTCTTCTTTTTCAATTCAAGTGGCTCTTACTTTTTTTTCAAAACAGTACATCTTTCTCCTTATTTCAATAGTTACACTCAAAAGCCAAACCAACATCCCACACTTTAACTTTTACAAAGTTCATAACAAATTCAAGTGCTTATGAGAGGTACAAGGTTCAAATAATTGGTCAATTCAAATAATTGGGTAAGGCTTGTATATAGTTGTCAAAGAAACAAAATTATAGGCCCAAAGGGGTTAACTAAGATACATCACAATTAGGTGGATAAATTATATAATTGGCTCAACTAAGAAATGCCTATATCACTTCCAAGACTAAATAAAACTATTGTTTCGCTTTGTCAACACACATGGAATGTTCTAGAAACCAAATGTTATGCACATAATACACAAAATCTCATACACACATGGCACATAAATCATTCCGGATTGGACTCATCAAGACACTCTAGTCAAAGCAGTTAAACAAAGTTAAGATCATACTATTTAAGGTACTTATACAAGAGTCAAAAACTGAGCCTAAGAGTCACAACTAATGCACTCACTATTCTCGAGGCATAATAAATTCAAGAGATTTCTTTCAATACAAATCATAGCACAGGGTTTCCTACTCTTGAAAAAATAAAAACTAACTACACCAGTTTATACAAAACCCTTGAAAAAGAACCGCGACACAAAGAAAAATCAAGGGGGAATTATTACATTACTTATCAAAAGAAAATATTTTTGTCTTTTTTCTTTCGACTTTAATCCCTCAAAAAACCTGTCGATGATATCCATCGCCGGGAAAAAACGAAAATTTTAAAAGTTTTATGTTTTTTTTTCCAATTTTTTTCTATCTCTAACTACTAAAATGAAAAAATAAAACTAATATACATACATACAAATATATCCCCCACCCCACAATTTATATTGTGGCATGTCCCTATGACACACAATTAAAAAGCATAAGGTAGAGAAAACTTCCATGAACTTTCTTCTATTCCAAGAACTTATGAACTCCCCCCTAATTCTGAGTTCATTCCTCATTTTCGCTCCTTGGGATTCTTTATGGATCTCATTAAGCCCAATTCTTCTAAGGATACCTGTAAGACCCATTCTTTTCTTTCTTTCTTGTCCTCATTTTGACGTGTGAATTGCTCGTTCATGATGATCCTTAACTTGTTCCTGCATTCTTTTACAAGATCAATCCATACATATTTCTGTAAATCCCCAAAATAAAATTCACATGATCAAGGTTAGAATAAGAAAACAAAGAAGAAAGGTTAAGTGAATATTCCTCTGGTATGTCCAAGACCATTGTTTCTCATTCTCTTCTACTCAATGTTGCAAATGTGGAAAGATGGATGGGGGTTTGAACTCTTCTTTTGTTGCTTCACACTCAACCACAGCCTTATTTACAATCATCTTAGTTGAATTAGAGTCCTATGGTATCGTGGAAATCACCCTCTATAGACGCTCATCCTCTTGGGAAAGTTCATTCTCGCAGAGTATCTCTTCCATATATTCCTTATCACAATGCCACGAACTTTCTAAAAGTATACTTGCTATTCGACTCACTTGCATTGTTAGGTTTTGAATGACTTCATCACTTTGCATAAACATTTTTTCAACACTATTCATGAACCTATGCATAAGCGCTTCTAAACTATTATTCTCCTCTTGAGGTGGTTGTCTCGCTTCGCTTTCATTCCAATCATAATAAGGGTATTCATCCCAATCAGAGTCACAATTGTGACCATATGAATCCTTGTACCTGTAGAGACTAGAAATAGAGTGAGACTGTTCAAAATACAAACCATAAGAAGAATACATACCTGTTTGACAGTCAACCCATAGATGATTTTCATCGCATTTAAAACATATCACAGACCGCTGATAATGTTCCGCTGCTAACTCTTCAACTATTTTTTTCGGCTGGTTATACTCCATCTTCATAGCATTTAGAGTTCAATATCAACAGTATCTTCTCCAACTTGTTAGGTACTAAAAAAATCTTGAAAAGAAGCTAACTAATAAAGAAAATAAAATAAGAAATAAAAAGAAGAAACCAAAAACAATTAATTCCCGAATTAGCACCAAAAACTACTTTGAACACTATTGATTGCCAATCCCTGGCAACGACGCCAAAATTTGACGAGTGCAAAACACCACTTAAATTATGCTCGGTAATCAAATATAGTATAGTAAAATATCATATCTATATGGATTGGAGTTAAACAATATTATCGTAGTTTATAGCTTGATTTCTATCCAAGATGATCAACAGTTAAGATTTATGTGATTTATACTAAAATTAACTAAGAATCTAGAGCTATTGACTAATGGAAATCGAAGCAAGGACTAAGCAAACAAAGATATCAATGGGAGAAGATAGGATTTTGAGGATAGGTGTAAGATAACTATCTAGGATTTAACTCTAGATAATTCACTTCTAATGTTCAAGTGAGTCTCTCGAATTCACTTAATTATCAGTTCAATTGTTTAGTAGAAGCTCCTCTCTCTATTAAGTCTCGACCTCACGAGATGAACCAATTTATGCTCTATAAAGATATGCAAGAATTGCATAGTTGATTGGTCTTTAGAAGAACCTTTCTCGATTATCCTCCTAATTAGGTTTAATCAATAAGTAAACTAGACTCTTTTGATTATTAAGAGCAATGGAGTATTTGAATAGAGAAATGATGGTGCTAGCAGAAAATGGAGACTTTAATTTCCATCCTAGATGCAGGAAACTGGGCATAATTCACATCTGCTTTGCAGATGATCTGCTCATGTTCTGTAGGGCAGACATTGAATCCATCAGGTTACTTCAAAGGGTGTTTCAAAAATTCTCTGCAGCTTCTGGTATAAAAGCAAACAAAGACAAAAGCTCTATCTACATGGCAGGGGTGAATGCAAATGAAAAACAGGCAATCTTAAGTATGTTGGGGTTTGAGGAGGTTAAGCTCCCTTTCAGATACTTAGGAGTACCATTATCCTCCAAAAAACTAACTGTGCAGCAATGTCTATCGCTAATAGAGAAAATAACAGATAGATAAGGTGCTGGTCAACAAGGTTACTATCTTATTCTGGCAGGCTTCAATTGATAAAGTCGGTACTGTTTGGCATTCAAACATATTGGGCACATATATTTCTACTCCCTAAGAAAGTCATGAAGATGATAGATGTAGTTTGCAGAACCATTTTATAGACTGGAGAAGCAACTATCACAAGGAAAGCTCTAATAGCTTGGGAACAGATCTGTAGGCCTACATCTATAGGGGATTGAATGTCATCAACTTGTGCATTTGGAACAAGGATGTTGTGATGAAACAACTATGGGCAGTTGCAATGAAAAAGGACTGCTTGTGGATAAAATGGGTCGATAATTACTATATTAAGAAGTAGAATTTAGAATACATGCCTACACCTAATAATGCAACATGGGTAATCAGGAAAACAATTGAGACAAGGGAAGACCTGAAGAGACAGCATATGCAGGGGACCCTGTGTGATCGACTAAAGACACTACAGGTACAAGGCAAATTTTCCATAAAGCAGATATACCTTATGCTGATACCCTAGTAACAGAAAGTCTAGTGGAAGAGCATAACCTTTCATACTATAGTTGGCTGCACATGAAAGATTATCTAATGTAGATAGGCGAAGTAGAATTCGAATACAGGTGCCGCAGGATTGTGTCTTCTGCACAGCTGCTACTGAAACACTGCAATACCTGTTATACATGTTCACACACGAGGTAGAGGACAACCAAAGTGGCAGCAGACATGTTTACCTTGAAATGGTAATTATAGTTAAATTTGATTTTGGGGTTCTAAAAAATATGTAAATTATTTTTATGCTAGTTGTTAGGAAATGGATGCTAAGTATAAGACAAAAAAATGAGATAAGAACTTGAAAACAGTAGGTTCAAGCAAACCGAGTGTTTGAAAATCGGGGCCTCGAGCCAGGTTATATGGGCCTCGAGGTTGAACTCGATACTAAGTTGTGGACAGCCAATGAAGGACTAACAACTTTGAGAGCTTTGATGAAGGCTCTTTGAGATCAATAATGAGCAATAAATGAAGAACAATTAATGAAATACAATAAATGTAAGCAATAAATGTAAGTAATACAATCAAGAGAGAATGTGTTTAAGTTAGAAAGCAGAGAATGTTTTTGTTCTTGTATTGAATGTTATATGTCATATTATATTACAAAATGACAAGGGTCCCCTTTATAAACCAGGGGGAATCCCAACATTGTACAAATGCACTTTTTTACAAAGGTATATGGCTGGTACAACCATTTAATGCCACGGTACGGGCTTGAACTAGCCTAACAGACTTGGTCAGCTTTAGTCACGTGCCTTGGGAATCTCCCACTTGTTCATCATAGATGGACGATCTACTCTGCCCCGAGGTCGAGCACATGGAACCCTTAGGGCCGGGCCTCGAATTGTGCCTCGGGCTTCCCGAAAATAGGCTGTGGGATATCATAATGATAAGAAACGGTCTTGAGTTCTTACCTCTTCGATACTAACCCCGTGACATCAGCCTATCAGAGCATTAAATGCCATGACTCAAAGACTGCGCAGGGGTCGCTGTCAACACGACTACCGAGAAGCCCATGAACTGCTATTGTTTCAACCTTTCCACTTCCCAAACGTTGCCCGTGTGACTTCGATAAATACCTCAATCGTTTTGCCATTCATACTTTACAACACCTTCAAGATTTTATAGCTAAGTTCACCATCTTTTGCATTCTTCCCCCTTCTATGCTTGCTTCTTCACTTTCCTTCCTAGAAACCCCTCTTTTTCATAGTCATGGCCAGAACCTCTAGAATGGTACCTCAAAAGGAGGGCACCGCCTCCTTGTTACGCCCATCGAAAGGCAAACTAAAAGTACCCCCAACTGTCGAGCAATGTAACCCTACCAAATTTGATACTGTATCCGATTTTTTTGTTCAAAATCCCCCTGCCACACCAGGCCGATGTGAGCACGTATCTTGGTACATCAACGTGATGACCGATACGAACAGAGTGAATGAAGACTACCTATGGGGGGAGGCAGCGTTAGTAGAAATACCCAATTCTGGGGAAAGCATAGTGGACCATAAAGCTGGCTTCCTCAGTGTGTATGCATACCCGGTAACTTTAGGCCCCGCAGATTCTTCGGATCTTTCTTCCCCGTTGATAGATCCAGTGATTCTCGATTTCTACCATGAGTACCGAGTGATGCTCGATCAGATTTATCCTTCTTTTTGGAGGAAATTTTATATGCTCCGGTACTTTTTTAACAAGGTCGAGGGTATGACCTTCACCCTCAATCACCTGTTCAATTATACAGCCCTCATCCCTTTCGTGGTTTGATCAAGCTTCATCCTCGATCCGCGAGACCATTCTTTTTGAGCATCGATGAGGACAAGAATCGGGGGTGGACAAGCTAGTTTGTCTAAGTGAGGACCTCGTACATTATCTCGGCTAATCGGATGCCATTCCCAGATGAGTGGAATATGAACCATAGGTGCCTCTACCTCAAACATGTTTTATTGCCTTTTCATCCTCTTCTGAAAAATTGATCTTCTTTTGATTATGCAGCCACCATTTGGTACCCTAGTGTAGTTCAGAACCTATTGGTATGGATCAGACAGTTGGATTCCGCTTTCCCTTATCTCGATCATTCTTGGCGTGACTCGGCCAAAACATGGTGGCAGGCCAAGAACCACGTTATGCTCTTTACTACTATCTTCACCATGTTTCCTTATGAATATTTTTTACGGTGGTAAGTTTGATGTATCATGCTTGTGTAGGCCTCGGGGATAAAGTGTTGATGATACCGTCTCGTGATGCTAAGGAAGGGACCTCGAAGCCCGATAAGGGCAAGAAGAGGAAGAAAATGACGTTGGTTGCGTCTCCCAAATCAGAGAAACCTAAAGTTAAAAGGCCTCAGACTAACGCCAAAGTCTCGACTTCAATTAATGTGGCAAGTCCCCATGCCGAGGATGAAGTTGATGATGATGATGAAGGCCTTTTAGTACAAAGGACGAGACTAGGTGAAGCTGCTTCACAAGTTTTTGGGCGGAAAGCCACCGAATCGGGGGTGGTCGATATAGACCAAACCCATGCTGAGGAGACCCTCGAGAAGGGTGCGGGTGTAGTCCCCGATTTCCAAGTCAAACATGGTACAGTCCGCGCCGATGATCCCGCTGCTGGTGACTCTGGAGGGACTGAACCCGAAGCTTCTCGGGGGCGAGATGAGACCCTTAGAGAACTTAATGCCCTGGGTGGCTTTAATTTGGGCCATTCGTACTCGCCGGGGGAGTTCAGGGATACATAGGACCCAGCTACCATCGATATGGGGGCTTCCCATAGAGGGGAAGATGTGCTCGAAAGCCTTCTCAACGGTGTCAACAAAGGCATTGACCTCAATGCTCCTAATGCTCTCGAGGAGGCGGAAAGGCTTCAACAACAAGTGATATTCTCTGGCATATTTTTAGCGCTTCAAACTTTTGCCTTTGTTTTTCTAACTTCCATGCTCTATTGCAGTCTAAGAAAATGTACAATCATGCTTTTTCAAGGCTTCAAGACGAGCTTTCGTGCTGTATGAAGGAGATCGAGAATCTCAACTCGGAGCTAAAGAAGTCAAAGGCCTCCTCTGCCCAAAAGGGGGAGGAGTTGAGCGGGCTTCGGGCGAATTTGGAGGGAGTGCGCCGAGAAAGGGCTGGCCTTGATGAGTAGGTAACACGGGATCCATGAACTTGTTCATCATTATTATAATTTGATGCTTATCGATTTATTTTTCCTTTGCAGATCGGGCAAAAGGATGCCCTCGTGGGGCAACTTCAGAAAGAGGTTGCTGCCAAGAATGTGGAGCTCCTCGAGCTGAGGAGGCAAAATGAGGCCATGACCTTAGATAGAGACCTATTGCGGACGAAGTTGACATCGATTCGGGGTCTTCTTCGAAATGCTCAGGAAGAGGTTGTTTCACTATCTGTGGCCAAGTCTGAGGCCGAAAAGAATGTGTCTTCATACATGAAAGATGCCGCTACTGCGAATGAATGAGCTAGAGAGATATCACAGAAGGCCAAGCAGAAGCTGACTCGGACCATCGCTTACGCTCGTGCAAAGGCAAGGAGGCAAGCTCTCGAGGAAGCTAGCGCTAAAGGTGCTGATCTCTCAGCTGAGATTGAGGAAGCCCGAGACTTGGAGGAAGAATCAGCGATATCGGCCACTTCGGATGAGGGTTCCAGATATGATCCATAGAGTAGTGATGGTGAAGAATAGACCCACGTCGTCTTCCTTTCTTTTTTGTGTATGAATTTCTCGGGGAAAAAGGTCTTGTAAAGACGCCCCTTGTAAATATATTCTTGGCAATGTAAGAAAATTTTTCTGTTGCAAGTATTCAAATTTTATATTTCAGCGTTCACACGAAGTTAACCTTCGAATTTTGATGTTGGCTCTTCGGATCCCATACTTAGAATAATTGGGACCCTCGATATCCATCAACATCTCGAGATTAGGTCGATAACATTTTAGAATTGATTCTTATAATAGCAGAAATCCTCGGGGTCTCAACGGCTCCCGAGCGCCGTGTGATAGTATCATTTATGTGACACAGTTGTGAAGAGACTGGGTGGTCCCACCGGTATACTTCCCCAAAAATGGCACTGACATGGTCAGAATCAATTGGCCTTCAGGATAGGTGAACAATCGTTGCTTGCTCTATATATTCATTTGCTTATTTCTCGTCTGAGGACTCTGTTACTTTGAGTAACTATCCCTTTTATATAGCTCTTTTTTGTGCTAGTTCTCTTACAATTTCAAGAGCTTTCGCCCAAGCCTTTACCTTCTTTTTTCTTATTTTACCATAGCCATGGCTACTACGTCCAAACCAATTCACCAAAAAGAGGAGAGTTCTGCATCTGCTTCGCGCTTGGTCGGTAGTACACCACCGGTATCTGGGAGCTAACTTCGAGGTGCTTTGTCACGAGGAGGGACTATGCATTAGAGAGACCTCTCAATGTTTAGGGCCATCAGGAGAATACATCGAGGTTTATCTCCTCAATAGGGAAGAAGCACCTCGAGGCAGTTAGAAAAGACTGTGGATGGGGAGAGGAAGTGGTACTGCAGGTACCTTCCCCATAAGAGAGCATCATGGCTCATGTCGAGGGGTTTTTGAATGTATATACGTAACCCTTTATGTTGGGCCCTCTTGATATGGTCATGCTCAAATTTTGTAGAAGATGTCAGGTTACCCTGGCACAGGTTCACCCGTCGTTTTGGAGGATAGTGTTGATGATAAGGTATTTTGCAGATAATGCCGAGCTCGAGTACACCCTGAGCCATCTTCTTAGACAATACCGGTCCTTTCATCATCGAGGCCTGATTACTCTATGACATCGATCCACTCGGCCTTTATTGCCAGCAATGAAGAACATAGGGACCGAGGGTGGATGAGTCGTTTTGTCTAAGTGTGGACTGTCGATATTACCCCCGCAGAGTTCTTTCCATTTCCTGAGAAATGGAATTTCACACGTAAGTGGTACACTTGTGTTTTTGTTACTTTTTCCCATAGTGGAGGTGGACTCTGTAAAGATGCTTTTTTTTCTTTTCTTTTTCGCAGCAATCCCGTGGATGCCACACGAGGTTCCCGACCTGGCAGATTGGTCTCGGAAACTGGTAGCTTGCTCGACTTATGATGAGCGTAAGTGGCAAGATCTGGCCAATGGTAGATGGGAGTCAAAACATCATGGTACGTGGTGTGTGGCTTGCTTTCTTTGAATGGTACTTTCTTTTATGTGAACTAACCCCGTCACCACAGGCATTGGAGATTTTTCTGAAATGAGGTCGTGCCCCCTCGGGGAGGAGGAAGAATCGCCGACTTTGGGTCTAGGACTGATAACAAATGGAAGGAATCCTCGAAGGACGAGGGTGCTTATAGCGAGGCAAGACTTGCTCAAAGGCTGAAAGAAGATGTATCTGTTGATCCTATGGTATCTGAGGCTTCTAGCCTTGGAAAAGTGGTTCCTCTCTTACCGCCGTCTTCATTTCCCACCAAAGGTACTTCGAGGGATACAGGTGTTCAACCGCCATCCTTAACCCCCGTCGAAGGTACTTAGAGAGATGGTCGAGATCAAGGGCTGCCTAAATCAATCGGGCTCTCGAGCGACCATATCCCCACCGAGATCGGTTCAACTGGGGCCGGTGAGACAAGGCCAGTAGGTGCACGCTCAACCTTTGAGGAGGCTTAGCGGCTTTGTTCTGTGGTGAGCTTTGGTCAACTTGGTTGATCTTCTGATTTTACATTTTTGTTTTCTCATTGAGCTTATTTTTCATAGACCTTTGACAAGCTCAAGTTCGAGCTGCTCCACTGTGAAGCTCGGTTAAGGAAAGCCTTGGATGGGGAGAAATCCCTCAGGCTTCTTCGTGATGAAAGGGGAAAGGAATTGAGGCACCTTCGGTACAATGCGAATCGAAGCCTGAACTACAAAAGCCACCTTGAGAAATAGGTAACTTTTTCTCTGAGGGAATGCATGCTCATTCTTCTATCCTCAGAGATTAATATTTTAATACCCCAGTTACAGAGCAAGACGGAGGATTTGGAACTCCTTTGGGGCAAGGTTGGCCAGGCCAAGCATGAGTGTAACGAGCTAAGGGCTCAGATAGATGCCCATGTTGTGGCCAAGAAGAATGCTCTGGCCAAGGTTACTGGTCTCGAGGTGCATCTCCGGAATGCCCATGAAAATAGCTTGATTCAGACGAGCATGATTGCAAGACTCGAGTCCGACCTTTTGGAGATGAAGGTCGAGGTCGTAGACGCTCGGGCTGAAGCTGAAGAGATTCGGGCTAAGGATGACAAGAAAGTGGCCGCCTATTTAAAAGATGTTGCTGACGCTCGAGCTGAGCTAAGAGGGGCTTCTGATCGAGAGAGCAGAAGTAACGAATATGCCCAGTGCAAATCTCGGAGGGAAACCCTCGAGGATATCCAAGCTAGGGGCTTCGATCTCTCGGAATAGATAAAGCAGGAAAAGGTGGACGAATATGACCAAGTTCCTTTTGTCTGATGCCGAAGATGATGAAGAAGAGGCCGATGGGGCCGCAGTTCCCGAGTGGAAAATAGACTAGGCTTTATTCTTTTTGATTCTTTGTACATTGTTCTTTGAAAACTTTGTGTCATACATGCATATGTAAAGAAACCTTTTGGTTTTCTCCTTCCATGAATTTCTATTTACTTGTGTATGCCTTTCTTTGTTTTAAGTTTTGACGTTTTGTCAATGATTAGTCAGACGAATTGGCATTTGAGTAAAAACCCTTTGGTTTATAATTTGGCCCTGGGGCTTGTTAGGCTGGCTCATAGGCTCTTACGCATTTTCCCTTAGGAATTTTTAATTTAAATGTTTCGGGCTCAGTCTCCGAGTCGGATTTTGATTCGAGCTTATTGACCCTTAAGTTTTTTAATTTTAAGTTGGCTCTTAGGCTCTTATGCGTATGGTTAGTACGACCTATTTATATAGGCTGGCGATAGTGGCTCTTATACGTGGGGTCGGTACGACCTCTTAATATAGGCTGGCGGCAGTGGCTCTTACGCATTGGGTCAATACGACCTCTTAATAAAGGCTTTATTTTTCCCTCGCTAAAGACTTTTTGAAGTTTTTGTGTCCTCCTGACTCTTTGACATCTTGACAAGAGCCTCGATTGTGAGCCGTTATATAGCGATAAATGAGCACCTCAGGAGGTTTCGCTTGATGGCTGAGTTGTTTCGAAGCCTACTTTTTGGAGTTGATATGATCGAAGTTCTTTTTCTTATGCTGAGGGTAGCCTGATTAACCGATTCTTGTCAAAGCTTTTTTCGAAGTAATTGAAGGCCTGTGATTTTATAGTGACGGTCGGGCGGCCCCGAGTCGTGTAAGTTTGGCTGGTACAGCCTTGTGACCGTAGTCATTGTATTTGGCCGAAGCCTTTTAGTCCTCGAGTGAAGTAGTTTCGGCGTCTATATTGAGGGTGTGTCTTTTTAGGGGTCTTATAAGTTCAGATATATAGCCTTAACTTTAAGATCGGGATTATGCTTTTTGAAAGGTTTTACAAATTTTAACATGCCTTACGTGAGGTCTTATAGATGAGTTACTTGTTACAAGTATGGTTCATGACTTGCTTGAGGTTTTACAGATAAGTTACTTGGCACAAGTATGGTTCATGCCTTGCTTGAGGTCTTACAATTTGGTGTTGCCTTATAGAGGTCTTATATTGTTGATAATACCTCATAGAGGTCTTACATTTTCTAGTATTGCCTCATGGAGGGCTTTCAAGCTTGAGGTTGCCCGCTTGGGGTCTTATGGCCTTGAGTCCCTGATAGTTCGATGGGATGATAGTAAATGACAGTCCCCGAGACGTCGAAAGTTTTTTGGCTCTAGGGCAATTCTTTGTAAACTTGATGTTGCCTCATCGATGGCTTATGAGTTCGAAGTTTCCGACCCGGAGTTCATATGGATTCAGGTTTTTAACGTTAGTGCCCGAGTGTTCGGGAGATTTTTTGGCTCTAGAGCCGTTTTTCGTAAAAGCAGCAGACTTCTTTGAAGCATAAGGTATTTTTATGGAGGAGAAAATATTCTTTGATTACTTGACACAAGTATACATGTTTATGCCATCAAGGGCTCAATTATTCTATGCGGGCACGGTTCATTCGATCGTTTGGCCCGATACATCTTTTCCCTATCAAGACCCTTTTTGGCTCATCTTGATTTCTTCGAGGAGGTGGCCACCCGGGCATATGCCCCCTAATATTTGAGGTTGATTGAAGAGAAGCCTTGAATACTTGTTAAGTTCCCCTTAGGTAGCATATAGATCTTGCCTCGTTAAAAACCTTGTCGGTAAAACCCTTCTTGGGATAAAACCCAATCGAAGGAAAAGAGTGCAACGTATGCTTAAACACCTTACGGTCTTTGAGCTGGACAACACTTCGACTGTTCTGACCGAACACCTGCACAAAGGTTAGTGTAAGATGTAAATAAAAAGGGAGATGGTTATACCTTAGTCGTGATGGCGCTTGGAGACTTGATATGCTTCAAATGTTTTCTTCGGGGATGCGGCACGGTCCTTTGCTCGTTTTATTCGAGTGTAGCCGAGAATGTGTCTAGTGATTTCTACTTCACTGTTTGCTCATCCTTTGGCTCCTTCGATGTTGGAGGCGTTGATGTCGATGTCACATCGTGCACCGCGAACATTTCCCTCGCTGCATGTTGTTCCCCATACACGATTTTTATTCCGTCCTTAGTTGGAAACTTCATCATTTGATGAAGGGTTGATGGTACTGCTCTAATGCAGTGTATCCATGGCCTTCCAAGCAAGGAGTTGTATCTCATGTCTCTTTTGATGACATGAAACTTGGCATTTTGTGCTGCTCCGACCACGTTGACTGGGAGGGTGATTTCCCCTTTGGTTGTTTCGCTCGCCATATTGAATCCGTTGAGGACTCGAGCGGCGGACACGATCTAGTCAAGCAGTCCGAGCTGCTCCACGACCCTTGACCTGATAATGTTGGCCAAGTTGCCTGGATCCACAATTACACGTTTAATTTTAAATGTATTCACAAGAAAAGAAATTACCAGTGCGTTGTTATGGGGCTGAGACAAGGTCTCGATGTCCTCGTCGCTGAATGTGAGAGCATCTTCGGGTATGTAACCCCAAGTTCGCTTCTCCCTGGTGATGGATATTTTTGTTCTTTTGACAATGGGTTCCTGCAGGATGTCGATTCCTCCAACGATCATGTGGATGACATGTTGCAGCTCATCTATTTCATTCTTCATATTCGCCTCTCTTTCCCGGAACTAATTGTTGGCTCGGTCGCTAAGGAACTCCCGGAGGTGCCCTTTGCTGAGTAGCCGGGCTACTTCTTCTCGGAGTTGTCTGCAATCTTCTGTCCTATGACCGTGTGTGCCGTGAAATTCACACACTAAGTTGGGGTTCCTCTGCGACGGATCTGATAGTATAGGTCTTGGCCACCTGATGTCTCTGATTTTACTGATGGCAGATACGATATCTAAAATGTCAACGTTGAAGTTGTATTCCGAAAGGCGGGGTGATTCCATCGGTCTTTTGTGTATATCAAATCCGGCTCTGCTCATGAGTCCCCGAGGATTTTGACCTCGATATGACCTTCGATTGTTTCAGGATATGTTACGCCTTGGGGCGTTTCTCCTATCTTCGGTGTATGGTTGGTACCTTTCCTTGTTTGGCTTTAACTCCTTTGCCAGGAGTCTTATTGGATAGACCGAGCACAAGGGGGCTCCCAGTTGGTTGTCTTCGACTGATATCGGTTGTGGACATCCGACCAAGTCACGACAGGATATTTGACCAAATTCTACTTCAGCTGCTTCGAAGCCACCGAGCTTCATTCGTTCAAGCCTTGGGTGAAGGCCTATACAGCCCAGTCAGCCTTGGGTGAAGGCCTATACAGCCCAATCATCGGAGACTGGTGGTAATTCCATTTGCTCCATTTGAAAGCGAGATATGAACTCTTGTAGCATCTCGTTTTCTCTTTGTTTGATCTTGAAGACGTTGGATTTCCTTGTAGCCACCTTGATGGCACCAGCGTGTGCCTTTATAAAAGAATCGGCCAACATAACAAATAAAACTATTGAATTCGAGGATAGCTTGTGATACCACATCATGGACTCTTTTGAAAGTGTTTCCCCAAATTTCTTCTACAGGATGGATTCGATCTCGTCGTCCTTCAGGTCATTTCCCTTTACGGCACAAGTGTAAGCAGTAACGTGCTCATTGGGGTCCGAGGTCCCATTGTACTTCGGGAGATCCAGCATTCTGAATTTCTTCAGGATGGGCTTCGGAGCCATACTTGACGTGAATGGCTTTTATACGAATTTCTTTGAGTCAACACCTTTCAAGATTGGGGGCACACTCGGATCTGGTCGACCCTCGAGTTGTAGGTCTCCACCTTTTTGTCGTTAGCTTCTATCATCTTTTCGCCTGATTCAATCCTCTTTGTGAGGTCCTCGAGCATCTTCAAAATAGAGGGGTCGGCTGCTGACCCGTTGTTACTCGATCTTCCCGGTACCTATTCGGCTCAAGGAGGCATTTCCAGTACTGCTATGCTTGGAGTTTTTTGGTGGCTTTGCAGTTGAGCAATCGCCAGCTGTTGTGCTTGTAACATCTCAAAAGTAACGTGAAGGCTAACCTCTTGTTCACCTCACGCTGGGATTTCCTAAGCTTCTTGTTGGTTTTCTTGGTGTGTGCTCCTGTTTGTGTGGGAGCTGATGTCGACGTGTTGAGCATTGCGGAAGACCACGTCTATGGGAATTGGTTCTGGTGCATTTTTGGGTTTCGTGGTGGTACAACAACACCTGGAACAGCTACACCATTCTCTCCATGGTCCTCAAGACCGTTGTTTTCATTTGTGTTTACTGAGTTATACATTTTGACCTGAAATCAAAGATTCTTAGACAAGAAAAAGTGTAAAAGATAACTTGCATTATGTAACAAACCAGCAAAAAAACAACCACTATTATTTTTAGCCTCATGGTGGGCGCCAAACTGTTTACCTTAAAAATGATAATTACAATTAAATTTGATTTTGTTATTCTCAAAATACGTGATTTATTTTTATGCTAGTTGTTAGGCAATAGATGCTAAGTATGAGACTAAAAATGAGATAAGAACTTTAAAGCAGTAGGTTCAAGCAAACCGAGTGTTTGAAAACCGGGGCCTCAAGTCAGGTTATACGGGCCTCGAGGTTGAGCTCGATACTAAGCTATGGACAACCGGTGAAGGAATAACGGCTTTAAGAGCTTTGATGAAGGCTCTTTGAGATCAATAATGAGCAATAAATGAACAACAATTAATGAAATACAATAAATATAAGCAATAAATGTAAGTAATAGAATCAAGAGAGAATGTGTTTAAGTTAGAGAGCAGAAAATGTTCTTGTTCTTGTATTAAATGTTGTATGTGATATTATGCTACAAAATGATAAGGGTCCCCTTTATATACTAGGGGAAATTCCAACATAGTAAAAATACATTTATTACAAAGGTATATGGCTGGTACATGAATCTCCCACCCGTTCATCATAGCCGCCGATCTACTTGCCCTGAGGTCGAGCACATGGAACCCTCAGGGTCGTGCCTCGAACTGTGCCTCGGGCCTCCTGAAAATGGGTTGTAGGATATCATAATAATCATAAAATCGGGCTCTTTGATTTTAGCCGTATACAAGACATTACATAGTTTAGACATATTTGCTTAGATGTTTATGTAATAATCTGTTTAATTTTCTTGTGATTAGCAGAAATGCCTAGTTGGGTAGATGGAAAATGCAATTGTAAGCTAGGATGAGTTTTGTAGATACTGGATTGTAGTTGGTCAGCAGTTACACGGCTTTGTACATATATACTTTTGATTAATACAATTTGAGTTTTAATAAAAACAAACTCAACCAACAATATAATGCAAAGATATCACAAGTTATGCCTCTCTCTATTACATGAACAAGTGAATATAGATGCAGTAATTAAATCATCCAGAAATGCTGCAATACATAAAACTAGAGTTATAATCCACAAAGAAATATCAATACACCAAATCCATCAAACTCTAAAGGGAACTACTCCATAGATATGGAGTAATTCATCACAAGTATAATAAAAATATAGGAAAACATAAATTCAATCCGAACTCGGGCCTTGAGTGAGGAAGGAATGATGAAATCCTTATACCAAGTGGGGTTGGGCCTAGACGAAACCACATTCTCCTTCCTGACATAGGATTTTCACTTTGTATAATTTGTACAGGCACCCATGGGGTGACACGTCATGCGAGGCAGAAGTGGGAAACTTTAGAGAGCTACACAATTGACAGGCATCATGATTTGTACAGCCGCGATGCCTCACGCGCGGCCCCACGCACTACAGTTATGGGATTTTCTCAGAGTACAGTTCAAACTTTGATTTTTGATGTCCAAAATTGGTCCTCGTCCCCCTAACACGATCCCGGCTTAATCCTTTTGGCTTTTACTCAGACTTCAAAGCTCCAAGTAGCTCGAATTAGCTCCATAACATCTACATCACTAGGAATCACTCATACAGGGCGTAAAACACACTATAAATAATAAACACTAGCAATTAAAGCTCAAACACATGTAAAATTCAGTAAATTAGAGTGCAATGAGTGACTAAAATACGAGATTGTAGCCTACCATCAATGGGACAATCATTTAAGTGGGAGATATTGAGATAACATATGGAGATTCTTGTATTCTTGAGATTTAGAGATTGGATCTTCTTAGAGGCAAACTATCCCTTTTATTATGGATTGTGAAAGTGTGTTAAGGGTTAGACAATTGATTGTATATGTTCTGGATAGGTCACTGTGGAGGATATTTACCTATTTTAGAGTTGTTTGAATCGATTGGTGGGGGTGAGGGTGGGGTGGGGGGGGGGGTTGTTGGTATTACTAATGTGAATGTGTATTCTACACTTAGTTGGATTTGCTTACTCAGCTCAACTTTTGCTATGGGTGCATCATCGGGTGGAGTGGATCTTACTCATGTCTTGATCTATTTTGTGTGTTACTTTGTTATGCTATGATAGGTTGTGAGACTACTTCACTATTCACACGTATGTTGTGGTCCTGTTTATGCCTTGTAGCGATGTATGAACGATATGGCTCTTGAAATGTTGATTTTATTATTGCACCTTAATCATGCTTATTGTTTCCACAATCTATTATGCTATTCGTCTACCCATGGTTATGATTATGCTCTTTACGTGTTTGTTGTTGATACACATGTGTATAGTGAATATAAGAATGGATATTCCCATGTGGATTGATATGTTTGGATTGGGTTGCATCCACAATGATGTTAGGTGGGAATAGGTTGCATGTTGCAACAGTATTATGTTGGATCGGGTTGTACATAGCGACAATGTTATATTTGATACGATTCCTTGTGCTTATTCCGTGTGTTTTGTGTCTTCCTTGTGGGATGGATTCATAACATTATGCTTTTGTGGTTTTATCTGTAAGACTTTTTGGATAATTCTCTTAATTGGCTCTCTTTTCATTATTGATCACATTCGAGCTATTGCTTGTTTGGTTCACGGATTGCATTGCATATGGTTTTAGGTGGTATTTGGTATGGATTGTCAATTGAGCAATGTGTACTGGGTGAGACGGGGTTATTGGACTTCGAATTAGTTCCATCATATTTGGATAACATATATTTGGAAGAAGAATGCCATTAGTCATCTGATAATTTGGCAATGGTTCAGGGTGAGAGAACTCCACGACTTGTTGATATGATATGTGGTTATGAGTTTTTACATGTTTCTTTCATCATTAGCTGTTTTGCAAAGGTTTGGAACAAGGTTTTATTTTGATATGAGATATATTACCGGTACTGGGTTTGGTAATGAACAACTATTGTGGTAGGAATATATGGCTATGGGCATATAAGTTATGCACTACATAGTGTGGTTATATCTTGTCAGTACATTTATGGTTGATATAGCTTGTCGGGATTTGTACAAGTGTATATATACATGAATCGGATCTTAGAGGGAGTTCCGAATATTGGAATATGGTTCTAAGGATTGTAAGCTAAGGTTGAAGAAAAAAATCTTCAGTTAAGATTGTGTTAATGGGCTTATATGGATTGAGGTGACGTGAGATAACCCATGGTTATGTGTATGATGAGCTTATACAATGTTTTGATGACTTTGGAACAACTCTTAGCACGTTCAAGGATGAACATATATTTACGTGAGAGGAGAGCGTACGACCCATGCAATCATTTTGAGTTCTAGCATTTCATTCTGTGAATTGAAACCTTGAATTGGTTTTGATTTTCGAGAGCTCCGGGATTGGTTTGGAAGATTAATTCTTATTAAGGAAGCTTTAAGTTAGAAGAGTTAACCAAGGTTATATTTTTGAGTTAACAAACTCGAGTTAGGGATTTGATGGTTTCAACAGGTTTGTATGATGATTTTGGACTGTGGCGTGTATTCGGAATTGGATTTAGAGATTCCTGGAAGATTTGGCTCTATTTACCGAAAGTTGGCAATTCGAAGGATTGGAGAGTTCATAAGTTTGACCGAAAGTTGACTTTTGTGTTATCCAAATCCTATTATGGTTTCGAGACCTTGGTGTCACGACCCCGGTACGCCCTCCGTGAACCATCGTGATGGCACCTAGTCTCTACGACTAGATAAACCTAAATTGCGGAAGAAAACCAAATTAGTGGAAATAAAATAATTTAAAGCAGAAATAAGTGATAAACAGCGTTTAAAAGTGCCGCTCGGCATACACAATATTAACTGTTAAAACCAATACATTTTTCCAAAACCCGGAAACCCATGAATCACAAGCTAAGAGATACATAAGAAGCTTTAACTCCAGAAATGTCTAACTAAAGTAGGAATACTGAAGGGCTATACTATTACAGAAAGATAGAAAGGGACTCCTCGGTCTGTGGATGCGGCAGATATACCTCAAAGTCTCTACAGAAGCACCTCGCCTCATGGATGATAAGACAGAGTGAAAGTACCTGGATCTGCACATGAAAAACATGCGCAGAAGGGGCATGAGTACACTACATCGGTACTCAGTAAGTGCCAAGCCTAACCTCGGTCGGGTAGTGACGAAGAAGGTCAGGGCCCTACTGAGGTTAAATAAAATATAAGGTATAACAGTGTGGAATAAATAGTATAATCAAGTGCAACAGTAAGAAATAACATAGAATAGAAAGAACAACAACAACTATAACAGAGAAAAACTAATCACAAAAAAGAAATACAACTCAACACAGAGATAACAACCGGGGTACCTTCTAGGATACCGTCCTGTAATCCCAATTACATCTATCCTGTGGATCTCCCAAGATACCGTCCCGTAGTCCATCATATGTATCTGAAGGATCTCCTGGGATCCCATCCTGTAGTCCAACTATCAGTGCGTGGGGATCTACCGAAATTCCGATCCGTAGTCCCAAATATAAATACCCAGTACTGGGGGAATCTACCGGGTGTAGTCCCGTAGTTCTATATAACTGCGTAGGGGGATTTACCAGAATCCCACATATGTAGTCCCAATTAAACAGACGAGGGGATCTACCGGAATCCCACATCCGTAGTCCCAAATAAGCAGCCAAGGGGGAGATCTACCGGAATCCCACATCTGTAGTCCCAAATGTAATTACACGGCAGCATCATGAAAATATTCAAAAATGTCAATTTCATATCAAGGCAAACAAGTAATTCTAGCCTAGCATGCTGCACGGAATTCAGGTAAAACAGTTTGAGCAAATAAGGCAATTAAAAGACTTAGACATGCTTTCCTAAGCTAACAACAGGTTTTAAATGCAGGTAATATGAACAAGAAAAGAAACATACTAGTAATTACTTAATGAAAATTGGATTTTCAATAATTAGCACAAGTACGCACTCGTCACCTCACGTACAAGGCATTTCAATTAACAGTAATACCAAATCCTAAGGGGAAGGTCCCCCACACAAAGTTAGGCAAGCCACTTACCTCGAACCGACTCAATAATCAATCTGAAATCACGCTCTTACCACGAGTACTCAACTCCAAATGGCCCAAATCTATACAATTCAATTTCATAACGTAAATAACACTTCAATTAACTAATTCTACAAAGAAATTCTAAGCTAATACGCGAAATTAGGTAAAAATGACCAAAATGCCCCTCTGGCCAACATCTCGGAATTGGGTAAAATTTATATTTTTAGAATCCTCACACTCTCACGAGTTCATGCATACCAAAATTATCCAAATCTAAAGTCAAATTACCACTCAAACGTCAAATTTTAGGTCTAAGAACTTTCTTCCAACTTTTCCCCAATTTTCATCTCCAATCCGAAATTAAATGATGAAACTTACTATAAATTGATGGAATATAACTAGAAAGGGTTAAAGAATCGTTACCCAATGATCCCCTCTTCAATTTCCTCTCAAAATCACCCTCTCCTAAGCTCCAAATCTAATTTCTAACTTTTGAAACTAAACCCTCGAAATTTCATATTTCTGCCCAGTTGTTACCGCTTCTGCGGTCTCACTTTTGCGGAACCATGATCGCATTTGCGACTTCTCACTTAAGGCTCAAGTTTCGCATCTGTGGCTATCCTTTCGCAGATGCGAGGTCGCTTCTGCAGTGAAGACCCCGCTTCTGCAGTCCCTGGTGCCTTTCCTCCTTTTCCGCTTCTGCGGTCACTCCGCCGCTTTTGTGGCTCTGCACTTGTGGAACCCAAACCGCAGGTGCGGTTATGACAGAAACCAGCTGAAGCTGCAACTCCCAAACTTCAAAAATCCTTCCGCCAACCATCCGAAATTATCCTGAGGCCCTCGGGACCTCAACCAAATCTACCAACATATCTCATAACTTCATTCAAACTTGTTCCAACCTTCGGAACGCTCAAAACAACATCAAAACACCTATTGTTCATCGGATTCAAGCCTAAGAACCCCAAAAACTCTAAAAATACACTTTCGATCAAAAAGTCTATCAAACCTCGTCTGAATGACCTGAAAATTTGCACACACGTCACATTCAACACTATGAATCTACTCTAACTACCGGAATTCCATTTCGACCCTCGGATCAAAATCTCACTATCGAACCGGAAACTTCAAAATTTCAACTTTCGGCATTTCAAGCCTAAAATAGCTACGGACCTCTAAAACACAATCCGAACATGCCCCTAAGCTCGAAATCACCCAAAGGAGCTAACAGAACCATTGGATTTTCATTCAGAGGATGTCTTCACACTGTTCCGATTACGGTCAACTTTCCAACACTTAAGCTCTCATTTAGGGACTAAGTGTCCCAAAACTCTCCGAAACTCAAAACCGAACGTCCCGGAAAATCAAAATAGCAGAAATAAACTCGGAAAAAGCAGTTAATAGGGGATCGGGGCATTAATTCTTAAGACGACCGGCCGGGTCGTCACACTTGGATAGGTTCCTTTTGTGTAATGGGACTTGTGTGTAAAATTTGTTGTAATCCGAAGTGTTTAGGCATGAATTAGATGTTTGGTTGGAAGTTTAGATGTTTATGAACTTAAGAGAGTTCAATAGGTGGTTTGGCCTTTGATTATTTGATATGGTGATATTGTATGTATTTGGAGGCTTTGGATGGGTCCGGGTAGTGATTATGGACTTGTTAGTATGATTGGATGGGGTCCCAGGAGGAGGGGGAGCTTGGATGAGTTTCGTACCACCCGGAGCATGTTTGGATTTGTAGATTTTGCTGGTGTCAGTAGTTCATCGCGATTGCGGAGCATATCTTGCGATCGCGAATGGTATTTGACACTAGGGGCTTTTGTTCTATGCGTTTGCGGATAGGGTGGTCGCATTCACGATGAGTTGTGGGAAGCTGCTACGCATTGGCGTTCGGAATGATATGAAGCCAGGAGGAAGTTTGGCTTTCATGTTCGTGGTGAAGGTCTTGATAAGTTGGTATTTTACCAACTTATTTCTTCTTCATACTTAGACTTTTGTGTGATTTTATTGAGAAACTAAGGTATTTTTTGAGTTTTATTATTATATTTTGGGTATTATTTGATTAAGAGAAGATATAGAAGAAAACAAGTCAAAATGAGTTAAAATGGAAAAATATAATTGCTGCAAATTATTATTGTTCGCGATCGCGGAATGTACTGTTGCGATTGGTAACTTCAAGGAAAATATCCATCACGAATGCATGTATTGGAATGCGACCGCGTTGAAGGAATTCCTAGATAAAGGCAAGGCGAGTTTCTTTCGCGAATGCGCAGCTTTGTCAGTGATTGCGTAGCTTTGGAAAGAAGTGAACCGCGATCGCAGTTGTGATGCTTGCGAACACATAGTTTGCTGGTTGGTCAAACTGGTCAAGTGTTCTTCGCGAACGCGTGATTCTTTCCGTGATAGCAATGCTTTCAGATGTTATTCACCACGATCGCGATGCTTGTTTACACGATCGTGTAGCATATTAACTGGGCAGAATTTGGACAAGAACTGGAATTTCATATTTTTACCTCTCAAACCTTTTAATACTTAACCTAGCTCATTCGGAAGATATCGTTCGCAATCTTTGGCAGAAAATATAAGCTTGGAGATAGGTTTCTTGCACACACACTTGGGAGTTGAAGATTTGAATACTTTGGATGAGATTTTTTTACTCATTTCTTCAATTCCTTGATTTGTATTGAATATTTAAGTGTGTTATATTTATTTCATTACTTAAATCATGTTTATGAGAATATTCATTATCAAAGTTTGGATTAAAACTATTGTTATGCATATATATTGACTGATTTTTATTATTATTGGAGTGAGTTAATTATTTCTTTAATTATTCTTGTTCTCTAATATTTCCACCGGGATTAGCTAACCCTAGGACTCACCCATTAACAAATTAATCTTGAAAAGTGTAAATTGAGGTTGGAAAAGATTAATTAACAAGAACTTGAGGAGTTAACCCTCACTTTATAGATTCTACCTATGGATAGGATTGAACTACTTGTAGCCATATTTGGGTGCACTTAATCTCTTAATTGTTTTTGGGATAATTCAATTAGGAAGTCTTATTTTCTTCGGAAGAAGCTAATATAGAATTATTGTCCGAGGCTAATTAACACAAACTCGCTCATATTTATAAAACCGTAAACTATATTGGAACATTACTTTAGTGTAATTCCCCATGTATCCATGCTCGTAGCCATTGATAATTTTACTTTCTTATTTATTTATATTTCTGCATTTAGATATAATATTTTATCAAAACCTTTATTAGTGTTTGGCTTAGCATAATAGGTGACAATTTTCTTACTTACCTAATTGCCTACATATTATTCTATGTGGGGTTCAACACCGACTCATAGTTGGGTAAATTATATTGCATGCACCAAGTCCTTTTCTCTTTGAGGAGTGGACTTAGACGTCAACAAAATTAGCGATGTTGCCGGGGAACAATTTGGCGCATTTGGGTTGTTTGAAAAGTAAGGTACGTGCTTTGGTCCAAATTTGTGAATATTTATGTAGTTAATTTTTCTTATATTTGTTTATTTTCTTAGTTTTTGAAAATGGCTCCATTCATTGAAAATTGGTTGGATGACAGTTGTTCATACTTATATGACCCTTTTCCTTATTGTGGAGGACCACACTCATTGCAAAATTATTTAAATTCTCCCGAGGGTGGATTGTGCGCACAATCGCAAACTTAAAAGTGGAGTATATGCGTAGGTGTGGTGGTCAAAATGGCCATTTGGGCTATTGTGCTTATTTGTTCTTTCCTTCTCCGAAACCCCTGTATGATGATTCAACTTTTGGTTTCGACATCTATAGGGATTTAGAAGTAGAAGAAAATGAGCATGGCCAAAACGGAGAGTTAAAACTCATGATGAAATGCCTAGTTTGAAGAAGGAAATAAAGAGCAAAAAGCATTGGAGGAGCTTTTGAAAAATAGTCTCTAAAGTGATTTGGCTCTTGAAATGTTTGAACTCACAAATGGGAGAAATGCTTGATGCTTTAGAGGTCCAGAAAGCCTTGAAAGTGAATGGTAGCCAAGAACCCCCCTTAAAGGTTGAAGCCGGAAAACCTTCTTTGGCACTTAATCAAAACCAAGAAAAACTCTCAATTGGTCAAAATGAGACGATAATTCTCATGTTGGAGACCATTCTTGAAAATGAGGAGAAGCAAAACTTGGCACTTGAGGACTTGAAACAAGTATTAAATCGAAATGATGAGACTATCCACACGTTGGAAGAACAAATGAAACCATTGGTTGAGGCTCATAATGCTCGCCAACTTGAGAGTGTGGAAAGAGGTCAACAAAAGTCCAACTTCAAGGAAGAAAGTGAGATTCATTTTGATGATTCAAGAATTGAACATCTGCCATCCAACTACATGCTTGTTAGTGATGTCGAGAAAAAATGGAATTAGAATCAACTAGCGTAATCGAAAATATGATTGAAATTGACTCTAGTTCAGGGAAAAAAGAGGATGTCAAGATTCGGTAAAACTTGCAATTTGGAGGCTTGATGTCTCACTCCAAGCATTTTTTAACATAGGAATTGTGCAATGAGCAAAGGCAGGAGCCATACATTCCTTAATTTGAAGGCGTGAAAAGGCATAACCATATTCCCCAAATGAAAGTCAAGAAATACAAAATAAAACAACAGGTTCTTGGCCTTTTTATCTACTTACAACCCTCGTTGCTCGTGGTCAAAAACTTGACTCCAAGTTAGGTGCCCAATTCATATCTTCCAAGCGGAGAGAAAAGTGTTAAATTTGACTCGTATCTTACTATGACGTTAAATGCGATGCTTGTTGGGTGGCAACCCATCATTTTTAAAATTTCAAGCCATTTTAGAAATTTTCTTTTTTAGAATAGATTAAAATATTATTTTTGACTAATTTGTAAAGTTTCACAATTTTTGGAGTTAATTTGAGCAGGTCCGGGCGTTGGGACAGCCCCAAACCAGTAAGCAACTAAGATTGCAAAAAATTGCATAACATCGCGTTCGCAGACAAACACACACGATCACGAAGAACAAGTTATTTCATTTACTCCATTTGAACGTAGAAGCTGAAACACGGTCTCGCCTCACTAGGAAATTGTTGTTCTTCACGAACGCCTAAAACTGACGCGATCGCGAATCGTCAGGTAAGTGCCCCAACGTTAAAACACTAGAAATTCAAAGGGAACCCACTTCTGCCTAAGCAGAGAAACTGTTCCCCCAAAATCATATCCAATTCTCCTCTTACTTCAATTTCATTGCAATCTTCACTCGTCACTCTCAAGACATTTGGCTTTCTCCCTTAACTCTCACTTCTTCTAGTTCTTGTTGTGAAATAGTTGAAAAGCAACCATGTTCTCAAGGTTTTAGGGCTTAAGTTCAAAAATTCGAACTAAAAATTTTGTGCCTTTTACATGCTTGCTTGGTGGATAAGGTTGTTGAGTGATTGAGTATTTTAATATGTAAAAATCTAGGGAAAGGAACGAGCTTTAATGTTATGAAATGGCTAAGAAAATTCACGGTCCTATTTATGTTTGATGAAATGTCTGAATGAAGTATTGCTGGGCGAGGAAGAAGACCTTCGCGATCGCGATGCCCCATTCAGCCATCGTGCAGGTCTAATTATTCTGTGAAAGAAAATTGCCTTTCGCCATCGCTTGTCATTTCCACTATGAAAGAGCTATAAGTCTACGAAAAAATAATTGCTCTTCGCGATCGCGGTGCTTAATTTCACGATCACAATTCATTAGCCTCCGGGCAACAAATTAGTAGCTTTGTAGATTTTAATGCTGATGTTTTTTGGTCATTTTCTTTAGACTAAATACATCATAATACAGTGTATTTAAGTACACATAAAAGCTTTTAACTTATACTATTTAACTAGATTAAAACACGGTCTTCTTAGAATATTAAGTACTCTTGTTTTACCCCAAAAGTATGGGTTAACATCTTTGGTTAATTTAACCTCCAACCCGCACGATACTTTCTTAAAACTTGTTTTGACCCATAAGTATCTTTGTAAAGGTCCTTCAACTCTCCGGCTCATATTGATTCATTTAAGACAAATTCTAACATGAAAGTACGGGGTGTAACATCCTTCTCTCCTTTGGAACATTCATCCTCGAATGTAAAGGATTCTTAGAGGAGAAACTAGCTCTTACGGTTTTTACAGAAATTTCGATAGAGTCTCCTCTGTAAACAGGACTATCCAATACCTCTCAAACAGCCAAAAACATATCGTATTCCACATAGGGCATGTTGATTTTGCGGCTCTTCATATCACTTTGACAGAGTTTCCTGTGTAATTCCAACATACCCCTTACCCGTACGTAGTCCAGAAAACATATTATAGGCCGTACAGGGTCAGGTATATTACGATACAGGTCTCACCGATCAGAAACCATTTAAAACAACTCATTATACTCTCATATCTCGTACGCCCGAATAGACAGTAATGTCTTAAATCTTAATACCTCCGATAATCTGAAATAAATGAGGGGATCGATTTCTTTATCATGGTGTTCCCTCACGATGCTTATTTCTTGGTTCTCGACTTGCTGGCCCAATATGGTAATCAAGACCCCTTTTTGTTAAGCCCTACACAACTTTCGGCTTGGTTAGTTACCCAACTCATTGAATTACTTTATGTAACCGTGTACATCGTGGGCTGAGCTTGGCATTCTTATAGAATTTTATAAAGTTGATCAGTAGCGAAATTTCAGGGCTACCCTTTCAATTTGAATCAACTCTGAGTTACATAATTGCTTATTTACTTAGACCTTTTGTCTGTCCTAAGTTACCTTTAACATCCTTGTAATCATTTTACTTCTTCCACCACCCGTTGGGCTAGAGCTGGTCCAAACGGTCTCATCTTCTTGGTTTTCAACCATTTAGTCGGAGTCCCATATTTATGCCCATATAATGTTAATTCTCATTGTAGACAACTTATAAAGTAGTAAGCAACATCTCCTAACGATTCTTGCTTCAAAACTCCCGTAGATTTGATCGTATTTTTAGTATCCTGAATTGGCCTATCGGATTCCTGATGTTCCACCTTAACTTGTTGGTTACAGCTTTGTCATTATATTCTTCATATGACCTTACTAGTACGTTGTTTATACCTCGTAGTACATTTCCGTTGAACTTAGATAACTAAACAGTAGTAGCAATAAACCTCGATTATAATTTTATCTCGTAACCCAGCTTAGGGCTTCACCTGAATCAAGTTCAAAAGGCATGACCCATTCCCGTTATCTTCATTTTCTGTACCATACCAACGTAAGATCTTTGTATTGTCATTTCTCCACTTTGATCACAAGAAGTGATTTCGCACAATGACACCCTCGTTCTTGAGGTTCACCAACTTAATCTGAATATCAATTAATCGCTAAGATCCCTACAATATCCTTTCTTTACATCATTGGTATGCATAAAGCTTCCCATAAAAAAAATTCATTATTAAATATATACTAAATTGTAGACTCATGTTCCAACAATTTACTACCCCCATTAATTAGGGGCCCGTCATGTCTTAAAATATATTATCGTCGCTTATCCTTTCTTTACCTCTAATCAGTTGTACATGTCCCCTCAAAACAATCTCGTTGAATATATGTGTAAGTATTACCCATCATAGTGCCTTATTGGTCACATTCGCCGCCTCTATTATACAATTGTGTGTCACTTTGGCCCATCGATTACTTGCATTTCATATAAACACTTCACTTCTCAAGACACCATGTTCATCATATCCATAACGGTTACCGGTACATCAGTTAGCCCGCGGCACATTACTAGAAACTTGAACTTTCAATACCACGACAAACTTCTTACAACGCTCATTTCTCTGGTGATATAGGGTATTGATATTGTAGTCTTTTGGCAACTCAACCCATCTTCCTTGCTGTAGCCACAACTTCTTCTATATAGAGGCATGGTTCCCTCTAAATCCATAGGTAATATCGTCTTATCTTTCCGTTAATACCTAGTTATTGTTTACCCCAAAATTTGAAGTAAGATAGCTCTCTTCTGTGTTTCCATAATTATCTGGAATGTACTCAGTCATTTGTCATACCACATTAATATGCTACTTAAGTCAGCCGATGTTCAAAACATTTCAAAATATCGCACGTCCTGATTGCTCCTTTAGGGTATATCAACATCATAAATCTTGTTTGCACCCTCAGGTTATCAATTAGTTTATCTTATGATCCGGGAACATCCACTCGCAAGCATACACTTAGTCATTTCCCAAGTCCATTTCGCTATCGGAGCTGCAATGGAAGGAACCCTTTTCATGGAGACTTCTACTTGTAACTTTCAAACTTGTCAAGTCCGTAAGTTTAGGCCAACTCTTTATGGCCTTTTCTTAAACACTCCCACTAAATGCTATTCCATCAGGAAAACACTTATCTACTTAAATCTAAACTTACAATGTTCATATCATCCTCAGTAAGCAGTACTCTACTTGTTTCTCCCTTGAACGGGGATACGCCGGCATATCATCTATAGTTACCGTTGCGAGTGTGTCTTCCCTCCGACACGTCCATAATCATTATCCATGTCTTACCAATAGTGAACAATCGTTATTAATCATCCTCTTTTTTTTCTTTTTATTAATGTTTACCCCGAAAAATGAAAATAACAATTAAAGATAATTTGTGGTTTTAAAGATACGTGATATATTCTAATACTAGTGATTAAAGAAGTAATATTGAGCTTATGTGAGAAGAAATAATAAACCAAATCAATGTTGTTGAAACAGTAAGGGCCTCGAGCTCGTCTATCCAGGGACCTCGAGGTCAGCTAAGACCAATAAAGTACGAACAATAAAGTAAAGGCAATAAAGTTGAAGAGTAATTGCTGAGCACATTAAACAAGAAGAATAAGAATGTTCTATTGCTGTAAAAATGATCTAATGTCTTACAAAATGATTGTGGTCCCCTTTATATAGGAGGGGAAAACCCCAATATAGTACATTGCTCATAAAATTAAAGGATTATATTGGTACAGGTGTATAACGGCCTAGTACGGATCTGCACCATTTTGTGCAAACCTTATCCTTTAATTAATGCCATGGTCTACGTGTTCTTGAGAAATTCCTGCTCTTTCTTGATTGACTTCGAGATTGTAATGCCCTCGATATAAATCGTGTCAGGCCTCCAATTAGCTTCCTCGATGAGGGTGTCCCTCATTCGGATCCGATTTCCACTTCGAGTCTCCTAGGATCGGACATGTAGCCCATTTCAAGACTTCAAAATATTAAGCTCCTCGATTTTGACCGTATACAGATAACCCTTATAATTTATACTCTTTTCTCATTCCGTCATTTGTACTTCTGTTGGCCCAAGTAAAGGTTTGTTTTGAAGATTGACAAACGAATCTTAGGCCTGAACCAGGTCAATCCCTTGTGTGCATAGAAACGGGCAGATTTAAGCATGTGGGATGCACGTGAAGGAGATAAGCTTAACTTGGTATATTTGATATCTCCTTATCGAAAATGATGCATAATTGATAAGGAGAATGACTCCTTAATCAAAGAGAAAGTTATACAAGATAGGGAAGGAGTTAGAAGTTGAGATCAACTAGAACTCTTCCACCAAGGAAGAGTAACATTAGAACTCTAGTTATTTCTTTATCTACTAACTCAATAAATTGCAGGATGTTCTCACATTACATGTGATGCACACATACTAAAAGTTAAGCACGAATTGAGAGAAAAATAGCAAGGGATTTTATGAGCAATTCGTGTGAGATTTAAGAGTGCGATCCTGAAGCTACACGAACCAGATTGAAGAACCAACTCCATAAAGAGTTTCACGTGTCTTTCATTATTTCTAGTTCAAAGTGTAGTAGGTTTTTTCATATTGTACCTTTAAGCTTTATATAAAAGCTATTATAATAGGTACTTTGAGTATTCAAGTTAGAGTTAACTTGAAGTTGTCGCAACAGTTAGAGGTTAGTTGCTACAATGGGATTAGAGGTAATCCTTAGGTTTACAAAGAGTTTTGTAAATGCTGTTTTGGCTTAGTCATTTAGTTAAATGTTGGGGAAAATCCTACTGAGTAGTAGGTCATGGTTTTTTCACCTTTTGAGCCGGGTGTTTTCTACGTAAAAATACTTGTGTTCTTTACTTTCTGTATTTGTTATTCCGCAATAGTAGTATAAGAAAGACATAGAAGAACCAGGTCCTTCTATAATCTGTGCATGCAAAAAATTGGACACCATACAAATCACCCCCTCTTATGTGGTATTGAAGTATAAAACATCAATTGGTATCAGAGCAGGTTATCCTTGAAGAGGCTAATATCTTAGGAACAGATCAAGATGAACGCACCACCTGGAAACTAGGAAAGGGCAATCCACTGCTAGGCCACCACTCTTTAATGGCCAGTACTACTTTTGGTGGAAAAATAGTATAAGAGATCACATCATCGGAGAAGACTATGAGCTACGGGACATTGTCACTGATGGTCCCTGGCTACCATGAAGAAGAATGCTGAAGGAGTAGATGTGCCAAAAACGAGAGCTGACTGCACTGCTGAGGACTTGAGGAAATGGGAGAAGAATGTTAAGGCCGAGAAATGGCTTGTGTGTGATCTTGGTCCAGACGAGTACAATAGAATTTAAAGTTGTACCATTGCTAAGGAAATCTGGGACACTTTGCAAGTGGCTCATGAAGGAACATCTCAAGTAGTCCAGAGGAACACTATTATATTCTCAATATGAGAATTTCACCATAAAGGACGGAGAAACCATCCAGGAGATGTATATAAGGTTCACCACACTAACAAATGAACTTAAGTCTCTTGGAAGGATTATCCCTAAAGAATATAAAGTTGAGAAGATTTTGACAAGGGTTCTACCAGTCACTTGGGGGAGCAAAATACTGCCATTCAGGAATCAAAGAACATTGCCACTCTCAAGTTAGATGAGCTAATTGGAAATCTCACTGCTTATGAACTTAGAAGGAAAACCATGAAGATGGATGCACCCAAGAAGGAAAGTAGCCTGACACTCAGAATTACTGAAGGTTCTGAACTAGAAGATGATGAAATGGCCATGATCAAAAAGGACTTCAAGGAGCACCTAATGAGAGTAAAGGGTCCTTCAAGAAGTGAAAACTACAGCAAACAAAGGGTTCCTAAAAAGCAAACCAATAAGGGATGCTACAAGTGTGGGAAGACTGATCACCACATCTAAAATTGCGCTCAATGGGAAATTGAATGGAAGAATGGAAGAGCTAAGCAAAGAAACAGGAAGAAGGAACGGGTTCAACCTAAGAAGAACAAAGGATCAACAAAGGCTATAGTTGCTGCTTGGGGAGAAAGCTCAGATGAAAGCTCAGATGATGAAGATGCAGATGAACAAGCACTTATGGCCATTGGAGAATCTGATGAGGAATTTGAGGTAAGTGTAATTCATCTAAAAGATAAAATTAAATTTGTCTAAAGAAAGGCTATCTGAGTTACTCCTAGATTTTATTAATGAATCTGAGGAACTAAACAATGAAAAGGAACAACTGTCTAAGGAGTGTGTGATTTTGAAAGCTAAGTGCAAAAATCTGGAACTTATGGCTAGTGAAAGTGAAAGTAAAAATGCTGAGTTAAAGAACTAGGTTTATGAACTTTACACCACTGTCCTAGAGCTTAGATCTGAAAATCTAAAATTGAAATTAGGAACAGATAAAAAGAAAGTTGATCACACACAACTAACTTTAGAAGAAAATGTAGGAAAAATAAAAGATGAGTTGTACAAAAGAGATGAGTAGATAAGAGTCCTAAAGGAGGATCTAAGCAAGGTCAAGCATGAGCTAGACAGAACCTGTAAATGGAGCAGGTCCTCCGATGCACTTTCATGGCTACACGAACACCATAGTAGAAATAAGAGAGGACTTGGCTACGAGACCCCTGCACCTAAGTGGGATCCCAAAAGCAAGTACCTCACACTTCCTCAGAACAAAATTTCCACACACTATGGTAAAACTGGTCACTATAAAAGTGAATGCATTGCAAAAGAAAAGGCTAGTCAAAAGAGTAAAGAATTCGTTCAAGGGAAAAATAGGCTGCCAGGTTGGGCTAAAAAGAATATGATTCACCCTTTTGCCTATAGAAAGGGACCCAAATTAGTTTGGGTTGCTAAGACTAACCCCTGATTTCCTTTTGCGGGTCCAAGTTAAGGGGAATAGCCAAATATGGTACATGGATAGTGGCGGTTCAAAGCATATGACAGGAAGCAAGAACCAGTTCCTTTAATTTGAGGACCTCAAAGGAGGTAATATCTCCTTTGGAAATGGGAAGAAAGGTGACATCATTGGGATTGGAAAGATAGGTAAGACTGATTCTCACTCGATTGAGAATGTCTACTTGATAGATAGCCTAAAATACAACCTAATCAGTATATCACAATTGTGTGATAGAGCTAACTTAGTAGCATTCACCTCTACCAATTATTTTGTAATAAATCTTACCACTGACAAGATTATTTTGCAGGGAAAAAGAGTAAACAATATTTATATTCTAGATCTGTCCACACTTTCAGAAAATGAACTCACTTGCTTGTGTATGTTAGATAATGATCCCCTCCTTTAGCACAAAAGACTTGGACATTCCAGTCTAAGTCAACTCAACAAACTAGTCTCCAAGGACTTGGTGATATATATGACTGCCTAATATTAAGTTCAAGGAAGACAAATTTTGTGAGGCTTGTGCAAGGGAGAAGCAGGTAAGATCCTCTTTCAAAAGTACGAAAATGGTAAGTACCACCAGAACGATGGAACTGGTTCATATGGATCTTTGTGGACCAATGAGAACTCTGAGCAGAGGTGGTAAGAGATATGTTATGGTGCTTGTTGATGATTACTCTAGGTTTACTTAGACAGTGTTTCTGACATATAAAAATGAAGCATTCGACATGTTCACTTCTTTTGTTAGAAAAATTTAAAAACAACTAGGTAATCAACTTGCATCAATTAGGTCTGATCATGGTACAGAATTTGAAAATGCTAAATTTGCTGAATTTTGTGATGTGCATGGCATAGATCATAACTTTTCTGCACCTAAGACTCCACAATAAAATGGTGTAGTTGAAACAAAGAATAGGACATTGGAAGAAATGGCTAGGACTATGCTTCTTTCTAGTAAACTGCCTCATAGTTTCTCGGCAGAAGCTATGAACAGTGCATGTTACATCATAAATAGGCGCATGACTAGACCTCTTGTTGAGAAGACTCCCTATGAGTTACTTAAAGGGAGAGAGCCAAATATTTCCTATCTTAGGGCATTTGAATGCAAGTGCTTTGTGCACAATAATGGCAAAGACTCCCTAGGTATGTTTGATCCCAGAAGTGATGAGGGAGTATTCTTGGGATATTTTTCACATAGTAAAGCTTATAAGATCTATAACAAAAGAACTATGTATGTAGAAGAAAGTGTACATGTGATTTTTGATGAAACTTACATTCTTTCTGAGAGACTGGAACATACAGATGAAGCAATTGGGCTGGTAAGAAATTTAAATGAAATCACAACCCAGACTGAAGTTGCACCAGAAGAAGAAGCAGGTGATGGAATGTTCTTCTACTTAGTGCAACCTGATAGGGGGAATTGAACAAAGAGCAACTGAATCTCAAACCTCGATAGAACCTATCCATAAACCTGTTCCGGAACAACAAAGCATTGAAAGAACATCAAGGGGAAACAAGTTGGTTGTGAAATCTTACAAGTATCAAAGTTCTCATTCCATTGAGAATATAATCACTAACCCAACCTCTGGAATCAAAATCAGATCTTTATTAAAGAATCTTTGTGCTTTTGATGCTTTCGTATCTCTTATTGAATCTAAAAATATTGCTGAGGCTTTGCAGGATGCAGACTGGGTAAATGCAATGCAAGATGAACTCAACCAATTCGAAAGGATTCGAGTTTGGCATCTAGTACCAAGACCCAAGGACATATCAGTAATTGGTACAAAATGGGTCTTCAGAAACAAAAGCCTTAAGTAAAGATCACTTTGAGAGGAACAGGTTGGAATTAGGGATGATTAAGATCACCTAAAAGGACAGTTCAAAGTTAAACGGAAAAAATGAAAAAAAATATATTTGAGAAAAAATATTATTGGTTAGAAAGTCTGTAAATTCTGTATATATAGATTAAATATTGCTTAGCCTCACACTTTCAACAGTATACTCTTGTGCCGTGTGCTCAAATGACTCATTAATCTCTAATGATATTTTCTCTATTTTGGCAAATTTAGACTTATACAAGAGAATTTTCAGTAAAGAACCTGGTTCATCAAGATAAATAGGTATGTTTTCTACACTCTGCATAATTTGAAATAATTATATTTGGTTCATGAGCAGAGTCCTACCTAATTCCAAACTCCTTTTGGACTTATCCGTTACAAGTGAATCAGTTCAGTTCAAAAGAGCCAGCCGAATTGAAGTACCTAGATTCTAGAGATACACTCCAACGTCTCTTCAAAACTGAATTTCAGTTTGATTAGACTTCTAAGAGTCTGAAAAGCTGTCGTTACCCCGTTAATTATTTCTCTGTATATTGATCAACTTTAGTGTATTCCTTACTTCATCTCTCTCAAGCTGTCAAAAACTCTCATTCTTTTTTCATATTCCAAACATAATCTAATTCTCTTCTCTTCCATACCTTAGCCTAGATATGTTGAACATCTCTGAAATTCCTTCATTACCACCACAGGAAACCACTTCCACACCTTCTACCACTCATTCAACCACACCAATCCCTAAGAAAAGTAGAGTAAAGATGATGGCTCGTAAGATTGTCGCTGAAGGAGAGCAGAAAATAAACAAGCAATTGAAAGCAGGTAGGGAAGAAGAATCCGAGAAATGTGAAGATTCATTTAAGTCTGCTACTAAGGGGGAAGAAAGTGGTTCTTCCAAAACTGGACAGGTATCTTCTAGTCCTAAAGTTACTCCTGAGACAATTTCTGAAGTTGCTACAGATTTGGAGAATAGATTTGTACTGGTAGGTCTATAGTAGGTGTTAAGACTACAGAATATGGAGAAGTTGGTGGTAAAAATGAAAAGAGAAAAGAAAAATAGAGCAAGTGTGCTAGGTGTGCTGTGAGGGGAAAGGGTAAAAGAGTGGTTGATTCTTCACTCACTCCTGTTAGTCTAACCAAAGAAACATGTGCAATGGTTAATTGGGGAGAGGAATCTGCTGGAATAGAGGAGAGTGTAAACAAAACAGGGGGAGTTGGTCTGGCAAAGCTGTTGAAGGGCTAGTTCAACTTGGGAAAAATGTAGATGAACATGTTCCATCTGAACAGGAAACCCTCGCAGACCTACTGAAAAGAGTAATTGATAGTTATAACCCAAAGAAGAAGGGAAGTTCAAAGGCTAAAACCTCTGGCACTGCTAGGGAAAACAAGAAAAGGAAGGCTACCCCCTCTGTCTCTTTTGTTACTGTTGAAATTCCTCCCACAAGAGGCAAAGCCACAAGAATACAGAAAAAGCGTGATGAAGAAAATTCAGTGACAATGAGGAGGAACTTGAGCCCAAGGCTGTGTATAAGGGTGAGATGAATCCACCGCACAAAGTTCTGTTCGCATTTTTCATCAAATCCGTTCTACCAAGGCAGGAAAGGAGGCACATTAAAAACTTCTTGGACTTGGTCCTGATGGAGTGTTTGGATAATCCAGCTTATTCTCACAACTGCGCTTGCACATTTCAAAGTGCCTATGAAGAAGTGGGATAGTGGCGTCGCCGGATATTTTGGGGTAAATACTCTTGCTTATGACTATGAAGTCCATACCACTCCTAATAAATCAGGTTCATCCAAGAAGGTACTAGTGAATAGCAAGGTGCGAGCCTTAGTGCAAGAAAGTGGGGCTAAGGATGCTAAGATTGAGAAGCTGAAGAAGAGGTTGGCAGAGGTGGAGACTGAGAGAGATGCTCTCAGAACTGAGCTGGCAAGAGGAGAAGAATGATGGCATTCTTCAAGATATGCTAAAACTCCTCCAAGCCAAAAACCAAGCACCTAGTTCTTCCAAGCCTTAAGACTCCTAGCCTAGTGTAGATCTACCAGTGACCCAGTTCGGGATTTTTTGTTGTTTTTATTCATGTTTCCAGTATTTTTATTTCTTGTTATACTTTGTGGTAGAATCTTATCAATCATCAATGAAATTCACTATCTTTTGTTCTAACTGTTTGTTTATATTTCTTTGATGGTTAAAATTTTTAGCTTGATCTATGATGATTAATCCATGATTGCATTTGAAGTAGCCCCAGTGGCCATGAGTAAGCTTTAAAATCTGGTTATCTCACATTTTTATGCAACTTATCGATGATGCCAAAAGGGGGGAAAAGGTTGTGCTTTACATGCTTTCCACTTTGAACAGTGATGTTTATAACCTAATGTACATGGTCCTTGATGATAAGTGATAAAAAGAAAAATATTTCTAACATTGTGTTGATGTTGAGCTGAGTTCAAATAGGGCCTAAGCTTATGAAAATACCACAGAGTTTGTCATTGTCAGAAAAAGGGAATTTATTGGCCCAAGTAAAGGTCTGTTTTGAAGATTGACAAAGGAAGCTCAGGCATGAACCAGGTTCATCCCTTGTGTGCATAGAAATGGGCAAATTTGAGCATGTGGGATGCATGTGAAGGAGATAAGCTTAACTTGGTATATTTGATATCTCCTAATCAAAAAGGTTGCATAATTGATAAAGAGAAGGACTCTTTAACCAAAGAGAACACTATCCAAGATATGGAAGGAGTTAGAAGTTGAGATCAACTAGAACTCTTCCACGAAGGAAGAGTAGCATTAGAACTCTAGTTATTTCTTCATCTACTAACTATATAAATTGCAGGATGATCTCACATTACATGTGATGCACACATACTAAAGTTAAGCACGAATTGAGAGCAACATAGCAAGGCATTTTGTGAGCAATTCATGTGAGATTTAAGAGTGCGATCCTGAAGCTACACGAACCAGATTGAAGAACCAGCTCCATAAAGAGTATCACGTTTCTTTCTTTATTTCTAGTTCAAAGTGTAGTAGGTATTTTCATATAGTACCTTTAAGCTTTATCTAGAAGCAATTGTAATAGGTACTTTGAGTATTCAAGTTAGAGTTAACTTGATGTTACCGCAACAGTTAGAGGCTGGTTGCTACAACATGATTAGAGGTAATCCTTAGGTTTACAAAGAGTTTTGTAAATGTTGTTTTGGCTCAGTGATTTAGTGAAGTGTCGGGGAAAATCCTACTGAGTAGTACATCGTGGGTTTTTCACCTTTTGAGCCGGATATTTTCCACGTAAAAATACTTGTGTTCTTTACTTTCTACATTTATTATTCTGCAACAGTAGTATAAGGAACACATAGAAGAATCGGGTCCTTCTATAATCTGTGCATGCGAAAAATTGGACACCACACAAATCAACCCCCCTCCTTTTGTATGGTATTGAGGTATAAAACATCAACTTCACTTCTAGCTTATAAACTATTTGCATCTTAGCTATTGCTCCTAACATCCGCCACTTATAACTGCGTAGGTGAACTTAACCATCCGATTAAAACATATACATCCTTCTCGTGACCCTTATTATAAAGAAATATGGCTTGTATTTAAACTTACCATTACCTTATTAATCAAGCACCCCTAAACTTACCAATTTGTCAAAACATAAATACAGTCTTAACTATCCTTGAATCAGAAATCCCATCTAAGTCTCTTCTCTTAACATTACTCTTTTTCCTTTAATGAATCCTTTTAGCTCTACCGGCAATATTTTAAGAGTAATTATTACAATATAACATATCAACATCACACTCATAGGTATGTCGATAATTTATCAAAATAGTAAGTATACTTGCCGTCATCTTTCACCATCTTGTTTTACAGGCGCCTAGGGATCTCCCTCTACCCCTACCCTAATTCCTTTGGTCTAGCCTAGGACATCTCTGAATTTGGTGCCATTTGATTCCACACCAGAAGCAACTCCCATCATCATAGGACAAGGTACGGTATGTGCCCGTTCGCACTGATGGTGAATGTTAGGTTGGGGATCCCTACCCGGGATCCCTGATCTAGCACAAACCGCTCTAGTATAGGTTGGGAAGTTGTCTATCATGTTTCCCCTTCACCTACGGCTTGTTGTCACTTGGGGATCCTATGAAATTAGCCATTATCCTGACCCTTTTGGTCTGGCCACTATCCTTATCAATGTCATGTCTTGTAGATGTTGGTGAGTCTTGATTAACTAACTCCCATGATTTTGGACATCTCAATCCCTCGGAGGACTCCACATCCCCAGTGCTCTATCATGGTACGGGGTTCAAGAATCAACCAAATATGTTACTATATGCACTGCCTTCCTTACCTCATGTTCAAATGGGGCCACAGGGGGATTTGGTGATATTTGATCTCTTTCGGGCTCTTCTGATACCATCAGGGCCGGAGACATCGTGATGAGTCATCTCAAATCTCAGGTGGATCTGTCTCGATAGAGGGAATAATCTCATATGAGTCCTCTTCTATGGAGTAACCCACTTCCATTCCCGTTATCCTCTTAGTCCCCGGATCATGTGTAGTTTTTCTAGAAAAAGACATCTCCCGACTATAAAATAAACAAAGGTTAGGGTTAAGAATTTTAATCCTTATGACTCAGTTATATATCGCACGATCTAGAACATGAAAGGAAGGCAACCATCCTAAATGCCCTATAGCCTCTCAACTATAAGTGTGGTGTACAACACACTCATAAGTAAGATTCTACTAGACACAGCTTGTAGACATCCCTAGGATAGATCTGCTCTGATACCAAAATTGTCACGACCCAAACTGGAAGGCAGCGATAGGCACCCGATGCCTTTCTCAATCGAGCATCAATGTAACTATCTTTCTTATCATACTATCATGTGTAAATTTGCCGGAAAGGCCGTCACGAGATAACCAGAATAAAAGATAAGGGAATACTTGACATAAGATGATCCAACATGATATACAAACTTATACATGTGACATACAGACCTATAAGAACGACATGACAATTTGTACACTCAAACATAGGTTGACAAGGCCATACATGACATTTGTCTACAAGCCTTTAGGAAAATATAAATTTCATAAAGTTCAGGGGAGGGTCCCGCCACACCCATCAATACATGTACAAAAGCATACTGACCAAAAAGACAACTCTAGAACAAGTGGAGTGCACCAACACCTTTTGTTGAGTTGATAACCTACTAAAAGGACAGTCAACCTATCTATCAGGACATATGGGCATGAAACTCAACGTCCCCAGGCAAAAGGGACGTCAGTACAAATAATGTTCCAAGTATGTAACGCACATAATATTATAAGGTAAGGCATCAATGTAATAGATGAATAAGAAACTCAACCTTGGCTTTGTAATGCCACGGTGGGCCATGATATGCATAATTATAGTATATATGCGCATATAGCGCCATTATATATATATATCAAATTTATTATATATATATATATATATATACACACACACACACACGTGTACAAAGTTTCTAAAATTGTATGGTACATGTTAATCGTTTCCACTTTTAGTACAGTTCTCTGCCTTTACATTCTAATTTGATTGGTAATTTTCTTTTGTTAACTATAAGAATCCTTTATGTTATATATATATATATATATATATATATATATATATATATATATATATATATAAAGAGAGAAAAAGAGAGAGAGAGACATGACCAACTTATCGGAGTGACGTAAAGTCATTACACCTCCGATTATCATTATAGAACTAACATCATCAATATATGTTCCAATAAAAGTCAAGATCAATGCCATGAATCAGAAATACATCATGAAAGACAGTGAACATAAGCTTTCTACATTTACGAAGAATAGAGTTGTTTATAAGTATCATTCGTTCGCTTACGTTTCGTTCGTTGGAATTATGCCAAAAGAATGAAAGAAGGTACCTTAACATGTCTTATACCAAATCCCTTTCGTGAAAACCAACACTTCCTTCATGCTGATCCTACAATAATAAATATGGGTACTTACATTACTATAACTCACTCAATGATGATAAGCAAACGTTAAACTCATCCAATATGAATTTGGACAACGTTTTCCTTATAAAATTCTTCTTCCATCCAACTCAAACCAGCATTAAAACAATAGGAACAATATCAAAAATAACGTATCCAATATACTCCAATAAAATCATATCAAAACCTATCTCAAAATCCTTCCAAAATAGTACACACGCACAAACACCTCAAACATACTTCCAACTAAAGTTTAACATGTTTACCTTCAACATCTAGCCTCGTTATGGCCTAAAAATGACTCAACCCAAGTAGATGGGTGAAGAATATACCTTATAGAACATAAATCCCCAATTTACATAACTTACTTCAAACCTATGTCGTCCTCAAGCAGCCACGAAGAGAGAAAGAGGCAAACTATCGACTAGTTCGGGTTCCTAAGGCTTGAATCCACTTGTTTCACCTTCTTCACCTTTGATTTGGCTTCCAAATGCTAAGGATATGTTTATAAGGTCTAGAAAGAGTTTTAGGCCTGATTTGGGTCAAAAATGAGACTTGGAGACAAAGGTCACCACTTTATATAACAAGATAATCCTCCATCGACTTTGTGGGTCCCAAAAGGAGCTGCTTGCGCAGTCTAGAAAAAAATAAATATCTCTCTCTTCCAATATCATATTGATGAACAATTTAATGTATTGGAAGATAGACTAGTAAGTCTTCAATTTGGTAGGTGAATTACCCTATACTCCAAGTATATCGGGAGAAAAGCCCAGTGGCATTAAACCCAAATTTCAGTATTATTATGAACGTAACTTGCAACAACGTTTGCCGGCTTTTGTTTTACAACATGTTTAACATCAAAGCTTAACACATGAATATTGTACGATTCAATTACCTTAAAACACAACCTCCTTAGAATATTAACCACTCCTAGGTTTACCCCGAAAGTACGTGTTATAACATCTTTGTTTCATTTAACCTCCAACCCTCATGATAATTCCTTATAACTTGGTTTAACCCATCATTATCTTTGTAATGGTCCTTCAACTCTCTGGCTCATATTGATTCACTTAAGACGAATTCTAGCATGAAAGTACGGGGTGTAACACTTAAGTTCATGAATTCTAACTTTCTACTAGAAGTGCCGAATCAACACCATGCCACCCGAGATTCGAACCGGTAGCGCTTACAAGTCCAAATGATCATATAACCTATTCGAACCTTCAAATTATAATTTATGCTTGTTTACCCATTGTGTTGAATTTGGTCAACTTTTCTTAACGTAAATCCTATAGTTGACAAACAAGTGTTCTAAATCATTCCCGAACCTCTCGGAACTCGAACCAACTATACATACAAGTCATAAAATATCACATGAACCTACTTGATATATCAAATTTACAAAACGGGGCGCTAGAATTCTAAACAACTGATTGGATCATTGCACATATATATATATGTTATTCTTATTATATTTGAGATTTTTGGAGCCGTGAGCTATTAGGACATGTGAACTCATGTTCCTATTGAGGTATCATTTAGGGCATGTTATACATGTTCCTGTAAGGATTTATGGATCTACATTCCTATTGTGTGTAGATTGGGATCCATCCATCATGAGTTACCCTCCCATATCTCATTATTAGTGGCGTATAAGTAGGTTTGATTATGATCTCAGTTGGTGAGTTTGATCATAAAGGTGGAAGCTTTATCTGTTTTAAGTGTTCCTTTGTGCTACTTTGTGCATTCTAAAATGTTTTCCTGGTATATATCATCTATATATGTTTATTTAACGCATCACTTGTATGCATAGAACTTGTTTAGTCGAGATAGAGTATTGTAAGTGACTTTCTCTATCTGTGGATATCTTATTATGTTATTTTTGGTGCTTCTCTTCTATCTTTATTACGTATATAAAATGCACAGATTTCAAAATGAGTACCTTTTTTACCAAACCTTTGTCACTACTTTGTTGAGGTCTGCCAAGTTGCTTACTAAGTATTGGGGTTGGTATACTCATGCTACAATTCTATATATTTTGTGCAGGTTCTGATCCTGGTACCAGCGGGACCTAGGATACTATCTAGGAGTGCTTTCTTGAAAACTCAAAGTAAAGCTGCTTGATCGATCCGCAGTATCTTAGTGTTACCTTCCTCTATCTACATATTAATGTTTATCTCATTCAAACACTATTTGTATTATATATAGTTGTATTTTGATACAGTTGTAGTCGCTCACGAAGTCGTGACACCAATTCCTAGGGGTTGTTTTGATTATTGCGCTTTTATTATTAGCTTTAGACTGATATTATGTTATATCTCTATTTAGACTTTATTGTTGCTTTAAAATATTTGAATTTGTGACTTATGGTTGTTGGTTCGCCTGGAGGGTTATGTTAGGTGTCATCACGACTTTGATGGAATTTTAGATCATGAAAATGCATAAGGATGTTGGAATATCGTGAGAGAATTTGGAGCTGACGCGAGGTAAGTTTAAGCTTACACTTTTTGGGGCATTTTCGAGTTCAAGCTTGTGGAAACGAGCGGGTGCAAAATGGAAATATTGCATTGAATATAAAGTGCTCCCTTGTGTTATAAAATACATTTTTATTGTTAATTGTGCTTCTAAATCTTGTCGATGAAAATGACACTTATAATGAAATGTTATAAGGTTTGATAAACTTATGTTGATACTATGAGCATGAAATATGATTTGACTGAAAATTTCATTATTTGTTTGACAAAGCATCGTATGAAAGTGTTCTTTGGATTGAATGATATATTTAATAGTGGAAAAGGGAAAAAATTGCCCCTGGACTAGTGAAGTTGGTACAATAATAACGTTGGTCCACCTATATTCTAAAATTGACCCTCACCAATTTTTTCGGCTCATGACTACCCTTACGACTAACAGCCCTATTTCGTAACAAAAAATTTAATTAATTTTTATCATCTCATTGACCTAACTTTAACCCACCCCATATTAAATAAACCCACCCAAATCCAAAGACCTGTAAACAAAAATATTTTTTTTCTTTGGTCTATCCATCTTCTTCTCCATCTTCTGTTTCTTTCTCCTCTTTCTTTTCAAAAGTACTCCAACATTTGGAACTCTCACACCCATTTTTTCCCAAGCATACAAAACCTTCTCTTATAGTTCATCAAATTTCTCTTTCTATTTCTTCCTCCATTAAATATACATATCGATGCTCCTATTTTTCCATCACAGAAATACCTTTCATCATCAATTTTTTCTTACTACACTTCATTACTTCTTACAGTAAGCTCAACGAAGTGTTTATTACAGTCACCTTCTCCAATAAGTCGTATTCTCTCACACTCTCGGACATCGAATCTCAAATATTTCTTTTGATTTACCGTCTCTTTCTTGAAATTGTCGGTGTTGACATAGCCGGATGAGCATCCTCGTATGACAGCTTAATTTATAGGCATAACCGGATGTTCAGACTATGATGAGCCAATGTAAAAGACAAAAGTTGAGGTCCTAGCAAAGATCAAATTGAACTCTGGGTATAGTCGAAATTGGATGCGGAGTTGTCAGGAAATATAAACCAAAAGAATATACTCAATGACCATCACCATCGATATTCGGGTGAAAGTTGTATGACGTAAAGTATTGGTGTAACAGCCCAACCCGTTAGTGATATTATCTGCTCTGGGCATACGTATTTACAGGTTTAAAATGCATCGCTAAGGTCTAAGGCTTGTTAACTTATATACCCAGCATTCCTATTGTATTTGTCGATATGGGACTCTGTCTAAAGTCTAGGGTATTACATACACCCTCTCTTATGGACTCAACGTCCTCGCTGAGGTTTGCCCTACTGTATGGGATTCGCCTACACTCAGCACTGAGGTTTGCCCCGCCGAATCGGGATTTGCCTAAACTCAGCTGAACTCTGACCCACCCTCGGCATGGTTAACACAAGAATGGCTCTAATATTATTTGTAACACCCCAGCCCGCTAGTAATATTGTTCACTCCGGGCCTCCCACGGTTTTAAAATGCGTATCTAGGGTCTAATGTTTGTTAACTTATATACCCAGTATCCCTCTTGTGTTTTGCATATGTGGAACTTTGTCTAAAGTCTGGGGTGTTATATCCGAAAATAAAACTTTAATAGTGATAGTGGTGATTATTCAAATAAAGTGCAAAGTTAAAAAAAAAGGATGAGAAGAAGAAGATGATGAACGCAAGACTCTTGGGGGTGGGGGGATTGGGAAGAGATTGATAAGGTGATGCATATTTTTGAGAAGAAGACAATACTTAGAGAAGGAGAATAGCAGAGAGAAGTTTGTTTTTTGGATATGAGTTTTACATACATGTGGGTATATTTTAACCTGGATGGGTTTTAAGTTTAATGATGTTCCGTGGAAATAAATTACAGTTTTTTCTATCAAATAAGACTGTTAGTCATAAGAGTAGTCTTGAGCCGAAAAGAAAACGATAAGGGTAAAGTTTGCAAAATAGGTGGACGGATGATATTATTGTACTAACTCTAATAGTCCAGGGACAGTTTTGACCCTTTTTCCGATTTAATTGAGATTTATGTTTTAAGAACTAAATGTATAAATTAGAACTTGGTTTTAAAGAAAATGATCTTTATGATCATTTATAAAACACTAAATGCATGACGTTGATTAATTTGAATTATATTTGATTTGTTTTCAAATGTTGAAAGAGGCCATGAGTAATTTTACAAATTAGATGTTTCGAGGTCGAGTATCCTATGATTTATTTTGGGTATATAAAATATTTGGGGAGTTACTTGCGACGTTCGAGGATGGTATTCAGATGGTTTTATTGTCAAAAACTACATTGTCGTATACAGATATGGATCAAACCAAGAGGTTAAAGTCTACCGATTAAAGTCCCCAAATGTGATCACATATGCTATATATGCATGATTGTCGGCATCGCAATTTTATCAATCCCCCACAATAAAGTTGGGGATAGTATAGTCTGATCAGATGATCGAGGGTAAAAGGCATCCCCTCGATTTGGCTCAAAAAGAACCTGATTAAGCAAACAATTTACCAGAAGGAGGGGTAGATCTGGTCAAGAGTCACTCGGTATCGCTGGAAAAGTCAAGAATGACATGATCTATGGGACCCTAAGTCAGAATTACAGGACCCAACGTAAACGGGTAGGTATATACGCTCAAGTACCTCGCTTTATATGTAGTGATGTCCTCTTCGAAGGAGGGAATCACTATTTCTTTGTTATCCCACTTGTAATCCTCATTTACCTGCCTGAGCTCGGCCTTGGTCACCAAATAAACATATCGAGACATGGGCTCGTATCGGCCTGGTGTCGATACATGTTTCTCGATTTAGAAATCGGATGTTATTTCACACCGCGGGGGGATGCACTCCTCAATACGAGGGGGCACTATCGGTTTGCTCTTGGTCGATCGAGAAGATGACGAAGCTTTTTCTATCTGGGAAACTGATTTAGAGGTTTTAATTATCGTAATGCGGAAGCTCCAAGAAAATGAAAAGTATTGATAGTAGATAGAAAGGAGAGTTCAAGGAAAATGAAAAAGGCTAATGAGACTTTGAGAACTATATGAGAATAAAGTTTGTAAGATTATGGAATCTATCTATTTATAGAGGTCATTTAAGCGTGCAGAGGAAGCCAAAAGGCTGGCCATCAGTTGCCTCCAATTAATGATTTTGGGAATCGCACAAAAAGAAACTTTTTTCAGTCACTTCAACCGCTGACGTTATGATATTTGCGTCAGGACCAAAGCATCAAGGATTAATTCTTCAAAAATTATAAAGGGGAGCCTATAAGTCGAGTTCGAGTAGGGTATCCACTCTATCACTAAGCCCAAGGGCTATCCGAGTTTGAGGAATCACTCACTCGAAGACAGTGAAAAGGCCTAAGGGCTATCCTTATTACAAGTTCGAGCAAATGCCCGTTCGATTGTAAAAATCTAGGCTACCCGAGGTGGAGAAGTTTCCCACCCGGGGACTGCAATGAAATCTAAGGATTTACTTCATCTCGAGATCTTGCTCTCACCTAACTCGGGCTCGAGAATCCCGACGTTCAGTTCACATTCAAGCTCAGCTCGAGGATTAACAAAAACCTCGAGGTGTATTGTCTTGATCAATGAAAAACCTAAGGGTTTATTATGTCCTAAGCTCGATATTTGGGATAGTCATTGAAATCATAAAATCGAGTCTTTTACAAATAAAGACAGCATAAAATTCAGCATGGGCCGAAAGGGATACAAAAAGATCCTTTTATACTTCTAAGATATGATTACAAAGTATAACTATGGCACCCACGAAGGATACTTACACAGGAACAAAGAAGCAAAAAATAAAAGCCTAAGGTCCTAATCTGCTTTTAGGGCCACGACTTCGAGAGCAGCGTATCAGGAAATGCTCTTCTCGAGGTCACCATTTTCGATTTTTGGAAGCATTTGTCAGAATGCCCTCGATAAATGTAATTACATCTCTGACAGCCGAGATTGAGCATTCTGTTGAAATTCTGGGAATATATGTTAACAAAGAACAAGCAAAAGGAAAAAACCAAAAGGGATTGCAAGATGCACGAGCAACAATCCAAGATTGTTCATCCTCAGAACTCTGTTTCGGTGTGGTATGCAAAAGTTAGTAGATGATAGTGCCACCTCATTCCATGTAAAGCAAAGGGAATGAAGCGCCACACCAGGTTGAAGTTAAGAGATGAGCAGCAGTGTAAAGTTTGTATATCTTTTGATACGGGAAGGATTTGGTGCCCTTCTCTCGTTGTCTCGAGCCAAAGTGTTGAAACAGGAAGCCTTGACATAACTGGTAAAGTTGCTGCCATGTAAATCTCTCTTTTCTAGTATCGATGAGGAAAAACACCATGGGTGGATGAGCCGGTTTGTTCGAATCAAGACCTCAGATCTGATTCCTGCTGATTGGATGCCGTTTCCCGAGGAGTAGAACATGAAACGTGAGTACGCAACATGTTTATACCTTGTTTTTTTTTCTCTTCCCCGGCTTTATACTTTTCATTGGTCTAACCTCTTTACGATGATGAAGCCACTGCTTGGTTTCCTGGTGGGTCCCGTACCTCGAGGGCTGGGTCCAAAAGCTGGCCTCCACCTCTTTTTATTCGGAATGTTGCTGGCAAGGTCTGGCCAAGGGTCGATGGGAGGCAAAAAACTATGGTGAGTTCTCTTGTTTGTTTTCCTGTTCTTCCTTTACAGGATACTTACCTCGGCTTCATGTAGGTCTTGGAGATGCCGTTAATTTGCGGCAAGTCCCGGCTGATGAAGTGGAGATTTCAAAGCCTTCTAAAGAAAGAAAAGAAGAAGAGACTCATCTAAAAGTCCCCCGAAGACAAAGAAGAGCGTGGATCGAAAGCCTAAGACCGATACAATGGCCTTATCTCCGGAAACGGCCCAACGCCTTCGAGATCAGGAGGAAGAAGAAGATGATGACTGTCTACTGGTAACCCGCAAAAGACAAAATGCTGACGCTTCGAAGCCCATCGAGCCAATGGCGGTTGATGTGGCTCATTCCAGAGCCGAAGAAATCTCCGAATGGAGTTCAAATAAAGTCCCTGAACCATTGTCCCGATAGAAGGTACCTCGCCTAGGAGATCATTTGGAGGGGGAGGCCGAACGACCTGACCCCGAGCCTCTTCAAATAAAAGAGAACGCCCTGAGTGGATCATTTGGGGTAATCAATGTGGATGCTTCACCTCCTGGCCCCAGGGTTTCCGAGGGACAAATCTAAGAGGCTCAGAATTTGAGATCTTCTGAAGTGGAAGCAAGCCATGGGGGGTATGACATCTTTCGAGAATGTCTCGCATGGCTTGAAGATGACCCCGACCCAGATGCTTTCTTCATTTTTGAACAAGTGAGTTTTCTATTTTTTTATGCCAGCGCCTTTGTCTTAGCTGTTCAAAATCTTCTTTCCTCCCTCTTTATGAAGGCTGTGGTGCTCTATATAAGGGCATTTTCCAAGTCCCGAACCAATCTTGCTCGATGCGAGGCTGAGCTTAAGAGGATTTCAGAGGAGATGGGCATTGTCAAAAATCTCTATGCTAAGAAAGAGATAGAGTTCCATGATCTCCGAGTTGAGTTAACACAGGCATGCCAAGGATGGGCCGAGTATGTTGAAAAGGTAACACAACTCTTGAGGGTTTGTTATGCACTAGTTTATATTGGCGCTGAAACTTTTAATTTCACAATTTCATCAGAAGGCTGACTTGGAGGCGCAACTTCGGGAGGAGCTTAAGATGAAATAAAACAAGACCCTAGGGTTGAGGCAAGGTATGAAAAATCTCGCCTCTGAGAAGGAAACTGTAATAGAGCAGTTAGCTTCGCTCGAATACCAGCTTCGAGGTGCGAAGGAGGAGAGCCTAGCTCGGGGCCTTGAAATTGAGGAGCTTAAAACTAGATCTGCTACTGAGCTGGCCAAGGCCAAATCTGATGCTGCGACAATTATGACTTCGTATCGAGCTGATGCCGAATTGCTAACGCTCGGGAAAGGGAGATTTCTTTTATGGCGGAGGCTAAGTTATCAAGTGCCCTTGACCATGCTAGGAGACAATCCCGAAGGATGACCCTCGAGTAGATAACATGCTCGCAGCTTCGATCTTTCATCCGATATTGAAGCGGAGAAGATTTTGGAAGAAGAGGCGGCAACTCTTCTTTACGATGAGGATGATTCAGCCAGTGTCTCTAAGAGTGAAAGAGACGGGGATGATGCCCGCGAGGATAAGGCTCTTCAAGATGTGACTCCTAATGATGCAGATGCTAAGGATGTGACCCCGAAGTAGTTTTAGGTTACTTTATTTTGTTTTCTTGTACAACTTCCTTGTGTAAATAATTCATGTAATCATCTTTTGGAAATACGAAGGGAACATTTATCTTGTCGTTGGTTTGTGCTGAATTTAACATTGCCTTTATTTATATAAGACTTCGTTTGAATGATTAGTCCGAGGATTGGTTTAGGGCTCGGGGTGTTATGAACCCTTATTTATTTATCGATAGATATAATAATCTTCGAGCTAAGTTTAAATCGATCCAATGTAAGCTCAGGATATTGTGAACTTTGAGTTCGGATTGAAGTGAGAGCGGAGTCTCGAACTATAAGTTTTTGGCTCTTAAGCCTTTCGAAGTTGGCCCTTGGGCTCTTATATATCGACCCTTAGACTCTTTTAAGATTGGACCTTAGGATCTTTAAGTTGGGCCGTTTCGGCCTTTAAAATGGCTATGTAATTTTCCCCACATTTCGGCTAAAAGACTTGGTAAAATTTTAGGTATATGCCTTAGCATGTGTTTTTGTACCTGTTAGGATTTTTGAAGGCTCGGCGTATCGGAACCTTATTAGTCATTTCGTTTGCATAATCATAATCGAATACCTCTAAAGGTTTTTTCGAAGGCCGGTGTTATCGAAGCCTTTGGATCATTCGAGGGCTAATTTATCGGAGCCCCTAGATTTTTCGGGGGCTAAATTTATTAAAGCCCTTCATATTCTGCTTTTGTCGAGGGTAGCCTGATTTAACATGTTTTTAATAGTTGAAGGCCTTTAATTTATAGTGAAAGTCGGACGTCTCCAAACCGTATTATTTTGGCCATAGCCTATGGGTATGTCACTTGGACTTGTTTCCCGATAACTTTCCGAACTTGTTCGAGAAGTTAGTCCCCGAGAATATTGGCCTTGGCCATTGTTTCGAGGGGGTACCTCTTTGAGGTCTTATTAATCCGAATTTTCGATGATAGTTCCCGAGTATTCGGTGTGTTGCTATGCTTTGGCTCTTAAGTCGTTCCCGTATGTCACGACCCAAACTGAAGGGCCATGACTAGCACCCGACCACACTTGCCGAGCACCAACGTACATTTCATCTAACCTTCATTATTATCTTTTAAGGCTGACGAGATCAATATAAATGGTAGACCTAGATCATGGACAACCAGCAATAAAATATGACGGCATGAACATACATAGCAGGGGATGACCAGACAATCAAGAAACTACGTATAAGGTATGAGCTACCACGCTACTATGAAAGACTATACAACAAAAACTAGCCGACAAGGCATACCAAACTATACATGAGCCGACACCTGTCTATGAGCCTCTAAAAGAACATAAGTGTTGCAACATAGCCGGAACAGGGCCCCGACATACCCATAATGTCTATAACAAAAATTGCATACCAAGACCAAGGCAAGTCCGGAGAAGGGATCTCGCCAATCACCGCTGAACTGGACAGTCTACTGTGGTGGGGGAGCTGCACCTGCCTGTCTATCAGGACCTGCAGCACGACATGCAGCGTCCACAAATAAAAGGACGTCAGTACGAATAAAGTACTGAGTATGTAAGGCAAGGAACCATAAATACGATCAGTAATGTAAGCAAGGATAGAGAATATACAACCTGTAACATCTTAGTACCTCTGAGGGATACTTACATGAAATGCATGATACATATGTATAAATACATAAACCTTTAAAGCATTCGCCTCTGTGGGCATCATCATCATCATATCGTACCCGGCCATAATAGGCTCGGTAGAATCGTACCCGGCCACGTGGAGCTCGGTAAAACCCAACTGATCAGTGGTTGCACAATAGGTGCCGTACCCGGCCAACTATAGCGTGGCTCGGTAGAGTAAAATAGATACATATATATAATGCATGCTCGACTCATGGAATCACATTCTAAACCTTTCGGAGTGACGTAAGGTCGGTATCCTCTGTACACGTTATTAGGACTAACTCTTCACTATGAACCTTATAAGAATCAGGAAGTACCAACAACATTGATAACATAAGACTAAGAGAAGCAACATTAACATCAATCGTTCCATAAGAGGGAAAACAATGTAAGTACTGCTAGCTTCTAAGAGTAGAGTATCTTGGAAGATCGTTCATTACATTATGTACAATCGGAGTCGTGCAAAAGAAGGAAAGGGATAGCCTCACATACCTTGTATATACTGCCCCAATCTCAAGCTATGCAATTGTCAAAACTCCTTAGTCTACAATAAGAGAAACGATACTATCGTTATCATTTAAGCGTCATAACTATTATGTATCGACCACAACCTATTTTACGATGAAACGGACAGCACCTCCCCTATATATATGACCTCACACCATTCAAAACAGTCACCAAACAGCCCAAACAACATCAATAATAAACATATTGAGCCTCCCAAAATAGTCCACACATAGCCTAATCACTCCATACATACGACGACCACCGTAGTCGTGTCAAACAACCTGGAAATGTTACGAATAACTATCAGCCCATAATCCTACATATATATGGTGTTTCTCCACACCCTTCCTCCTCCAAAACTCCACAAGATAGTAGTAAAATACGCAGCCCAACAACATCGCAAAACAGTCCACAAAACAATAACATTACTACCAAGCCTTTCGATATATATCTCACAAGTTCTAGCTTCAATGGCTTAGCCGCAAATTAAATTTGACCTTAAATTTCCATGAAATATCCCTCCAATGCTGCCACAACAACAACAAAGCGAAACTAGCGATCAATTAGTGTTTTTCGGCACTAGAATCACTTTAGAAGGCTTGAAATCACCTAGGATTGATATTAAGAACATGAGGGAGTATTTACAGAACATAAACCCTTTAAAACAACCTCCCACACGAGCTGAAACGACACAAAAATGAGCAACAACAAGAAGAACAAGAGACTTACTAGCGCCACGGAATTCCCGACACTTGATTTGTGTTGTTTGCCCTTTTTTGGGTCTTGAATCTTGAGAGAACCTTGAGAGGATGTTCCTAGGGTTCTAAGGTCTGAAAATAGTGAAAAGAAATGACTTAAAACGGGTTGGAGGCATCCTATATAGGTCCAAATATCTTAAACCGACTTAGTGGGCCCCATAGAGAGGTGCTTGGCGCAGTCTCGCGAAAATGCGAATATCTCTCTACTCCGAGATCGTATCGATGAACGGTTTAATGCGTTGGAAACTAGACTCATAGATCTTTAATTTGGTTGGTAGATCACCCCGTAATTCCTTGTAAATTATGAGAAAAGATTAGAAACATTTGACCTAATGTTTAAGTAAAATTATGAACCTAAGTTGCGACAACTTTTGTCGACTTTTGTTTCATAACTCGTTTGACTTCAAGACTTATGATACGGATATTATATGATTAAAATACCTTAATAAATGACCTCTTGAGTGTATTAAGCACCGCTAGATTACCTGAAAATACGAGTTACAACATCCTTGATTCGTTTAACTTCTAATACTGGTTAATCACCCTTATACACTCTTGTATCACTTAAGACCAATAGGATTGACTTCTTATCATCTCAAAGATAATTCCTTCTTGGATTTATGTTAACTAATATATGGCATGAACTAACACATGTGGATATGGGTTGTAACACCGTAGGATGTAGAGTTCGTGTAACGGTAGACTTCTTTGAATCACTAAGTGTTTTTGATATTAACAAAATTGGTACTTGTGTACATGCTTTGCTGTTGGGGCTTAACTGCTACATGGACACGGTTCATCTGACCATTTGGCCCATTACAAAGTTTTCCTATCGAGGTTCTCTTAAGCATGAAGTACTTTTCTTGAAAATATAACCTCCGAGGGTGATGCCCCCCCAGTATTTGTGGTTGATTAAAAAAGAAACCCTTGATATTGTTGAGTCTTCCTTAGCACATAGTTATTGCCTCGTTAAAAACCTTGCCGGTAAAACCCATTTAGGACAAAATCTGAGCCAAGGAAAAAATAGTACAACGCATGCTTTAAATCCTATGGCCTTTGTGTAAGAAGGGGTGTCTTCGAGATCACGAACCTTTGAAAGCTTCTATCGTGCCGAGCTTGTAAGACCCTTTACCAACAACTTTGAGATCTTGCTATCCATGATCATGGTATCTTCGAGAGCCTTGACTTGGTCGGGGATGATTCTTAATGCCTTGATTTGACACCATGAGGTTGAGAAACTCACTCGTACCAACTCTGAAGGAACATTTCTCTAGGTTGAGCTTCGTGTCGCGTCGCCCCGAAATGTTGAATGTTTCCTGCAAATGAATTAAAATAGTCCTCTACGCACAGGGACCTAACCACTCATATCATCAATATAGGCTTTCGTTATTTTACCTGTTTGTTCTTCGTACATCCTGTTGACTGGATGTTCATACGAAGTTTTTCGAACTGGGGGCCTCCCTTTATGTTTTACTGGTTTAAACCTGGGACTGTTGCTCAGTCTATGTGTGGTGATTTAAGGCTAAATCCCTGTCATATCTGAACGGGGCTAAGAAATGCAATCTATATCATCAATAATAAACTAAATGAGTTTTTTCCTGAGTTCGAGGGTTAATCCCGTTCTCAGGGGTACCTTTCTTTTAAGCGTTTTACTTGGTAGCATCGGGCTTCTCGGGGACAATGGAGGTTCGTGGAGCTAGGAAGTTCCCTTCTTCACATTCGGTTACATGTTTATCCTGCTTCCATCTATACTTGGAGTTGTGATTGCTACTTAGCCACATGTTTATCTTTGAGGCTCGACTTCTCCCGGGTCAAGGGTTCCGACATCGGCACCACTTCCTCAATTGCAAACATCTCTTTTGCAGCATGTTGTTCTCCGTGGACTATTTTTACTCCTTCCTTTGTCAGAAACTTCATCATCTGATGGAGGGTCGATCGCACTGCCCTCATGTTGTGTATCCATGGCCTTCCGAGGAGTGCGTTATACCTCATGTCACCTTTGATGACATGGAACCTGGTGTCTTGTATGGTCCTGACTATGTTTACTGGCAAAATAATTTCTCCCTTTGTTGTTTCACTTGCCATTTTGAAACCATTCAGCACCTGGGATGCAGGTACAATCTAATTTTGCAGGCCTAGTTGTTTCACGATCCTCGATCTCATTATGTTCACAAAGCTACCTGGAACCACTAAAACACGTTTTACCTGAACTCTATTTAAAATTATAAAGATTACCAGGGCATCGTTGTGATGCTGGGATACATGCTCTATTTCCTCGTCACAGAACAATAGGGCATCCTTGGGCACAAAGCTCCGAGTCTATTTCTCTTTTGTGTTGGATACTTTGGTACGTTTGAATATAGGCCCCTGTGGGATGTCGACTCCACTGATGATCATGTGAATGACCTATTGATGTTCTTTAGGTTCATTCTTCTTGTTTGCATCTCTTTCCCCGAAATGGTTCTTATCCCGGTCACTGAGAAATTCATGAAGACGCCCTTCGTTGAACAATCGGGCTACCTCCTCCATAAGCTACCTGCAATCCTCGGTCCTATGCCTCTGAGTACCATGATACTTACATATTATGTTGGGATTCCCTTGAGAAGGATCGGTCTGTATAGGCTTGGGCCATCTAGTATCTCTAACTTCGCCAATGGCTGAGACGATACCCGAGGCATCGATGTTGAAGTTGTATTCTAAAAATTTAGGTGCCTCCACTAGTCCCGAGCACCTGTCGAACCCGATTTTGCTCATGAGTCCCTCGCATTTTGGCCTCGATCTACTCTTCGATCATTCCAAGGTGCATTATGCCTTGAAATGTTCCTCCTATCTTCGACTTACAGTTGATATCTTTCCTTGTTAAATCTTGATCCCCGGTCTGTGTCCTCGGAGGCTTGGCTGCGGATCTGTTAGGATGAACTGAGCACGAGGGGGCTCCTAACTGGTCGTCCTCGACCCTAATGTTTTACTGATAGCAATTGTGCACATCCGACCATGTCACAGTAGGATATTCAATCAAGTTCTGCTTTAGCTGTCGAGATGCAATCGAGCTTCTTTCACTCAAACCTTGCATAAAGGCGTGAACTGCCCAGTCATCAGAGACCGATGGCAATTCCATCCTTTCCATCTGAAATCGGGACACGAACTCCCTTAGCATCTCGTCATCCCTTTATTTTATTTTGAAGACGTTCGATTTTCTTGTGGCCACCTTTATAGCCCCGGCATGTTCTTTCAAGAAGGCGTCTGCCAACATAGCAAATTAATCTATTGAGTTAGGAGCTAAGTTGTGATACCATATCATAACTCCTTTTGATAGTGTTTCCCCAAACATTTTCAATAATACTGACTCGATTTCATCGTCATTCAAGTCATTTCCATTGATTCAACAAGTGTATGAGGTAATATATTCGTTAGGGTCAGTTGTTCCGTTGTATTTTGGTATATCGGGCATGTAAAATTTCTTGGGAATGGGCATCGGAGCCACACTTGGGGGGAAAGGTTTTTGTATGAATTTTTTGGCATCTAGACTTTTCAAAACTGGAGGTGCTCCCGGTATTTGGTCTACCTAGGGATATAAGTTTCCACCTTCTTATCGTTGTCTTCTATCTTCTTTTCTCCTAACTCGATTCTTTTAGGCAGTTCCTCGAACATTTTCATGATTGTGGGGTCAGTCCCCAATCCGCTTTCGTTGGGCCTTTCTAGCACTGGCTCCTGCCGGGCGTATATTGGTTCGACGGTTTCAGGAGTTCTGTTCTGACTCTGAAGCTGAGCGATAGCAACTTGCTGAGCTTGCAACATCTTGAATATCACTTGGAGGCTAACTCCTCCTTCTTCCATCCCTTGTGTATCCTGGCCTCCTGCCTGGGCATCCTTGTATGCGTTCCTTGCGGGGTCTGTGCCTGCGTCCGTGTTCAGAGCGTTGTACGAACTGATATCAACTGGCTCCATATTTGGCGCTCCCTCAGGGTTTATGGGTGGTACACCGAACCCTATACCACTGTTTTCTACAAGACCTTCGTCCTCGTGAATAGGTGCATTCTGTGTGCTAGACATAATTAAGCCTGAAATCAAAGAATCTTTGACAAGAAAAAGTATGAAGAATAACATGTATTAACAGAATACTAGCACTAAAATAATCACTATTAGCTTTAGCCCCATGGTGGGCGCCAAACTGTTTCCTCGAAAAATTGGTGTAACTATTAAATGTGATTTGTGGTTTTAAAGATATGTGATTTATTCTAACACTAGTGAATATACAAGTAATGTCAAGTTTAAGTAAGAAGAATTGATAAACCAAACCAGTGTTACTATAATAACGAGGACCTCCAGCTCGACTTTTTTGGGGCCTTGAGGTCAGCTAAGAGCAATGAAGTATGAAAGTAAAAACAATAAAGCTGAAGAACGCTTGTTGAGCACGGTAAAAAAAGAAAAGAAGAGTAGAATATTCTATTGCAGTGAATAATGTGAGATGATGCTTACAAAATGATTGGGGGTCCACTTTATATAGGAGGAGAAAACCCTAATATAGTACATTCCTAATTGTAGTAAAGAGTTCTATTGGTACAGGTGTACAATAACGTAGTACGGACTTGTACCATTTCGTACAAATCTTATCCTTTAATTTATGCCCTGACTCACGTGTCCTTGAGAAATTCCCGCTCTTTCTTAAGTGTCTTCAAGATTTTACTTCCCTCGATGTCGGCCGTGCATGGCCTTCGATTCGCTTCCTCGAGGTGTGTGTCCCTCAGTCGGGTCCGACCCCTTCTTCGAGTTGCCCGAACTCAAACTTATAGCCCAATTCAAGACTTCGAAATCGAGCTCTTTGATTTTGACTGTATACACCATCATTAGATACACCACTACGTAAATATTTTTTTCCATCTAAACAACAATTTTCAAATACACTTGTTACCATAACTAGCATAATACCTCTTACTGCTTCTCATGTTATACCTCCAGTCACTCCTGCCAACCCACCAAATCCCCTTCATATATAAACCGTATGTTCTAAAATATGTTCACACCTCACAAATTCCTCCAGTTAAGTAACCCTGCCTATACCCTTCCTCATAAAACCACTACCCTCACCCATCTGAATGTGCATCATATACCAATGACACACATTGATGTTTCTCACAAGCAATGTGTTCCACCAGTATGTGCGATAGAAGAACTAACCTTCATAGCAACTGTTACGATCATATGTACCTTCAAATAGATTAGTACGCTGAGATGGAGAATAATGCAAAGGTGTCACGACCCAAATCCTACCATAGGGTCGTTATGGCATCTAGTTCTTAACTAGGTAAGCCTGTAAGATAATGATATAAATCATAATATGACAACACCAAACTTTTTACATAAGTTCCAAATGACAAAACGGGCCTTTTTCAAGTGCCGAAACTAAAATATGAACCTGATAGTCACAAAGTCAACCCAAGGTCAAACTCAGGAAATTTAAAAACTTTTAAATTGCCAACTTTCAGCAAAAAGAGCCAATTCATCCTAGGAACCTCCAAATTCAATTTCGGGCATACGCCTAAGTCCAAAATCACCATACGATCATATTGGGACCATTAAAACATCGTTTTGGGGTATTTCTTAATGTTTGGCTATAAATGTATATTTGTAGTGCATTTCTTACCTTACGTTTTAGTGTTTTAATGATTAATTGGGCGACATTTGAGCTTAATTGTGTTGTTTCTGTAGGATCGTTAGAGGATGAAAATGCCTGAAGGTTGCACACAATGATGTTAAAGATACACAAAAAGAGCACAAAAAGGCAAAAAATTGCATGAGGCCCATAACCAGGTGACGCCTGGTCCCAGGCGAGATGCATTGCACGATGCAACAATCATAGCGAGCTCCAGGGCGCGCTCTACACCAGGCATGACGAGCTTTGAAGCATGGTCCTTTCCAAGTCCATGCATTAAATATTTTCTACTTAGATGTTGGCTTGGGGCCTCTGGCCCTAACCTATAATACCCCCTAAACATGATTTTTTGGGGGTTGATTAATTTTGGAGGCGCAAAAGGCACAAAAACAAAAACCGAGCATGGAATTCCTCGATTCTTCCATATTTCATCTAGTTTTCATAACTTTTATGTTTAAAATAATATTATAATTATAGTCATGAACATGATTGACTAAGAACCTTATTATTCAGGGGTTATGGGTCGTTATTGACTATTAAAGTTTGACGGTTGATAATATTGCTTGATTTTATCATATTAATTTATTTATTCAATGTTGCACTTAAATATTCTATTGCGTAGCTAACAACAGAATACTATCAATGAATTTATAGTTGTACTCGAAAATGGGAACTATAGATTGTATATATGATTGAATAAAGCTCGTTCTTGAATTTGGGCATCAGAGAATAGATTCGCGATTAGGATAGACATATTTCAATTGCTTTACTTTGTTATTTTTGCAGTAAATACACATGCATTCTTGTTAATTTTTATTCCATACACATATAGTCTTATGTTGGCTGGAATAGGAAAGAGAAGCGTTCAAATAACTATAAGGCTCCGTAAAATTCTGCCGATGAATTCAAGTTTTGGGTTGTAGAATGCATTGAAGAAGTTGGTGGACTTTTTAGCTAAAAAAGGCAGTTCTACGGTCAAGTTCACGACTGCAAAACCACTCTGCATGCAGCATATCCATCGTGGAGTTGAGCAGAAAGTTAGTAGAAATTTGAAGGACGTTTTTTGGTCATTTATGTGATCGTACATCCATTTCATGGTTCACATTTTTTGTCACAGATTTGGCAGGAGGAATTTTTTTGGGCGATTTTGCGATACATTCTGTGGCCACATAAGTGGTTTGCAGACTGCATACCTATCGTAGACCAACCCAGTTCTTGGCATCCTTTTCGCGGCCCATTTTGCGGGTCGCATATCTGTTATGCGGTCCACCGCAGACCTGAGTTCGGAGGGCCCATTTTGTATTTTTATAACCCGACCCCATGTTGATAAATAGCCTTAGGGGCTCATTTTGAAGCGAATTTTTGATAATTTTAGAGAGATATAAGAGCATTTTAGAGAGAGAAGGAGAAAACCTAATATTCTAATCATCCAATCTTGCACCAATCTTCAAGAATCAAGGAAGCCAATCACTAGATTATCATCTATTCAGGTAAGTCCTACTCCTAAGCTTTCATGCAAGTGGTTATGAGTTCAAGTATATTGTGGGGTTGGAAATAGGCCATGCATGTGACAATGGGTTGTTGTAAGTGGGGTTAATGAACCATTTTGAGTAGTTTCTTGTTGAAATTGGTTGAGAGAGGAAGGAAGTACCATTATAGAGCATTGTAGACTATTTTGCATGATAGGTGTTTGACAAAATCCCTAAGAGAGTTACACCATGAGAATCCCTCTAGTTATTATATGGTTTTTGCTATCTTCCTATAGATTGATATTGCTAGGAGTGTTGGGACATTGTAGTACTTTAAGGAAAGCTCAAACAAGGTATGTTAGCTAAATTTCTCTCTCAGAACCGAATTCCATGATGACTCTCATAAGTTTCAAGTATGGTTGGCCAAAGTTCCTAATTTCCATGTTCCGAGTTATCCCGTACAAATGTTATATATTTGACTATTTCGAATAACTTGTGTTAAAAGATATGTACTAGATATGTGTACCAAATGCTCCTATCATATTGTTCTCTCCTTCGGAAATGTATTCAACTGTGGCCAATATGTCGGAATATTATGTTTTAACTACAAGTTGTTACCCAATTGTGAAAGGAAACTCAATGTGCCTAGGACCCCTATTGTTCATAATCTTGCTTAAGACCTTGATCCCAAATGCTCTTACTGTTGATGACCTATAAATATGCTTGAAAGTGAAAGAACTAAAGTGAGATATAAAACGAGGCCATGGTTATTGTAGCTAGTGCATTTGATCTGAAGTCGTGTTTAAATCGTAAATCACCATGCCCTCATTTATAAATATTTTCAATGTGATTCGAGTTCTTACGTACTCAAAAGTTCAAATTGTGTATTACCCTTTGTGAAGAAGTATTTGAAAAAGGTATGGTATATTACTCGCTTGTGATTTTTAACTTGTGTTGTGATTACAAGTCATTGTGCTCCATACTTTGAAAAAGGATCTAATGTGTTTAAAGCCTTTATTACCAATGAACATAAAGTTGTGATTTCCGAAATATTCTATATGTTGATGTTTGATGGTTATCCTTCAAAGTAAAGAAAAGAAGGTGTGGAATATGAAATACGGCCACTGTGCCATGAATAAAGAATCTTGTGAATGGCCAAAAGAACCAAGGAAATATTGTTGTTGTGAGTGGTTGAAAATACTAATAAAGATTTATAAAATGTGAAATATGATGAGGTGAATACATTTGTATTTATGTTACCTTTGTTTGCAAAAATAAAATAAAATTTGGGGGTATCATTAGCAACCGAGTAAGGTTGGGTCATAAGGCCCACGCCCAAAACTATAGGGGTTAATTGTGATTATTCTTATTGATTGGAATGAGATTGATATTAGCTGTAAATTGTAAAGTCAAACCACACGGCATACGTAGGAAGGCGGCCTAGCCGATCTGGTAGAGATCGGACGCCATGGCAGCACATGGTGGCATTACTCTTGGTAACACTTTTTTTTCCGCATCATATGTCAAACCTCATTGTCTGTGGGGAGATAGCCTAGGCAATTGGGCGTGATAGACATCGTGCTAAAAACATGGTGGTATATCGGTTCTATTGATCTCCTAACCAAAAATATATATTATTTTCATATTTTGAAAATTGTTATGTTTTAACTTGGCATTTGCATATCATTGATTGTTACTTGTTTCTTCTATGGTGTTTCCTCTTCTGATATTGACATTCTATTTCAAAAGAGGACCTTAGCTTTACATACTAGTAATATTCCACATGTACTAATGTCCCTTTTGCCGGGGGAGTTGCATCTTCAATAGATGCAGGTTGTTCATCAACGGACAGCTTTAGTCCTCGTTAGCAGTCACTCTATATTTAGCAGGTTTTGGTGAGCCCTACTCTACTCCAGGCCTAATGTCACTTGATGTTGTACATTGTGTTTTGAGGTATAGCCAGGGCCTTGTCGCCGACACTTCCATATTACTCTTCCATTGTACTCAGAGGCTCCGTAGCTATAGTATGAGTGGTGTTTGATGTTGGAAATTGAACTAGAAGTGTTGGTACTTTGGCAAACATATTTTTCATCATATCTATAAACTTGAATATTTTGGAAATCGTAAATGAATATCTTTTGAGTAATGGAAAAAGAATATGGAACACTTGACTCTTCTCTTGTCTATCACTTGTACTAAATCTTATATTGTTAATGGGCAAGGTTGGGTAAAAGCCATCTAGCAGGCTTGCTTGACCGAGGTATCTCGGTTGAGCACCGGTCATGCTCTCTGAGGTTGGGGCGTGATAAGAACTTTGCTAGCATAATAAACTATGTAAATCAACAAATTAGATAAATTAAGTGATTAAATCAACCGAAAGAGTGCAATAGGAGAGGCATTCATCCCATAACCCTGAAATATTCTCATCTCATTGAATTCTTTTTACGTATTTGCTTGTTTTCTTTGCACCATTCAATTGTTAGAGTACTTAGAAAATATACCACTAGGCAAGGTGCCTAGTGGTTACTATATATAAATCAATCCAAAATCGGATCCAATGCTTAGAACTTGTCCAAAACCAAATTAAAGGAATATCACTACAACTAACTACAATGAGTATACTAACTATTACATGAAGTAATGAACAAGCTTCGAAAGCATTGTTTTGTGTTTATCCAGAGGCGAAGGGCAAAACCTCACAGTAGCACCTCTAAATCTCTCACCAGGCGCCAAGTTTTGCATTCTGTAGGACATGGCAAATGTGAATCTCCAACCTCCAACACAACCTTCAGTAGCTCTCCAGAAATCCAAATTGCATGTATATGACCAAATGTTGAACATGAACCTAGAAATGAAAGATAGGAGATAGTATAATGAGCACCTCATCATAGCATATGAGCACAAAGACCTAAATGTAAGGCTAAATACACAAACCTGGACTTGTTCATGTACTTCCAAAGACTGCTAGTGGTAGCTTTGAATGGGCTGAATTGTCTTCTTTGTACACCATATAAGCTTATGTGAGAGATGTCAGTATTGATACCCCTTCAGTTGATTCAGTTCTAGTAGTACGGGATTTTCCCGATGTGTTTCCAGCTGATCTCCTAGGCATGCCTCCTGATAAAGATATTGATTTTGGCATTTATCTATTGCCGGGAACTCAGCCTGTTTCTATTCCTCCGTATCGTATGGCTTATCCTGAGTTGAAGGAGTTGAAGGATCAGTTACAGGAATTGCTTGATAAGGGTTTTATTCGGCCCAGTGTATCATCTTGGGGTGCTCATGTCTTGTTTGTGAAGAAAAATGATGGTTCTATGCGTATGTGTATTGATTATCGCCAGTTGAACAAGGTTACAGTGAAGAACCATTATAATTTGCTTAGTATTGATGATCCGTTTGACCAGCTTCAGGGCACACGGGTGTTTTCTAAGATTGACTTGCACAAAGGTTACCATCAGTTGAAGATTCGGGAGCCAGATATCCCGAAGACTGCTTGCAGGACTCGGTATGGTCATTACGAGTTCCTTGTTATGTCATTTGGGCTGACCAATGCCCCAACAGCCTTTATGCATTTGATGCACAGTGTGTTTTGACCGTATCTTGACTCGTTCATCATTATCTTTATTGATAATATTCTGGTGTATTCCCGGAGTCGGGAAGATCATGAGCAGCACTCGAGGACTGTGCTTCAGACTTTGAGAGAGAAGAAGTTATATGCTAAGTTCTCAAAATGTGAGTTCTGGTTGGATTCAGTGGCGTTCTTAGGCCATATGTTATCGATTGATGTATTCAGGTGGATCCGAAGAAGATAGAGGCCGTGCAAAGTTAGTCCAGACCATTCTCAGCTACCGAGATCCGTAGTTTCCTTGGTTTGGTAGGCTACTATAGCCATTTTGTGAAGGGGGTTTCATCGATTGCAGCCCCTATGACAAGGTTGACCCAGAAGGAAGATCCGTTTCAGTGGACGGAGGAGTGTGAGGTGATCTTCCAGACGCTCAAGATAGCTTTGACTACAACCCCAATTTTAATACTGCCTATAGGTTCAGGGTCTTATACAGTCTATTGTGATACCTCGAGGGTTGGCCTCAGAGCGGTATTGATGCAAGATGGTAGGGTGATTGCCACGCGTCCAGAAAATTGAAGATACATGAGAAAAACTACCCTGTTCACAACCTTAAGTTAGCTGCCATTATTCACGCCTTGATGATTTGGCGCCATTATTTATATGGGGTTCCCTATGAGATTTATACTGACCATCGGAGCTTGCAGCACCTGTTCAAGCAAAAGGATCTAAATTTGCACCAGAGGAGGTGGTTAGAGTTGCTGAAGGATTATGATATCACTATTTTATATCACCCGGGAAAGGCCAATATGGTGGCTGATGCTTTGAGTCACCGGGCAAAGAGTTTGGGGAGTTTGGCTTATTTACCAGCATCGGAGAGGCCTATGGCAATGGATGTTCAGGCCTTAGCCAGCCAGTTTGTGAGATTGGATCTTTCGGATTCCAGTCGGGCTCTAGCTTGCGTGGTTTCTCGGTCTTCCTTATTTGAGTGTATTAGGGAGCGGCAGTATGATGACCCCCTTTTGCTTGTCCTCAAGGACAAGGTTCAGCACGGTGATGCTAGAGATGTGACTATTGGTAGTGATGGGGCATTGAGGATGCATAGTCGGATTTGTGTACCCAATGTTGATGGGCTGCAATAGTTGATTCTAGAGGAGGCCCATAGTTCGTGGTATTCTATCCATCTGGGTGTCGCAAAGATGTATCAGGGTTTGAGGCAGCAATATTGGTGGAGGCGGATGAAGAAAGATATAGTTGGGTTTGTATCTCGGTGTCTCAACTGTCAATAGGTGAAGCATAAGCACCAGAAACCGGGTGGGTTGCTTCAGCAAATAGAGATTCTGGAGTGGAAGTGGGAGCGGATCACCATGGACTTTGTAGTTGGGCTCCGACGGACTTTGAGGAAGTTTGATGCTATTTGGGTGATTGTGGATCGGCTGACCAAGTCCGCTCATTTCATTCCTGTGTGTACTACTTATTCTTCGGAGCGACTGTTGGAGATTTATATCCGGGAGATTGCTCGTCTGCATGATATTCCAGTGTCCATCATCTCAGATAGGGGTACTTAGTTCACATCACGATTCTGGAGGGCCGTTCAGCATGAGTTGGGTACTCGGGTGGAGTTGAGTACAACATTTCACCCTCAGACAAACGGACAGTCTGAACGCACTATTCAAATTCTTGAGGATATGCTCCGTGCATATGTGACTGAGTTTGGAGGGTCTTGGGATCAGTTCTTGCCATAGGTGGAGTTTGCTTATAACAACAGCTATCAGTCAAGCATTCAAATGGCACCTTATGAGGCTTTATATGGGAGACGGTGTAGATCCCCGGTAGGTTGGTTTGAGCCGGGTGAGGCTAGATTATTGGGCACAGACTTAGTTTAGGATGTTTTGGAGAAGATTAAGGTGATTCAGGATAGACTCTGTACAACCCAGTCCAGACAGAAGAGTTACATGGATCGGAAGGTTCGTGATGTTTCCTATATGGTTGGAGAGCTGGTTTTGCTTCGAGTTTCGCCTATGAATGGCGTTATGAGATTTTGGAAGAAAGGGAAGTTGAGTCCTAGGTTTTGTTGGCCCTTTTATGATATTGAGGCGCCTTGGGGAGGTTTCTTATGAGCTTGCCTTACCTTCCAATTTGGCAGGAGTTCATCTGGTATTTCATGTTTCGATGCTCCGGAGGTATCATGGTGATCCGTCACACATGTTGGATTTCAGTTCAGTCCAGTTGGACAAGGATCTATCTTATGTTGAGGAGCCAGTTTCAATATTGGACAGGCAGGTCAAAAAGCTGAGGTCAAAGAACATTACATCAGTGAAGGTTCAGTTGAGGGGTCAGCCGGTCGAGGAGGCAACCTAGGAGATCGAGCAGGATATGTGCAGATGTTCCCCTCATCTTTTCACTACATCAGGTATATCTTTGTGCTCGTTCGAGGACGAACGAATGTTTAAGTGTAGGAGGATGTGACGACCCGGCCGGTCATCTTAAGAATTAACGCCCCGATCCCCTATTAACTGCTTTTTCCGAGTTTATTTTTACTATTTTGATTTACCGGGATGTTTGGTTTTGAGTTTCGGAGAGTTTTGGGACACTTAATCCCTAAATGAGAGCTTAAGTGTTGGAGAGTTGACCGTAGCCGGAGCAGTATGAAGACGACCTTGGAATGGAAATCCTATGGTTTCGTCAGCTCCGTTGGGTGATTTTAGGATTAGGAGTGTGTTTGGATTGAGTTTAGGAGGTCCGTAGCTAATTTAGGCTTGAAATGCCGAAAGTTGAATTTTTAAAGTTTCCGGTCGGATAGTGGGATTTTGATATGAGGGTCGTAATGGAATTCAGGAAGTTGGAGTAGCTCCGTAGTGTTGAATGTGACGTGTGTGCAAAATTTCAGGTCATTTGGACGAGGTTTGATAGACTTTCTGATTGAAAGCGTGTTTTTAGAGTTTTTGGAATTCTTAGGCTTGAATCCGATAAAAATAGGTGTTTTGATGTTGTTTTGAGCGTTCCGAAGGTTGGAACAAGTTTGAATGATGTTTTAGGATTGGTTGGCAGGTTTGGTTGAGGTCCCGAGGGCCTCAGGTGTGTTTCGGATGCTCAACGGACAATTTTTGGACTTGGAAAGATTGCAGATTTTCTGCTGTTGTGTTGAAGAGAAAACCTTCATCACGTTCGTGAGCGGATCTCACGTTCGCGTAGAGCGTCTGGGTGAAGCAACTGGAATGTGCTTCGCGTTCGCGATGATGTCCCGCATTTGCGAAGGTAAGGACTCGTTGGTCTTCGCATTCGCGTAGGGTCTGCCCATGTAAGATACGCATTCGCGAGTGGACTTCACGTTCGCGAAAGAGGAATTTGGCCAGCAGGACTTTTGTGCATCGCGTTCGCGATAGTAGACTCGCGTTCGCGAAGAAGGAATTACCTGGGCAGATATAAGATTTCAAAATCGAGGGTTTAGCCATTGTTTATCAAAACTTAAGCTTGGGAGCTCGGATATGAGCGAGATTTTAAGAGGTTTTTAGAGATATCGATTGGGTAACGATTCTAGACTCATTTTTGCTTGTAACTCATTAATCTAAACATGAATTCATCCTTTAATTTCGAAATTTGTATGAAAATTGGGGAAAATTTCTTAGACCAAGAAATTGAGTTTTGATTGGGGATTTAACATCGGATTTGGATAATTTTGGTATGGTTAGACTCGTTAGAGTTTGAGGATTCTCAAACTATAAATTTTACCCGATTCCGAGATGTGGGCCCGAGGGGTGTTTTGGTCATTTTACCTAATTTCGCATATTAGCTTAGAATTTAAATGTAGAATCCGTTACTTGAAGTTTTATTTACATTATGCAATGGAATTGAATAGATTTGGGCCATTCGGAGTCGAGTACTCGTGGCATGAGCTTTGTTTTGGATTGATTTTTGAGCCGGTTTGAGGTAAGTGCCTTGTTTAACCTTGTGGGGGAGGGGGGACCTTCCCCTTATGATTGGCATGTCTGGTAATTGAAATGCCTTGTACGTGAGGTGACGAGTGCGTACTTGTGCTAATTGTTGGAAAATCCGGTTTTCTTTAAGTAAATACTAGCATATTTCCTTTCCTGTTTCTATTACTTGCACTATTAAGCTTGTTGTTAGCTCAGAAAAGCATGTCTAAGTGACTTAATTGCTTAATTTGATTCAACCTGCCTTTACTTGAATTCTGTGCAGCATGCTAGACTAGAAGCACTTATTGTCTTAATATGAAATTTTGCCATTTTTGTATATCTTCTTGTTGCTGCTGTGTATTTATTTTGGGACTACGGATGTGGGATTTCGGTAGCTCTCTCTTGTCTGTTTGCTTTGGCACTAAGGGTTAGATTCCCGGTAGATCCCCCTGTGCATTTACTTTGGGATTATGGGTTAGATTCCCGGTACATCCCCCTGCACAGTTATATGGAACTACGAGAATGCACCCGGTAGATTCCCCCAGTACTGGGTATTTACATTTGGGACTACAGAACGGGATTCCGGTAGATCCTTGCACACTATGAGTTGGACTACGGGATAGGATCCCAGGAGGTCCACTAGACATGTACAGATGGGACTACAGGACAGTATCCTGGGAGATCTCCGATTGTTATTATTGGTGCTGAGCTGTATTTCCTTTCCATGTTTACCTTGTTTCTGTGCAGTTGTTGTTGTCCTATACATCCTGTGTTATTTTACTGCCATACTTATTTATATTGTTCTATTCTTTACTATTGATATTTATATTTTATTTAACCTCAGCAGGGCCCTGACCTTCCTCGTCACTACCCAACGGAGGTTAGGCTTGGCACTTACTGAGTACCGCTGTGGTGTACTCATGCCCCTTCTGCACATATTTTTCATGTGCAGATCCAGGTACCTTTACTCAGGCCTATCAACCTTGAGGAGGCGACTGCTCTAGAGACTTCGAGGTACATCTGCCGCGTCCGCAGACCGGAAGTCCCTTTCTATTCGTGCTTTTAGTATTTATCCCTTCTGTACTTTCCTATTCTTATTAGATATTCCGGAGTTAGAGCTATGTAGTGTTTTTCTCAGCTTGTGGATCCGTGAGTTTCCGGGTTATTGGATAGTGTATCAGATTTTGAGAATTTATGTGTATATGCCGAGCGGCATTTAAATATTGTTTCCTTCGGTTGTTTTCAGCTTTTGATTGTTTATTCCGCAAATTTAGTTTATTTTCCGCACTTGTTAGGCTTACCTAGTCGTAGAGACTAGGTGTCGTCACTACAGTTTACGGAGGGCAAACTGGGGTCGAGACATAAGCGTACGAAAATTAGTACTCTTTATATGAGATAGGAAAATTAGAAGTTGAGAAAATATATATATTTTTACATGGATACTTTAAATAATAGCGTATGTATTTATTTTATATGGTACCACATGACCATTATAGTAAGTTATCTAAAGTGTGTTAAAAGTGAGTAGTAATTTAAGTAAGTTGAGATAATTCTTAATTATGTGAATAATTAGGGTTTCTTAATAATTTTGGAGGTAAGATTAACGAGGAAATTAAAGTCTTTGGTATAAAGATTAACGTGGCAGCCTTACCTTATGGGAATAGTGACTCTTAGAGTCATTATGTTATGTGGTAAGCTTAGAGATGTGATATTTGGAAAAGTCTTTAAGAACGTGAGTTGTTCCATTTCATAAAGAAGAGTCCACTATTTGCCTAGCTAATGTGTATATTTTTCTTTTCCTCATCTTCACTAAGTCTTGGTTCACTTGTAGAATAAAGAAAGCTACTTCTTTGTTGTTTGATTCAAGAAATAGTCTCGAGTTTATGGACAACTCTAGATACACTCCAAGGAGGAGACTTTAATTATGCCAAGAAATCTTCACTTATTGTCACAACCGTACATTGTTCATGTACAATATAATGATTAAAGGATATGTGAAAATTGGTCAATTTAAACAACCCCTTATCTTGTTCGATGAATTGAGAATAGGTGGCTTGTGTCCTAATAATTTTTCCTATCCATTTGTGTTTAAAGATATTGGTGAGTTGAAAATGGTTAAGGAAGGTGAAAAGATTTATGGCTATGAGTTGAAATCTGCTGTTTGGTTTGATAATTATGTTGGTAATTCTGTAATGGATATGTATGGTCTATCTGGTGGTGTGGAGAGTTTGTACAAAGTGTTTGATAAAATGCCTCACAGGGATTCAATCACATGGAATATATTGATTTTTGGATTTGTGAGATGTGGTAGGTATCAGGTATGTTACGGCTACCCCTTCTTTCTTTTTGGCATGATTTATATGACACAAACAAAACGTGCAAATATACAATTTTTATAAATGACTCTATTCATAGAAGTGCCTATGTTCTTAATTCTCCATGTTTTCTATTATTCTATCATCTGTTCACAGGTCTCACAAAATACGTAAGTTGATAAAGTTTACTTCATGATATTACTCAAAGGCATAATGGCCTTATGATATTCCGAGAGATTTTATTAACGTATTTCATATGCATTTCATGCATTTATACATGCACATTGACCCATGACCGGATGACGTTATATACACAAATATATGTATATGGGATATGGGAAAAGGTTACGATGTTATATATGCACCACCATCTGATCAGTTGGTATACGTCGATGATTTTCCTACAGTGGCCGAGATGATATGATGCGGTGGCCTCAGAGGATTGATGATGTTTTGTATGTACAGACCTATGCATTATATGACATTTATACTCATGTGCATGACACTATAAATATTTATGATTTACAGAGCTATCCAGATTTTTAGTTGGAATCCCTTACTCCATGTTTCTTTCACGCTCTTTATATATATATATCTATATATATATATATATATATTTATATGCCTTACATACTCAGTACATTATTCGTACTGACATCCTTTTGTTGTGGATGTTGCATTCATGCCTGTAGGTATAGATAATCAGTTTGACGAGCACTCATAGTAGACGAGATTGGCATTAACCGAAATATCGGTAAAACTCCACCTTATTCGGAGTGCAGCTGAATCTATAAGTCATCGTGTAAGAGTTTTGCTACAGACTTATAGGTAGGCCATTACCCTGTCCCATTTGATGTCAAATAATCTTAAAGACTTTGTAGACAAAGGTTTATTTTGTACAGTATGTCAGAGACCATAAAGATGGTTCATTGATACATTTTTTCCCACTTATAGTTATACATTATGAGTTGTGGCCATGTTGTCCCATGATAGCTACAGGAAAAAGAGTTACAAATTCGTCCGCTCGGGCCAATACGGCACCGGGTGCCACCCATGCCTTCTTAGGTTTGGGGCTTGACACCTTCAGTCCCCACCACCAGCACCAGAGAGTTGTTTTGAGTGTGGAGAGTTTGGGCATGTGTGTAGGCATTGTCCTCGTCGTCATGGAGGTTCAACGTAGCAGAGAAGTCCTGCTGCATCTTCAGCACCAGTTACATCACCACCCGCCCAGTCAGCTCGGAGTGGAATGCACTTAGTTAGGGGTCGCCCTAGAGGGGTGTCACGATCCTAAGCGATGGGCTGTGGCGGGCACCCAGTACCTTACTCAACCGAGTACCAACGTAACGTATCTTTCATATCATTCTACCATAGGTAAATGAATCGGAGTAAAGCATGAGGCAATACAAACTTATACATATGAAGTACTGGCCTATAAGACCAAAATAACCACTCGTGTACTGAACATGGGCTGACAAAGCCATACAATCTTTTACATACATGACATCTATCTATAAGCCTCTAAGAATACATAATTTTCATAAAGGTCGGGACAGAATCCCACCATACCAAACAATACACATCTAAATCATACTAACTAATCAAGCAATTCCGAAGCAAATGGAGTGCACCAACATCTTCTGTTGAGCTGATAGCCTACTTGGAGGGCTCTCGACCTGTCTATCGGGACCTGCGGGCATGAAATGCAGCATCCCCAGGAAAAAGGGACGTTGGTACGAATAATGTACCGAGTATGTAAGGCATATAAATAAGTACATAACAGACATGGAAAAAATACAGAGTAAATAACACAACCTGTAAGTCCAGATAACTCTTTAAATCATGAAATACTTATAGTGTCATGCATATGCGTATGAATGTCATATCATACATAGGTATATGTGTTCATAACATCATCAAGCCTTTGAGGGCATCCCATTATATCATCTCGGCCAATGTGTCAAATCATCAACATATACCAGCTGATCAAGTGATGGTGTATATATATTGTCATAACCTTTTCCCATATCCCATATACATATATATATATATATATATATATACATATATGTGTGTATATAACGCCATCTGGTCATGGGCAAATGTACCTATATAAATACATGAAATGCATACGAAATACATTAATAAGATTTTCTCGGAATGCCATAAATATCCATGCCTTTCGGATAAGCTTTATAAAATGCGTATTTTTCTGAGACCCATGAATAGAAGATATAACAAAAATCCACACGGGGAATCAAGAATATATGCACCCCTAGTATTTCTATGAATAGAGTCATTTATGAAAGTTGCGTATTTTGCTCGTTTCATTTGTATTATTTGGATCATGCCAAGAAGAAAGAAGGGATAGCCTTAACATACCTGGTATAGAAAAAAATTCGTGTGATATTCTTAAGAATGATTACATTGTACTCGCTTAAAATCGAAAAATCTCGTTGCTATTATAATATGGAGTGACTATCGTCCTTGGCTTTGTATTCTGTATAAATTGTTTGCCGAATGAACTTTGGCATTTATTCAACATAAGAGCTCTTTGCATTTGTCTCACCCTTTTACATATTGGATTCTTGATAGTTATTCAAGATAAGGTTTCTTTGCATTTTTGCATTTTGTATAAGGATTTTGTATGATTCAGTTCATAGCTTAAAGCTAAGACAAAGTTGCTAAATGTCCTAATAAGGAGACACCTTGCCATGTCTTTTATGAGTTATGTAATGGCTTTTGTTGCCAAATTCAAGGGCTGCCACGCTTTGTTGTCCAAGCCTTATCTAAAATCATCCTTAATTAATCACTAATATCATGGTTAATTTGATAATCTCTCACTATCCAATAATTAACCAATTACCCACATAATTAAGAATTATCTCAAGTTACTTTAAATACTACTCACTTTTAACATACCTTGTACACCTTTTTATTATGGTCATGTGGTACCTTGTATGACACTATTCCATAAATGTCGGGTATTAAGCGTGGTTTGTATTTTATCCCAACATACCAACCTTAGACAAAAATTTATTTTCTTTGACTTGTTTTCCCTCTCACCTTCATGAATTTACTCATCACTTGTTTGAAATAGCATAATCCTTATAATCTCTAAATAATCTTTTCCTTAGACTTATGTCAATTACCTTACGACAAATTCAACGTACAATACTATAGGGTGCAACATTGTCGTAATTTAATACTGTAAAGCGACATTATCGCAATGTAATACTGCGGGACGTAATATCGACATAATATTGCGGGGTGTAACATCATTCCCCTCTTTGGAACATTCGTCCTTGAATGTTGACTGATGCTCTTATCATTCTTATAACCTATAGGTCTTGCGAATACTTTAGTACTCGTCTTGCCATCTAGGCGACTATTCTGTGACTGAATCCCAAAGGCCAGGGTATTCCCCCCTTTAAGCCTCTTTCTTACACCATGATTTGTAGTTGAAATCCTTCTCATCTCGTAACTGTTGCTACCTTCTATCATGCAGCCTTTACGACTCTAACTTTGTATGTGCGCCTGACTCATCTCTTCACTTCCAGCTTTTAGCCAATCTCAAGGATTTACTTTATGAACATGCACAAAATTATGTCAAGCTGTCCCTATGGCGTCATTAGCTTTACTATATCTAAGGATGCCCCCCAAAATTCTTACTTCGATTTATCGTTACTGAGGTCTGCTATCGAACTCCAGGTTACTCTCGTTGCTTATCCTATATGCATAAAAATCCTTTAACACTTCTTCATTACTATTCATCTTAAGACTGATGGCCCAATCTCATCTTGTACCTTGCAACTTTTACCCATCCATTATTGATTCACATCAATGTTGATCTATAATCATCCATTGATAACTTGAAATTTCTTACATAATATATTGTCATTAGGGCTTACATTGCATCATGGAATATTTCAAGTGATTTTTTTCTAATTCACCTGGGTGATACGATATTATACTTCCATAACCGTATTTCATAGCATCCCAATGTGACTCGCCTTACATGGCTATTTTAATCCTATCCAATTCATGAAATCACTTTCTTTTCGACCGTTACTCAATCGAAGGCCCAAATGTCGTCCTTTATCTATCATAATCATACCCCCATTCTACAACATTCCATCTCTTCTAAATGCTATTAGTCTTAGACTCCTTTGAGTTCATTCAGGCTATATTGAGCTTTCTATAACTTAGAGGAACCATCAGCTCCTTTGTTTTCACAAGCTTAATCCCGAGGACTTATCCATTTTCGTCACATTCTCACTTGCCTTCTCCTTATCCTTACTCTTGTCTCTCTAAGACCTTGTCATTCTATCATATTTTAGCTTGCGGTCAATTCCCATGAATTTTATGGAACATCAAGTGAGACACTGCATCGTCTATAACTATTCTTTTACTCTTTAATTAGACCATTTGGCACTTAGAAACCATAGGTTGGGAAGTATTTCACTGACGACGCTGCTATCATTCTTGGATATCGAATCCCTGTGCTTCTAGCCTTTTATCCGTAGTATGGACTATTCACGACCTTCTGCATTTGAGTATATTGTATGTTGTTCCCCTTTACCTTTCTTACCTTAAAATCTTGCATCGTATCTTCTATCTCTTTCATGACCTCCCTTGCACATAGGTATAATTCACGTTCACAACTTGAAGCTCTATTATAATACTTGAACCTCTGGGCATACATAATTCGGTGGGAGCTTCATACTGAATTCTTATGAGGCTAGTACTTCTTCTAACTGGCGTTATCATAAAGCCGTTATAGAATATGGTTGTTGTAATATCTCTCTTGTATCTTTGATATTAAGAGTAATTCTGCAATATTCTCAATCACGATTTCTATAATTTCTGGGTCCAATAACCGAATTCCTGATTTACTTTGTTGATGTAACTCTTTAGTTTCCTCCTTCTTTTGATCGGCCTTTATGTTGGCTTAAATTATCTCCTGCTCTGGAGATAATGATATTAGTTATTCTACTTAGCCATTTATGGGCTCTAAGGAATATCCATGATACAATCCTTTAATAATTCAATCCTTCGTCTATGACCTAGGCTCAATTCATTCTTTTAATATATACCAGAATCTTGTACTACTGTATATGCTTCATGTATAAAACTTTAAAACCTTAAGTGCGTTCATAGCGTAACCAACTCTAGATCATTGATCGAATAATTTCTTTCGTTCCATCTTAGCTTTCTTTCAAGGTAAGATATTAATTTTCCTGGTCTTTATGTCCCCGTGTTGCGTCCATACCTAGCTTATCTTAGTGCCCGCACATGCCAGAGTTTTCATGTAACTCATATGATCCCGAATATTACTTTTAATTTTACTTCCCATTCATTAGCCACAATAGATGTCACTTTCCTTTGGAGTGCTTCCAATGTTGTTGTGAGACTGCTGTTACATAACCATTTCCTCTTTAGGTCGTTGTGCTTTAGTTGAAACCTTCTTCCTTATTTCCTCAACTAGTCGTTCATTGTGGTACTTGGGGGGGGGGGTCCTCTTACTCTTGTAAGGCTGCAAGCTTATCACATCGTATGCCTAACGAAATTTTTCATGTTCTTCCTCGCCTATAATTACCCGTAGCTACTTATCTCCACGCCCTTGTGCTTGTAAGGTTACTCCTGAACTAATATTTTGATTGTCTTCACTGTGGCACTTTCTTTTATTTTCGTAACACTAATAAGATACTTTTATTTAACTTCCCCAACTCCTATATGGATATTTTTCAAGGATCACGATGTAATAACTATGAGGCTGAATTCCACATATTGGTGTTCCCTATGTTTATCTTGCACGATCTGTTGATTTGTCTGTATTCTCTTGCCTAGCTATAGCTAGGCTCTTCTTGAATCAACTACTAATTACTTGTTGGCCCATTCCCGTATCAATATTTCGCGTAATCTTTCTTGAGTCATTTCCTTTGTCTTAACTTATCTCTCGCACCAGCTCCTTATTAATCAATAATATCTCGGACATGAACCCTTACTTTCTCTCCCTGACGTTGTGTTTGCATAATGCTCTAGTATCGTAGAATATCTGTAGGCTTTGAATAAGTGCAATCTCATCCCTTTTTCATTTTATCGCATTCTTCCTTTACCATTCCATAATTACTAGAACCCCTTAGTTCTGATGTAATGTCACATCAATCCATATTTCCCCCTATAGGGGAGTACTAAAAGTTGGAACTACGAAAATCTGCCTATAG